>NC_090450.1:162527485-163152485 GCF_031143425.1 Pleurodeles waltl | reverse complement strand
ATGCACCCTTCCACACCCACTTCACTCCCCCTGCACCTCACTCACCACACAAGATAACCCCTACTATACTACACTCCTCCATGTCCTGCATACTCCTAAACACTTGCTCCTTACTAATCATGGCACTGAATTTGGGATCTGCTGCATGACTGCTATTTACCTATTCTTCTTGACCAAAACCTAGCTGACTCCCTTTTCAGCCCCTGTCATTGCCACAACCCAGATACAAGATTGCAAGACAGGACAAACAAACCTGGAGATGGAATTGCTATCCTCTACAAATAAGCCATCCTATGTTCCACCGTCTCAGATAGCACCACCAGCAACATGAAACACTTGACTTTCAAATTCCTTATCATCACTAACTACATCCTGAGCAGCAAACTATGCCCTCATCAACTTCACCATACCTATCTCACATCACAACAGAAACACCATTGCCAAGTCTTCATGATCGGACAGGAGACAAATTAAATGCAAACTCAGAAAATGCTGACAAGAGCACATTCACATTTTCCCTTAGACACAACCATCAGTAGACCTGAGACACCAAACACTCTGTGTTTGCTGACTACCTTGAAAGAAGCACCAACAGGGCTAAGGAAATATTTACCACAGTGAAATACCAACTGGCCGAAGCACCCTTTGGACCCCGGCTCTCACCACGCCTTCATCACTGCTCAAGACACCCTCAGCAGATATGAAGACACTACAGAGCTAATGGCCTATCCTCCTGAGACACTACCCAGCAAAAGTAATGTAACAATGATAAATGCATAACAACCCACCTCACTGACAACACCTCATTAAAAACACTTAGGGGGTGATTCTGACCTCGGCGGTAAAATGCCCTTACCGCCGGTCAGAAGACCGCCATAACACCGCCGCGGCCGCGGTCAACCGCCACGGTCATTCTGACCCACAACGGCCAAACCTCCAAAAATCCGTCCTCCACTGCAGCCCGCCACATCGGCGGGCAGCGATAAACTGGAGATGACCAAACCTCCACCGTCACGCCAACAGAAATACGCCCATGCCATTACGACCCACGAATCCACACGGCGGTCATTCAAACGCGGTATTCCATTGGCGCTACACACCGCCGCGGTCAGAATACACACACATCACCAAAACACAGCCACATTGGACAATTTGAAAAACACACACTTGATACACATACACACACCACTCCCACACAATCAACCAACTATAAAACACACACCCACATCACCCACAAACCCCTGCGACCCCAATTACTGAGAGAAGGAGAGAGAGACACAGCAGACAATCCAAAGCAAGACACACTGAGGCACACTACACCATCACACACACCACATAGTAGCACAAAGCACCACTCACCAACACACTCCTCATCACATACACCACCCCACACCTCACCCACACCACCCCATGGCACCCCAAAGGCACCCACGATTTTCGGACCAAGAACTCCGGGTCATGGTGGAGGAAATCCTAAGAGTGGAACCCCAGCTCTTTGGCTCGCAGGTGCAGCACACCAGTATAGCCAGGAAGGCGGAGCTATGGCAGCGGATCGTGGACAGGGTCAACGCGGTGGGACAGCATCCCAGGAATAGGGAGGACATCCGCAAAAGATGGAACGACCTACGGGGGAAGGTCCGGTCGATGGTCTCCAGGCACAACATCGCGGTCCAGAAGACTGGCGGCGGACCCCCACCCACCCCTCCCGAATTTACATCGTGGGAGCAAGAGGTCTTGACCATCCTGCATCCTCAGGGCCTCGCAGGAGTAGCCGGAGGAATGGACTCTGGTAAGTCCCATCTCAACTACTATATCCCCCACACCCCACCAGCATGCCAACCCACACCCCCACCCTCACCCCCAACCCCCCAGCACACATCCTTCCTGACAATGTCTCACCAGCACAACCCACCCATCCCAACACCAACTCCTGCATGCCAACACAAACCATGGGCACCCATCACCTAAGCATGACCACTGCACTAACCCCTCCCCCCCACTAAATACCCTCACAACACCTCCCTCCAGGGAATGCCTGCACTGGGGGACAAGGGCACCCACAACACGCATGCTATTGCACACACAGAAACAATAACCAAACTCTCTTACCCCATGCAGGACCCGAACGACAACACACCAGCCAGGAGGGTCCAGAAGTGTCCATCCCACCACCGGAACAGGCCCACACTGAGGATAGCAGCTCTGTCGACAGTGAACCTGATGACCAGCCCGGACCATCGGGGACCTCTGGGCAGTCGGTTCCCCTCCCCCAGACACAGGCCACACCAGACCTGACCCCCTCTGCCGACACCAGCACAGCTCCCACCCAGCGGGCCCATGCCTCTGTCTCTAGGACAGCTCAATCAGCGGTGTGTCTGCCACTACAGGGCACCCAGGCTAACCCGACACCCCAACAACAACAGGGACCTGGGGGCAGTGGGAGCGGGCACACCGGCCAGGGGACAGAGGCCGGGGGAAACCGGGCAGCTCGGAGGGCTGCTGTGCGACAGGGGGGGGAGGAGAGGCCCAGGGAACCCACTCTCCAAGAGGCCCTCACCACCCTCATGGGGGCCTACCACCACTCCCAAGAAACGATGGCGAAGGTACTGGCCAGGTTCACTGAGATCCAGGCACAGCAGGAGGAACGCTACATGGGGTTCAGGGAGGAGCTGAGAATCATCGGGACCGCAATGGGGACCATCGTCCTGGCCCTCCACAGGATAGAGGACGCGTTGCGGGACCATGGTGCACCACACAGGGCCCCTGTCACTAGGCCGGACCAGGAACAGCCTACCACCTCCGCCGGCGCTAGTGGACAGGAGGTCCCAACACCTCGACAGCCCCCCAGAACCCCACCTCCTGCTGAAGAACAACCACCCCGTAAGAGGAGCCTGAGACCAAAGAAAAAGACAGAGTAGGATGTCAAGACCCCCGCCAGCAGGACATACCCCCTCAAGTCTTCCCACTGTCCCACATTGCCACCCTGTCCAACCATGAACTGCCTATGCTCCATCCTTCCACAGGCAAAAGAACTATGCACCTGTGAGACTGAGAACTGGACTCTGCCATGGATATTCCTCCCCCCCCACCCATCACCCTTAGAATCACATGTACCGGTATCTAGCACTGTAAATAAATCACATTTTGCACACAAACCTGTTTTGAGTCATGCTGTATTATTAACAAAGGGATAACATATTACTGTTCAATTTGTGTTCTGTCAATTAGTCATGACAACATACCAATGTCAATACGCTGTATTTCATGGGCGAACCAAGCAGAAGTCAGGTACTGAGTCAGACAGCACTGAGAAGGGAAGGGAAAGGCATAAATTAATAAAAAACATCTGTGGGGAACTACAGAAAGTATAGATGCAGGAGGCTAGAAGCAATTGTGAAATGGCGTGGGTGATTCTTACCTGGGTGTTACTGGAAATACTGTTGTATCACTCTGTCCCTATTGTCTGTGTCGTCCTCAGAGTCTTCCTCCTCTTCACTCTCCACAGGCTCCACAGCTTCTACAACACCACCATCTGGACCATCCTCCTGCAGGAAAGGCACCTGGCGTCGCAAAGCCAGGTTGTGAAGCATACAGCACGCCACGATGATATGGCACACCTTCTTTGGTGAGTACATTAGGGATCCACCAGTCATATGCAGGCACCTAAACCTGGCCTTCAGGAGGCCAAAGGTTCGCTCAATCACCCTCCTTGTACGCCCATGGGCCTCATTGTAGCGTTCCTCTGCCCTTGTCCGGGGATTCCTTACTGGGGTCAGTAGCCACGGCAGGTTGGGGTAACCAGAGTCACCTATTAGCCACACACGTTGTCTCTGTAGCTGCTCCATCACATAGGGGATGCTGCTATTTCGCATCACATACGCGTCATGCACTGACCCTGGGAACTTGGCATTTACATGGGAGATGTACTGGTCAGCCAAACAGACCACCTGGACATTCATCGAATGATAATTCTTTCTGTTTTGGTACACCTGCTCATCGTCTTTTGGGGGTACCAAAGCCACATGGGTCCCATCAATGGCACCAATGATGTTGGGGATATGTCCAAGGGCATAGAAATCACCCTTCACTGTGGGCAAGTCACCCTCCTCGGGGAAAATGATGTAGCTCCGCATGAGTTTCATCAGGGCAGACAACACTCTGCTCAAAATCTTAGAAAACATAGGCTGAGACATTCCAGATGACATGGCCACTGTGGTCTGGAATGACCCACTGGCCAAAAAATGGAGGACTGACAAAACCTGCACCAGAGGGGGAATCCCTGTGGGTTGGCGGATGGGGGACATCAGGGCTGGCTCCAGCTGGGCACACAGTTCATGGATAGTGGCACGGTCAAGTCGGTATCGAAGGATTATATGGCGTTCTTCCATTGTCGACAGGTCCACCAGCGGTCGGTACACGCGAGGATTCCTCCTTCTCATCCCAAGTCCCAGCGGACGGTGCCTAGGAAGGACAACATGGAGCACAGAGTCAGCCAAACCACAGGTACGTACAGACAGCTTGCACAGTTAAAGAATGGCAATGGGTTGAAAGGCGTGTATGTGTGGCAATGCAAGGCCTAGGCCTGTGTGTCGCAGTCAAAATTAAGCCATGTGGGCCCTTGAAATGGCGGCTGTCTGACCTGTGAAGTGGGACAATGGGATGTGAGGTCACTGCGCTGGCGGGGCACACCGTGGCGGTAGGCGGTCGAAGACCGCGGCGCAAAGCCGCATTGGTTAACATTGATGCCTATGGGTTTCAGGAGCCAATAACGAAGTGCGCCGGCGGTCGCGGTACGCACCGCCGCGGTACGCACCGCCGCGGACGTGACCGCCATTTTCTATCTGCTTAATCACTCGAGACCTGATCATCCACAGGAGAGGACCTATACTGCAAGTGCTGCTGTGACCTCGGTCTGGAAGATACAATGGCTGCTGTGACTGGGGAAAGGGCCCCTGCCTTCACGTCTGAAGAATTGGACAAGCTCGTGGATGGGGTCCTCCCCCAGTATGCGCTACTCTACGGTCCTCCAGACCAACAAGTGAGTACCCCGGGTGCTAATGGAATGGGCTATGCCTGTGTGGATTGGGGTGGATGTAAGTTGGTGGGGTGGGGGGCGAATGAGGAGTGCAACGCCCGACAGATGAGAGCATGTGCCATATGGCAAAGTGGGTGGGGGGGGCCAATTACATCTAACATGCAGGCCATTGATGATTTCCTCCTTTCCACCCTGTACATGTCTAATAGGTCAGCGCCCATCAGAAGATCGAGATTTGGCGTGCCATCGCCAAGGAAGTCTGGACCTTGGGGGTCCACAACAGACGGGGCACCCACTGCCGCAAGAGGTGGGAGGACATCCGCCGCGGAACAAGGAAGACCGCAGAAACACTGCTGGGGATGGCCTCCCAACCTAGGAGGGGTGCCAGTCGCACCATGACCCCCCTGATGTCCCGGATCCTGGCGGTGGCCTACCCTGAATTGGATGGGCGCTTTAAGACATCACAGAAGACACAAGGGGGTGAGTATCAGCACATTCTCCTATCTTTCTGCGCAGTGGAGGCGTCTGGGTGGGGGAGGAGGGCTGTGGGTGACATTAGGCCAGGGGGCTTTCTGTAGTGTAGTCCTCTCCCTTAGGCATGGCCCTGTGCCCCCGGCCCCCACCTCTGTAGGGTGACAAGTACAGCCATTGAAGGTCCAGCATCTCCCATGTGCGCGTTTGACGTCTCTTGGCCTGTTGTCTTAGTCAGTAGTACTGAGTAGTGTACCCCGAATGCGCGGCTTAGTGCATTAGGCACCTGTGACTGTCCTCTCCGCCAACGGTGTTGACATTGCATGCACTCAACCTGGTCTTCTTTTTTCTCCCCCCACCCTTTCTCTTCATCTTCTTGTGCATGTGTGCATTAGCATCATCAGGCGGAGGAGATATGGCATAGGAGCACGAGGGAGCTGCAGGACACAAGGCCCCGGTGGGCCCAGGAACAGACACCGAGGGCACCAGTGATCCGGAGGGCGAGGGGAGCACCACGACGGGGACCGCTGGTGAGAGCAGCAAAAGCGACACCCCCGCCCTCCCAGCAGCCCCTCAGTCTTCGCTCCGTGCCGGTTCGCCCAGGAAGGCGCGCGTCTCCTTCGCCCCAGGCACCTCAGCCCCTGCCCCTGTTGCCCCTGCTGCCCACAGTGCGGAGCTCATTGACCTGGTAAGGACGCTCATTGTTGGGCAGACGACCCTTCTGAATGCCATCCAGGGTGTGCAAAGGGAGGTGCAACAGAGCAATGCGTACCTGGAGGGCATTCATTCGGGTCAGGCTGCCCATCAACGAGCGTTCACTGCTCTGGCCTCAGCACTGACGGCAGCCATTGTCCCTGTTTCCAGCCTCCCTCTTCTGACTGCCTCCAGCCTGTCTCTGTCTCCTGTTCCTCAGCCTATCCCATCCACACCATCAGACCAGCCTGCACACACCTCAACACCCAAGAGCAGCTCATCCAAACACAAGCACCACAGATCCCGCAAACACTCACCCGAGCAACACCCAGATGCAGACATGCCAACAGCCACTGCCACCCCTGTGTCCCCCTCCTCCTCGTCTCCCTCCTCCCTCCCTGTGACGTCTACACTCACACCTGCATGCACCCCAACATCAGCCAGTGCTTCCATCACCACCTCACCCTCCAGTACAGTCCACACTCGTGCAGTCACCACCCCCACTGCCATGTACACGTCCCCTGTGTCCTCTCCCACTGTGTCTGTCACCCCCTCTTCCAAGACACACAAACGCAGGCAGCCACCCACCCAACAGCCATCCACCTCACGACAGCCTACAGCACCAGCACCTTCACCCAATGACAGCACACCTGACTCTCCTACAACCACCTCCTCTACCTCCACTTCCATCTCCACTTCTCCTACCCTTTACCTGGGCCCTAAAAAACTTTTCCTGGCTAACCTTAACCTCTTTCCCCCCGATGACCTCCCCCATCCATCTTCAAAGAGTCCCAAGAGCACCGCAGCCACCACCAGCCCAGCTTCGGGTGTCACTGTTGTGCCTGGGTTCTGGAGCCCACCCTTTGCCAGCAGTGACACATCGATCAGCAGCAAGGACACGTCCAGCCCCCCCCCCAGCAAGAGGACCCGCAAAACCAAGGACCGCCGTGCGAGGACCGACAGGGCTGCCCCCAAGGAGCAATGTGCGGCCACTTCACCACCCACACCATCTGGGGGAGGCAAGGGCCCGAGAGCCCCATCAAAGGAGCGGAAGGGCAGCAGGAGCGCGGAGAAGGTGGACCCCACATGCCACATCCCAGCTGGGAAGGAGGACACTAAGAAGGCCAGGAGTCCGTCCCCGAAGGGTCCAGAAACGTCACGGTCCGAGGGCGACTGAACAGGGAGTCCAGGCCAGGTCTGGCTCCCTTGACCTGCTGGATGAGCACCGCTGAACAGGGCCCGCGGTGCAGAAGAGCACCGCTGAACAGGGCCCCGCCGTGGAGATAGGCACCGCTGAACAGGGCCCGCGGTGCAGAAGAGTACCGCTGAACAGGGCCCCGCCGTGGAGATAGGCACCGCTGAACAGGGCCCGCGGTGCAGAAGAGTACCGCTGAACAGGGCCCCGCCGTGGAGATAGGCACCGCTGAACAGGGCCCCGCCGTGGAGATAGGCACCGCTGAACAGGGCCCGCGGTGCAGAAGAGTACCGCTGAACAGGGCCCCGCCGTGGAGATAGGCACCGCTGAACAGGGCCCGCGGTGCAGAAGAGTACCGCTGAACAGGGCCCCGCCGTGGAGATAGGCACCGCTGAACAGGGCCCGCGGTGCAGAAGAGTACCGCTGAACAGGGCCCGCGGTGCAGAAGAGTACCGCTGAACAGGGCCCCGCCGTGGAGATAGGCACCGCTGAACAGGGCCCGCGGTGCAGAAGAGTACCGCTGAACAGGGCCCCGCCGTGGAGATAGGCACCGCTGAACAGGGCCCGCGGTGCAGAAGAGTACCGCTGAACAGGGCCCGCCGTCTCAAGCACCGCTCCGCTGGACCCTTCCTCTCAAGCACCGCTCCGCTGGGCCCTTCCTGTCAAGCACCGCTCCGCTGGGCCCCGCCGTCTCAAGCACCGCTCCGCTGGGCCCTTCCTCTCAAGCACCGCTCCGCTGGGCCCCGCCGTCTCAAGCACCGCTCCGCTGGACCCTTCCTCTCAAGCACCGCTCCGCTGGGCCCTTCCTGTCAAGCACCGCTCCGCTGGGCCCCGCCGTCTCAAGCACCGCTCCGCTGGACCCTTCCTCTCAAGCACCGCTCCGCTGGGCCCTTCCTCTCAAGCACCGCTCCGCTGGGCCCTTCCTCTCAAGCACCGCTCCGCTGGGCCCCGCCGTCTCAAGCACCGCTCCGCTGGGCCCTTCCTGTCAAGCACCGCTCCGCTGGGCCCCGCCGTCTCAAGCACCGCTCCGCTGGGCCCTTCCTGTCATGCACCGCTCCGCTGGGCCCTGCCGTCTCAAGCACCGCTCCGCTGGGCCCTTCCTCTCAAGCACCGCTCCGCTGGGCCCCGCCGTCTCAAGCACCGCTCCGCTGGGCCCTTCCTCTCAAGCACCGCTCCGCTGGGCCCCGCCGTCTCAAGCACCGCTCCGCTGGGCCCTTCCTCTCAAGCACCGCTCCGCTGGGCCCTTCCTCTCACGCACCGCTCCGCTGGGCCCCGCCGTCTCAAGCACCGCTGAACAGGGCACCGCCGTCTCAAGCACCGTTGATGGTTCATTGTGCCCACCATGCCTCCTCCTTGACCAGTGGAGACTGTCATCCACCTGATGGACTGTGGCTTTGCACTCCCCAGGATGGTCCAGTGGGCAATCCACCCACTGCAGAGACTTGAGAGACTGTGGCTTTGCACTCCCCAGGATGGCCCAGTGGGCAGCCCACCCACTGTAGAGACATTGAGAGACTGTGGCTTTGCACTCCCCAGGATGGTCCAGTGGGCAATCCACCCACTGCAGAGACTTGAGAGACTGTGGCTTTGCACTCCCCAGGATGGCCCAGTGGGCAGCCCACCCACTGTAGAGACATTGAGAGACTGTGGCTTTGCACTCCCCAGGATGGTCTAGTGGGCAATCCACCCACTGCAGAGACTTGAGAGACTGTGGCTTTGCACTCCCCAGGATGGCCCAGTGGGCAGCCCACCCACTGTAGAGACATTGAGAGACTGTGGCTTTGCACTCCCCAGGATGGTCCAGTGGGCAGCCCACCCACTGTAGAGACATTGAGAGACTGTGGCTTTGCACTCCCCAGGATGGTCCCGTGGGCATGGTGGCTCCTCGTGGATCTGGCGTCGTGGACTCATGTGGCTGTGGTGCCCCCCCATTCCCTTCCCCCCTGAGGTGCCTGTAGTTTTTACATCTGATGCCCCTGCAGTGTTCTCTCCAAAGGACTCAGTTCTCCTGTGTGGGCTTTGCCCTTGTTTCTCAAGACTTTGGCCCACGGACATGCTGAATTCGTAGGATGTGCAGGACTTGTTACTTCAGTTATACACTGATGTGTATGTCATTTGTTTTGTTGTGGATATCTTTCATGGTTGTACGCTAATTTTCTGGAGCTTTTTGGTACATAAATATTTATTCCAAATATGATTATGTCCTAGCATTTTTCAGGGGTGTTTGGGTGGTGTCACTGTGACTTGGTGCTCTGCATTGGTGAGTACATGATTGGGGGGGGGGTCGCATATGTGTGTGCCCGTAACCTTTCGTCCTCCCCCTCCCGTGTGTCGTAGGTGCAGTACTCACCGTTGTCGTCTGCGCCGGACTTCGTACTCGTGGTAGATGAGAAGGTAGACGAGAGCAGGTAGGATGTTTAATTCGGGTTCCATGCTGTCCTCCGTACTCGTGGAGTGTGTTTTGGTGAGCGTTTTCCCGTTCGTAGTCTGTTTCCGCCGTGTTTTTATCGGCGGTGCTCCCGCCCCGGAAAAGGTGGCGGATTGGTGAGTTATGATAGTGTGGGCGGTACATTGTCTGCCGCCTGCCTGTTGGCGGTGACCGCCGCGCTGTTTGTCTGTACCGCCGCGGCGGTCGGAGTGTTAAGTTGGCGGGCTGTGTTGGCGGTTCCCGCCAGGGTCAGAATTCCATTTTTTGGACCGCCAGCCTGTTGGCGGGTTGGCCGCCGCTTTAACACCGACTGCCAGGGTTAGAATCACCCCCTTAGTTCGGAATCAGACCCAACTACAGCACATATACTGCCCTCATTGCCGCCGAGAGGACATCTGGATTATCATGGAGAGAGATGAGACTGTAGCCTTTATCCTACATGATATTTCTGCTGCTTTTAACACCATCTTCCAACCCATCTTTAACCCTTTCACCAACGACTCCAGTAAGCTAGCATCCAAGGTCCTGCACGTCTCTGAATTTGCTTCTTTTTGATAGCATGCACCCAGTTGGTCAGCCTGACCATCTTCACCTCAGACGCCCTCAACCTCATCTGGGTCTGGTGACTTAGTGGACTAATGCGTCCACTGTCAAAGCCTTTGTTTGACCTCATGGTCACAGGTTCAAATCCTGGCAGGTTCACTCAGCCTTTCATCCAAAATTCTGAGGTCAATAAAATGAGTACCATTGAGTTGGGTAACAATAAACATCTGTTATTCAGCGCCAAGATGCCTACGGGTGAATGTGCGCTTTACAAATACTTATGTTATGTTTTATGTTATCTGTAGAGTTCTACTAGGATCCTCACTCTCCCTCAGCCTATTCAAATGACCCAACTCTCCAGGATCATCCGCACCAAGAGAATTAACATCATATCCTGCACTGATGATACCCGGATCATACTCTTCATCTCAGACATGTGCCAAACACCCAGTCCAATTTCTCCACCTGGTTGACAGATGCCACCTGCCTTGTCCTACCTCATTCCTAAAGCCTGGAATGAGCTGTCCTGTACATCAAAGCTGCAGCCTCAGTTCTTCAATTCTTCAAGAAACTGAGGGGCATATTTATAAGCCCTGAGCTCTATCTTGCGCCACATTTCTTTTACACGAATGTGGCCCAACGAGGCCAAAATCCCCACACCATATTTATAAAGTGCCGAAATGCATGCATTGCACCACTTTGTAACTCTCTGCACTACATTATGCCTGCACCAGGCATAATGTATGCAAAGGGGGCGTTCCCCCATTAGGGGGGCTGAAAAAATAGCACAAGGAAATCTAACATATTTCCTTGCATCATTTTTAACAGCACTTTTAGTGTCTGCTCAGAGCAGGCGTTAAAAAGGGGGCTTCCATTTTTTATAATGGGCCCCTATATACTCCTCCAGAGTACATCAATAGCGTCAATAAAAATGATGCTATTGTCCCCAACCCTGCGCCATCTTGCACCATATCTTAGATACGGCGCACACATGGTGGCAGTAGGGGGTGCTAAGGGGCACAAAGAAAGTGGCGCTGCACTAGGTACAGTGCCACCTTTCTTAAATATGCCCCTGAAGACCTGACTCTTCAACTAGTCTCACCTGTACATCAGCCCATACAGCTCCTGCTTCCAATAAGGATACATCATTGAGCTCCATCACCTCTGATATGATCTTGAGTATAAAAAAGGCTTAATGCTGTTAACACCGGGTGGCATGCTCCCTTCAGTACGCCTTGTGATGGATAATCCACCAGGGGTTTGTCAATGCCTTCAAATTTGGGGTATTGTCCAGGCAGATTATATGATAACCTCTCAATTGATAATCAATTTCATTGACTAGCTGTATCATAGGGTTATTATTCCAGTAATATGCTGTGGCTGTCTTAGTTACCCCCAGACCGTTCTCCAAAAGTGGCTTATCACTAAATAATTGATGAGGTAATAGTGTGCTGTGTAATCCGAGTAGTATAAATCCTATAACAAAGGGAATTATATATCCAAGTAACTCCATAATAGCAACAAAAATCTCCATTAGAAAGTGGATTATTTTGGGCAAATCTCCATTTGTGACTGAAATCAGCAATAAGCCAGCACCCTTACTAGCATAGGCAACTAGAAGCAGAATTCAATAGATGGAGGTTTGATGGAAAATAATACTGTCTGATTTCTACTTTATAACTCACCTTCCTCACTTGGAGAGTTCAGGATCCTTTTGCTATGCCTTTCCAAAACCACTCCTACTTTGAAGGCTCAGTTTCCATCCCAAGATTTTTATCCCATCTCCTTTACCATCGGAGCTGACTCCATTAATATGGTTTATAGACTTGAAATGCTCCACTTTAATTCACTGAAGACTTTGAGAACACTTCTTTAAATTTAGTTTGAACATGTATTCTGTCACCCTACTCCTGGTTGTACACTTATTATCAGAGACAGGCATAAATCAATGTGTGTCTATCTAGGACATATTAACATTTACATAAATCAAAGGTGTTGCACTGGGTTCTGCCCCTGCAGTACGCCCAGCTGTTTTGCTTTCCTGATCACCTGTTTTTGGACTGTTTACTGTGGGTGTGTCTCACTACTGGTGTCTCACCCATGGTAATCACATGGCAAAGGGACTGCACATGTTTACCACCTGTGTCTGCTTTTTAAGATAAGGCCACTGCAATACAGCAAAGGTGAGGGGCACTTGCCTGGTTACAAGTGAACATGTGTGCACACGTGCATGGGCTGCGTGTGGGAGACTACTGTCATGTGTGGCACATGAACAGCTCACAGGTAGCCTGGTGCAATGGGGACTTTGCAGGATTTGGTATTCACCTGGGATTGGCTTCTAGAGGGTAGTGTACACTATTGGTGAAAGTTACTGTTTCAAATATAGTGGCACCCCATTATTCACATAGGGAGTGAATTGCCTTGGAGTGTAGTTTCCTTACCTCTTGGCCTACAGAGACCATTGACATCTTGAATTGGAATGTAACCTGTGGGAAAATATCACATTTTTTAACTTCTGAAAGGATAACTGTACATCTTATGTGTCATTCAGAGTTTCCTTATTTTCCTGGCTCAGCTAAGGATCAGATTTCAGGTCTTATGTCACCCTGCTGTGCCCAGTAATTACATTTTCTCTAGCAGCAGGAACAAAGGCCACCCAACACAGAGCTAGGACCCCAGGCGCTGATGTGACCAGTGGCTCCTGGATGATGCCATTTTGGATTGTCCCAACATGCTGTGCAGAAGGGTTGAGACAGGGGTGGAGAGGTGATGTGGCATCCCAGGATTGGCCAGGGGTGCCTGTCTCCTGGAACCTTCCTCTCCCCTTTATAAACTCTTGCACAAAGGAGAGACTATCTCCTGCCTCGGATTTCTACCCACTTTGCTGCTGAATGCTGGGGCTGGCATGGAGAACTGGAAGGAGGAACACCCTGAACCTCATTCAGGACCTGAGACCCTGCCCAGCTGGCACAAGGACCAGTGGGTCTCCCCATGGGCCAGTGAGGCTGGCCCCCTTATGCCCCTTAGGACCGGTTGGGGAAAGCCCTGGACTTTCCTGCATCTAAAAACAAAGATCATGAGGAGCACTGGTGCCCTCATGTGGTATGCTCTCCCAGCAGGCGGCCACATACCATGCACATCTGCCTTCTGTAGTGGGCAGATAGAAATTAAAGCTGCCAGACTCTGCCACAACATGCAATCATGCTTCTGGAACAGGGAGCCGTCAAGGGCAGGCAGGGGTGAACTCCCTGAGCTGCCCTCTAATGAGGACAGTGCATGGAGTGCTTGAGTGGAACTGAGCACCACAATCTAAAGAGAAAATGTGGAGCGAGGCAGCTCAGACACAATGGAACAAAAAGGGAAAATACCAATTCCGCTCTCAGTGGCACAGCAGGAGAGCCACTCTTCTGATATTCACTGCTTCTCGGAAACCCACTCCATAATGCCTTGTGGGGCCTCCTATTTAGCCCTAGGGGGCTTTTGCATGGAAGCATCTAGGAAGGCTTGCAAATATGTATAAATGCAATGTTCATGTGGTTATGCCCTCTATGGTCTGCCTGTATACTTACAATGCAATGCTTTTTTACTATGATGCCCACTAGGGACTGTTTTTACCATTACAGTTTGATATCTAATGTATGAATCAAGTTCACAAACAAAACGTTTATTTCTGATAACTGTTTTATTAGGTTATCATAATGATGGGTCATTTTATTAGTTCAGCATTAGGTAATGACAATGACTCATGCAAAACAACTGTTGAAACTCACTTAATATATTTGGGTGACCCCTCTAGGGGGTCACTAGTGATTACACAATGTCTTCTATGGTAGTCTCCATCTGCCAATGTCTATATTTGTAAATTATTGCATAGCATTTAGTAGTGTATGCAAAAGAAATGTACTTCTCCTTTTTCTAAAGAAAAAGTACTGACTGGACAATCATTCATTGAGTGTTATTATTGCATGCAGTTGATTGGTGATTATTAGCCCACACCACCTCCCTTGAGTAGGCCTTGGACTGCTTTGCTTCGCTACCCCGTGAGAGTCAAGGACTACAATGTTGTCTTTGGTTCCCAGTGAGGAAAAATGTTGATCTATTATTTGTGATGGCCACACAACCAATAGCCCAATATCCAAAAAGAGGTTTCACAGTTCCACCTTTAATATGTCAGACATTACTTTACAACTTCCTACCCTCTGTTTATCACAAATGCTTGAATTCAGAGCTGGGGAAAACAATGGACCAAATTGTGTTGGGCAATGAGGTGAATTAAAAGAGAAGCAGCCCTGTTTCCTCACAATACTGCCCCATGTCGTGAAAGAATATTGGTGTGGATGGTCGTATATACCTTTAAAGATCTCTCACCTTTCAGTCTTCATGCTGCATCTCAGAGGTCTCCACATAAAATAGCTCTATCAATATGGACAAATATTTTATCCAGTGATAATCAGAAGCAGTCAAGAGAATGCTGAGCTGGTTTGTTATATAATAACTTGTTATTGAAATTTTTATGTTTATCTCAATGCTTGGATAGACGTTCGTACATGTTACCTGTCATATTTGCTTAACTTGATTATTATTAATGTGGAAATATCTGATCACTGCAAAGGGATAAGAATTTTGGAGGGTGCAAAATGTATCACATACTATATTTACTACAGGGTGGGGTATTTACTCAGTGCAATAATTACCCTTCCCCCATGTTTTCCTCAGGCAAATTATTCCAGCAAAAACCTGGCAAACCTTTGCAGGATTTTTTGTGGATAATACTGAGTTTCCATATTATTTCTCTTTCCCTCATCAAAAAAGAATTTGAGGTGATTAGCACACCTGATAAGTACCTCACCCCAATATAACAGTATTTAATGATTATGGTTAATACCACTTCTTATTCTGGCCTACTCAGGATCATGGCCTCTCAATGTTTATCTACCTTTCTAACACTGTCTTCATGAATTTCAGCTCTCTCTCTCCCCCCTTATCTTTCCTTTTTCCTCTTTTACCCCATATCTATCTTTTATTGACCCATGTCTCTGATGTT
Organism: Pleurodeles waltl; assembly: GCF_031143425.1. NCBI lineage: Eukaryota > Metazoa > Chordata > Amphibia > Caudata > Salamandridae > Pleurodeles > Pleurodeles waltl. Next base: position 163,137,076 of record NC_090450.1, on the reverse strand, counting down.
CTAGTTTTTAAATGCTCATGCAATCCCTTCTTTCTCTTGGTCTTCCCCTTTGTATCTGCTTTGCTTTTACTACTATGTACTCCCATTTGACATCATCAGTTTCTCCTTTCCCTTTTTTTCTATCAGTCTGCTTCACCCGACTTTTATTATCTCTCGATTTCTCTTTGTCAACTCTTAACCCATTTCCAAAATGTCTTGTTTACCTCCTCTTCTCTGACCTCTTTCCCCCAGAATTCGAAGGTCCACTGTCTTATTTGTCAGTCATATAGTATCTCCTCTAGCAGTTTATGATCTGAGAAATCACAGCCAACAGCAGATGTTGCAGTCATTTCAATAGGGATTGCTCACTATATAGTAATCTTGGCAGAATGTCATGTGGCATCCGCACTCCATGTAATATGGGTACCAAGTCTGAAAAATTTACTACTTTAAGTTTCACTGAACCTTTGAGATTGTTTGAGCTGTAATTCTGGGACACATATTCACTTTGCAAAAGGCCAAAATTACATTTCAGGGGATTTGATACTCAGGGGAGATCAATGTCTGCCGCTACAAATCTTAATAAATGGAAATGGATCATGATATCACTAATTTATCAGAAGGTAAGAAGGGCAATCACAACTCCTCGTTTTGTCATTTAATTTAGGAGGGAGACTCTCTGATAAATGTTTGTTACAGCATTTTAAATATTGGTCAGAAAGCAGTGGTTTATTTACTTTTGAACATTATGATTTCAAAGCTAATTCCTCTACTGGTGTCAAATATTTTCAAATTATGTTATGACACCTTGGAGGAGTAGGTGTATTTTGTGAATGCACATCACAATCAGCCAAAATTACTGATTGGGACAAGGTGGTGGTGCAGGTTACAGGCTCTCTGCTCCTTTCATATTTATTTGCTGTGTCCAAATATATGTTTAATAAAATATTTGGATATAGCACTCTTACCTTTTCAATCTAAAAATGGTTCTGTAAATAGACAGCTCCCCAACAGAGTGAGTGTGAGAGGTAATGAGATGTGAGTGTGGGGCCATGAGATGTAAGTTTGAGTGAGACTGCAATGCACAGACTTTCAACAGTCTAACGTAAGTCCATTGGACACACTGGCAATAGGAAGACACTACATATCCTGTGTTTCTTCTTCTTTAAATAATCATGTGCCTCATAACAATCACTACAAAAACAATATGCTTTATAAACACTGCTTTTGTCTATATGGTGGCTTTGGCAGCTGAATAAACCCAGATAAGAACTGATTTAAAAACATTTGGAAAACACTAAGAAAACACCACTGAAGTCCACAAACATAACTACTGAGAATGGGACAGCCACCTCATGTCTCTGGATGTAAATTCCAGTCAAATATTTCTCTTCAAAACATCATCACTATAAAACGTTTTGAAACAGATCTTGCACATTGTTCAAAAGTAAACTGATTTTTGTCTGTTTTGGGTTGGTCAAGATGAAACATGAAGTTTTAAATGAGGGCCATTATGGCTTTACGGATATTTGTTTTTATTTGAATTTTAAATTTGATTGAGAGCAATGTATGAACCTCAGAGCATGGCCTTAAAAGAACTTCCAACTGCAAGATGAAATTCATGTAACTTTATTTGCCCTGCATGGTCAGAATTGGTTAATTTGTATCCGAATCCTATACATGAGAAAGATAATTGTGTCACTGTAACTGCTGTGAGTGAGTGAATATTTATAAGAGCCTGACACTGTTAATGTATGTTAACAACTTTACTTTTAAAGAGTATTTTTGCATGTAAGCATAGTTTATTCTGTGGAATATGCTAATAAATTTAAAATAAATAAGGTGGCAGTGGGTGAAGCTGCAAAAAACTGAAGTTACAATTTTTAGAAGACCAAGCATCCCTTTCACATAACAATAGTGGAACTTTAATTGTAGAGGCGAACAAATAACACTGAATGTACAGACAGAATCCTCCTTTACACATCAAGTGGTTCAATAGAAGCTACAGCAAATTATTTCGCTTGATAAGTGTGTGTTATCCTTTCAACATCCATTTACTCCCTTGCCACTTGGTGGTCTACTCTCAGATAATGAAGAATACAAAAAGTGATGCATAGAATGCTTGAATTAATCTGTCACTGTTAATTACTTGAGGCTGTATCCCAGTCCATTGTTTGTGGCTAACCATGCCTCCTAAGATTAAAGCAAGCCACATGCCTTGGTCCTGCTCCAAAAGGAAAAGTCCAGCCTGAACTTTCAAGCCAGTTCGTCTTTGAATCAGAGCACAGATAGCCCACGACTGCTTATAGCCTGTCTGGGCCTCTTCAGATAACAGCATCATGATTCACCAATAAGGCAATATTAGGCCGCTCTACCTCTTCTCTGCTTCAGGCATTCAGTGCCCAAAACACTGCCTGCTCATCATCCCAACCTGGATGTCCAGCACCTGCCCTGAAGATCAACTAAGGCATAGTTTTTATTATTTACTAAGAATAACAAACAATAGACAGTACAAATCTGGCTCAATGGCCAATGCCACGTCCCTTGGATTCACCCTGGATAGCAACCTTAACATCAAGAAACATATTGGCAAAGCAAAAAAAATGCCCGGTATCAGTTCACTCTTTCAAAGAATGTGAAACTGATTCATCCAAAAAGCAACTTCAGAACTGCTGGTCAAGCCCTGCTATTTTTGCAGCCGTATGGTTGTATCGCCCAGCTCTGTGGTCTCCCAAGCTTCATATTGGCAATCCTTAAGGGCATCCTACAAGCAGTAGCATATCTTATCCAGGGCCTGAAAAGATATGATCATATCACCCCATTCCTGATGGACCTGATTTGGCTTCCCATGCTAGCCCACATCATCTTCAAAACCTGCTGCATCATTTACAAAACCACCCCAAACAGCAACCCTGCTATTATTGCAGTCAAGCTCACCTTCTCTGTTGGTTCTCAGCACAGTCACGGCCGGGGACTATATGACTGCAGATTAAGAAGATAAAAAAAGAAAAAAACAAGGCAGCGTGTCTTTTCCTTCTATGTACCTAGGATCTGAATCAACATTGATGCGTCCATGAAGACCAACTCAGTGCTGCTCCAACTTACAAGGATTTCAAGACACACCTCTTTTGAGAACACTACAACATAATGCATTAACAGTCCACCATTCTGATACCTTGCCTGTCATTCATTGATTTTATGTTTGTCTTTGACCCTAATTAGCATTCTTTTGCCTTTTGACTAGGTTAACAGAAATTGCATATGCATATACAGATACATCTCCTTAACTTAAATCATTCTTCTACAAGGAAGCCTTAGCTATTGCAATTGGCACCCTAGAAAATGGAGTGCTAAGCTGCAAACTATAATATCATGGAAAGGCATGAACATGAAGAACTTCATCTCCATACTTACCCACTCATCCCTTCTTGAGAACACAAATGAGAACCTTATAAAAAAGATCAAATTACCAACTAATTGAAAAAGCTTTATGATATTACTCTAAGTTTTCACAAAGACTATTCACTCATGGCTTTATGGTAGGCAACACAGTTAAAATTCCAGTACAAAACCTATGCTAGACTCACAAATACACACCTTTGCACTATGGCGCAAGGGTGTGTGCGGTAGCGGTCAGCAGTCTAATTGTGATCAGTGCTAGAGTGAGAGCAGGATAGTGCCATATATCTGTGGATATCAGGCTTCCCTGCTCTCTCTCTATCAATCACTCTGGGTACCAAATTTGGGTGCTGTGGTGCATTGTGTGACAGGTTTGTTTTCTGGGCCAACATCATACATTGACCAAGATGAGAAGAATAACATTAGAATGGAAAACGTTAATCAGTATTTTAAAAAATCCTCCCGGTGTTCTCCTCTTGAAGCTATCTACCTTGATTAGGGCCAATTAACTCATCATTTACTATCTTCAGGTTTCATTAACATTAACATGACTTTTTCCCTGAAAAAACTAATGCTTCATGGTGGGAAGACATGACTCAGTTTGTTTTTCCTTTACATTTTAGGGGTTATTGATATCATCACTCTGCAAACCTTTTCTTAAAATAATGATAGGCAGATGCTTTCTGAGAAAGTTCTCACCCACAGCACTCTTTGTTCAGATGAATTCCTCAAAAATGTCTAACATTGCCACTTGTGTGCAAAATCATCAATGATTTGTAACTGCCACTTTGAAACTTCAACTTTGATATGCAACCACTGAGTACACTGTTTTTTATTTTTTTAATTATTATCCATGTATAGTTCACCTTTCAATCCTAGATGGGATTTATAATCTGCAAAAATGTTTTTGGCATGCCTGAACATGAATCCCGGTTAATCACAATTCCTTCTTTTCTATGTTGGAAAAACTCCTTCGGCCCTTCCAAAATGGTAGGAGGTTTGCAGATACCTGGGCATCAATATAACTTCTGTATTTCCAAACTCCTACGGCCTGATTATGAGTACGCCCTGTTAGATGCATTTATTATTGAACCTGATAATTTAACTTATTATCAGGACCTTTCTCAACCAGTATGGAATTTTACGGACTGACTTATTTACTTGGGTCTTAACATTGAGAATTGCAGTGGGTTGGAACCGACCTACCTCATATATATTAGTGAGGTAGGTTGCACATTTTGACTCAGTATGATTGGAAGCCATCAGAGGAACAGCAGCCTGCTGCAACCAGCAGACCATCATGTAATAAAACAGACCTTTTTTAATGCATGTTTTCCTGAAATCAAAGGGGACTGTGTTTAAAATGTTCTTTTTAAAGTTTGTTTAAGAACAGGGAGGTGCCCCCTGCTCCAGTCATGTGAGCTGCAGTCTGAAAAGTTTCAGGGTTATCGGAATAGCGGGGACTGAGATAAAGGGGGGTAAAATCTATAGCGTTTCTGATGTTAATTCCCATGGGAAAAATTGAACAGCTATAGCGCCAAAACCACTGGATGGAATTACACCAAATTTGTCAGAAAGGTAGCTCTTGGTCCAGAAAGGGACCTTTTTGTTATTTGTTGTAAAGCCGTTCAGTAGTTTTTGATAAATTAAACAGAATCCAAATTTTTATATAAAGGGACGCGGAGGATTCGTGACCCTTCCTGATCTCGTGCTGGGATCTGATTGGCTGTCAACACTTCAACAAGGAAGTGCTGGCAGCCATGTTGGGACTCTGCTTAGGCTGAATCCAAGACAAAAATGTGAAAAAAAGAAAAAGGGCCAGGGTAGAGACACCCTGATTCCTTAGCTCTGGTGGTGAGGACACAGAGGTACCACCCAGGGCTAGAAAGCATTTTTTTTAAATGTATGATGGGAGTCGTGGCGGATCTGCCATAAGTTTAAAAAAAAAATAAGCATTGGCTTCCACACTTCATCTTTTTTAAGCCCCTCGGTGGGCCAAATCCCCGGGGCATTTTTTATTTGTAATGGGGGATCCACCAGCCTCCCCTGTAGCCCCAGGGACCGCCACCATCCTTGGGGGATGCAGAAAATAGCAGCACCTCCCCATGGCTATATTTAAATTCTGTGGGGGAGGCCTTTTTGCCTCCCCCACAATCCTGGGAACAGCCATCTCCCTAGGGCTTTTAGCAATATTAATGTGAGCCCTGAGGACCACCACCTACCTGGGGCATTGAAAAGATTTGGTGCGGGGGCACCCCCCCACAGCCCCAGAGACCACCACCTCCCTGAGGCAAATCCTAAAAGAAAAGTCAGGGGGTCCATTTCCGTTTCAGACCCCCAAAGCCCAAGGGACCACCACCTCACCGGGGCTGGATCCTGATATGTCCCTGGGTGCCCACCCCGGGACATAGCTGTTTGCTGTGGCTTGGCTGCAGCTTTGACAGCCGCAGCCAAGTCTCAGCAAACATTACTCTAATTTCTGACAGCAGGACCTGTCAAACAGGTCCCACTGTCAGAAAGCGGAGTTTTCACCTGTCTTTCCTGCACGCAGATCTGTGTGCAGGGAAGACAGATGAAAACCTTGCTTCAGCAAACCAGGGAGGTGCTACTTAAAGCAGCTCATTGCTTGCTGGAGCAATTCTGACTCACAGCAGGTAGCAGGAGCCGGCTGGGACCGTGGGGAGGCCTTGAGACTCCCTCTGTGGTCCCAGATAGCCCATAATGGGCAATGGAAAGGCACTTAAAAATAAATGAAAGAGCCAAATAGTGAAGGTCAGAGGCCTATGCACTGAGAGTTGAGGGTTTGACACCAGGTGTATCTAGAGTAATTTCCCTCCTTCAACTGGAAATGTGTAAGGCTCATACTGAAAGGTGATATTATTTTTAAATGGCAAATATATTTTTCTTTTCAAATTGTGCAGCAATATCTCATTCTAAGTATATCATGAATCAAAGCCTAAAAAAACTCTCTATCTCTCTCCCTTTCTCTCTCTCTCTTTCAATCCCTTTCTCCCACTCACCCATCCACTCAGAGAGGTCCAGAAAGAAGCCTTTTTGTTATTTGGTGTAAATCTGTTCAGTAGTTTTTGAAATATTAAAAGAGAACCACATTTCCATATCTGAAGAGCGAAGGCTTCGCAAATACTCCCGATCTCGTGCAGAGATCTAATTGGCCACCAGCACTTCAACCAGGAAGTGTTGGCAGCCATTTTGAGACTCGGCTTTAACAAATGAAAAAAAGAAAAAGAAAAGGGGTCTGGGTACGTTTACCCTAACCCCCTAGCCTTGAAGCAGGGGTACCCCAACCCCTCAAGGCTTAAAAGTATTTCTTTTTTTTTAAAACATGCGGAAATGCAAATCTAAAAAACAAAAATGCGCTGTAGACTTAGTGGTTGTGGGTTAAATAATTCAGTTGGAAATATTATTAATAATAAAATAAAAGAATCACTAATACTAATGGTCTTCATGATAATGATGACCTGTGATGAGACTAAATTTGAAAACACTGTAACATTAAGAGAGAAAATTAAGAAAAAGAAGTAAACAGGTCATGTGAATAAAATAGGTATCACAATAAGAAATATACAAAACTATGGTAAAATCAGAATTTATATAATAAATAGCATGCAATCATCATTAGTAAAATAGTAACAATCTGTCTAATTTGTAATTCGTCGCTGTCGTCCGGTGGACAGCATCGAGACTATTACATGAAAAGTCTGGTACCTTTACCGCAATACTTCTATGGGATTTCCCATTATTATTTTTGAGGCATATATTTTTCAGGAGTCTCTTAAATGCTCTGAAGAACCAGTAAGGCGGCAAGGGGTAATTTTATACAAAATAAGACAATAAAACCGAATCGTTTATTCCGACACTAACTAAATGCCCCATAACCAACACAGGAAGGTAAAATTAAAAGAAAAATATCCAACAGCTCTGTCATTGACTCGTTTTATGACATTTACAGATAGCCACTCCCACAATAAACTTTGATGTTTGCGGTCTATCCCCTTTAAAAATCACATGTTAAAGAAGTGACTTAAAAGTGGGTGTGTACGCCTAAAAACAGCACGAATCTTTCAAATGCCCCTTTCTTTATCATTTACAATGTATTTATGTTGAAGCAGGCGCCCTATCTACAAGCGCCCTATCTAAAAGTCCTCAGCGATGTTCTCCTATCTGTGTGTGGGTAAAAGGAAGCTGCACATGATTTATTTTAAAATGTGTGCTTCGCCAGATCACACATTTCTGTTTTATTTGGTGGAGGTTGGGCAATTAAAAGTGCGGCTGAGTAGCCTCAGATAAATGAAAAGGTAATTTTACAAATGTAAGCACGGGTGTGTGTTTGCTTTGCTATTATTACATTTGAATTCTATGTCCATGTATCTATCTTATATAATAGATTCTTGCTGTGTTAGTTATTGTCCGTAAAAGGTGTGTGAGGTGTTTGGTCGACTGTAAGCAAGGTGAGCTGTGAACATACTGAACTGTATAATTCCGTTCTAAAGAGAAGACTGCCATGAAGACAAACTGACATGGACTCCTTGAAATAAATGCAACCTTACATCCAGTTATGTATTTCCATTGCATATTCTAATAGGGAAGGCTCGCCGCCGATTCAGGATGCGTGCGATTTGAACCTGGTGCGTGTTTACCAGCAGTCCGAGAACTGCCAGCCTTCCATTTCTGATGGATCCATCAGAAATGGAAGTGGGTGGATGGTTGGACCGGCAGACCAGCATTCCAATGTTGGATGAGAGTATGGATGGCCAGATGAATAAATGTGCAGATTGATGGATGGGCGGACTTACTTCACCCATGCAGGTGTGTGCATGTGCTTTGAATATGCCTGTAGGCATATTCATGTTAAACAGGAAAATAAATGTATCACAATATAGAATTAAAACAAATGTGTACAGGGGTATATAGCACATGTACTTACTGATGACCATGAAAATAATAATAGATTATTAGTCCAAACCAAGTATTATATTGCACACATAAATACGACTATTAAGTTTCGAGGCCTCACAAAAATATCTCCCCGATATAAATTAAGCAGTCAAAAAATCCTTGAAGAGTGCAGCAGATCCACTTTTGGGTTTTTCATATAATACTGTGCCTGTTTAGTTATGTAAGACTAGTATAGTGTGATGGTAGGTAGAAATATTGTTGTTAAAGTACACATATATATACATATATATATATATATATATATATATATATATATATACTCCCTGAAAAAAACAAATGTTACAGGGACAGAATTGTTAGGAAATAGAATTTAAAAAAAAAAAACAGAGAAATTCACATTAAAAAAACAAAGGTTACAGGGACGTTATAATTAGGTTCACATTTTAAATCTACAAACCATCCAAATTCAGCTGTTAGAGTTATTTCAAGTAACTATAATTCACAAACTACGGTTACTATAACTTGCGCCCTCACCATACACTGCTAATTTCTAATTTCACCAGATATTACAGCACTCATGACAATTTTTACATCATCATGAAAAATATCAATGAAACATTAACAGTCAAATTATTGGACAGAAAACAGTGCATTGCAAAGGCAAATATATATATATATATAGTTAGCTCTGCTTTTACATAGACAGAGCACTTTTTAGTTTGCTAAGAACTTTGATCCCATTTGATGAATCTTCACAAAAAAAAAGAAAAGTTCATCCACCTCGGCCCCTTCCTGGAAAATTTGCCAGACCAAGGACTCCCTGGGTGGCAGAGGTAGCTAACTTGCAGGAACAGGATTAGGGTTCTCATCTAAATCAGATGATTACAGTCTGATCACAGAAAATCAGCTAAGTCAGAGAACTAGCCGAAACAGTGCAATCAAAGAAAAACCCAGCAGAAAAATGATTCAACAAGGAAGGAATCTTTCTTTGCTAAATCCATATGAACCAATCCCAATGGTTCCTTGGGATTTTTTTCCTCTCGGGGCACTTTTCGGCCCACATTTATACTTTTTAGCCCCACATTTGTGTCGTTGTTTGACACAAAATCGGTGCAAACTTACAAAATACAATTGTATTTTGTAAGTTTGCGCTGCTTTTGCATAAAAAAATTACACAAATGCGGCGCTTAACCGCTTCTGTGCCTTGGATGAGGTGATCTCGTCCAAGGCACCGGTTCCCGGGTGCCTTGGACGAGATCACCTCGTCCTGCACCCTGGAACCAATGGGAGCGCTAGCGCTACCCCATGGGCCCCCACCCACATACCCCGGTCGAGGATGGAAGGGGAAGCCCTTCCCCTTCCACCCGACCCCCCCCGGCAATCTGATGACATCAGCGCGCTCACAGCGCGCCAACATCATCAAGTATTGCCGGGACGCGCTGGAAGCCATTTGCTTCCAGCGCGTCGAGGGAAGAGGACTTCCTAGAGGTAAGTCCTTCCATTTTTGGGGGTTTGGGGGGGGAACAGATACGGGGGAAAGGAAAGGGTTTTTCCTTTCCCTCTGTGCCTGTTTTCACTGTATTCCTGCTCCACGATCGCGGGCAGGGCCCACGATCGTGGAGCAGGAATCCCCACTAGCCACCAGGGATTTTTTATCTTATAAGATTTTGGGAGCAACCCCTTGGGCAAGGGTCGCTCCCCTGGGGGGCTATTTTATTTCGTATTTCGCCCCCCCTGGGGGCAGATCAGCTGAATTTTTGGCCGATCTGCCCCCGGGGGGGGGGGGGGGGGGAATCCACTAGACACCAGGGATTTACTTTTATACGTTTGTTTTCGGAGCGACCCAAAGGGCAAGAGTTGCTCCCCTGGGAGGGCTATTTTATTTAGTATTTTGACCCTCCCCCCGGGGGCAGATCAGGCGATTTTATGGCCGATCTTCCCCCGGGGGGGGGGGCGAAATCCAGTAGACACCAGGGATTTAGATTTTTACTATCATTTTGGGAGCGACCCCTTGGGCAAGGGTCGCTCCTACGGGGGGCTATATGTTTATCCTATTTTGCCCGCCCCGGATGCAGATCGGCTGACTTTTTGGCCGATCTGCCCCGTGGGGGGGCAAAAACCACTAGACACCAGGGATTTAGTTTTTCACTGATATTTTGGGAGCGACCCCTTGGGCAAGGGTCGCTCCCATGGAGGGCTATTTTTTAATCCTATTTTGCCCCCTGGGGGCTGATCGGCCGCCCCAATGGGGGCGAAAACCACTAGACACCAGGGATTTAGTTTTACATATGTATTTTGGGAGCGACCCCTTGGGCAAGGGTCGCTCCTATGGGGGGCTATTTTTTTTATCCTATTTCGCCCCCCCTGGCGGCAGATCGGCCGATTTTTCGGCCGATCTGCTCCCGAGGGAGGGGGGGGGTGGGCGAAAACCACTAGACACCAGGGATTTCTATTTTTCATATGTATTTTGGGAGCGACCGCTTGGGCAAGGGTCGCTCCCATGGGGGGGCTATTTTTTTTCCGGTTTCGGCCCCCCTGAGGGCCCCCGGGGGGGTCGAAACACAATAGGCACCAGGGATTGTGTGGTGTGTGTGTGTGTTTGGGGGCACCCCTTGGGCAAGGGTCACCCCCCCAAAACGGGTACAGTGCTGTTGGCAATTTCTGCCCCACTTGGGGGCAGATCAGCCTATTTTTTTTAGGCCCATCTGCCTCCTAGTGGGGCAGAAGCCACTTAGGCACCAGGGACAATTTCTAAGTTCTTGGTGGTGAGGTGTTTGTCAACTGGCGAAGTATTTGTATTTGTGATTATAACAGTTTATTTCTTCTTTTTGTTCTAGTTCAAAGCTTTTGCTTCCTTTGCTGTGGATCCTTGCGGTTTTGGGAGTAGTTGTCCTGCTGTTTGCATAGTTGCATGTTTTAGGTAAGTGAAAGCAATTTACTCCAAAGGAGTATTCTTGACATGCATAAATGACATGTTTGTAGGTGGTGTACTAAATGCAGTATTGTGTGTGAAATTGTCCTTAGATTTGAGCACACTGATATTTGTGTTGTCATATGCCTAATTTGCTTTTTTCTTTTTAGTGGGATATCATGGTGATTGCTGTGTCTGTGCAGAGTAGTTGCTGGTAAGAAGCTTTTTCAGGCAAGTGAGTGGTATTGTTTTTTAGTACATAACTCTTTGTGATAAAGCTACACTTTGTTTATTACTTATTTTAGTGCTAGTTGTTGTTGGCAATCCATTTGTTGTTAGTGAGGATCATGGCTAGTCGCAGAGTGACCGCTCAGCAGGTTGTTGGCATGCTCTTTGAGTCGTCTTCAGAGCATGATACAGAGACTGACTCTGCATCTGAGGCAGAGGAGGAAGTGAGAGATTCTGGCAGTGAGTTTTCTGTCTGAGAGTATTCTTCTGATGAGGAAGCTACTCTCAGTGCAGATGAAGGGCCTGTTGTAGAGGAGGACATTGATGTGTCAAGAGTGCAGCAGCCTGGGGCTGAAGGGTTTCCCATTAGAAGACCTGACACCTGGATTGCCCCAAAAATGGAGCAGCCACAGTTACCTGCATTTACTGGTCTCCCAGGGTGTAGAGTCAATACGGAAAACTTTTTGCCTGTCTATTTCTTTCAATTGTTTATGGACGATGTATTTTTGGATGAGATTGTGGAGCAGACTAATTTGTATGCAGAGCAATATTTGAGGGACAACACTGCCAGACTTAGGCCTCAGTCTAGAGCTACTCAGTGGGTTCCCACATATCTGGAAGAGATGAAAAGGTTTTTAGGTTTTACTTTTTTGATGGGGTTGACCAGGAAGCCGTCACTGGCTTCTTATTGGTCTACTAGTCCCTTGATGGCAACGGCAATATTTCCTGCAACTATGACACGTAATCGCTATTTGCTTCTTCTTCGTAAGCTGCATTTTGTAGACAATGCTTTAGCCTTGCCACGAGATCACCCTGATTGTGACCGTCTTTTTAAGATTAGGCCTGTTCTTGATCATTTTGTAGATCGGTTTTCAGAGGTCTATGTTCCAGGCAAAGAGATAAGTGTGGACGAGTCTTTGGTCCTTTTCAAGGGGCATTTAGTTTTTAAGCAGTACATTCCTAGCAAGAGGGCACGGTATGGGATTAAATTGTATATGCTGTCAGAAAGCAGTACAGGATTTGTGTATAATTTCCGTGTCTACACTGGTAGGGATTCCAGTGTTGACCCTCCTGGTTGTCCGGCCACTTTTGGAGTTAGCGAAAAAATTGTGTGGGAACTTGGTAGATGACTGTTTAACAAAGGTCACCATTTGTACATAGATAATTTCTACACTGGAGTGCAGTTGTTCAAGGAGTTGTTTAGATGGGACACTGTTGCTTGTGGCACAATCCGTTCTAACCAGAAAGGCTATCCAAGGGAGCTTGTCTGTAAAAAACTTGAGAGGGGACAGTGCAGTGCCTTGCGGAATAATGATCTGCTAGCTCTGAACTTTTCACACAGGAGGGATGTGTACATGCTATCTACCATCCATGATGAGAGTAACTCCCCTGTGACTGTTTGGCGTCAGGTTGCGGAAGTGCGCAAACCTGCGTGCATTTTGGACTACAATAGACACATGGGTGGTGTAGATAGAGTAGATCAGAGGTTGGAACCTTACACTGCTCTTCGTAAGTCTTACGTGTGGTATAAAAAGTTGGCCCTACAGTTATTTCATTTGGCAACTTTTAATGCTTTTATTGTGTTTACGGATTGTTCACCTGAGTCAAGGATGACATTTGTTAAATTTCAGGAGTCTGTGATAGAGAGCCTTATTGTGGAGGAACGGGCAACAGTTCCTAGAGTAGAAGTGGTGGAGGAAGTGGCTAGATTGAAAGATCGCCACTTTCCAGATCACATTCCTCCCACTCCCAAAAAAGACTTGCCCACAAAGAAATGTAGAGTATGTGCCCGGAGATCAATCCGGAGGGAGAGCCGGATGTACTGCCCCGAATGCCCTTCAAAGCCTGGGCTGTGTGTGCCCGGCTGTTTTAGAAGTTACCACACAAGGAAAACATTTTGGGAAATACCGTGAGTGTAAACTGCCTGTTTTATATTTTCATATGTTCAGTTTCACGGTTGGCATTACTGTCATGTATTTAGTTAGAGCTTTTGTGTTTGTAGTTTTGTACTTATTTTATAATTAGTTAGTGGTTTCTTTGTTGTTTATAAACAACAACAAAAATGATGGCGGTGTGCGTGGGGTGGCGCTTGGCTGGCGGTATTGGTGGGGTGGCGCTTGGCTGGCGGTGTGCTTGGGGTGGCGCCTGGCTGGCGGTATGGGTGGGGTGGCGCTTGGCTGGCAGTGTGCTTGGGGTGGCGCTTGGCTGGCGGTATGGGTGGGGTAGCGCTTGGCTGGCGGTGTGCTTGGGGTGGTGCTTGGCTGGCGGTATGGGTGGGGTGGCGCTTGGCTGGCGGTGTGCTTGGGGTGGCGCTTGGCCTGCGGTATGGGTGGGGTGGCGCTTGGCTGGCGGTGTGCTTGGGGTGGCGCTTGGCTGGCGGTGTGCTTGGGGTGGCGCTTGGCTGGCGGTATGGGTGGGGTGGCTGTTGGCTGGTGGTGCCAGCCAAACGCCAGTCCACACACTCATCAGCTGGTGTGATTGCTGTATCAGGCATGTGGGCGTATGAAAGTGATGGGCCCTTGACTGGCGCTGTCTGTCGATGCGAGTGTTGTAATGTGCTGGGCCCGTGGTTGGCAGCGTGAATGGTCTTGTGCATGTCATGTATGAAAGGTGTGTGAATGGACTGTAAAGCGGTTGGTGCCTTGCCGTGGCTTTACAGCTCACGAGCTGTGAGTCATTGGTTCAGTGTTTTGGCCTTTCAGTTATTACCAGTGCATTTCACTTTTGTGAAATCTCTTGTTAATAAAATTTGATCTACTGAACCATCACTCACCCTCGTGCCAAATCCAACCAGTATGCGTGGTACAAATGACAAAACCTGCTCCGCTGTAATCAGGCGTCGCAGCACACTTGTGACACGCTAGGTGTCTCAGGTGGGACCACGATGATGAAGCATACCACCAACTTGGTTGGTGGGTGAGGGGTCTTTTTCACATAACCTAAGTGCGTTTCTCTTCACAATTTTAGTGTTTGGCACATCAGATGTATGTGGACACATCAAAATGATATATTACAAAACTACCTGTGTTTGGGGGGAAAGGGGACACCTATGTTTTTGGTCCTGGGTGCAGCCTTCATCTAGGGAAACCTACCAAACCCAGACATTTTTTAAAACTAGACACCCCAAGGAGTCCAGGGAGGTGTGGCTTGCGTGGATCCCCCAAGATTTTCTTACCTAGACTCCTCTGCAAACCTCAAAATGTGCTTAAAAAAGCATATTTTCCTGACTTTCGTTTGTACGATCACCGCTCCAGCACAAAATTCATACTCCCCAGTGTTCCCCTCAGTCTCCCAAGTAAAATGACACCTCACTTGTGTGGGTCCCCAAAGCAGAGTCAGCCTAAAAATGTATAGAAGAAGAATATGTGCTTATCAACTCGTAGTGCTATCCCCATAATCTCTACAAGTTTGTGGCCTTTTTCTGTTGCAGGCACCTGGCCCATCCACACAAGTGAGGTATCATTTCTATCGGGAGACTTTGGGGAACACTGGGTGGAAGGAAATTTGTGGCTCCTCTCAGATTCCAGAACTTTCTGTCACCGAAATGTGAGGAAAACGTGTTTTTTTAGCCAAATTTTGAGGTTTGCAAAGGATTCTGGATAACAGAACCTGGTCAGAGCCCCACAAGTCACCCCATCTTGGATTCCCCTAGGTCTCTAGTTTTTTCCAAAATGCAAAGGTTTGGTAGGTTTCCCTAGGTGCCGGCTGAGCTAGAGGCCAAATTCTACAGGTAGGCACTTTGCAAAAAACACCTCTGTTTTCTGTCAAAAAATGGGATGTGTCCACGTTGTGTTTTGGGGGATTTCCTGTCGCGGGAGCTAGGCCTACCCACACAAGTGAGGTATCATTTTTATTGGGAGACTTGGGGGAACGCTGGGTGGAAGAAAATTTGTGGCTCCCCTCAGATTCCAGAACTTTCTGTCACCAAAATGTGAGGAAAATTGGTTTATTTAGCCAACTTTTGAGGTTTGCAAAGGATTCTGGGTAACAGAACCTGGTCAGAGCCCCACAAGTCACCCCATCTTGGATTCCCCTAGGTCTCTAGTTTTCCAAAATGCACAGGTTTGGTAGGTTTGCCTAGGTGCCGGCTGAGCTAGAGGCCAAAATCTACAGGTAGGCACTTTGCAAAAAAAACCTCTGTTTTCTGTCAAAAAATGGGATGTGTCCACGTTGTGTTTTGGGGCATTTCCTGTTGCGAGCACTAGGTCTACCCACACAAGTGAGGTATCATGTTTATCGGGAGACTTGGGGGAATGCTGGGTGGAAGGAAATTTGTGGATCCTCTCAGATTCCAGAACTTTCTGTCACCGAAATGTGAGGAAAATGTGTTTTTTTAGCCCAATTTTGAGGTTTGCAAAGGATTCTGGGTAACAGAACCTGGTCAGACCCCCACAAGTCACCCCATCTTGGATTCCCCTAGGTCTCTAGTTTTCAGAAATGCACAGGTTTGGTAGGTTTCCCAAGGTGCTGGGTGAGCTAGAGGCCAAATTCTACAGGTAGGCACTTTGCAAAAAACACCTTTGTTACTGTCAAAAAATGGGATGTGTCCACTTTGTGTTTTGGGGCATTTCCTGTCGCGGGCGCTAGGCCTACCCACACAAGTGAGGGATCGTGTTTATCGGGAGACTTGGGGGAACGCTGAGTGGAAGGAAATTTGTGGCTCCTCTCAGATTCCAAAACTTTCTGTCACCGAAATGTGAGGAAAACGTGTTTTTTTAGCCAAATTTTTAGGTTTGCAAAGGATTCTGGGTAACAGAACCTGGTCAGAGCCCCACAAGTCACCCCATCTTGGATTCCCCTAGGTCTCTAGTTTTACAAAATGCACAGGTTTGGTAGGTTTCCCTAGGTGCCGGCTGAGCTAGAGGCCAAATTCTACAGGTAGGCACTTTGCAAAAAACACCTCTGTTTTCTGTCAAAAAATGGGATGTGTCCACGTTGTGTTTTGGGGCATTTCCTGTCGCGGGCGCTAGGCCTACCCACACAAGTGAGGTATCATTTTTATTGGGAGACTTGGGGGAACGCTGGGTGGAAGGAAATTTGTGGCTCCTCTCAGATTCCAGAATTTTCTGTCACCGAAATGTGAGGAAAACGTGTTTTTTAAGTCAAATTTTGAGGTTTGCAAAGGATTCTGGGTAACAGAACCTGGTCAGAGCCCCACAAGTCACCCCATCTTGGATTCCCCTAGGTTTCTAGTTTTCAAAAATGCACAGGTTTGGTAGGTTTCCCTAGGTGCCGGCTGAGCTAGAGGCCAAAATCTACAGGTAGGCACTTTGCAAAAAACACCTCTGTTTTCTGTCAAAAAATGGGATGTGTCCACGTTGTGTTTTGGGGCATATCCTGTCGCGGGCGCTAGGCCTACCCACACAAGTGAGATATCATTTTTATCGGGAGACTTGGGGGAACGTTGAGTGAAAGGAAATTTGTGGCTCCTCTCAGACTCCAGAACTTTCTGTCACGGAAATGTGAGGAAAACTTGTTTTTTTAGCCAAATTTTGAGGTTTGCAAAGGATTCTGGGTAACAGAACCTGGTCAGAGCCCCACAAGACACCCCATCTTGGATTCCCCTAGGTCTCTAGTTTTAAAAAATGCAAAGGTTTGGTAGGTTTCCCTAGGTGCTGGCTGAGCTAGAGGCCAAATTCTACAGGTAGGCACTTTGCAAAAAACACCTCTGATTTCTGTCAAAAAATGGGATGTGTCCACGTTGTGTTTTGGGGCATTTCCTGTTGCGGGCGCTAGGCCTACCCACACAAGTGAGGTATAATTTTTATCGGGAGACTTGGGGGAACGCTGAGTGGAAGGAAATTTGTGGATCCTCTCAGATTCCAGAATTTTCTGTCACCGAAATGTGAGGAAAACGTGTTTTTTTAGCCAAATTTTTAGGTTTGCAAAGGATTCTGGGTAACAGAACCTGGTCAGAGCCGCACAAGTCACCCATCTTGGATTCCCCTAGGTCTCTAGTTTTCAAAAATGCACAGGTTTGGTAGGTTTCACTAGGTGCCGGCTGAGCTAGAGGCCAAAATCTACAGGTAGGCACTTTGCAAGAAACACCTCTGTTTTCTGTCAAAAAATGGGATGTGTCCACGTTGTGTTTTGGGGCATTTCCTGTTGCGGGCGCTAGGCCTACCCACACAAGTGAGGTATAATTTTTATCGGGAGACTTGGGGGAACGCTGAGTGGATGGAAATTTGTGGATCCTCTCAGATTCCAGAATTTTCTGTCACCGAAATGTGAGTTAAACGTGTTTTTTTAGCCAAATATTTAGGTTTGCAAAGGATTCTGGGTAACAGAACCTGGTCAGAGCTCCACAAGACACCCCATCTTGGATTCCCCTAGGTCTCTAGTTTTAAAAAATGCACAGGTTTGGTAGGTTTCCCTAGGTGCCGGCTGAGCTAGAGGCCAAAATCTACAGGTAGGCACTTTGCAAAAAAAACCTCTGTTTTCTGTCAAAAAATGGGATGTGTCCACGTTGTGTTTTGGGGCATTTCCTGTCGCAGCGCTATGCCTACCCACACAAGTGAGGTATCATTTCTATCGGGAGACTTGGGGGAACGCTGAGTAGAAGGAAATTTGTGGATCCTCTCAGATTCCAGAATTTTCTGTCACCGAAATGTGAGGAAAACGTGTTTTTTTAGCCAAATATTTAGGTTTGCAAAGGATTCTGGGTAACAGAACCTGGTCAGAGCCCCACAAGTCACCCCATCTTGGATTCCCCTAGGTCTCTAGTTTTAAAAAATGCACAGATTTGGTAGGTTTCCCTAGGTGCCGGCTGAGCTAGAGGCCAAAATCTACAGGTAGGCACTTTGCAAAAAACACCTCTGTTTTCTGTCAAAAACTGGGATGTGTCCACGTTGTGTTTTGGGGCATTTCCTGTCGCGGGCGCTAGGCCTACCCACACAAGTGAGGTATCATTTTTATCGGGAGACTTCGGGGAACATAGAATATCAAAACAAGTGTTATTGCCCGTTGTCTTTCTCTCCATTTTTTCCTTCCAAATATAAGAGAGTGTGTAAAAATGACGTCTATTTGAGAAATGCCCTGTAATTCACATGCTAGTATGGGCACCCCGGAATTTAGAGATGTGCAAATAACCACTGCTCCTCAACACCTTATCTTGTGCCCATTTTGGAAATACAAAGGTTTTCTTGATAGCTATTTTACACTCTTTATATTTCAGCAAATGAATTGCTGTATACCCGGTATAGAATGAAAACCCACTGCAGGGTGCAGCTCATTTATTGGCTCTGGGTACCTAGGGTTCTTGATGAACCTACAAGCCCTATATATCCCCGCAACCAGAAGAGTTGAGCAGACGTAACGGTATATTGCTTTCAAAAATCTGACATTGCAGGATAAAGTTACAGAGTAAAACGTAAAGAAAAATAGCTGTTTTTTTCACCTCAATTTCAATATTTTTTCATTTAAGTTGTTATTTTCTGCAGGAAACCCTTGTAGGATCTACACAAATTACCCCTTGCTCAATTCAGAATTTTGTCTACTTTTCAGAAATGTTTAGGTTTCTGGGATCCAGCATTGGTTTCACACCCATTTCTGTCACGACTGGAAGGAGGCTGAAAGCACAAAAAATCGTATAAATGGGGTATGTCCCAGTAAAATGTCAAAATTGTGTTGAAAAATTGGTTTTTTTTATTCAATTCTGCCCGTTCCTGAAAGCTGGGAAGCTGGTGATTTTAGCACCACAAACCCTTTGTTGATGCCTTTTTCAGGGAAAAACACACAAGCCTTCTTCTGCAGCCCCTTTTTCTGAAAAAAACGAAATTTCCACTGTATTTTGGCTAATTTCTTGGCCTCCTTCAGGGGAACCCACAACTATTTCACATAGGCAAAAAAAGGCCTGGCACAGGAGGGGGAAAGGGCCTGGCAGCGAAGGGGTTAAAAAGTGTAAATATGGGCCTTTATGTGTTACTTTCTTCAAAATGACATAAATCCACTGTTATGAACTTAATTCAAAATGTACGATCTTGCATGCTGGATTGTGAGAGCCAGACAGGAACAGAGCCCCCTCGTAGTGCACATACAGGATTTCGTGTTCGACTCCCACAACCGTCTAGTGAGAACCGTACATTTTTAAATAAAAAATTCAATACAATATACATACTGTACTGACCTTACTATTAAATATTAGCATTCAATAATAACTCACCAGGTGAAAAAAACTCTGTACAATAGATTAGAACAAAATGTTAACTTTACACTCGTGCGGGCCTCTCGCAAGAGCGATCACACACCTTAAAAGTAGATGTCCATAGAGAAAACACATAGGTTACAGCATAGGAAAAAACGATCAGTGTCTTTTTGAAAAATAAATTAAAAGTTTATGTAAAGATACATAAAGACGGTGAAAAGTATGCTGAAAATATTTCTGTATATGTAAGCTTCAAAAACTACGAAGTTGAACAATTTCAGCGCAACTATTGTTGGAGTACTTAGGCCCATATTTATACTTTTTTTAGCGCCGCATGTGTGTCGTTTTTTGACGCAAAATCGGTGCAAACTTACAAAACACAATTGTATTTTGGACGTTTGTGCCGATTTTGCGTAAAAAAAACCGCACATGCGGTGCTAAAAAAGTATAAATATGGACCTTAGTGACCGTATATTTTTTAATATATTTTTATTAACAAAAACAGAAATTTATTGAAAAAAACAAAGGTTAATATAACTTATAATTAGATGAGTTTCTCAGTGACAACATTAACGTTTGAACTATAAAAAAAGCACAGAAATTCACCTGTTATAGTTAGAAGCACTAATTATAACTTGCGCCGCTGCCATGCACTGCTTATGACTTCACATATGACATAACACACATGCCATGTTATATGACATAAGGTATGACATCGCGGATGGCATCTCAAATGACATCATTGATGACACCACTGATAACATCAATGATGACAACTCAAATGACATAATTGATGACATCACTGATGACATCATCCAAACGTCATTTTCCTCTGTATAGAAGTATAAACCGATATAACATTACAGGTCTGATTGTAGGTACAAAATAGTTTAAACAAGATCAGGCATAATTTCTACTAACACAGACACAACTCTGTTACGTGTTAAAAGCAAGCATTATGTGCATCATTGACTCTATATCATAAATTTTATACAAAGCATACTTTACATTATCAATCAACCAGTGATATATTGGAAACCCCCATTGCACAAGTTGTTCAATATCTATAGAACGGTTCAAATAAAGCTAAAATGGTGAAGGCCAATTCCAAAACAAATGCCCTATGAGGGACAGATTTGATTTGATTTGATTGTATCAAACTTCAGACTCACACTGAAGCTACATTAAAAAATAAATTTCATATCAGTAGAGAACTGAGTACTGTAAACAGTGTTTAGTCTATGAATAGAGTTCGTTTCAATACCACACAGTTTCAAACAGTGAAATTCTCAAGGGAAATACACTACCCATTATTCAAAATAATTTGCTAAGAACCGTGAACATTTTATGTAACAGTTGTCAAAAATGTATTACTTGTTAAAAAAAACATGTCTGAAGGTGCTAAAAATCATACAACTACACCATTCAAAATTTATACTGTATACTTTACAAATAGGCCAACTTAGGCGTGGGCGTAGTTCGCGGAACTCTGTGAAGTGACCAAAAATCTCTGCTGTGCTATGCGGAGTTCCGCAAGTGGCAGAGTGCCTTAGGTCGCACCGTTCGTACTGATTTTTTGTGCCGGCTGTTTGTCTTGCACTGTAAAATCAGCACGAACAACACCACTCGCACCTCAAGAGGGTGCTGTTTCTCTTCTGCTGCTTGAGTAGATTTTCTACTCGAGCGGCAGCTTCCTCAACACGAACTGAATTCTTTGCTATGCAAGCAGTAGAAATCATCCGTGACTGCCCGTGCTGAGAAAAATCACCGGGAGGTGGTCTGGAGTAAGAGTTTCCTTGCTCACAGTCAGCAACCTAACGTTGGCGAGCACGAATGAGTAAAAAACTCAGGTACGTGGACTTTTTCGTAACTCCGCTCTCAAAGCATAGCGCGTAGTGTGAAAAACTCAGCAAACACTGCGAGTGGAGCGGAGTTCACCACCCATCCCTACTTCTGAAGCAAAACAAGCAAATGTACATAGATTAGTATCTGGTGTACACACTCTTCTATGTTAAGTATAAATTATTATCATGACGCAATTCTCTATAACAACTCAAGAATGCTTACAAAACTGTTTTTCCTGTTGGAAATTTTTTCTGCAGAACCAAAAAGTTGTGTAGACCATAATGAACACAAATCAACTGTTGCTTGCACAAAGATTTAGGGCCTGATTACGAGTTTGGCGGATGGGCAGACTGCCATAGAGGCGGCCACCAAAAGACTGCCATGTTTGTGGTCATACAGACTGGCGTATTATGAGTTACACAGGCAGGACCAACAAAAGTCAGCCAAAAAACCTACACCGCCAGTACTTTGGAGGGCCGGTAATAGTCAGTCCAACCACCAGCACTGACAGCTCAGCAACCAACCACCGAACCTATTACAAGTACAAAGTCGCAATCGCAGTCAGCCATGGCGGTCCGATAATGGCGGTATGAACTACGGCGGTTCGTGGTCAACAAAGTAAAACACAACATCACAATGGATGGATTTAAAAACAACACAGCTGACACACATTGCCACACCCGACACACCTGCAAAGCACACTATAAAACACACCCCTTCACCCATCACAATTCATTGCATTTACAATGCCAAACACCCAAGCCAGAGCGCATTATAAAAAAAGATAAAACCATAATATAGGAGCCCCTCCAACTTCCACCAAGCACATATTCCACACCCCAACACACTCCTGTCACATTAATTTGCACCTCTCTACTCCATTTACTCCTTGACACCTGTTGAATTCCCAACACCTATCAATATTTTAATTATCACAATCACCTACCCAAGAAAAATCCCAGTTTCACTGAAGATGAGTTAAGAGTCATGGTGGATGAAATCATCAGAGTAGAACCACATCTATTTGGAGCCCAGGTCCAGCACACTACTATCGGCAGGAAAATGTCAATGTGGCAAAGGATAGTCAACAGAGTGAATGCTGTTGGACCCAGCCTGCATACAAGGAACAGCATCAGGAAGAGGTGGAAAGACCTCTCGGGAAAGGTATCTTCTATGGCATCCAAACACCAGCTGCATGTCCAGAGACTGACATTTGTCCGCCACCTCCTCCCTTACAACTCACATCCTGGGAGGAGAAGGTTTTGCCCATGCTGCATCCTGTAGTTTAGACAGGAATACATGAAGGAGTTGAGTCTGGTAAGTCACAACACAAAAACTGTCACAAAAATTTATTGTCATGCATGCTCACTGATCACCTTTTGCCAAATTCACTATCAACCCATTCAACAGCCCATTATCCACCTGTACATAGACCCCTGTCTGGCCTCCAACAAGTGAACTAGAATCACCTGGGGCAAGAACATCTCCGTATAGTGTGTGTAGTACAGGGATTGACAGAACTACAATTCCCAGTAGGCACTGTTCCACCATTACAAAAACTTGAAAAGTGTATTCTTAGTGAACTGTACTCAATCAATCAATCAAACATTTGTAAAGCGCGCTACTCACTCCTAGGTCTCATGGTGCTGAAAAAGGGTGGGAACAATCTGCTACTGCTCGAATAGCCAGGTCTTGAGGCGTTTGCTGATTCTGATGTAGGTGGCCGAGGAAGGTGTTCCAAGTCTTTGCGGCGAGGTGGGAAAAAGATCTGCCGCTGGCTGTAGTTCAATGGATGCGAGGGACAGTGGCGAGGGCAAGCTTGGTGGAGAGGAGCTGGTGGGTGGAAGCATGGAAGGTGAGTCGCTCGTTGAGGTAGGCAGGGCCCGTGTTGTGAAGAGCTTTGTGGGCGTGGATGAGGAGTTTGAAGGTGATCCTCTTGGTGACTGGAAGCCAGTGTAGGTCTCTGAGGTGGGCTGAGATGTGGTCACGGTGTGGGATGATGAGGATGAGGCATGCAGAGGCGTTCTGGATTCATTGAAGTTTCTTCTGGAGCTTGGTTGTGGTTCCTGCACAGAGCGCATTGCTGTGGTCCAGTCTGCTGCTGACGAGGGCGTGGATGACAGTCCTTCCTGTTTCGATGAGGATCCATCTGAAGATCTTGCGAAGTATACGGAGGGTATTGAAGCAGGAAGATGAAACGGCGTTGACTTGATGGGTCATGGTGAGCGATGAGTACATGATGAAGCCTAGGTTGTGTGCATGGGTGTAGGTGCGGTTCCTAGGGTGGCTGGCCACCAGGAGTCATCCCATGCAGAGCGGTTGGAGCCAAGGAAGAGGATCTCTGTCTTTTCAGAGTTAAGTTTGAGGTGGCTCTTCTCCATCCAGTTTGTGATGGCATGTAGTCCGTTGTGGAGGTTGGTTTTGGCAATGGCGGGGTCTTTGGTGAGTGAGAGGGTCAGCTGGGTGTCGTCGGCGTAGGAGCCATGTTGAGGTTGTGAGATCGGACGATGTTGGCCAGCGGTGTCATGTAGATGTTAAAAAGAGTTGGGCTGATGGAAGACCCTTGGGGAACGCCGCAGATGGTCTTGGTGGCTTCCGACAGGAAGGGAGGGAGGCGGACTCTCTGAGTTCTGCCAGAGAGGAAGGATGTGATCCAGTCCAGGGCCTTGTGGCGGATTCCGGCATCATAGAGGCGAGTGCATAGGGTGTGGTGGCAGACAGTGTCAAAGGCAGCCGAAAGGTCTAGATGGATGAGGGCTGCGGTTTCGCCTTTGTCGAGCATGGACCTGATGTCGTCGGTTGCGGCAATGAGGGCGGTCTCGGTGCTGTGGTTCCTATGGAATCCGGATTGGGAGATGTCCAGTGTGTTGTTGTCCTCTATAAAGTGGGTCGATTGGCCGGTGACAATTTTTTTGATACCTTTTGCTGGGAAGGGAAGGAGGGAGATGGGTTGGTAATTCATGAGGTCTTCGGGGTCAGCTTTGGGTTTCTTTAGCAGGGCGTTAACTTCGGCATGCTTCCAGTTCTCCCAGAAGGTGGTGGTCTCGAAGGAGCTGTTGATGATCATGAGGAGTTGGGGGGCGATGATGGGCTCGCTTTGTTGAAGACATCGTGGGAGCAGGGGCCGGAGGGAGATCCAGAGTGGATGGTGCTCATGGTTTTAGCGGTGTCCTCGTCGTTGATGTGGGTCCAGGAGAGCAGGAGGTTGGTGTGGTTGGGTGCATTGGGGTTGGTGGTGGTCGTGGGGGGTGAGGAGTTGAAGCTGTCGTGCATTTTCGTGATCTTGCGATGGAAGAAGGTGGCGAGAGAGTTGCAGAGGTCTTGCGATGGAGGGGGGTCGTTTGAGCATGACCTGGGGTTGGTGAGTTCTTTGACGATGCTGAAGAGCTCTTTGCTGTCATGGGCGTTACTGTTGATGCGATCTTTGTAGAAGGATCTTTTGGTGGTCCGGATGAGCTGGTGGTGCTTGTGGATGGCTGTCTTGAGGGCTGCGTGGTTGCTCTCTGTTGGTTTGTGGTGCCACTTCTTCTCGATTTTCCGGCATTCCCGTTTGGAGGTCTGAAGGTCAGCAGTGAACCAGATGGCCTTGGTGCTGGTGTGGTTGTTGGAGGATTTCCTGAGCGGGGCGAAGGTGTTGGTGCAGTCGTCTAACCAGTGTCTGACGTTGAGGGCGGCTGTGTTGGGGTTGGAGGTGCTGAGTGCTGGGGCCCGGTGGAGGATGGAGACCAGTTGGTCTTCTGAGATCCTGCTCCAGCAGCGGCGGGGGATCTGTTGTTGGCGGTGGTGAGTGGCGGGATTCTGGAAGGAGAAGTGGATGTAGCGGTGGTCAGTCCAGTGGAGTTCGGTGGTGTGGCTGAAGGTGAGGTGGCTGCTGGTGGAGAAGGCTGGGTTGAGTGTGTGGCCGGCGGAGTGGGTGGGCATTGTGACCAGTTGTTTGAGACCGAGGTAGGAGAGGTTGTCGATCAGAGCAGTGAAATTGCTGTCGTTGCTGTTCTCGAGGTGAAAGTTCAAGTCGCAGAGGAGAATGTAGTCTGTAGAAGGCAAGGTCCTGGGTGCTGATCATGTAGGCGATGGAGTCGCTGAACTGAGGTCAGGGTCCCGGGGGCCGGTAGACAAGGGTTCCTCTGAGGGTAATGTTGGCGTTGATGTGGATCTTGAAGTGTAGGTGTTCGGTGGCATCGAGGGTGTCATCGGTGTTTGTTGAGATTTTGATGGTTTTCTTGTGGACTATAGTGATTCCTTATCCCAGCCTGTTGGTGCGGTCTCTGCGGGTGATCTTATAGCCTTCGGGGATGGCTATTGCAATGTCAGGTTCCGAGGAGGGAGTCAACCAGGTTTCGGTGAGGAAGGCGACGTCTGGGGTAGATGAGGTGAGTTGGTCCCAGAGTTCGACTGCGTGCTTGTGGACGGAGCGGGTGTTGAGGAGGATGCAGCTGAGGTGGTTGTGTGTGGTTCTAGCGTGGTGCTTGCCATCAGGTGAAGCTGCAGGTCTGACAGGAGGGGGGCCCATGGGTGTGCCTCAAGGTGGGTTGGAAGCAGGCGGTGGAGTGGCCTGGGTTGAGGGCGTGGAGTTCGTTGGCATTGTAGTGGCGTCTCGCGGCATGGGGAGCGCGTGGGCCAGGGGGTCTGGTGCTGGGCGTGGTCCAGGAGCGGACGGGCGCAGACGGGCTTGCCTCTGGCACGCCTCCAGCACAGCCGCACCTCAGCTGCCATTAAGAAGGGGAGGTGGGAGGGAGGAGCAGCTGGGAGGCAGGAGCGGAGGGCAAATGGGGGCGCGAGGAGGGTGGGACCACAGGGTCCGTAGCAGCGGGAAAGGAGAAAGCGGCAGAAGCTGAAAAGCAAGCAAGGAATGATAAACGAAGGAAAAAGGCAATAAAACACAGGCAAAAAGGCACAAAAAGGCTAAAGGGCACAAATACAAAAACACAAAATCCAATAACAGGACAGATGCACAATACTTACGGCAACCACTAGACACCAGGGATGAGGCACAGGCGGGTGCCTGCAGGTGGTGGAGGGCCTCAAACTCGCAGCGAGGGTGGGGTAGGGGGGTACGGAGGCAGTCAGGAGGAGTTGGGTGGTGTGAGGAGTGAAACCCGACCTAAAAACCTAAAGTCACCTGAGAGAATGACATTTGTATATAGGGGCATATTTATACTCCGTTTGCGCCGAATTTGCGTCGTTTTTTTTTACGCAAATTCGACGCAAAACTAACTCCATATTTATACTTTGGCGTTAGACGCGTCTAGCGCCAAAGTTCATGGAGTTAGCGTCATTTTTTTGCGTGAACACCTTCCTTGCGTTAATGATATGCAAGGTAGGCGTTCCCGTCTTAAAAAATGACTCCGATGCATATGCGTCGTATTTATACTCCCGGGCAAAAATGACGCCCGGGAGTGGGCGGGACTAAAAAACCCGCATTTGCGCCGGATTTTAGCGCCTGGGTCAGGGCAGGCGTTAAGGGACCTGTGGGCTCAGAATGAGCCCAGAGGTGCCCTCCCAAGCCCCCAGGGACACCCCCTGCCACCCTTGCCCTTTCCAGGAGGACACCCAAGGATGGAGGGACCCATCCCAGGGAAGAAAAGGTAAGTTGTGGTAAGTATTTTTATTTTTTTTTGGCATAGGGGGGCCTGATTTGTGCCCCACTACATGTCACTATGCCCAATGACCATGCCCAGGGGACAGAAGTCCCCTGGGCATGGCCATTGGGCAAGGGGGCATGACTTTGCTAAGACAGGAGTCATGTTAATGGCGTCTGGGCGCCCAAAAAAAATGGCGCAAATCGGGTTAAGACGATTTTTTTGCCTCAGCCTGACTTGCCCCATTTTTGGACGCCCAAACACCATTTTTCCCTACGCCGGCGCTACCTGGTGTACGTGGTTTTTTTTCACGCACACCAGGCAGCGCCGGTCGGCTAACGCCGGCTAACGCCATTCAATAAATACGGCGCCCGCATGGTGCTTCAGAATGGCGTTAGCCGGTGCTAATTTTTTTGGCGCAAAACTGCGTTAGCGCAGTTTTGCGTCAAAAAGTATAAATATGGGCCATAGTGTTTAGTACTTGGAGTAACATGACTGTAGATCCCAGGAGGGCGAGTCTCTGTGACGCCAATAACCAGGTCATTGTCCATATGACATTGTGCATCTGATCTGTCTGTGAATTCACAAACGAAGTTTAGCCAGCTGGGAGGGACCAAGATACAGATCATGTTACACTCTGTGATGTGGCTAAACACCAAGGGGCATATTTATATTTGTTTTGCACCAAATTTGCATCATTTGTTTTTAAGGCAAATTCAGTGCAAAACTAACTCCATATTTATAGTTTGGTGAAAGATCTGTCTAGCGTCATATTTATAGAGTTAAAGTAATTTTTTGGATGTGGAAACCTACTTCACGTCAATGAGATGCAAAGTAGGCATTCCCATGCATAAATTGACTCTATGGCCTTAGCGCCATATTTCTCCCCAAGTGCTAAAATCATGCACGGGAAATGAAGGGTCAAATAGTGGTGCAAAGCTTGTTTTGTACCATTATTTAACGCCTGGATCAGGGCAGGCGTTGGGGGACCTTTGGGCCTATTTCCATGGAGGAACACCATGGAATAAGCCCACAGGTGCCCTCCCCAGGCCACAGGGACACCTCCACCCACACCAGAGGGACAGCGGAGGATGGGGGACCCCATCCCAGGTAAGTATAGGTAAGCACAGGTAAGTATATATTTTTTTAAGTCCCATTGGGGGCCCTGAAGTGGCCCCCCCTACATGGCGCTGGGTGCAATGGCCATGCCCAGGGACCCTGGTCCCTTGTGCTGGCCATTGGGGTGGTGGGCATGACTCCTATCTTTTCTAAGATAGGAGTCATGTGGTATAGATGGTTTTGCACGAGAAAATGACGCTAGGCAAAGTAATTTCTTTTTACTCTAACCTGCCTAATGTCATTTTTTGGTGCAAAACCCCCTTCTTCCATACCGCCTGCCCCACCCGGCTAATGCCATTTTTTTTACACTAGCCTACCCGTTGAACCGGCTTGCACCATTCCATAAGTATGGTGCCCGGCTGGTACGCAGAAATGGTACAAGCCGGTGCTACTCTTTTTGGTGCAAAACTGAGATGGTGCAGTTGTGCACCAAAATGTATAAATCAGGGCCCAAGATTTAACTTGAGCAGCTACGCCAGGATGAAAATATTGTGGCCAGGAAGGACAGCAAAACCTGTGTGCCAAAAAAACAATTGAGACAGATCAAAGGCCCCAACATACATCATATGAATGGTATTGACAGAAACACATTCACAATTTACTGACCACAATGATGACAACTATCACATATACAACAAGGTTCTGAGTTTGCCTGCATAACAGTCAAGTAGATCTTGAAATGACCAAAACCACATCCTGCCCAGCCACTGTTTAGTCTGCACTGCTGGCAATAAATGAGTCTATGACCATCCTTGCAAGTGCTAATAAACTCAGAGATTCTGAAGCTAGTGGAATTTATATTTTACTCAAATGTCAGGTCATGCAAATTATAGCATGTGTGCTTGTTACATAAAGGAAATCTGACACTACAATGTGTACGTGGCCTTAGCACAGTGGTTTTCAAAATTTTAATGATGCGCCCCCCAGTGGAGGAAAAGAAATCATCGGCCCCCCCTTCAGAACATTTCACAATTATTCTTTTAAGTTGGCAATATTTGAACAAGTTGACTTAAACATTGCAGTTTTGTTCTGTTACCGTTTTTAAAATTCAACAAATTGCTGCTTAAAACAAAGCACTGTTATCTTCATGCTGCTTCTTTTGGATGGAGCCTGGCACCCCCCCTGGAATACCTTGAGGACCCCAGGATTAAGACCCCCTGCCTTAGCCAAATGTCACTGTTTACTATTGGACGTAGATGTCACAATACAACCTTTAACATTGTATCTCTCACATCAACAGGTCTAGCTGCCAATGTGACTACCAAGCCTACTGAAGAGACTACCACTACCTCCATAGATAAAGCTCTCTGTGAGGACACCACCCCTGGACATCTGGACATTGAGGATGGTTCCGGCCCACTCGGGCAACCTGTTAAGATGACATCACTAAGCCCAACATGACCACATTGACTCCTCCCATCCCTATTGCTTCAACATCTCAGGCAGCCAGTCACCTCCAAACCTGTGTTCCGAGGACTGTGACAACCATCTTGTGCCCCCCAGTCTAGGATCCTGAGTCACAGCAAAACACCTCAGGCAATGATGGACCTGGAATCAATGGTAGGGGGCAAGCTGTGCCTTGAACGCAGTGCATGGGGTAGGGTGTGTGGGAGGGATTCTGTGGGCCTCTGGAAAAGTGGGAGGCCAGCAACATCATCTTGGCCTTTCTAACAAGGGTGTTTAGGGAGATCAGTAGTACCCTGATCAGGGACCATGGGCAATATCACACCCCTTCCTTTAGCCAAGCAACACCAGCCCCTTCAACATCTGTATGGGAGGCCCTGTCAGGGGAAGGAACTGCCTTAGATACCCCTGCCTCTGGAGCACCAGATCCCGCTGAAATGGGGACATCCACTGAAGACTTCAGGAGGTGGGGATGGCAAGACTTCAACCACAGCCAGCAAGTGACAGCTTCTAAAAATAACTCCTTTGTGTGCCACAGATTCACACTGTTGACTGGTCTTTAACCACTTTTCATTTTCCATGGTAGTAGGATACTGGAATTTGGACTTCAGATGTTGTGACATCTAATAATTTGATTTTATCCACCATGACCGATCCCTTTACTTTACGTCTCACAATTATTTCAGGTACATATGTAAATAAATACACCTAACACGAAAATCACTGCCTACAACCGTTTTTAAAAACATTTTAAAAGATTGAATTGCAAACCCATGTGATGCATATGAGGAAGACATAAGAATGTAATGGAAGGAGAGATATTTCTCAGGTAGTGTCATGCAGAGGACAATTAGCAACACAAGGATACAAGTGTCTGGTCTCACCAAACATTTTATTGAACAGTACAGCACATAGGCTGTTAAAATATCAGGACTGTCTTAGCCAAAATAGCAGAACCATCTTGAGTCAGGCTAGATATTCCAAAGGTATCATCCCCCAGATAACAGAAGAAAGGGCTTTGGCAGACCTTGTCCCGTAGAAAAGGCTAACAGAATAGTGGATATTGTCACAAGCTAGAACCCTATCACGTACCACAACCAGGTCTGTCAACTTAACATACACCATGGCACAGACAGAGGGCAGTACAACAGTCCCTGTTCATAGGCCCATCCTATTACAATGAGCAAGCATCTGTTGGCATGACACAAACCTATGTCAGTGTTGTGGCACAGGCACTGTTGCCTGCAATGAGGAAACACATAGGGGGTGATTCTAACCCTGGCGGTCGGTGATAAAGCGGCGGCCAAGCCGCCAACAGGCCGGCGGTCCAAAAAATGGAATTCTGACCCTGGCGGGAACCGCCAACACAGCCCGCCACATTAACACTCCGACCGCCACGGCGGGACCGACAAACAGCGCGGCGGTCACCGCCAACAGCCAGGCGGCAGACAATGTTCCGCCCACACTATCATGACCGGCCAATCCGCCACCTTTTCCGGGGCGGGAGCACCGCCGATAAAAACATGGCGGAAACAGACTACGAACGGGAAAACGCGCACCTCTACGCACTCCACGAGGAAGGAGGACAGCATGGAACCCGAATTAAACATCCTACCTGCTCTCGTGTACCTGCTCATCTACCACGAGTACGAACGCCGGCGCAGACGACAACGGTGAGTACTGCACCTACGACACAGGGGAGGGGGGAGGACGAAAGGTCACGTGCACACACATACGCGATACACCCACCCCCCCAAACCATGTACACACCAATGCAGAGCAACAAGTCACAGTGAAACCACCCAAACCCCCGTAAAGAAAACAAGGACATAATTAAATAGTGACTCGAAATTTATGGGGAAAAAAACCCACTGATAAGTCACGGTCAAATAGCTATAACAACTCAAAAATCCAAATTCAATATCCAGTGCATACGAAAAACCGAGGCAATAAGTCCTGCACAACTAACGAGATTCAAAGTGTCCGTGGGCCAAAGTGTAGCAACACAAGGGCAAAGCCCAAACAGGAGACCTGAGTCCTTTGGAGAGAACACTGCAGGGGAATCTGATGAAAAAACTACAGGCACCTCAGGGGGAAGGGAAGGGGGGGGCACCACAGCCACATGATTCCACAACGCCAGATCCACGAAAGGGCCACCATGCCCAATCGGCCATCCTGGGGAGTGCAAAGCCACAGTCCCGCAAGTCTCTACAGTGGGTGGGTTGCCCACTCGGCCATCCTGGGGAGTGCAAAGCCACAGTCTCTTAAGTCTCTACAGTGGGTGGCTTGCCCACTGATCAATCCTGGGGAGTGCAAAGCCACAGTCTCACAAGTCTCTACAGTGGGTGGGTTGCCCACTGATCAATCCTGGGGAGTGCAAAGCCACAGTCCATCAGGTGGATTACAGTCTCCACTGGTCAAGGAGGAGGCATGGTGGGCACAGTGAACCGTTAACAGTGCTTGACAGGAAGGGCCCAGCGGAGCGGTGCTTGGGATGAAGGGCCCAGCGGATCGGTGCTTGGGATGAAGGGCCCAGCGAAGCGGTGCTTGAGATGGCGGGGCCCAGCGGAGCGGTGCTTGACAGGAAGGGCCCAGCGGAGCGGTGCTTGAGATGAAGGGCCCAGCGAAGCGGTGCTTGAGACGGCGGTGCCCAGCGGAGCGGTGCTTGAGACGGCGGTGCCCAGCGGAGCGGTGCTTGGGATGAAGGGCCCAGCGGAGCGGTGCTTGAGATGGCGGGGCCCAGCGGAGCGGTGCTTGACAGGAAGAGCCCAGCGGAGCGGTGCTTGAGATGAAGGGCCCAGCGGAGCGGTGCTTGAGACGGCGGTGCCCAGCGGAGCGGTGCTTGGGATGAAGGGCCCAGCGGAGCAGTGCTTGAGATGGCGGGGCCCAGCGGAGCGGTGCTTGAGATGAAGGGCCCAGCGGAGCGGTGCTTGAGACGGCAGTGCCCAGCGGAGCGGTGCTTGGGATGAAGGGCCCAGCGGAGCGGTGCTTGAGATGGCGGGGCCCAGCGGAGCGGTGCTTGAGATGAAGGGCCCAGCGGAGCGGTGCTTGAGATGGCGGGGCCCAGCGGAGCGGTGCTTGTCAGGAAGGGCCCAGCGGAGCGGTGCTTGAGATGAAGGGCCCAGCGGAGCGGTGCTTGAGACGGCGGTGCCCAGCGGAGCGGTGCTTGGGATGAAGGGCCCAGCGGAGCGGTGCTTGAGATTGTGGGGCTCAGCGGAGCGGTGCTTGAGATGAAGGGCCCAGCGGAGAGGTGCTTGAGACGGCGGTGCCCAGCAGAGCGGTGCTTGGGATGAAGGGCCCAGCGGAGCGGTGCTTGAGATGGCGGGGCCCAGCGGAGCGGTGCTTGACAGGAAGGGCCCAGCGGAGCGGTGCTTGAGACGGCGGTGCCCAGCGGAGCGGTGCTTGAGATGGCGGTGCCCAGCGGAGCGGTGCTTGGGATGAAGGGCCCAGCGAAGCGGTGCTTGAGACGGCGGTGCCCAGCGGAGCGGTGCTTGAGACGGCGGTGCCCAGCGGAGCGGTGCTTGGGATGAAGGGCCCAGCGAAGCGGTGCTTGAGACGGCGGTGCCCAGCGGAGCGGTGCTTGAGACGGCGGTGCCCAGCGGAGCGGTGCTTGGGATGAAGGGCCCAGCGGAGCGGTGCTTGAGATGGCGGGGCCCTGTTCAGCGGTGCTCTTCTGCACGGCGGGGCCCTCTTCAGCGGTGCACTTCTGCACGGCGGGGCCCCCTTCAGCGGTGCTCTTCTGCACAGCGGGGCCCTCTTCAGCGGTGCTCTTCTGCACGGCGGGGCCCTGTTCAGCGGTGCTCTTCTGCACGGCGGGGCCCTGTTCAGCGGTGCTCTTCTGCACGGCGGGGCCCTGTTCAGCGGTGCTCTTCTGCACGGCGGGGCCCTGTTCAGCGGTGCTCTTCTGCACGGCGGGGCCCTGTTCAGCGGTGCTCTTCTGCACGTCGGGGCCCTCTTCAGCGGTGCTCTTCTGCACGGCGGGGCCCTGTTCAGCGGTGCTCTTCTGCACGGCGGGGCCCTCTTCAGCGGTGCTCTTCTGCACGGCGGGGCCCTGTTCAGCGGTGCTCTTCTGCACCATCGGGGCCCTCTTCAGCGGTGCTCTTCTGCACGGCGGAGCCCTCTTCAGCGGTGCTCTTCTGCACGGCGGGGCCCTCTTCAGCGGTGCTCTTCTGCACGGCGGGGCCCTCTTCAGCGGTGCTCGTCCAGTAGGTCAAGGGAGCCAGACCTGGCCTGGACTCCCTGCTCACTCGCCCTCCGACCGTGCTGTTGCTGGACCCTATGGTGTCTTTCCTAACACCCGGGATGGGGCTTGTGGGCCCCTCCTGCTCCGCGCTCCTGCTGGCTGACTTTTCCGCCCTGCTGCCCTTTCGCTCCTTAGATGGGGCTCTCGGGCCCTTGCCTCCCCTAGCTGTTGTGGCTGGTGAAGTGGGCGAACTTGGCTCCTTGGGGGCAGCCGTGTCAGTCCTCTCGGCGGCCCTTCAGCTTCCTGGTCTTCTTGCCTGGTGGGGGGCTGGCTGTCCCCTTGCTGCTGATTGAGGTGTCACTGCTGGCAAAGGGTGGGCTCCAGAACCCATGCACCACAGTGACACTCAAAGCTGGGCTGGTGGTGGCTGAGGTGCTCTTGGGACTCTTTGCAGATGGAGGGGGTGGGTCAGTGGAGGGAAGGAGGTCAAGATTAGCAAGGAAAACTTTCTTAGGACCAAGGTAAAAGGTAGGAGAAGTGGAGATGGAAGTGGAGGAAGAGGATGTGGTTGTAGGAGAGTCAGGTGTGCTGTCTTTGGGTGCAGGTGCATGTGCTGGAGGCTGTCGTGAGGTGGATGGCTGTTGGGTGGGTGTCTGCCTGTGTTTGTGTGTCTTGGAAGAGGGGGTGACAGACACAGTGGGAGAGGACACAGGGGGCGTGTAAATGGCAGTGGGGGTGGTGACTGCACGTGTGCGGACTAGACTGGAGGGTGTGCTGGTGATGGAAGCACTGGCTGATGGTGGTGTGCATGCAGGTGTGAGTGTAGACGTCACAGGGAGGGAGGAGGGAGACGAGGAGGAGGGGGACACAGAGGTGGTAGTGACTATTGGAATGTCTGCATCTGGGTGTTGCTTGCATGAATGCGTGTGGGTTCTGTGGTGCTTGTGTCTGGATGAGCTGCCCTTGGGTGTTGAGGTGTTTGCAGGCTGGTCTGATGGTGTGGATGGGATAGGCTGAGGAACAGGAGACAGAGACAGGCTGGAGGCAGTCAGAAGAGGGAGGCTGGAAACAGGGACAATGGCTGCCGTCAGTGCTGAGGCCAGAGCATTGAACGATCGTTGATGGGCAGCCTGACCCGAATGAATGCCCTCCAGGTAGGCATTGCTCCGATGCACCTCCCTTTCTACGCCCTGGATGGCATTCAAAAGGGTAGTCTGCCCAACAATGAGTGTCCTGAGGAGATCAATGACCTCCTCACTGAGGGCAGCAGGGGTAACAGGGGCAGGGGCTGAGGTGCCTGGGGCGAAGGAGACGCCCGCCTTCCTGGGCGAGCGGGCACGGAGCGTAGGCTGAGGGGCTGCTGGGAGGGCGGGGCTGGTGCGCTGGGTGGCGGCTGTACCTGTAGAGGCGGGGGGCCCGGATGTTGCCGCCACCGCTTGGGAGCTCCCATCCGAGGACATGACGCTGTCGCTGGTGTCACCACCGGTCCCCGTTGTGGTGCTCCCCTCGCCCTCCGGATCACTGGTGCCCTCGGTGTCTGTTCCTGGTCCCACCGGGGCCTTGTGACTTGCAGCTCCCTCGTGCTCCGATGCCAATTCTCCTCCGCCTGATGATGCTAATGCACAGATGCACAAGAAGACGAAGAAGAAGGGTGGGGGGAGAAAAACGAAGACCAGGTTGAGTGCATGCAATGTCAACACTGTTGGCGGAGAGGACAGACACAGGAGCCTCATGCACTAAGCCGCGCATTCGGGGCACACTACTCAGTACTTCTGACTAGGACAACAGGGCTAGAGACGACAAAGGCGCACAAGTGTGATGCTGGACCATCGATAGCTGTACTTGTCACCCTACAGAGGTGGGGGCCGGGAGCACAGGGCCATGCCTAAAGGAGAGGACTACACTACAGAAAGCGCCCTGGCCTAATGTCACCCCCAACCCTCCTCCCCCACCCAGACGCCTCCACTGCGCAGAGAGATAGCAGAATGTGCTGATACTCACCCCCTTGTGTCTGCTGTGATGTCTTCAAGCGCCCATCCAAATCAGGGTAGGCCACGGCCAGGATCTGGGACATCAGGGGGGTCAGGGTACGACTGGCACCCCTCCTAGGTTGGGAGGCCATCCCCAGCAGTGACTCAGCGGTCTTCCTGGTCCCGCGGCGGATGTCCTCCCACCTCTTGCGGCAGTGGGTGCCCCGTCTGACGTGGACCCCCAGGGCCCGGACTTCCTTGGCGATGGCATGCCATATGTCCACTTTCTGATGGGCGCTGACCTATTTGACATGTACAGGGTGGGAAGGAGAAATCATCATATTCCTGCATGTTAGATGCGATTGGCCCCCCCTCCCCAACCTTGCCATATGGCACATGCTCTCATCTGTCGTGCGTTGCACTCCTCATTCGCCCCCCACCCCACCAACTTAGCATTCACCCCACTCCACACAGGCATAGCCCATTCAATGTGCACCCAGTGTACTTACCTGTTGGTCTGGAGGACCGTAGAGTAACGCATACTGGGGGAGGACCCCGTCCACGAGCTTCTCCTACTCTTCGGAACTGAAGGCGGGGGCCCTTTCCCCAGTCGCAGCAGCCATTGTCACTTCCAGACCGAGGTCACAGCAGCACTTGCAGTATAGGTCCTCTCCTGTGGAAGATCAGGTCTCGAGTGATTAAGCAGATAGAAAATGGCGGTCACGCCCGCGGCGGTGCGTACCGCGGCGGTGCGTACCGCGGCGGTGCGTACCGCGGCGGTGCGTACCGCGACCGCCGGCTCACCTCATTATTGGCTCCTGAAACCCATAGGCTTCAATGTTAGCTAATGCGGCTTCGTATAGCGGTCTTCGACACACATACACGCCTTTCAATACATAGATAATGGTCTGCTATGCATGCAGTGGTGAACGTACCTGTGACTTGCTTGACTCTGTGCTCCATGTTGTCCTTCCTAGGCACCGTCCGCTGGGACTTGCGAGGAGAAGGATGAATCCTCGCGTGTACCGACCGCTGGTGGACCTGTCGACAATGGAAGAACGCCACATCATACTACGATACCGACTTGACCGAGCCACTATACATGAACTGTGTGCCCAGCTGGAGCCAGCCCTGATGTCCCCCATCCGCCAACCCACAGGAATTCCCCCTCTAGTTCAGGTTCTGTCAGTCCTCCATTTTCTGGCAAGTGGCTCATTCCAGACAACAGTGGCCATGTCATCTGGAATGTCTCAGCCTATGTTTTCAAAAATCTTGTCCAGAGTGTTGTCTGCCCTGACGAAACACATGCGGCGCTACATTGTATTCCCTGAGGAGGTAGATTTGGCCACTGTGAAGGGTGATTTTTATGCCCTTGGACATATCCCCAACATAATTGGTGCCATTGATGGGACCCATGTGGCTTTAGTACCCCCAAAAGACTATGAGCAGGTGTACAGAAACAGGAAAAGTTACCATTCGATGAACGTTCAGGTGGTCTGTTTGGCTGACCAATACATCTCCCATGTGAATGCCATGTTCCCTGGGTCAGTGCATGACGCGTATGTGATGCGAAATAGCAGCATCCCTTATGTGATGGAACAGCTACAGAGACAACGTGTGTGGCTAATTGGTGACTCTGGTTACCCCAACCTGCCTTGGCTATTGACCCCAGTGAGGAATCCCCGGACCAGGGCAGAGGAACGCTACAATGAGGCCCATGGGCGAACTAGGAGGATCATTGAAAGAACCTTTGGCCTCCTGAAGGCAAGGTTTTGGTGCCTACATATGACAGGGGGATCCCTGATGTACTCACCAAAGAAGGTGTGCCAGATCATCGTGGCCTGCTGTATGCTTCACAATCTGGCATTGCGACGTCAGGTGCCCTTCCTGCAGGAGGATGGTCCAGATGGTGGGGTTGAAGCAGCTGTGGAGCCTGCGGAGAGTGAAGAGGAGGAAGACGAAGAGGACGACCCAGACAACAGGGACAGAGTTATCCAACAGTATTTCCAGTAGCACACAGGTAGGAATCACCCACGCCATTTAACATTTACTGAATGCCCCCTGCATCTTTACTTTGTGTATTTCCCCCCAGTTCTTTTAAACTGAAGTTTACTTTTCCCTTCCCTTTTCAGTGCTGTATGACCCACTGCGTGACTTCTGCTTGGTTAGCCCATGGACTAATGCTTATTGACATCAGTATGTTGTCCACACATAAATTACAGAACATTATTGATAAGTAATGTGTTATACATTTGTAATTAATACAGGCTGACTCCAGAATGATTTATGTGCAATGAGTGATTTATTTGTAGTGCTATATATTGGTACATGATATTAAAACGGTGAAGGGTGAGGGTGGAGTTATGTCCATGGCAGAGTCCAGTTCTCGGTCGCACAGGTGCATTGTTCATATGGCTGTGGAAGGATGGAGCAGGGGCAGTTCAAGGTTGGACAGGGTGACACTGTGGGACAGTGGAATGACATCCGGGGGGATATTAGGCTGGCGGGGGTCTTGGCATCCTACTCTGTCTTCCTTTGAGATCTCAGGTTCCTCTTGCGGGGTGGTTGTTCTTCAGCAGGAGGTGGGGTTCTGGTGGCCCGTCGTTCTGTGGGGGCCTCCTGACAACTAGCGCCGGCGGAGGTGGTAGGCTGTTCCTGGCTAGTGACAGGGGCCCTTTGCGGTGCCACATGGTCCCGCAATGTGGTTTCTATCCGGTTGAGGGCCTGGACTATGGTCCCCATAGCAGTAGCGATGTCCCGGAGTTCATTGCTGAACCCCATGTACCGTTCCTCCTGCTGTGCCTGGATCTCGGTGAACCTGGCCAGTACCGTCGCCATCGTCTCCTGGGAGTGATGGTATGCTCCCATGATGGTGGTGAGGGCCTCTTGGAGAGTCGGTTCCCTGGGCCTGTCCTCCCCCTCCTGTCGCACTGCAGCCCTCCCAGTTGCCCTGTTTCCCCGAGCCTCTGTCCCCTGGACGGTGTGCCCACTACCACTGCCCCCAGGTCCCTGTTGTTGTTGGGGTGTTGGGTCAGCCTGGGTGCCCTGTAGTGGCAGACACACCGCTGATTGACGCGTCCGCGAGACAGAGGCATGGGCCCGCTGGGTGGGAGCTGTGCTGTTATTCCCAGAGGGGTTTGGGTCTGCTGTGGCCTGTGTCTGTGTGTGGGGAACCGACTGTCCAGAGGTCCCCGATGGTCCGGGCTGGTCGTCAGGTTCTAGGTCGACAGAGCTGCTGTCCTCGCTGGGGGCCTGTTCTGGGGGTGGGATGGACATCTCTGGACCCTCCGTGGCGGTGTGTTGGTGTTCGGGCCCTGCAGGGGTGAAGGAGTATGGTTATTGTTTCTGTGTGTGCCATGGCGTGCATTTTCAGTGCCCTTGTCCCCCAGTGCTGGCATTCCCTTGTGGGAGGTGTTGTGAGGGTTTGGGGGGGGGTGTATGGGTATGTGCAATGGTCATGCTTTGGTGGTGGCTGTCTATGGTTTGTGTTGGCATTCAGGGGTTGGTGTTGTTTAGGGTGGGTTGTGGTGGTGAGACATTGGCAGGGAGGTTATGTGCTGGGGGGTGATATTGGGGGTGAGGGGGGGGTTGGCATGCTGGTGGTTGGGGGGGGTGAAGTAGTTGAGATTCGACTTACCAGAGTCCATTCCTCCGTGTACTCCAGCGAGGCCATCAGGATGCAGGATGTTTACCACCTCTTGCTCCCATGCTGTGAATTGGGGTGGGGTGGGTGGGGGTCCGCCGCCAGTCTTCTGCACAGCGATGTTGTGCCTGGAGATCATCGAGCGCACCTTCCCCCGTAGGTCGTTCCATCGCTTTCTGATATCTTCCCGATTTCTGGGATGCTGTCCCACAGCGTTGACCCTGTCTACGATCCTTTGCCATAGCTCAGCCTTCCTTGCTATGGTGGTGTGCTGCACCTGTGTGCCGAAGAGCTGGGGCTCAACCCTCATGATTTCCTCCACCATGACCCGGAGTTCTTGATCCAAAAACCTTGGGTGTCTTTGGGGTGCCATGGGGTGGTGTGGATGAGGTGTGGGGTGGTGTTTGTGGTGATGTGCGTGGTGATATGTGGTGATGTGTGCGTAGATGTGGTGTGGGTGATGAAGTTGGGTTCCTGTGTGTGTTGGGGTTTTCTATTGCTGTGCTCGCTATCTCTATCTCTCTCGCTCTCGCCTTCGCTCCGATTTCCAACTAGTGGGGGTTTGTGGGTGATGTGGGTGTGTGTTTTATAGTTGATTGGATGTGTGGGAGCGTTGTTTGTATGTGTCTCAGGTGTGCGTATTTCAAAATGTCCAATGTGGCAGTGTTTTGGAGCTGGGTGTGTATTTTGACCGCGGCGGTGTGTACCGCCAATGGAATACCGCGGTTGAAAGACCGCCGCGTGGATTCGTGGGTCAGAATGGCATGGGCGTGTTTGTGTTGGCGTGACGGTGGAGGTTTGTTCATCTCCAGTTTTCCGCGGCCCGCTGATGTCCCGGCCTTCCTTGGATGTCGGATTTTTGGCGGTTTCACAGTTGGTGGTCAGAATGACCGTGGCGGTCTACCGCAGCCGCGGCGGTAGAATGGCGGACTTCTGACCGGCGGTAAGGGCCTTTTACCGCCGAGGTCAGAATGACCCCCATAGACAGCTACACAAAGTTCATACAGGATCATTGTCAACACAATGTGAAAAGAGAATGCATGGATTACACTGGATGACAAATTTCAAGGCTGCATGACCACACACATGAGACAATTGGACCAACTCACCACATCAAACAAGTGTA
Organism: Pleurodeles waltl; assembly: GCF_031143425.1. Lineage (NCBI taxonomy): Eukaryota > Metazoa > Chordata > Amphibia > Caudata > Salamandridae > Pleurodeles > Pleurodeles waltl. The sequence continues at coordinate 163,096,630 of NC_090450.1, read as the reverse complement.
TTGTGCACTTCAGAATTCCATCCACCCACTGTCCAAGCTGCTTTGACACTGGACTCATACACCCCATACCTGTGACCAACGTTTCCTTGACCAATCCATGTCCACTTCATATGTCAGAACAGCAACAGCTACCTGACATTGTCACAACTCTGAAATGCCCACATAAGAATTGCATGATGAGGAGGCCTAGATAAAACACAATACAAGGACTTTAGGCAGGGAAATTACACATATGACCCAAACCTTATATCAAACTCTATTAGATCTACTCACATTGCAATGCGACTGACACAAACAATGCATATCATCAGGGTAGTAACATTTCCAAGTCTGACATAGCAAGCAAACGTTGGCTGTATACTGCATGTTGGACCTGGCCCTTATTGCAGGGTCATCCCCAAATGTTTTGCCTCCTTCTTTCTATTTTTCCTGACCTGTTTTTGTTGGCTTTAGAACTCTGAGCACTTTACCACTACTAACCAGGCAGTGGTCCAGTCTGAGGGTACAGACCCTGGACTGGAGGATCAGGTGCTGGGGGTAAACCCTGACCTGAAAGTGGGGGTGTTTTGCCCAATCAGCCCCCCTGGTGTGATTTAGAGGGGTACTCTCCCTGAGGGGGGGTGCAGAACCCTGGATTGAAAGGTCAGGTTCAGGGTGTCCCCCCTGACCTTGAGGAAGGGGCTACTGCTAACAGTGCCCCTACCATATTGTCTTCTGGGGGGGGGGGGCACTCCTATTTGGGGAGTGCAGGACCCGAGAAGGGAGGGCAGGAGGAGGGAAGCCTCACCCCTGGCCCTAGTCCAACCTGAAGGTACAGACCCCAGGTTGGAAGACCAGTTGCAGGTTAACACCCCTGCACTGGTGGTAGAATTGTGCAGGACTGCTTCTATAAGCACTCTGACAATTTTGGACTCTGGGGGTGCCGCTCCAGGAGGGAGGGTACAGAGCCCCAGAGGAAAGGACCAGGGTCAGGCTGTCATCCCTGACCTGGTGAAAGGGAGAGTGGTCAAAGGGTGCCAGGCACCTAGGGCTACCGTCCCCCACTCTCCACAGTCACAGTGGTTAGAAAGCCTTGATAGGCCCGGGTCCTGGCTCTCATCCCTGACAGTTGTCAGTGGCCACGGTGGCTTTCTGTTCTAGTGGACAGAGCTGCCTCAGAGGGGGTTGGAGGGCAAGAGTCTCACCCCAGGGGTGGAGTGGGCAACGCCGCTGTGTTGTTCCAGGTGGTACTATCTGGCCCCTGTGATACATCTGTGAGCAAAGTAAGGTTAGGTGCTGCAGAGATGGCATCTGCAGGAGAGAAGAAAGGTTCCCCATGGGTTAGCTTAGTGGGCCCTGAGAGTATGGACAGAGGGATCCAACTGAAGTCAGAAAGGCATAGAACTGGAACTTGCCCTGCTGTTGTGGGCATGGGTCCTTGTTCTACCGCCTCAATCTAGGAAGTACATCAGGGTATTGATTGTTCTCCCCTGGCTTTAGGCTGGTGGGGGGTCATGTTGGACATGGCCCTTTTTGCAGGGTTATCCCGAAACTTTTGCCTCCTTCCTCCTATTTTTCCTGACCGGTTGTTGTTGGCTTTAGAACCCTGAGCACTTTACCACTGCTAACCAGTACTAAAGTGCATATGCTATCTGTGTAAATTGTACTGTTGATTGGTTTATCCATGACTGGCATATTTGATGTACTGGTAAGTCCCTAGTAAAGTGCACTAGAGGTGCCCAGGGCCTGTAAATCAAATGCTAATAGTGGGCCTGCAGCACTGGTTGTGTCACCCACATATGTAGCCCTGTAATCATGTCTTTGACCTGCCACTGCAGTGTCTGTGTGTGCAGTTTTAAACTGTAAATCCGACTTGGCAAGTGTCCCCACTTGCTAGGCCTAACCCTTCATTTTTCCTACACATAAGACACCCCTAATGGAGGTCCTAGGTAGCCCCATGGGCAGGGTGCAGTGCATGGTTAAGGTAGGACATATACTGATGTGTTTTAGATGCCCTAACAGTGAAATAGTGCCAAAATCGGTTTTCAATGTTGCAAGACCTATCTCTCTCATAGGTTAACCTGGGGGCTGCCTTTAAACATGATTAAAGCGTAGATTTCCTTTGGGAGCAGAGAGACATGTGGAGTTTGGGACCTCTGAACTCACAATTTAAAAATACATATTTTAGTAAAGTTGATTTTAAGATTGTATGTTTGAAAATGCCACTTTTAAAAAGTGGGCATTTTCTTGCTTAAACCATTTTTGTGACTGCCTGTTTGGGGATTCCCTGTCTGGGTTAGTTTGACAGTTGGGCTGTTTGCACCTCTCTCCAGACAGTAACACAAAGGGGGCTGGGGTGAAGCCTGCATATTCTTAGGAACCATCTGTGCTAGGAGGGAGGGGAAGAGTGGTCACTCACACCTGAAAGGGCTGTGTCTGCCCTCACACAATACAGTCTCCAACCCCCCCAGTGTGTGTCTGAGGCCTTGCCTGGGAAAGGCAGGATTTCACAAACAAGTGAGACTTTTCTTTGAAGTAAGCCTACTTCAAAGGCCAAAATGGGTATAAGAAAAATACCCCAAACCACAGATTTTAGACACTTCTTGGGGTAGACACTCTACCTCACAGACACTTCCTGGAGAAGAAACAGGAACCAGAACCTGCATCCTGCCAAGAAGAACTGCTTGGCTGCCCAAAGGACTCACCTGTCTGCTTTCTGTGAAGGACTGCTGCCTTGCTGTTGCCCTGCTGCCTTGCTGCTCTCTGGCTGTGGTGAAGAAGTGCTCTCCAAGGGCTTGGATAGAGCTTGCCTCCTGTTCCCTGAAGTCTCAGGACCAAAAAGACTTAATCTCTACAAGAAGGTCTCCTTGTGTGGTGAAATTCGATGCACAGCCTGCCAGAAACGACGCGCAGCCTGCACCACAGTGAAAATTTCACTGCACGCCGAACCGGAACAACGCAGCCTGACTTCGATGCAGCGCCAGCGTTGCAACCGGGAATTCTATGCACGGCCCATTGGATCGACGCACAGCCGACCTGGAATGTCGCAGCCCGACTTCCAGAGAGGAATCGAAGCAGCGCCTGCCATGTTTTAGAAAATTTTACGCAACACCCACCGGATCGACGCAGCTCCTGTGACTCCGTCCTGCCAGCACAGGAAATCCACGCATCATCCCCGGGGTGTCTGAAAACCCCGCAACCCGAAGAGGATCCACGACCGAGTGCCGGAAATTGACGCACAGCCATCCCTGCGTGAAAACTATACAACGCATTGCCATGTGCGGCCCGAGAAATCGACGCACACCACACCCCTTTGTTTCCAAGCATCTCCTCCTCTGCGTTTTTTTTCTAGAGATTTGTCACGCGAACCAGGTACTTTGTGCTTGAAAGAGACTTTGTTTGCTTTTAAAAGACTTAAGACACTTTGGCGGTCATTTCAACATTGGCGTTAAAGCCGCTTACCGCCGTGCAGAAGACCGCAAACACACTGCCGCGGCCGCGGAATTCCGCCACAGCTATTATGACCCACAACTCGGAATCCGACAAAATTCAGACACCCACACAAGTCCGCCACACCAAAGGTCAGTGATAAACTGGCGAAAAAAAAACCTCCACCGTCACACCAACAGAAATGTGCCCACACTATCACGACCCACGAATCCCCATGGAGGTCTTTCAACCACGGTATTCCATTGGCGGTACACACCGACGCGCTCAAAATTCACACACTTCTACAAAACACCGCCACATTGGACAAATCGAAATACACACACCTGATACACATACACACACCACTCCCACACACCCAATACATTATAAAACACACACCCACATCACCCACAAACCCCTACGACCACTATGACAGAGAGAAGGCCAGAGAGAGACACCACCATCCACAAACTAGCATCCACAGGCACACAACACCATCACCCACACATCTTCCACGCACAAAACACCACACACCACTACATATCACCACACTTATCACCACACACACCACCCCACACATCACCTACACCACCCCATGGCATGGCAAAGACACCACAGGTTCTCAGAGGAGGAGCTCAGGGTCATGGTGGAGGAAATCGTCCGGGTAGAGCCACAGCTATTTGGAGCACAGGTGCAGCACACCTCAATTGCAAGGAAGATGGAGCTATGGCGAAGAATAGTCGACAGGGTCAACGCAGTGGGACAACACCCAAGAAATCGGGATGACATCAGGAAGAGGTGGAACGTCCTACGGGGGAAGGTGCGTTCCGTGGTCTCAAGACACCACCTTGCGGTTCAGCAGACTGGTGGCGGACCCCCACCTCCTCACCCACAACTAACAACATGGGAGGAGCAGGTCTTGGCGATTCTGCATCCTGGGGGCCTCGCAGGAGTCAGTGGAGGAATGGACTCCGGTAAGTCAAACCTTCAACTATCATATCCCCCACCCTACCTGCATGCTATCACATACCCCCACCCTCGCCCCCACCCCCGCCAACTCCTCACAAATGTACCAATATCACAAACCACCCATCCCAACACCAAGCCCTGCATGCAACACCAACGCATGGACACCCATCACTAAAGCATGCCCACTGCACATACCCATACTCCCCCCTAAACCATCATCACACAAGCCCCCACACAGGAATGCCAGCACTGGAGTACACGCTCACTCACCCAATGCACACCATGACACACATGGATGCAATAATCATGCCTTTTCACCCCTGCAGGACCACTACCCAGCATCACCAGACAGGAGGGTCCAGACATCACCACTCCACCCACAGAAGAGGCCCACAGTGATGACAGCACCTCTGTCCACCTGGATCTAGATGACCAGCCCGGACCATCGGGGGCCATGGGACAGTCGGTTCCCCTCACACAGGCACAGGCCACCACAGACCTTCCCCCCTCTGGAAACACCAGCACAGCACCCACCCAGCGGGCCCATACCTCCGTCCCCAGGACACGTCAATCAGCTGTGTGTCCACCACTACAGGGAACCCAGGATAACCCACCACCCCAACAACAACATGGGCCTGGGGGCAGTGGCAGTGGGCACACGGTCCAGGGGACGGAGGCCCAGGAACACACAGGAACTGTGAGGGCTGCTGTGCGACAGGGGGCGGACAGGCCAAGGGAACCCACTCTCCACGAGGCCCTCTCCTCCATCATGGGAGCATACCACCACTCCCAGGAGACGATGGCAACGGTACTGGCCAAGTTTCAGGAGACCCAGCGCATGCAGGAGGAACACTATTTGGGGTTCAGGGAGGAACTCAGAACCATCAGCTCCGCCCTGGGCACCATCGTAGGGGTGCTGAAGGAAGTACTCAACACCAGGAGGGACACTGTGGCACTACAAGAGGCCCCTGACACTAGCATGGACGATGAACTGCCCACCACCTCCGATGGCGCTAGTGGACAGGAGGCACCGCCACAGGACCACCACACCAGCACCCACCCCCTGCAGATGGAGAACCACCCCACAAACGGTCCCTGAGATCCAGGAACAAGACAGAGCACGATGCCAAGACCCCCGCCAAGAAATGAGACCACCCTGATTGTCATCTGTCCATATTGAAACTGCCCCAGCTCCACTTCCTATGCCCATATGGGCAATGCACCTGTGAGACTAATAGACTGGACTCTGCCATGGACACTCCTCCGCCATCACCCCTCACCATTTAAGTTCCCCCTCCAATATTTTGTATGTAAATAAACACACCTAAAGCACCAAAAGATCTGGAGTCTGTGATTTCAAAATAGTGTAGTTGCAATTACAGTGACAAACTTTTCAGGAAATAGTAATGTCAACATACCTATGTCACACAGCTCTAGTCCATGAGGAATCTAAGCAGATGACACACGTTGGGACCCACACCTGTGAAACCGTAAGGGAAAGTGACAACTCAGTGACCATACACTGGGTGAAATCGACAGACAGGATAGAGGTAGAAGTGTAAAAGTACATGTAGTAGGCAGGAATGTATTCTCACCTGTGTTTCACTGCAAATATTGCTGGATGACTGAGTCCCTCTTCTGCATGTCTTCTTCCTCTGCTTCCTCCTCATCACTGTCCACAGGCTCCACAGCTGCCACAACACCGCCATCTGGACCATCCTCCTGCAGAAAAGGCAACTGTCGTCGCAAAGCCAAGTTATGAAGCATTCAGCAGGCCACGATGATCTGGCACACCTTCTTTGGTGAGTAGAATAGGGATCAACCTGTCATATGGAGGCACCTGAACCTGACCTTCAGGAGGCCAAAGGTCCGCTCAATCACCCTCCTAGTTCGCCCATGGGATTCATTGTAGCGTTCCTCTGCCTTTGTCCTGGGATTCCTCACTGGGGTCAGTAGCCATGACAGGTTGTGGTTACCAGAGTCACCTAATAGCCACACACGGTGCCTCTGGAGTTGACCCATCACATAAGGGATGCTGCTATTCCGCATGATGTAGGCGTCATGCACTGAGCCAGGGAACATGGCATTCACATGGGAGATGTACTGGTCTGCCAAACATACCATCTGTACATTCATGGAATGATAACTCTTCTGGTTCCTGTACACCTGTTCACTCATGTGGGGGGGGACAAAGCCACATGGGTCCCATCAATGGCACCTATGATGTTGGGGATATGTCCAAGGGCATAGAAGTCACCTTTCACTGTAGGCAAATCCTCCACCTGAGGGAAAACGATGTAGCGCTGCATGTGTTTCAGCAGGGCAGACAACACTCTGGACAATACGTTGGAAAACATAGGCTGGGACATCCCAGTTGTTTGAAAAGACCCACTTGCAAGGAAATGGAGCACTGATAGCACCTGCACTTGAGGGGGGATTCCTGTGGGATGGCGGATTGCTGACATCAGGTCAGGCTCCAACTGTGTACACAGTTCCTGGATTGTGGCACAGTCAAACCTGTAGGTGATAATCAAATTTCTTTCTTCCATTGTCGACAGGTCCACCAGCGGTCGGTACACCGGAGGATTCCGCCATCTCCTCACATGTCCCAGCGGACGGTGCCTATGAAGGACAACAGTGAGCACAGAGTCAAACAACTGACAGGTATGTACCCACAGTCTACACAGAACACCATTCATACACAAAATGTGGCCTGGATGTGTGTTGAGAGTAGGCCTAGGTATGTGTGACGCAGTTGGTAATTAGGCCATGTGGGCCCCTGAAATGGCGCCTGCCTGACCTCTAAAGTGGGACAATGGGATGTGAGGTAACTGCGCTGGCGTTGTACACCGTCGCAGTAGGCGGTCGAAGACCGCAGCGCAATGCTGCATTGGTTAAGATTGGACCCTATGGGTCCCAGGAGCCAATGACGATGTACGCCGGAGGTGATGGTACGCACCGCCGCGGACGTGACCGCCATTTTCTATCTGTTGAATCACTCGATACCTGATCTTCGACAGGAGAGGACCTACACTGCAAGTGCTGCTGTGACCTCGGTCTGGAAGAGACAATGGCTCGTGCGTCTGGGGAAAGGGCCCCTGCCTTCACATCGGAGGAGTTGGAGAAGCTCGTCAATGGGGTCCTCCCCCAGTACACGCTACTCTACGGTCCTCCAGACCAATAGGTAAGTACACAGGGAGCATGTTGTATGGGCTATGCCTGTGTGGAGAGGGCTGGTTGTAAGAAGGAAGGGGGCAGAGTTCTGAGTGCATGAAAGACGGTGGGTGCATGTGCCACATGACAAGGGTAGGGATGGGGGCCACTCACTTTGACGGCGCAGTTGGTAATGACTTCTCTTCTTCCCCTGTACATTTCATGTAGGTCAGCGCCCACCAGAAGAAGGATATTTGGCGTGCCATCGCCAAGGACGTCCGGACCCTGGGGGTCCACCACAGACGGAGCACCCACTGCCGGAAAAGATGGGAGGACATTCGCAGCTGGAGCAAGAAGACAGCGGAGGCTCAGCTGGGGATGGCCTCCCAACGTGGGAGGGGTGCCCGTCGAACCATGACCCTCCTGATGTTCCGGATCCTGGAGGTGGCCTACCCGGAGTTGGATGGACGCTTGAGGGCATCACAGCAGACACAAGGGGGTGAGTACACTCTCATTCAGCTTACTTTGCGCGCAGTGGAGGTATCTGGGTGGGGGAGGAGGGCTGTGGGTTTCCCTAGGCCAGGGCGATTTCATTAGGCTAGGCCCCTTCGTAAGGCATGTCCCTGTGGCCCCCCACCCCACCTCTGTAGAGTGCAAGTACAGCTATTCATGCACCTGTGTCATCTATGTGTGCATATGTCGTCCATAGCCTTGTAGGCCATTTCCCAGGAATTGCACTGTAGAACCCAACAGCGCGACGTAGTGCAGGGGGCTGCTGTGTCTGTCTGGTCGGCCAACGGTAGCGGTAAGCCATGCACTCAACATGTCTTTCTTCTGTCCCCCCCCCCCTTTTTTTGCGGTCTCCCTGTTCTTGTGTGCATTAGCATCATCATTCGGAGGAGCAGTGGCACCGGAGCACGAGGGAGCTGCATCCCACATGGCCATGGAGGGCCACACTACCGACTCTGAATACACCAGTGGGACGGAGGGCGAGTGAAGCACCACAACGGTGACAGGAGCTGAAACCAGCGACACAGACTCGTCCTCCGATGGGAGCTCCCTTGTGGTGGCGGCAACATCTGTGCCTCCCACTACTACAGGTACAGCTGCCACCCCCCCTACCAGCACTGCCCTCCCAGCAGCCCCTCAGCCTTCGTCCCGTGCCCGCTCACTCAGGAGGGTGGGCATCACCTTCACCCCAGGCACCTCAGCCCCTGCCCCTGTCACCTCTGCTGCCCTCAGTGAGGAGGCCGTTGACCTCCTCAGGTCCCTCACTGTTGGGCAGTCTACCATTTTGAATGCCATCCAGGGTGTAGAAAGGGAGTTGCAACAAACCAATGCATTCCTGGATGGCATTCATTCTGGTCAGGCGGCCCTTCACCGAACCTTTCAAACTCTGGCCTCAGCACTGATGGCAGCCATTGTCCCTGTGTCTAGCCTCACCCCTCCAACTTCCTCCACCCAGACCCAATCCCCTGTACCTCTGCCTATCCCAAGCACACCATCAGACCAGCCTGCACACACCTCACCACACAAGGGAAGCTCAGGCAAACATAAGCACCACACATCCCACAGGCACTCACGCAAGCATCACCCACATACAGACACACCAACATCCACTGCCTCCACTGTGTCCCCTCCTCCTCGTCTCCCTCCTCCCTCCCAGTCTCGTCTACACTCACACCTGCATGCACTACCACTACAGCCACTACGTCCCGCACCAGCACACCCACCACCACACCCCGCTCACGTGCACTCACCACCCCCAATACCATTCACACGTCCCCTGTGTCCTCTCCCAGTGTGTCTGTGACGCCCCCTCCGAAGATACACAAACGCAGGCACACACCCACCCAACATACATCCACCTCACAACAGCCTCCAGCGCATGCACCTGCACCCAAAGCCACAAAACGTACACCTCCTACAACCACCACCTCTTCCTCCACTCCCAAACCCCCTCAAGCTACCCGTCCCAGTGTCTCCAAACAAGTTTTCCTGTCCACCCTTAACCTATTTCCCACCACCACCGTCCAACTCATAGGTCCCGAACTAGCACCTCCACCACAAAATCTCCGGGACCAGTGGTGTGGAGTGCACCGGCCACCAGGACAGCCAGTGTGTCACGGAGCCACAGCACAGCCAGTCCCCCCCCTGTGAAGCACCAGAAGTTGGCCAGTCCCCGGTGGGAGAGGGGGAAGACTCCAGCCACCCAAGCTGCTCCCAGGGGTCCCGGGGGGAGTGTGGACTCAGCTGTGACTCCTCCCAAGGTGGGGAAGGGCCAGAAGAAACCCGTCAAGTCTGGGAGGAGCAGCACGGCGGAGAAGACTGCCATCATCCCCCCTGGCCAGGAGGGCCCCGCCAGCCCCATCGTAGCTGCCCAGGAGGACACCGCCAGCCCCATCGTCGCTGCCCAGGAGGACACCTCCAGCCCCATCATCACTGCCCAGGAGGACCCCGCCAGCCACAGCCCAGCTGCCCAGGAGGGCCCCGTCAGCCACAGCCCAGCTGCCCAGGAGGGCCCCGCCAGCCACAGCCCAGCTGACCAATGAAGGACTGCCAGCCCCAGCCCAGCTGGGCAATGAAGGACCGCCAAGTCAAGCACCGCTGAACAGGGCAAGGACCGCCAAATCAAGCACCGCTGAACAGGGCAAGCACCGCTGAACAGGGCAAGGACCGCCAACTCAAGCACCGCTGCACAGGGCAAGGACCGCTGAACAGGGCAAGGACCGCCAACTCAAGCACCGCTGCACAGGGCAAGCACCGCTGAACAGGGCAAGGACCGCAAACTCAAGCACCGCTGCACAGGGCAAGCACCGCTGAACAGGGCAAGGATCGCCAAGTTAAGCACCGCTGCACAGGGCAAGCACCGATGAACAGGGCAAGGACCGCCAACTCAAGCACTGCTGCACAGGGCAAGCACCGCTGAACAGGGCAAGGACCGCCAACTCAAGCACCGCTAGCCCATGAGCGGCAGGGGCACTGACGCAACAGGGACCGTCATGGGGTGAGTGATGCACTCTGGGCACCAGTCCCCCTCCAGAACCAGTGGAGACATGCATCCACTACGTCTGTCCTTGGCAGGATGAAGCACTCTGGGCACCAGTCCCCCTCCAGAACCAGTGGAGACATGCATCCACTACGTCTGTCCTTGGCAGGATGAAGCACTCTGGGCACCAAGCCCCCTCCAGAACCAGTGGAGACTGTCATCCACTTGAGAGACTGTGGCTTTGCACTCCCCAGGATGCAGCAGTGGGCAAACCACCCACTGTAGAGACTTGAGAGACTGTGGCTTTGCACTCCCCAGGATGCAGCAGTGGGCAAACCACCCACTGTAGAGACTTGAGAGACTGTGGCTTTGCACTCCCCAGGATTGAACAGTGGGCAACCCACCCACTGTAGAGACTTGAGAGACTGTGGCTTTGCACTCCCCAGGATTGAACAGTGGGCAACCCACCCACTGTGGAGACTTGAGAGACTGTGGCTTTGCACTCCCCAGGATTGCATAGTGGGCAAACCACCCACTGTAGAGACTTGAGAGACTGTGGCTTTGCACTCCCCAGGATTGAACAGTGGGCAACCCACCCACTGTAGAGACTTGAGAGACTGTGGCTTTGCATTCCCCAGGATTGCACAGTGGGCAAACCACCCACTGTAGAGACTTGAGAGACTGTGGCTTTGCACTCCCCAGGATTGAACAGTGGGCAACCCACCCACTGTGGAGACTTGAGAGACTGTGGCTTTGCACTCCCCAGGATACATCAATGGGCATGGAGCCCCCTCGTGGATCTGGCGTCGTGCACTTATCCGGCTGAGGTGTCCCCCCTTCCCTTCCGCTTGAGGTGTCTGTTGTATTTCTATCTGATGCCCCTGCAGTGTTCTCTCTGTTTTGATCTGGTATCGTGTGTGGGCCTCGCCCATGCATTTTGGGCCCAGTGGTCCACGGACTATAAATGGTGCAATACCTGGACAACTAATCTCGGTGTATATTTTGTTAATAGTGTATATATGTATATTTTTGCTTACTGAATTTTGATATATTACAATGGTTACACTCATTTCCTTTTGTCTTTGCATTCTTCCGGGGGGGTATAACTGTAATGTAAAGATATGCATTGGTGTGTGTGTTGTAGTGGGTGAGGGTGGGGGTGGGGGTGGGGGTGTTGCGTGTGTGTGTTCCTGTTTTTTGCCTCCCCCCTCCCCTGTGTCGTAGGTGCAGTACTCGCCGTGGTCTTCGCCGCCGGCGTTGGTGCTCCTGGTACAGGAGCAGGAAGACTATCGCAGAAAGAATATGGAGTTCCGGCTCCATGGTGTTGTAGTTCCTCGTGGAGTGTGTAGAGGTGAGCGTTTTTCCTTTGAAATTCCTGTTTCCGCCGTGTTTTTATCCGCGGTGAATCCGCCCCGGAAAAGGTGGCGGATTGGTCTGTCATAATAGTGTGGGCGGTACATTGTCCTCCGCCTGTCTGTTGAGCTGTTTGTTTGTACCGCCGTGGCGGTCGGAGTGTTAAAGTGGCTGTCTTTGTTGGCGATTTTCCGCCACTGTCGTAATTCAAATTTTTTTACCGCTGGCCTGTTGGCGGTCTTACCGCCGCTTTAACACCGTCCGCCAGGGTTGTAATGACCCCCTTTATATCTCTTTTCAGTGATATCTCAACATTTACTTATTGCATCTTTAATCGTTTTGACCTGCATTTATCCACATAAATATTATATATTTTTCTAAACACTGTGTGGTGTATTTTTGTGGTGCTATATGGTGTTATTGTATGATTTATTGCACAAATACTTTACATATTGCCTTCTAAATTAAGCCTGACTGCTCAGTGCCAAGCTACCAGAGGGTGGGCACAGGATAATCTGGATTGTGTGTGACTTACCCTAACTAGAATGAGAGTCCTTGCCTGGACAGATACCCCATTCCTAACACTGCAAAGCATGATATCCCCTTTTTATTGGTAGAAAATGCCCTACTCAACACATTCTGACACCTACAGTTTCCCACACCGTCACAGTCATCACATAACATTACATACTTAAACTCAAGTGAAGTAGTGATTGATGAGATCTGCCTGCAAGTCTTCACCTTCATCTTCATCACTGTCATCCTCACTTGGCATTTCAGGATTCTCACCTGGTAGTACTGCTAGCTCCTCCTCATCTGGAATATATGGGATCTCTGTCCCTGGGACAATGTTGTGGAGCATGCAGCAGGCCACAATGATCTTGCATACTTTTTCGGGTGAGTAGAGGAGGGCTCCACTTCTCATGTCCAGACACCTAAATCTTTCTTTCAGGAGCCCAAAAGACCTCTTCTTGACACACTGGGCCTGATTACAACTTTGGAGGAGGTGTTAATCCGTCCCAAATGTGACGGACATACCACCATCCGTATTACGAGTTCCATAGGATATAATGGACTCGTAATACGGCTGGTGGTATATCCATCACTTTTGGGCCGGATTAACACCGTCCTCCAAAGTTGTAATCAGGCCCACTGTGTCCTTCCATGGCCATTGTTGAAGAGGACTTCCCGTGGCGTAGTTGGGTTCCACACTAGTGTCAGCAAACATCAACGGTTTGAGCATGCAGAGTCCCTTGTAACGGTATGGGACATATGTGCAACTATGAGTCCCTCTCATGTGGATTTTTGCATACAAACAAACATGACATATGTGGCTTATCACTCAGCCAGGCCCTCTCTGGGTACAGTTGTGACAGCAGCTGTGGAATTTAACTGTTCTGCATGATGAAGGCATCACGGACTAAACCAGGGAAATGGGAACAGATCTATGAAATGTAGAGGTCCACTAGACAAACAACTTGGACATTAATGGAATGGAAATCTGATGGATTTGTTCATTGCCAAGCCCCCCCAACATGTGGGATGTGTGCCAAACCATAGAAGTCAACATTCACATGGGTGAAATCCTCATGCTTAGGAAACCTGATGTAGCTGTCTAGGTGTCTTAACATTGCTGAGAGTACATCCTTCAATCAAAGGCTAAACATAGGCTTGGACATCCCAGGAGATAGGGACACTGTATTTTGGAAGGACAATGTGACCAGGAAGTGCAACACTGCCATGACTTGGGCAATGGGTGGTATGCTATCTGGATGAAGAATGGGAGGCATCAGATCTGGCTCCAACTGACAACTGAGATCCATGATTATTTGCCTATCCAGATTTTAGATCTGGATAATGTGTCATTCTCCCATGGCCTGAAGGTCTGGTTGTGGATGGTATACAGGAGCCTGGGTAGCTAGGTAGGACATGTAATGAGGTCATCCATCACTCAGTTTGTCCCTTGTACCATACATTATGCATGTCAATGACAAACTGTGACAAGCCATGTCATTATGTGAGGAAATGATACACAGTACACATCACCACTGTAAATGACACAGAATTAACATGTTTCCCCCTTGCTTTGCCACAAATGTATACACCTCATCTATTTGGACAGCAAGAATTTGTGCATGCAGTTTCCCACTTGGACTGTGACCTGATGTCCCAAGACTTGAATTAACTTGGGGAGGGGGAGGAGGCTGTGCCACAACGCAAGTTGCCATATGTGCCAATGCAATGTACAAAAATGGTGTCCAAGTAGAAGGACCCACATGACAGGACAAGACAAGCACTTATCATTGGTGTAAACAAAATTTTTGGTGTTTTGACACATTTTCTGAGCCGTATACCACATATTATGCCTTCAAAATGGCAACTGCCTGGACTATTCCACTAGACATTAGGAATCATCCACAACCACCGGCAGAAGTCATCATAGTGGTAGGCGGTTGCTACCGCGGCGGACACAGCCATAGACTAACGTTGTTGCCAGTGGCAGTCGCAGGCCAATGGCTGTGTCACCCAGCGGAGGTGGGCGCGTATGTGGTGGACGTGACCACCATGTTCTGGGAAATCCCTCACTTGACTCCTGACACTGCTGCCAGCAAGACCTCAATGAACTGAACTGTTGTGTAATGCTTCTGTGAGCAATCATTTCATGTCTAACAGGTGATAGGGGCCCCTGCCTTTTCCCCAGGTAGGTCCTACCCTGTATGGACAGCGTTATGGTGTACTAGAGGAGCAAGTAAGTACATCATGGCCACTTTTTTCACTGTACTTCACCATATTTTTCCTCCTCATAGGCTAGATTGTTCCCATGTAAAGTCAAAGCCATGGAGTTGGTGTAGCATCAGCCGGTGAGTCAATGTGCGTGTAACTGTACCCATTGCCAGAAGTTGAGTCCCTAGACTTTGGTGTGTGTGTCTGTTTTGAAAGTACCTTGTTGTAACTTTTGTTGGATGCACAAAACATTATGGGGGTCATTCCGACCCCGGCGGTCAAGGACCGCCGGGGCCGGGGATGCGGGAGCACCGCCAACAGGCTGGCAGTGCCCTACAGGGCATTCTGACCGCGGCGGTTTGGCCGCGGTCAGACAAGGAAAACCGGCGGTCTCCCGCCGGTTTTCCGCTGCCCTGGGAATCCCCCATGGCAGCGCAGCTTGCTGCGCCGCCATGGGGGATTCCGACCCCCTCACCGCCATCCTGTTCCTGGCGGCTCCGACCGCCAGGAACAGGATGGCGGTGAGGGGTGCCGTGGGGCCCCTGGGGGCCCCTGAAGTGCCCATGCCAATGGCATGGGCACTGCAGGGGCCCCCGTAAGAGGGCCCCACTTTGTATTTCAGTGTCTGCTTTGCAGACACTGAAATACGCGACGGGTGCCACTGCACCCGTCACACATACCCACTCCGCCGGCTCCATTCGGAGCCGGCTTCCTCGTGGGGAGGGGTTTCCCGCTGGGCTGGCGGGCGGCCCTCTGGCGGTCGCCCGCCAGCCCAGCGGGAAAGCCAGAATGGCCTAAGCGGTCTTTCGACCGCAGAGTGGCCATTTGGCGGCTCCCTCCAGGCGGGCGCCTCCCGCCGCCCGCCGGGCTCAGAATGAGCCCCTATGTCCCTCATTACAACCCTGGCGGTTGACCACCAAATTATGACCATGGCGGTGATAACTCCCAATGAACCACACCAACCGCCAGGGTGGAAACAACACTCACCATGGCGGTAGCCGGCAACAGCCAGGTGGAAGATAAAGTACCGTCAACCATATTAAGACATACGAATCCGCCACCTTTTCCGGGATGGTACCAATGCCAATAAAAAGCCTGGAGGAAGCAGAGCTCAGAAGAGAAAGGACTCACCATCAGAGACACAGGGAAGAACAACGCCACCATGGAACCCGAACTGCAAATCTTCCCGATGATCTTCTATGTTATGCTCCACTTGGCATACCAATGCCGACGAAGACGATGACCGTGAGTACAGCCACCTAGCACACAAGGGAGGGAGGGAGGAAAATGACAGTGACACACACACGCACAACACACAGCTGACACACACACCATACACACAACCAGCTGCACACATAAACCAAAGGCTCACAACACACAGCAGAAGAACACAAGGACCAGAGTACGGATGTTCAGAAAATGTATTAGCATAGCAAAACCCACCACACAAACCAAATATATACACATGTTCACAAAGGGCCAATGCCCAGTCCAAAGTCATAAGGGCACACACGGCCACAGGGTACAGTCCAAGGCCCAACTTGTATCCTGACATCATCCGGAGTGAACACTGCAGGGGCATCATTTGCAACTGGGCAGGCACCTCAGTGGGATGGGGGGCACCTCAGCCAAATTTGGGAACTTCCCCACTGGTTCTGGAGGGGGGTCCGTGCTTATTTCTCTCTGCTGAGGAGTGCAAGGTCACAGTCTCTGAGCTGGGGGAACATGCCCACTGGTTCTGGAGGAGGGGGTTCCATGCCTATGTCCCATTGCTGGGGAGTGCAAGGTCAAAGTATTTGAGCTGGGGAACATGCCCACTGGTTCTGGAGGGGGCTCCATGCCCATGTCCCATTGCTGGGGAGTGCAAGATCACAGTCTCTGAGCTGGGGTACATGCCCACTAGTTCAGGTGGGGGCTCCATGCCCATGTCCCATTGCTGGGGAGTGCAAGGTCACAGTCTCTGAGCTGGGGAAAATGCCCACTGGTTCTGCAGGGGGCTCCATGCCCATGTCCCATTGCTGGGGATTGCAAGGTCACAGTCACTGAGCTGGGGAACATGCCCACTGGTTCTGGAGGGGACCCTGTGTGCAGAAGTCCCTGGAGGGTGGCCTACATGTCCTTCGCTGGTGGTGATAGCTGCACTGCCTCAGCTGGTGGGGAGGGCTGCTCTGTGGCAACAGGTGATGGTGCCTCCTAGCCTGCCTCTGCTGGCGGTGATAGCTGCACTGCCTCAGCTAGTAATGAGGGCTGCTCTGTGGCAACAGGTGATGGTGCCTCCTGGCGTCCCTCTCCTGGTGGTGATAGCTGCACTGCCTCAGCTGGTGGTGAGGGCTGCTCTGTGGCAACAGGTGATGGTGTCTCCTGTCCTGCTTCTGCGAGTGGTGAAAGCTGCACTGCCTCAGCTGGTGGTGAGGGCTGCTCTGTGGAAACATGTGATGGTGCCTCCTGGCCTGCATCTGCTGATGGTGAGGGCTCCGTGACCACAGGTGGTGGCGGTGGTGGTGGTGGTTTCACCATCCCAGCCTCCGATGGAGTTGAGGTCATCATTCCCTCCACGGGAGAAGGGGATGGGAACCTTCCCCTTCCTGGCTGTAGGTGTTGTGGGCTCCTTCCCCTTCCTGGCTGTAGATGTTGTGGGCTCCTTCCCCTTCCTGGCTGTAGGTGTTGTGGGCTCCCTCCCCTTCCTGGCTGTTGATGTTGTGGGCTCCTTCCCCTTCCTGGCTGGAGGTGTTGTGGGTTCCTTTCCCTTCCTGGCTGTAAATGTAGGAACTCCTGCTGTTGGGGTGGAATCCCTCACAGTCCGGCCTCCGCGACTAGGAGGTGCCTCCACTGTCCCCGTGGACTGTTTGGCTGAGGTGCTGGGCTGGCTGATTGGCACGCTGGTTCTATGGGAAGGATGGGGGAGGGGGATGAAAGAGGGCAAGGGAAAGCTTCTTAGGGACAGTGGGGCGGGAGGAAGGGAGGAGGGATGGGAGTGGAGGTTAAGGGAGTGGTTATTGGAGGTGTACGTCTACTGGACCTGGGAGCAGGTGCAAGGGCAGTATGCATGTGTGAGGTGGATGGCTGTTGGGTGTCTGAGTGCTTGTGTTTGGGTCCTTTAGAGGGGGACAGACATGGGGGGAGAGGACACAGAGGACAAGTGGATGGATGTTGTGTAGGTGTCTGCTAGTGTGGAGTGTGCTGCTTGGTGTAATGATGCTAGTGGTGGATTTTGAAGTAGTGCATGCAGGTGTGAGTGTGGACGTGACTGGGAGGGAGGTGGAGGAGGAGGAGGGGGAGACAGTGGAGGCAGTGGATGTTGCAGTGTTTGCAACTGTATGGTGTTTGCGTGAGTGCTTGTGGGATGAAGTGTGGTGCTTGTGTTTGCCTGTGCCACTCCTGGGTGTTGTCTTGTGTGCATGCTCGTCTATATGTGCGCCTGGGATGGGTTGGGGTTGAGGAGGATGGGACTGGGAAGTGGTAGTTGGAGGGGGGATGGTAGAAACATTGACAATGGCTGCCATCAGAGAGGAGGCCAGAACCTGAATCGTTCTCTGTTGGGCCGCCAATCCACTGTGAATGCCCTCCAGGAATGCATTGTATTGCTGCATCTGGGATGCCAGCCCCTTGGTGGCATTCACAATGGTTAATTGCCCTACAGAGATGGATCTCAGGAGGTCAATAGCCTCCTCATTCAGGGCAGCAGGGCTCACTGGGGCAGGGCCTGAGGTGCCTGGGGCAAAGGAGATGCCCACCCTCCTGGGTGAGCGGGCACGGTCAACTCGCTGAGGGGCTACTGGGAGGGTGGTGCTGGCACAGGGGTGTCAGCTGTACCTGCAGCAGGGGTGGTCACAGAGGTGTCCGCCACCACGAGGGAGCTTCCATCGGAGGAGGTATCGGAGTCTATGTCGTCTCCTCCAGTTTCCACTGTGGTGCTCCCCTCACCCTCCATCCCACTGGTTCCCTCGGCATCGGTGGACTCTGCCTCCTGGGTCCTGTGGGATGCAGCTCCCTCTGTCTCCAGTGCCCCTGCTCCTCTGCCAGATGATTCTAATGCACACAAGGACAGGATGACAAAACAAGAAAAGGGGGAGACAAAGGATACACTGGGTCAATGACTGCACCAACACCACTATTGGCATGCACATCACCGGCACACACAGGAAACAGGCTTAAGCACTATGTATTCCACTACCAGTGAGATGTCTAATCACTAAGGCAATATGAGGACCACACACCACCAACCAAAGCACTCCTGGGATCCACAATGACCTGCCTGAAATAGATGCTAACAAGCTAGGTTACCTGTATTTGCCATACACCGATTACCCTTCAGTTGATCTACGCTGCAATGTCTGGCCCGGCCACATGGGCACCCACTAACACACATCTACCACCCGGATACCACCCCACCTGCCAAAATTTGTATTGATACCCACTGTACTCACCCCTTTGTGACTGCTGTGATTCCCTCAAGTGCCCACCCAGCTCTGGGTAGGCCACCGCCAGTATGCGGGCCATCAGGGGGTCAGGGTCTGACGGGGACCCTTCCTCGTTGGGAGGCCATCCCCAGCTGGGTCTCCGCAGTCTTTCATGTGTCTCAGGTCCTCCATCCGTTTCCGATAGTGGGTGCTCCCCCAGCCATAGACCCCCAGGGTCCCCACGTCCTTGGCGATGGCACAACATATTACCTTCTTTTGATGGGTGCTGACCTGCAGAGGTAATACAGACAGGAGAACACCATTAGACAAACAGTCCAGCCTGTCACACAAATGGCCCACCATACCCGTTTCCATCACCATTGGCACACACATTACCCGGCGCACACCATGTATACCACCACTAGACATTCCCCCCAACTCCCCTTACACAATGCTTGCACACACACCTCCATGCAGCCTTCCCACATGCATTGTGGCCAAAATGTACTCACCTGTGGATCTGGTGGCCCGTACAGCTGTCCGTACTGGGGTAGGACCCCATCCAGCAGTCGATCCAACTCCTCTGAAGTGAAGGCTGAGGCCCTTTCCCCGGTCACACAGGCCATGGTAGGTTCCAGACACAGGTCACAGCAGCGCGTGCAGTGTAGGTGTTCTTCTGTTGAAGGTCAGGAAACAAGTGAGCATTGAGATAGAAGATGGCGGTCACGTCTGTGGGGGTGTACACCGTCACCGCCGGCGCAGATCCCCAGTGGCCACTGTGTTCAATGGAGCCCTATATTATCCAATGAGGAATTGCACGGCGGTGCAAAGCCGCCTTCTGCCACAACACCCAACATCGGCGGAATTACCTCACTTCCACCTCTCCCTCCATACAGGACAGGCGGTCGCCATTTCAGGGGGGAACAGGCCTATTGACAATTACTACGTCACAGATTAGATTGGCACATACTTCCTCATTTACACTGTCCCAATACATAAGTGCACCATGTGGACTGCACTTTTGGTTTTGTTGTTCCAATTGTGACACTCTACTCACTCTTGTGTCCCTTAGACACCTAGCGCTGTGGATGAATAGGAGGTGAAGACATACCCCCGTGTACAGACATCAGGTGGACTTGGCTACAGTGGAGGACAGGCATATAATGCTCACCTATGGACTGGACAGGGCCAAAATCACAGAGCTGTGTGCCCTGTTGGAGCCTGGACTGATATCAGCTATCCATCATCCCACTGGGATCCCCCCCTCTTGTGCAAGTTCTATCAGTGCTCCATTTTCTGGCAACTGGTTCTTTCCAAGTGACAGTGGGCTTGGCAGCAGGAATGTCACTGCCAATGCTTTCAATCGTGCTGGCAAGAGGTTTGTCTGCCCTGGTAAAACACACGTGCAGCTACATAGCTTCCCCCAGGTGGAAGATTTGGCCACTGTGAAGGACGGATTCTATGCAATGGGACATATCCCCAATATTATTAGTGTGATTGACGGACACATATATCGTTTGTCTCCCCCACCAGAAAAAACAGGTGTTCAGGAACCATAAGAGTTTCCAATCAATGAATGTGCAGATGGTGTGCCTAGCGGACCAGTACATCTCCCCCATCAATGCTAAGTATCCTAGGTCGGTGCATGATGCCTTTGTTCTGAGGAATAGCAGCATCCCAAATGTGATGGCCCAACTACAAAGGCACAGGGTGTGGCTAATTGGTGAGCCTTGGTCCCCACCCACTGTATGTTAGTGTATGCCTCTGGTGTCAACCCCTTAGGATTGTGTGTGGCTAAATGTTGTCCCACAATACTTGCAGTTGACTCTGGCTACCCAAACCTATTGTGGCTGCTGACCCCTGTGAGTAATGTCAGGACAAGGGCTGAAGAACGTTATAATGAGTCACAACGGTGAACCAGACGGATCATCAAGAGGACCCTCGGCCTACTGAAGGCCAGGTTCAGGTGCCTCCTTCTGACAGGTGGATCCCTGTGCTACTCACCCGAGAAGATCTGCCAGACAGTAGTGACATGCTGCTTGTTGCACAACCTGCCCCTCAGACGGAATGTACCTTTTGTGCAGGAGGAGAAGACTGGAAATGCCCCTGTGGCAGCAGCAGACCATGATGACAGTGAGGATGAAGATGCTGAGGACGAGGATAGGACAACAGAACATCAGCTATCCATCAGTACTTCCAATGACACAGGTGGGACAGTGCAGATTAACATTTCTATGACTATTGGTGTATTCTGTGTGGCTGTGGCATGATGGCATGACGGTATTAACTTCCTTTTACCTCTACTTACTGTCACCTATGGTTTGTCATTTTGCAGATGTTGGTGATATAACAACTGTGTACTGATGTGCTGACTACAGCCAGCTACAGGTTATTATTTCTATCCTCCCACAATGTACAGTACATTTGCAATGGATGAAACTGTTTCCATGAATACACATTTTCAACACATGACATACAAGTAGTCGAGTTGTGTCCAAGGGTGTTTTTTTGCAGTGCTAAGAAATTGAGGGGAAAGTGCAATGGAATGGGGTGATGATGGAGGAAAGTCCAGGGTATTGTTCCAGTCTGTTTGTAGCACAGCTATAGTGTCCAAGGGGCCATAGGAAGGGGAGCAATGGCAATTCAAAGTGGACAAGGTGACAGTGTGGGACACAAGGGGGGAAATCAATAGAGCCTCGTTTCCTGGTGGTGGTCTTGGCAAGTGTCTCTGGCTTCTGTCTGGGTCGCAGGGAACTTTTGTGGGGTGGTTCTCTTTCTGCAGGGGGAGGAATGCTGGCGGCCTGTGAGTACTGGGGTGGTGCCTCCTGCTGACTAGCGGCAGCGGAAGTGAAGGGCTGGTCAATGGACTGGCTAGGGGTAGTGGCCCACTGGTGCGCTGCTTCCTCCCTCATAATGTTGGCCATGTCTTCCAGCATCCCTGCTATGGAGATCAGGGTGGTGTTAATGGCCTGCAAGTCCTCCCTGATCCTCTGATACTGTCCCTCCTGCAGCTGGCTGTTCTCCTGCACATTGTCTAGGATCTGTCCCATCGTGTCCTGGGAATGTTGGTAGGCTCCCAGGATCTCGGAGAGTGCCTCCTGGAGAGTCGGTTCCCTGCTCCTGTCCTCCCCCTGGTGCACAGCAGTCCTCCCAGTGTCCCAGTTGGCCTGTGCCTCCGTCCCCTGAACAGTGTGCCCATTGCCACTGACTTCAGGTCCTTGATTGCCTTGGGGGCAAGGTGTGGCCTTGGGTCCCTGTACAGGTGGGCACACTGCTGATTGACGTGTCCTAGGGACAGAAGTGTGGGTATGCTGGGTGGGTGCTGTGGTATTGGATCCTGATGGGGGAGGCTTTGTGGTGGCCTGTGAGTGGGCTTGGGTGACTGGCTGTCCAGTGCTCCCTGATGGGCCAGGTTGGTCATTCAGATCCAGAAGTCCAGATTTACTGTCATCACTGGGGGCATCTTCTGTTGGGTGACTGGATAGTCGTGGCACCTCCTCTCCACTGACATTGGCTGGGGTACCTGTGGGGATGTAAGTGGTGTATTATGCTTCATGTGTATGACATATTGTTCATCCCTGGCTTCCCCTCTATGGTTGCTTTTTCCCTGCCACCTTTGTTTGTGTATCGTGATGTATTGTGTGATTGTTAGTTTCCCTATGCTGTGCATGCTTTGGTGATGGGTGTCCATGCAGGGCTGGGAGGGCTGTCGATGCATTGGTATAGCATGCAGGGGTTGGCATTGTGGTTAGTCATATGTGTAGGTGCAGTGTGTGGGATGGAGTGGAGTGATGGGAGTGAGGATGTGAGATGGCATGCAGGTATGGGTGGTTGATAAGTAGTAAATAGTGACTTACCAGTGTCTAGTCCTCCGGCTACTCCATCAAGTCTCTCAGGACGCAGTAATGCCATTACTTGCTCCTCCCATGCTGTGAACTGTGGGGGAGGAGAGTGGTGTCCACCGCCAGTCCCCTGTATGGTGAGCTGGTGCCTTGCTGCTCTGGAACGTACCTTCCCCTGTTGGTCGTTCCGTCTATTCCTGATGTTGTCCCTTGTTCTTGGGTGCTGTCCCACTGCGTTCACCCTAACCACGATTCTCCACCATAGCTCCATCTTCCTGGCAATGGAAATCTTCTGTACCTGTGCTCCAAACAGCTGTGGCTTTACCCAGACAATTTCCTCCACCATGAACCTTAACTCTTCCTTAGGGAAACGGAGGTGCCTTTGTAGTGCTATGCGTGTTATATGTTGTGTGTTGATGAGAGTGTGTTGAGTAATGTGGTGGGGTGTGTGATATGGCATGCATGAGGGATGTATGGGTGTAAGTGGTGTGTGTGTAGTTGTCTCTGTGATGTCAGTGGCTCACTCTTGCAGTCATTTGGTGTCGGCAAAGGGGTGTGGGTAATGTGGGTATGTGTTTTATAGTGGTGTGGGTGTGATGTGTGTATGAATGTCAGGTGTGTGTTTTTAGTATTGGCCAATGTAGAGTTGTTTAGTTTGTGGGTGTCCATTCTGAGCGCAGAGCTATGTACCGCCAATGGTTTACTGTCATTGAATGTCCGCTGTGGTAATTTGTGGGTCATAATGTGGTGGGCGTTGTTTTGTTGGCGTAATGGTATGGGTGTTGGTACCACCGCTTTAGCACTGACCTTTGGGATGGCGGATTTGTGTGTGTGGCAGTATTCTGTCAGATTGGTGTGTGTGTCATAATATGAAGAACGGATATCCGCCACCGTGGCTGTATGTTGCCAGGCATCAGTGTGGCGGTAAGCGGCATTTACCACCAATGTCATAATCAGGGCCTATGTGTTGGATGCACAAAACATTATGGCGGTCATTACAACATTGGCGGTAAAAGCCGCATACCGCCGTGCAGAAGACCGCCAACACACAGCTGCGGCCGCGGAAAACCGCCACAGCTATTATGACCCACAGCACGGAATCCGCAAAAATTCAGACACCCACAAAAGTCCTCCACACCAAAGGTCAGTGATAAACTGGCGAAAACAAAACCTCCACAGTCACGCCAACAGAAATACTCCCACACTATCACGACACACGAATCCACGCGGCGGTCTTTCAACCGCGGTATTCCATTGGCGGTACACCCGCCGCGCTCAAAATACACACACATATACAAAACACTACCACATTGGACAATTCGAAATACACACACCTGATACACATACACACACCAGTCCCACACACCCAATACAATATAAAACACACACCCACAAACCCCTATGACCAAAAATCACGAACGAAGGCCAGAGAGAGACACCACCATCAGCAATGCCAGCATCCACAGGCACACAACACCATCACCCACATAACTTCCACGCACCTCACACTAGGTGGGGGACTGTCTGTGCTGTGACTCCGTGCCACACTGGCTGCCCTGGTGGCTGGTGCACTCCAGATTCCGGTGACTACAGGCACCACTGGTCCCAGCGATGTTGTGGCTGATGTGCTAGTTCGGGACCTAGGAGACGGACGGGGTGGGGGAGGTGTGGGAAAGAGGTCAAGGTTGGACAGGAAACGTTTCTTGGAGACACTGGGACGGGTAGGTGGAGGGGGTTTGGGAGTGGAGGAAGAGGTTGTGGTTGTAGGAGGTGTTCGTTTGCTGACTTTGGGTGAAGGTGCATGCACTGGAGGCAGTCATGAGGTGGATGGCTGTTGGGTGGGTGTGTGCCTGCGTTTGTGTATCTTGGGAGGGGGTGTCACAGACACACTGGGAGAGGACACAGGGGACGAGTGAATGGTAGTGGGGGTGGTGACTGCACGTGAGCGGGGTGTGGTGGTGGGTGTGCTGGTGATGGTAGTAGTGGCTGTAGAGGTAGTGCATGCAGGTGTGAGTGTAGACGAGAGAGGGAGGGAGGAGTGAGGCGAGGAGGAGGGGACACAGTGGAGGCTGTGGATGTTGGTGTGTCTGCATGTGTGTGATGCTTGCGTGAGTGCCTGTGGGATGTATGGTGCTTATGTTTGCCTGAGCTTCCCTTGTGTGTTGACGTGTGTGCATGCTGGTCTAGAGGTGTGCTTGGGATAGGCTGGGGTAGAGGGGATTGGGTCTGGGTGGAGGAAGTTGGAGAGGGGAGGCTAGAGACAGGGACAATGGCTGCCATCAGTGCTGAGTCTGAAAAGCTCGCTGAAGGGCCACCTGACCAGAATGAATGCCCTCCAGGAATGCATTTGTTTGTTGCAACTGCCTTTCTACACCCTGGATGGCATTCAAAATGGTAGACTGCCCAACAGTGAGGGACCTGAGGAGGTCAATGGCCTCCTGACTGAGGGCAGCAGGGGTGACTGGGGCAGGGCCTGAGGTGCCTGGGGCGAACGTGATTCCCACCCTCCCGGGTGAGTGGGCACTGGGCAAAGGCTGAGGGTCTGCTGGGAGGGCGGTGCTGGAAGGGGGGGTGGCGGCTGTACCTGTAGATGGGGGGGGGCACAGATGTTGCAGCCACCACAAGGGAGCTCCCATCGGCAGACGAGTCCGTGTCACTGGTCTCAGCTCCTGTCCCCGCTGTGGAGCTCCCCTCGCCCTCCATCCCACTGGTGAAGTCCGATTCCGTAATGTGGCCCTCCATGGCCATGTGGGATGCAGCCCCCTTGTGCTCCGGTGCCACTGCTCCTCCGTCTGATGATGCTAATGCACACAAGAACAGGGAGACCATAAAAGGGGGGGGGAACAGAAGAAAGACATGTTGAGTGCATGGATTACCGCTACCGTTGGCGGACGCGACAGACACAGAAGCCCCCTGCACTACGCCGCACTCTTGGGCTCCACTGTTCAGTTCCTGGGAAATGGCCTACTAGTCTATGGACGACATCTGCACACATGGCTGACACAGGGGCATGACTAGGTGTAGTTGGCACTCTACAGAGGTGCAATGGGGTGCGACATGGCCTGCCTTACGGAGGGACCTTGCCTACGGAACTCGCCCTGACCTAGGGAAACCCACAGCCCACCTCCCCACCCAGACACCTACAATGCGTGCAAAATCTGCAGAATGAGAGTGTACTCACCCCCTTGTGGCTGCTGTGATGCCCTCAAGCACCCATCCAACTCTGGGTAAGCCACCGCCAGGATCCTGAGCATCAGTGGGTTCATGGTGCGACGGGCACCCCTCCCACGTTGGGAGGCCATCCCCAGCTGAGCCTCCGCCATCTTCTTGCTCCAGCGGCGAATGTCCTCCCATCTTTTCCGGCAGTGGGTGCTCTGTCTGTGGTAGACCCCCAGGGTCCGGTTGTCTTAAAATATATTTTTTCTGGTGGGCGCTGACCTACATGATTTGTACAGGGGGAAGAGAAACTTATTACCAACTGCACCGTCACAGTCATTGGCCCCTATCCTTACCCTTGCCATGTGGCACATGCACTCACCGTCGTTTCATGCACGCTGCACTCTCCCCCCTTCCTTCTTACATCCACCCCTCTCCACACAGGCATAGCCCATACAGCATGCTCCCAGTGTGCTTACCTGTTTGTCTGGAGGACCGTAGAGTAGCGTGTACTGGGGGAGGACCACATCCACGAGTTTCTCCAACTCCTCTGATGTGAAGGCAGGGGCCCTTTCCCCAGACACTCGAGCCATTGTCTCTTCCAGACCGAGGTCTCAGCAGCACTTGCAGTGTATGTCCTCTCCTGTCGAAGATCAGGTATCGAGTGATTGAAGAGATAGAAAATGGCGGTCACGTCTGCTGCGGTGCGTACTGTCACCGCTGGCGTACATCGTCATTGGCTCCTGGGACCCATAGGGTCCAATGTTAACCAATGCAGCATTGCGCTGCGGTCTTCGACCGCCTACCGCGACGGCGTACAACGCCAGCGCAGTTACCTCACATCCCATTGTCCCACTTTACAGGTCAGGCAGCCGCCATTTCAGGGGCCTACATGGCTTCCTTTTCAACTGCGTCACACATACCTAGGCCTAGACTCAACACACCTACAGGCCACTTTTTAGATTATGATTGGTGTTCTGTGTAAGCTGGGGGTACGTACCTCTGAATTGTTTGACTCTGTGCTCACTGTTGTCCTTCATAGGCACCGTCCGCTGGGACATGTGAGGAGATGGCAGCATACTCTAGTGTACCGACCGTTGGTGGACCTGTCGACAATGGAAGAAAGACATGTGATCATCGCATACAGGCTTCCCCATGCTACAATCCAGGAACTGTGTACCTAGTTGGAGCCAGACCTGATGTCAGCTATCCGCCATCCCACAGGAATCCCCCTCAAGTGCAGGTGCTGTCAGTGCTCCATTTCCTTGCAAGTGGGTCATTTCAAACAACAGTGGCCATAGCATCAGGGATGTCCCAGCCTATGTTTTCCAAAGTGTTGTCCAGAGTGTTATCTGCCCTATCGTTTTACCTCAGGTGGAGGATTTGCCTACAGTGAAAGGTGATTTCTATTTCCTGGGATATATCCCCAACATCATAGGTGCCATTGATGGGACACATGTGGCTTTGGTCCCCCCCCACAGGAGTGAACAGGTGTACAGAAACCGGAAGAGTTATCATTCGATGAATGTACAGATGGTATGTTTGGCCGACCAGTACATCTCCCATGTGAATGCCAAGTTCCCTGGCTCAGTGCATGACGCCTACATCCTGCGGAATAGCAGCATCCCTTATGTGATGGGTCGGCTCCAGAGGCACCGTGTGTGGCTATTAGGTGAGCACCTGGAAGCTAGTCAGTGGGAATGGTTGTCTGGGTATGGGGATATCCCTCCAGGTTAGTGTGTGTCTAACAGTTGTCCCTTGCCATTTGCAGGTGACTCTGGTTACCCAAACTTGTCATGGCTACTGACCCCAGTGAGGAATCCCAGGACAAGGGCAGAGGAACGCTACAATGAGGCCCATGGGTGAACTAGGAGGGTGATCGAGCGGACCTTCGGCCTCCTGAAGGCCAGGTTCAGGAGCCTCCATATGACAGGTGGATCCCTATTCTACTCACCAAAGAAGGTGTGTCAGATCATCGTGTCCTGCTGCATGCTTCACAACTTGGCTTTGCAACGACAGGTGCCTTTTCTGCAGGAGGATGGTCCCGATGGCGGTGTTGTTGCAGCTGCGGAGCTTGTGGACAGTGAAGACGAGAAAGCAGAAGAAGAAGACATGGACAACAGGGACTCAGTGATCCAGCAATATTTCCAGTGAAACACAGGTAAGAATACTAACCGGCCTACGACACGTACTTTAACACTACTGCCTCTCTACTGTCTGTCATTTTCACCCAGTGTATGGTCACTGAGTTGTCACTTACGATTTTACAGATGTGGGTCCCACTGTGTGACATCTGCTTTGATTCCTCATGGACTAGAGCTGTGTGGCATAGGTATGTTGACATTACAATTGAAAGAGCTTTTTGCCACAGTAATTGCTAATTGTCAGAGTCACCAGATCCTCGGGGTCTGTGCACGTTCCCAACACGTCCACCACTCAACAGCTCCAAGACTCTGATAGATAAATCACAGAGGCTAAGAGAGTTCAAGAGGGGCAAAAAGGGGATTAGGAAGGGAACAGCTGGGAAGGAGACCTATAGTAAGAAAAAAGGTTAGAACACACAATATGAAAATTATATCTCCTGAAAGCAATACAAGACTATGATTTTAAGCATAGTCATTCTGAAAACGTGAATAATCTAAGAATGAAGTTTAAAATGACTAGGTTTCAAGATGGCCAGATACCTGTACGGGAATCAAGATTAATTCAATGAAAACTTTCTTATTCAAGCATTTTCCTTTACATGAGAATCAGAAACAATATTCTGACTAAATTTTAAATTAGTCGTATAAATCCTTTTTTTAAGAATACATAATAGAAGCATACAGTATTACATTCAGAAACTCTGGCCTTTTGTGTTTTCTAGAAATGTGTCAACACAGATTACACACTTTGCAGATATATATTTATATAATAAACACTATGGAAGAATTGTGCTTCAATGACTAACATTATATGAGTTCAAGAAATAAATCACACACTTGCCAACTCGAATACTACCAAACAAATATCCTAGAATGGTAGCATACAATGAACAACATGAAATAGGCTCAATGAGAAAATTGCGCGTCTTACGGATTCAAATGTCACCATGCAAAATGTCAAGAAATGGAAGCGCGTAATAAATAACAAGCTTTAAATTATCTTGAATCGAATCACACTTCTTGCCGATTCATAAGCCCCCATGTAAATGTTAATAAATGGTAGCACGTAATGAAACACAAGTTTTCAAAGCTTCATAAAACGAATCGCGCGTCTCGCCGATTCGTAAGCGTCCATGTACATGTTAAAAACGATAGCGCGTAATGAAACACAAGTTCTACATTTTTATAAAACGAATCGCGCGTCTTGCCGATTCATAAACCTCCATGTAAGAATTATAAACACTCAAATGCACATTTTTATGAGCTCAAAGTAAGTTGTTACTCAAATAAATAATTAAACTCAAGAATCTGAGAGTTCTCAAAATAAACGGTGTTGGGAGTAAACCCAACTACCGTCTTACTGCCCAAGAACAAGATTCACCAATGAAGCATGAAAAGCAGAGGACCGGAAAATCAAATAGGCCACCGGGACAGGAACTCTGGAAATAGCTGCTGTTCTGCACCGGGACCTCTGAATAGTGAGCACTGGGAGTTGGGCTGGCTCTCCTTTTATTGAGTCTAGGCCCAGCCCTCAACCACGCCCAGGCATGCTGCAGGGAAGTCTCTGGAAGACCCTGGAAAGGGACCAAACCCTAACACACTTTGAAAACCTGCAACAATACATTGCAAAGGAACAGTATTTGTAAGCATATTAAAAATCAGTCTTCAGGATTGAACTCTGCAATGCAAAAAGTTAAACCACAACTTATCAACAAAATGTATGCATTACAGTGTTTTGAGAGTGCTGGGTTTTTGCATTCAAGTCGCCAATAGAGAGCGTAATATTCTGGTGTTGACAGTACTCTCCTCTCTCAGGCGCACTCTAGGGCCTTGTTTGCCTGGATTAAGATGATGAAAGTGTCTCACAAGTACTGGAGCATGAACATCAGATGCGGAAACCCATGAGTTACTTTCAGGACCATAACCTTTCCATGAGATTAAGTACCATAGACTACGCCCTCACAGTTTAGAATCCAACACTTTCTTGACTTCGTATTCTTCTTCCCCTTGTACTAGAACAGGAGCTGGATGAGGGTGGATCTTTTGGACAGCCTTTTTCAAGAGGGAAGTGTGGAACACTGGATGAATCCATAGGGATCTGGGTAATTGTAATTTATAGGTCACCGGATTGATTTGCTGAAGGACAGTGTAAGGACCTATGAATTTGGGATTAAACATGTGCTTCTTCTTGAAGTCTATGGGGGTCATTACGACCTCGGCGGTCTTGGAAAAAGACCGCCGAGACCACTGGAGACAGAATACCGCCATTGCCGGCGGTATTCCTGTCTCCCTATTATGACATTTCCGCTGGGCCAGCGGAAATGTCACATCAACATTGCAGCCGGCTCGTAATAGAGCCGGCGGCAATGCTGATGTGCAGCGGGTGCAGTAGCACCCGTCGCGCATTTCACTGCCCGAAATTCGTTCAGTGAAATGTGCGACGGGGTTATGCCTGGGGGGCCCTGCACTGCCCATGCCAAGTGCATGGGCAGTGCAGGGTCCCCTAGGGGCACCCCAGGTCCCCTTACCGCCAGCCTTTCAATGGCGGTGTTTACCGCCACGGACAGGCTGGCGGTCGGGTGCTTGCACCGCTGCCCTGGGGATTATGACCGCCAGGCGGAAACCTGGCGGGAAAGTGGAGGGGCCGGCGTTATGGCCGTGGCTTTTCCGCCACGGTCATAATTGCTGGCGGAACACCGCCAGCCTGTTGGCGGTGTTACCGCCAACTTACCGCCGGCCGCCAGGGTCGTAATGACCCCCTATATGTTTTGTGGAAAGCCACACTTTATCAGCTGGTTCATATTGTGGTCCCTCACAATGTTTCTTGTCATAATTCCTTTTGTATTTTTGTTTG
This sequence comes from Pleurodeles waltl, assembly GCF_031143425.1. Taxonomy (NCBI): domain Eukaryota; kingdom Metazoa; phylum Chordata; class Amphibia; order Caudata; family Salamandridae; genus Pleurodeles; species Pleurodeles waltl. Next base: position 163,065,638 of record NC_090450.1, on the reverse strand, counting down.
GCTTTTTCTAAATGCTGTTGAATCAGTTTCTGGGTTTGATGCAAATGCTGAATGGTTTCTGACACAGCTGGAGTAAGAGAACTTTCTTTAGGAATTGTGATGGGCAAGGTGTCAGGATGATAGCCAAATAAACCAAAAAAGGGTGTAACGCCAATAGAAGTGTGGAATGAGTTATTATAAGCTAACTCAGCTAACCAGAGCATAGATGTCCAAGAATGAAGTGCCTTTTCAGCGTAGGCACGTAGGTATTGTTTCAAGGTCTGATTTAGTCTCTCCGTTTGACCATCTGTTTGAGGGTGGTGACTAGTAGATAGTGTAGATGTCACTTGGAGTGTTTTACACCATGTCTTCCAGAAATTGGAGGTAAATTGTGACCCCCGATCGGAGAGGATAACCTTTGGCAGTCCATGATAACGAATTACTCTGTTCAGTAAAATTGTTGCCAGTTCACTAGAAGTGGGCAGTTTTTTACAGGCAATGAAATGTCCATATTTTGTGAAACTATCTACTACCACCAGAATTACTGAATGCTGTTGAACCACTGGCAAACCGGTAATAAAGTCTAAAGAAATGTGCTCCCATGGACGACTTGGAGTTGGAAGTGGATGTAACTACCCTTTTGGTTTTGAATGACTTGTTTTAATGCGAGCACAAACTTCGCAGGTGTTCACCATTGCTTTTACATCTTTTGTTAGGGTAGGCCACCAAAAATAACGTTGGATCAGTTCAAGAGTTTTAGGAGTACCTGGGTGACCTGCCGTAGGTATAACATGCAACCAATGAAACACTATCTTGCAAAGGTTGGTAGTGGGTACAAACAAACAAGCGTTATGAAAGGGTAGTCCTTGCTTGATTGACCTTTTGGGATCTGCTTGGGTCCATGTTTGCCATTTTTCAACAGAGAAAGAGTTGCGAATTTCTTCATAGAAATCTTCAGTTTTTATGATACATAGCACCTTGTCAGGAGCAATGATAGCTCTGGAGGCTTGAAATGCAGGCAACGTGGTAGACTGTTGACAGGACAAGGCGTCAGCTTTGCGATTATCTTTACCAGGCTGGAAAGTTACTACAAAATCAAATTTGGCAAAAAACAGCATCCAGCGTAATTGCCGAGGGGTCAAAAGTTTGGCGGATCTCATGAATTGAAGATTATGATGATCAGTATATACTGTAACCGTGTATTTGGCACCCAACAAATGATGTCTCCATTCTTTAAAGGCATAACGAATTGCCAGAAGCTCTTTTTCAGCGATGACATAGTTCTGTTCGGCTTCGTTCAACTTCCGAGACATATAAGCTACAGGATGAAGTTGACCAGTGTCTTTATTTCGTTGTGATAAGACGGCTCCTATTGCTACATCTGAAGCATCAGCTTCCACTATGAAAGGTTGATTCGCATCAGGATGAGTCAAGACTGGGGCAGTGGCGAAAGCTTCCTTCAAAGTCGAGAAGGCTTGATAAGCTTCTGGGGACCATACAAATTTTTCTTTCTTTCTTAGTAGTTTAGTAATTGGAGTCACTGTCTGGGAGAAATGATTTATGAACCTCCGGTAAAAATTTGCAAACCACAGAAAACATTGTACATCACAAACAGTCTTTGGAGTGGGCCAATCAGATACTGCTTTCACTTTCTTTTCTGCCATCACCATACCTTGAGGGGTAAGAATAACTCCTAAAAACTCAACTGTGGTAACGTGAAACTCACACTTGGTTAGTTTGCAACATAAATGGTGCTTTCGAAGGGCTGCGAGAATTTTCTTGACATGTTGGACATGTTCGTTTTCATTGTCTGAGTAGATCAAAATGTCATCGATGTAGACTATGGCAAATATGTCGAGGTACTCTCTAAGAACGTCATTCAAGAAAAATTGAAATGCTGCTGGAGCATTACACAGACCAAAAGGCATGATGGTGTATTCAAAAAGGCCATATCTTGTCTTGAATGCTGTTTTCCATTCGTCACCCTCTCTCATTCTGACCAAATGATAAGCACCTCGAAGGTCAAGCTTCGTGTAGATTTTTGCTCTCTTTACTTGTTCCAATGAAACCGGAATTAGGGGTAAAGGATATTTATTTTTGATGGTGACTTTGTTCAAACCCCTATAGTCGATGCAAGTTCGAAGTTCTCCATTAGCCTTTGGAACAAAAAACAAAGGAGAAGCTGCAGGAGACTTGGAAGGACGAATGAAGCCATTCTCCAAAAATTGATCTAGGTATTTTCGTAAATGTTAGTTTTCATGTTCTGACAGGGCATATACACGACAGTTGGGAAGTATCACACCTGGGGCTAGATCAATTTGGCAGTCATAAGATCTATGAGGAGGTAGAGTCTCTGCTCCTTTCTCATCAAATACATCTTTGTAAGTTGAGTACTGTTTGGGCAGTTGAATTTCTTTCTCCGCGGCAGTATCTATGGAAGATTTGCAAACTTTTGGTACTTGAATCTTTTGGAGACATTGTTTGTTACATAGCGCAGATGAGAACACGATTTTTCATTCTGCCCAATTGATCTCTGGATTGTGATGAGTTAACCATGGCAAGCCGAAGATAATCCCATATTGGGGAGCATGAATCACGTAAAGGATGATTTTCTCATTATGTTTCTTTCTTTGATTCTTATCTTCACAAATAATTGACAAGGGGATAGTCTGAAGAGTTACTGGGCCTCCAGTCAAGAGTTTTCCATCGACTGCCTGGATGATTTCTGAAGTCTTCTTTTCAATACATGGGATCCCCCATGCACGAACCAATTGGATATCAACAAAGTTCCCAGTAGCCCCAGAATCGACTAGAGCCTTTTTGAAATAAATCTTTTTCTTGACCTGAACTCTTATTTCCAGTTTAAGATGTCTAGATTGTGAAGGGTCCACGGTGACACCCAAGAGCAACCCTTCTCTGCATCTCGGGTGTTTTAGTTTTCCAACTCGGCTGGTGTATTGGCTGTGACCTTCTGAACTGGACTTTGCTTGTTCTTTGGTTTGATTGGACAATCTTTGGCAAAATGACCCTTCCGCCCACAATAAAGCATTGTCCATTTTTTCTGCGTAAATCCTTTTCCTCTTTGGTCAAAGGTCTTCTGATGGTTCCAATTTCTATCGGTTCCGGCGTTCTCTCTTTCGGAATTCTTGAGTCTCTGTTATCATGAACACGCCATGAATATTTTTCAATCTTGATGCGCGTTCCTTTACGTTCTGCTAAACGATGATCAAGCCTGAAAACAAGGTTTATTAATTCTTGACAGTCTGTCGGTTGCGGGTCAATTTGTGCTAAGATATCTTTTAACTCCTCTTTGAGTCCCTTGTAAAACAAGACCGCTTGTTTTTCTTCAGGCCAGGATGTCTCGGCAACCAACTGATTAAAATTGGCTAAATACAATACTAGATTTTGATTCCCTTGGCGTAAATCTAATAATTCACGATCTGCTGACTGTGTTACAGTTCTACAATCAAAAACTCTCTCAAACTCACAAACAAAATTTCTCCAGTTGTACAACAAGGGACTATTTTTACGCACAAGAGGAATTGCCCAAGTAGCTGCATCCCCAGCCAAATATGATAACAAGAAAGCTACTTTGGACTGGGCATCAGGGAAAGTATGTGGTCTGTAGGTGAAGTGTAGTCCCATTTGAACCAGGAAAGATTGCGCTTTCGAAGGGTCACCTGAGAAACGTTCTGAGGGAGCTAAAGGAATTGCGGAAGGAACATTTAGGGAAATGTTTGTCGGATTACTTCCAGAAGCCTGAGAAGAAGTACCTGGCCAAGACACACCTGTGGGACTTTGTTCCTTCTTCTCTACCTTATCTTGCAACTCACTCACTTTCGGAGCTAAACTAGTTGTTCATTCTTTGGATGATACCACCTCTGCTTGTAGCTGGGGGATAGCCTTGACTAACTCGTCTAGCGTGGCCATGCTGAGAACATACACAAACCAGGAGGATAATAATTTGTGGGCTCACTATTCTGCCAGCGTCACCAGACCCTCGGGGTCTGCGCATGTTCCCAACACGTCCACCACTGAACAGCTCCAAGACTCTGATAGATAAATCACAGAGGCTAAGAGAGTTCTAGAGGGGAAGAGGGGATTAGTAAGGGAACAGTTGGGAAGGAGACCTATAGTAAGAAAAAAGGTTAGAACACACAATATGAAAATTATATCTCCTGAAAGCAATACTAGACTATGATTTTAAGCATAGTCATTCTGAAAACGTGAATAATCTAAGAATGAAGTTTAAAATGACTAGGTTTCAAGATGGCCAGATACCTGTACGGGAATCAAGATTAATTCAATGAAAACTTTCTTATTCAAGCATTTTCCTTTACATGAGAATCAGAAACAATATTCTGACTAAATTTTAATTTAGTCGTATAAATCCTTTTTTTAAGAATGCATAGTAGAAGCATACAGTATTACATTCAGAAACTCTGGCCTTTTGTGTTTTCTAGAAACGTGTCAACACAGATTACACACTTTGCAGATATATATTTATATATAAGAAACACTGTGGAAGAATTGTGCTTCAATGACTAACATTATCTGAGTTTAAGAAATAAATCACACACTTGCCAACTCGAATACTACCAAACAAATATCCTAGAATGGTAGCATACAATGATCAACATGAAATAGGCTCAATGAGAAAATTTTGCGTCTTACTGATTCAAATGTCACCGTGCAAAATGTCAAGAAATGGTAGCGCATAATAAATAACAAGGTTTAAATCATCATGAAATGAATCGTATGTCTTTCCGATTCGTAAGCCTTTATGTAAATGTCAAGAAATGGTTGCGCGCTATAAATAACAAGCTTTAAATTATCTTGAATCGAATTGCGCTTCTTGCCGATTCATAAGCCTCCATGTGAATGTTAATAAATGGTAGCGCGTAATGAAACACAAGTTTCTAAAGCTTCATAAAACGAATCACGCGTCTTGCCGATTCGTAAGCGTCCATGTACATGTTAAAAACGATAGCGCGTAATGAAACACAAGTTCTACATTTTTATAAAACGAATAGCGCGTCTTGCGATTCATAAACCTCCATGTAAGAATTATAAACACTCAAATGCACATTTTTATGAGCTCAAAGTAAGTTGTTACTCAAATAAATAATTAAACTCAAGAATCTGAGAGTTCTCAAAATAAACGGTGTTGGGAGTAAACCCAGCTACCGTCTTACCGTCCAAGAACAAGATTCACGAATGAAGCATGAAAAGCAGAGGACTGGAAAATCAAATAGGCCACCGGGACAGGAACTCTGGAAATAGCTGCTGTTCTGCACCGGGACATCTGAATAGTGAGCACTAGGAGTTGGGCTGGCTCTCCTTTTATAGAGTCTTGGCCCAACCCTCAACCACGCCCAGGCATGCTGCAGGGAAGTCTCTGGAAGACTCTGGAAAGGGACCACACCCTAACACACCTTGAAAACCTGCAACAATACATTGCAAAGGAACAGTATTTGTAAGCATATTAAAAATTAGTCTTCAGGATTGAACTCGGCAATGCAAAAAGTTAAACCACAACTTAGCAACAAAATGCATACATTACGGTGTTTTGAGAGTGCAAGGTTTTTGCATTCTAGTTGCCAATAGAGCGTGTAATATTCTGGTGTTGACACTAATACACTATTCCAAAATCACAGACTGACTCCAGATTGTTTTGTGCTTCAAGGGTGTTTATTTAAGTGCAAAATATTGGGGGGGGGGGTTGCAAAATGGTGAGGGGTGATGGTGGAGGAATGTCCATGGCAGAGGCCAGTCTATTAGTCTCACAGGTGCATTGCCCAAATGGGCATATGAAGTGGAGCGGGGGCAGTTTAAGGATGGACAGGGTGACAAAGTGGGACAGAAGGATGACATTCAGGGTGGTCTCATTTCTTGGCAGGGGTCTTGGCATCGTTCTCTCTCTTTGTCCTGGATCTCAGGGACCGTTTGCGGGGTGGTTCTCCCTCTGCAGAGGGTGGGGTGCTGGTGTGGTGGTCCTGTGGCGGTGCCTCCTGTCCACTAGCGCCGGCGGAGGTGGTGGGCAGTTCATAGTCCATGCTAGTGTCAGGGGCCCCTTGTAGTGCCACAGTGTCCCTCCTGGTGTTGAGTAATTCCTTCAGCACCCCTACGATGGTGCCCAGGGTGGAATTGATGGATCTGAGTTCCTCCCTGAAGCCCAAATACTGTTCCTCCTGCAGGCGCTGGGCCTCCTGAAACTTGGCCAGCACCGTTGCCATCATCTCCTGGGAGTGGTGGTAGGCTCCCATGATGGAGGAGAGGGCCTCGTGGAGAGTGGGTTCCCTTGGCCTGTCCTCCCCATGTCGCACAGCAGCCCTCCCAGTTCCCCTGTGTTCCTGGTCCTCCGTCCCTTGGACCGTGTGCCCACTGCCACTGCCCCCAGGTCCCTGTTGTTGTTGGGGTGGTGGGTTAGCCTGAGTTCCCTGTAGTGGTGGACACACTGCTGTTGACGTGTCCTGGGGAGAGAGGTATGGGCCCGCTGGGTGGTTGCTGTGCTGGTGTTTCCAGAGGGAGGAAGCTCTGTGGTGGCCTGTGACTGTGTGAGGAGGAACCGACTGTCCCGAGGTCCCCGATGGGCGGGGCTGGTCATCTAGATCCAGTTGGACAAAGCTGCTGTCATCATTGTGGGCCTCTTCTGCTGGTGGTGTGGACATGTGTGGACCCTCCTCTCCGGTGATGTTGGGTAGGGGTCCTGCAGGGGTATAAAAGGATGTTTATTTCATCTGTGTGTGGCATGGTGTGCAATGGGTGGGTGACCGTGTACCCCAGTGCTTGCATTCCTGTGTGGGACCTTGTGTGATGATAGTTTAGGGGGGTGTGTGGGTTTGTGCAGTGGGCATGCTTTGGTGATGGGTGTCCATGCTTTGGTGTTGCAGGGCTTGGTGTTGGGATGTGTGGTTTGTGATAGTGGGACATCTGTGAGGAGTTGGAGTGATGGGGGTGAGGGTGAGGGTGGGGGTATGTGATGGCATGCAGGTAAGGTGGGGGATGTAATAGTTAAGATTTGACTTGCCAGAGTCCAGTCTGCCATCTACTCCTGCAAAACCCTCAGGAGGCAGAATCGCCAAGACCTGCTCCTCCCATGTTGTTAGTTGTGGGGGAGGAGGTGGGGGTCAGCCGCCAGTCCGCTGAACCGCAAGGTGGTGTCTTGAGACCACTGAACGCACCTTCCCCTGTAGGTCGTTCCACCTCGTCCTGATGTCATCCCGATTTCTTGGGTGCTGTCCCACTGCGTTGACCCTGTCCACTATTCTTTGCCATAGCTCCATCTTCCTTGCAATGGAGGTGTGCTGCACCTGTGATCCGAATAGCTGTGGCTCTACCCGGACGATTTCCTCCACCATGACCCTGAGCTCCTCCTCCGAGAACCTGGAGTGTCTTTGCTGTGCCATGGGGTGGTGTGGGTGATGTGTGGGGTGGTGTGTGCGGTGATAAGTGTGCTGATATGTAGTGGGGTGTTGTGTGAGGTGCGTGGAAGTTATGTGGGTGATGGTGTTGTGTGCCTGTGGATGCTAGTATTGTTGATGGTGGTGTCTCTCTGTGTGCTTCTTTCTCAATTGTTGTCGTAGGGGTTTGTGGGTGATGTGGGTGTGTGTTTTATATTGTATTGGGTGTGAGGGAGTGGTGTGTGTATGTGTATCAGGTGTGTGTATTTCGATTTGTCCAGTGTGGCTGTGTTTTGTATGTGTGTGTGTATTTTGAGTGCAGCAGTGTGTACCGGCAATGGAATACCACGGTTGAAAGACCGCCGCATGGATTCGTGTGTCGTGATATTGTGGGCGTATTTCTGTTGGCGTGACGGTGGAGGATTTGTTTTCGCCAGTTTATCACTGACCTTTGGTGTGGCGGACTTGTGTGGGTGCCTGAATTTTGGCAGATTCCGTGCTGTGGGTCATATTAGCTGTGGCGGATTTCCGCGGCCGCGGCGGTGTGTTGGCGGTCTTCTGCACAGCGGTAAGCAGCTTTTACTGCCAATGTTGTAATGCGGGCCTATATGTATATAATATATAGAGAGGGATATTTTTATGAGACATATGAATCAATTTATATATATATATATATAGATGTATGTCTTTCAGGCATAGATAGCTTTCAGGCAGCAATAAAAAATGTCCAGATAACTCTTGTGATTATGTTTCTGCTAGAGGAAGAGATCTGACTCTTTTCTAGTGGCAGTTTTGATGTCATAAAGTAGCTTAGAAGATTTATATGCCTGCTGCAAAGAACAGATCTAAATTATATAGGGGTAGTTGAGTGGATTAGTAAAGCTAGCCTTTACTTGTACTTCAAAACAAATGAAATGTATGTGCGAGGGGGCTATAGATAGATGAAGGGGATTTTGCGGGGTGGTAGTGAGGGAATACAAGGAGGAGGTCATGGGACTGGAGCGCCAAAAATGATTGTCTTACTAGGCGCTACTAGCACTAAAGATTGTGATGATGGGTATGTGGCATGGTGAAGTACTAGTGTGTCTTTTTAGTTTTTTCAGTGTCTTCAGGGAATCTGCTGATTCACAGTAGAAACGAAGGTAAGGTGACTGACATTTACTGTTGCATATAACACACACACCCACAAGCAATGTTGTGACCCTATCTGCTTTCTCCGTAGGCTAGTGCTTTAGAGGAATAGTTTAGCCAGTAGCAGAGATGGTGTGTCATTGGATAACTGCTGCTGAAGCCGTAACTCAGATTATGGTAGACTGCTCTGAGGCAGGATCAGAGACTGAGACAGCAGATACTGAGACAGCATCTGAGGTAGAAGATAATGGATCAGTTTTTGGGAGTGATTTTTCAGTCAGTGGAGCCCCATCCGACAACTCCTCTTCCAGTGATTCTGAGGGAGGCGATGAGAACAATCGTGCTGTCCTTTGCAAGCACAGTCTGTGCCGCAGAACTACAGCGGGTTAGCCCAAACCAGAGAGCAGATGGGTTTGGTGACAAGCATAGACACTGTGCTCTCTTGGCAGCTCCCCAATATAGTTCAGCCCTAAATTTCAACTTTTACTGGTGAAGCTGGATGTAAAGATGATACAGCCATCTTTTTGCCAGTTGACTATGTCCATCTCTTTTTAGATGTTGACTTCCTTCAGCAAATTGTGCAGCAAACAAATTTGCATGCAAAACAATTTCTGAGGGAGCATGGAGGCACACTAGGGCCCTATTCTAGGACACGCAAATGGACTACCAATTCACTGGCGGAGTTGAAGATATTTGTGGTCCTTATGCTCAAAATGGAGTTAGTGCAGAAACTCAACTTCCAGTCCTGCCTGACGAGTCGCACGGTTTGGGTAATTCCCATCTTCACAGAGGGCCGTGACAGGGAAGGTCCCAAATCATATTGTGCAGCCATCAAAATTATCTGCATGGTTTTGTAAGGGAGGCACCTGAATTTTGCGGTCGGCGACCATATAGGTAAACCTACCAAACCCAGACATTTCTGAAACCTAGAAACCCGGGGAAGCCAACGGAGGTGTGGCTTGTGTGGATTCCCCAAACTTTTCTTATCCAAAATATCTTGCAAAGGTCAAATGTTGAATGAAAACTCAATTTTTCATTGAATTTCTGTCACACAGACTACAGGAATACTCAAGGATCCACAAAGTTCCTACCACACAGCACTTACCTGCTTGTCCTGATAAAAACACTACCCCACCTGTGTGCCTGTGCCTAGTGCCTGCATCAGGAATGGATCACGCCAGGGTCAACAGTTGCCCTCATGTAGGGACTACAATTGACCCTTGTGTGATCCATTCCTGTCACAGGCACAAGGCCTACCCACACAAGTGAGGTATAATTTTTATTGGGTGAGTTGGGGGAATGATGGGTAGAAGGAAGTTTGTGGCTCCCTTCAGATTCCATAACTTTCCATCACGAAATGTGAGGAAAAAGTGTTTTTTTAGCTAGATCTTGAGGTTTTCAAAGGATTCTGGTTCACAGAACCCAGTGAGAGCCCCACAGGTCACCCAATCTTGGATTTCCATAGGTGTGTCTAATTTTCAACAATGTATAGGCTTGGTAGGTGTCCCTAGGTGCCGGCTGAACTAGAGGCCAAAATCCATAGCTAGACACTTTGCAAAAAACATGTCCGTTTTCAATGAACAAACGTTATGTGTCCACATGGTGTTTTGGGGCATTTCCTGTCATGGCACTAGGCCTACCCACACAAGGGAGGTACCCATTTTAATCGGGAGACTTGGGGAGTGCTAAATGGAAGGAAGTTTGTGGCTCCCCTCCAATTCCAGCACTTTCCATCACCAAAATGTGAGGAAAGGTGTTTTTCTAGCCAAAAGGATTCTGGGTAACAGAACCTGGTCACCCCATTCCTGGATTTCCCCAAGTGTCTAGTTTAAAAATGTACAGGTTTAGTAGGTTTCCATAGGTGTGCGCTGAGCTAGACGCCAAAATCCACAGCTAAGTACTGTGCAAAAAACACATCGTTTTCAATGGAAAAATGAGATTTGTCCATGTTGCGTTTTGGGGCGTTTCCTGTCATGGTCACTAGGCCTACCCAAACAAGTGAGGCACCCTTTTTATCGGAAGACTTGGGGGAATGCTGGCCAGAAGGAAGTTTGTGGTTCTCCTCCGATTCTAGAACTTTCCATCACCAAAATGTGAGTAAAAAGTGTATTTCTAGCCAACTTTTGAGATTTAGAAAGGATTTTGGGTAACAGAATCTAGTGAGAGCCCCACAAGTCACCCCATCCTGAATTGTTCTAGGTGTCTAGTTTGTAAAAATGCAAAGGTGTGCTAAGTTTTCCTAGGTACTGACTGAGCCAGAGGTCAAAATCCACAGCTAAGCACTTTGCAAGAAACGTCTTTGTTTTCATTAGAAAAATGCGATGTGTCCACTTTGAGTTTTGGGGCATTTCCTGTTGCAGGCACTAGGTCTACCCACAGAAGTGAGGTACCATTTTTATCGGGAGACATAGGGGAATGCTGGGTGGAAGGAACTTTGTGTCTACCTTCAGATTCCCAAACTTTCCATCACCGAAATCTGAGAAAAAAGTGTTTTTTTGCCAAATTTTGAGATTTGCGAAGGGTTCTGGATAACAGAAACTGGTGAGAGCACCACATGTTTCCTCATCCTGGATTTCCCTAAGTGTCTAGTTTTCAAAAATGTACTGGTTTGATAGGTTTCCCTAGGCGTGGATTGAGCTAGAGGCCAACATCCACAGTTAGGGTTGTAAAAAACATGTCAGTTTTCAATGGAAAAATATGATGTGTCCATGTTGTGTTTTTGGGTGTTTTCTGTCACGGGCACTCGGTTTGCCCACACAACTAAGAAACCATTTTTATCAGGAGGCTTGAGGGAACACAGAATGGAAGAAGAAGTGTTAATGGCAATTATCTTTCTCTACATTTTTGTCTTCTAAATGAAGGACAGTGTGTAACAAAGAAGTCATTTTGAGAAATGCCCTCTGTTAGACCTGACATGCCTTAGGGTAGTCACCCCTAACTTTTTGCCTGCCTCCCTCCACTTTTTGGACCTGTTTTTGCTGGCTTTTAGACTCTGCGCACTTTACCACTGCTATCCAGTGCTAAAGTGCATGTGCTCGCTCCCTTTAAACATGGTAACTTTGGATCATACCCAATTGGAACATTTAATATACTTATAAGTCCCTAGTAATGTGCACTGTATGTGCCTAGGGCCTGTAGATTAAATGCTACTAGTGGTCCTGCAGCACTGGTTGTGCCACCCACTCAAGTAGCCCCTTTACCTTGTCCCAGGTCTGCCATGGCATGGCCTGTGTGTGCAGTTTCTCTGCCACTTCGACTTGGCATTTAAAAGTACTTGCCAAGCCTAAAGCTCCCCTTTTTCTACGCATAAGATACCTCTAACATGTGCCCTAGGTAACCCCTAGAGCAGGGTGCTGTGTGTTTAAAAGGCAGGACATGTACCTGTGTAGTTTACATGTCCTGGTAGGGTAAAACTCCTAAATTTGTTTTTACACTACTGTGAGGCCTGCTCCCTTCATAGGCTAAGATTGGGGCTGCCCTCCTACATTGTTGAGGTGGCAGCTGCTGATCTGAAGGGAGTAGGCAGGTCATATTTAGTATGGCCAGAATGGTAATACAAAATCCTGCTGACTGGTGAAGTTAGATTTGATATTACTATTTTAGAAATGCCACTTTTAGAAAGTGAGCATTTCTCTGCACTTAAATCTTTCTGTGCCTTACAATCCATTTCTGGCTTGGTTTAGTTGACAGCTCCTTGTGCATTCACTCAGACACACCCCAAACACAGGGTACTCAGCCTCACTTGCATACATCTGCATTTTGAATGGGTTTTCCTGGGCTGGGAGGGTGGAGGGCCTGCTCTGAAACAAAGGACTGCCACACCCCCCTACTGGGACCCTGGCATACAGGACTGAACTGAAAGGGGACCTGGTGCACTTCTAAGCAACTCTTTGAAGTCTCCCCACTCCAAAGGCACATTTGGGTATAAAACAGGGCCTCTGCCCTACCACCTCAGACACTTGCTGGAGAAGAAACCTGAACTAGAACCTGCATCCTGCCAAGAAGAACTGCCTGGCTGCTCAAAGGACTCACCTGTCTGCTTTCTACAAAGGACTACTGCCTTGCTGTTGGCCTGCTGCCTTGTTGAACTCTTGTCTGGCTGCAAAAGTGCTCTCCAAGGGCTTGGATAGAGCTTGCCTCCTGTTCCCTGAAGTCTCAGGACCAAAAAGACTTCTCTTTTTCATTTGGACTCCTCGTGCTCTGAAAATTTAGACGCACAGCTTGCTCCGTGGTGAGAAAATCGCCGCACGCTGACGCTGCCCGACGCGACACCTATGGTGCGACCGGAACTTCGACGCACGGCCTCGCATGGACAACGCCGCCCGACTTCCAGAGAGGTAATGGACGCGACGCCTGCCGTGAGAAAGAAAATTCCACACACAGCCTCCCGGAACGACGCGCAGCCGGATAACAAGCCGAGGAATCCACGCACAGACCCTGGGACATCTGGTAATCCCGCGAACCATAGAAGGAGTCGGCCCGTGTGCCGGAAAACGACACAAGTCTTCCACGAGTTAAAAATAACGACGCAAGTCCGTGTGTGAAGGGCGAAACCGACACACACACCCTTTTTCTTCCCGCAGAACGACGCACGTCTCCCCGCGTGAAAAATAACAACGCAAGTCCGTGTATGAAGGGGAAAAAACGACGCACACACCATTTTTCCACGCATCTCCTCCTCTGCGGCCCTCTGCGGAGATTTTCCACTCCAAACCAGGAACTTTGTGCTTGAAAGAGACTTTGTTTGCTTTTAAAGACTTAAGACACTTTGGCCCTCATTACAACATTGGCGGTAAAAGGCACTTACCGCCGTGCAGAAGACCGCCAAAACACCGCCGCGGAATTCAGCCACAGCTATTATGACCCACAGCTCGGAATCCGCCGAAATTCAGACACCCACACAAGACCGCCACACCAAAGGTCAGTGCTAAACTGGCGAAAACAAAACCTCCACCGTCACGCCAACAGAAACACGCCCATGCTATCACGACACACGAATCCACGCGGCGGTCTTTCAACCGCGGTATTCCATTGGCGGTACACACCGCTGCGCTCAAAATACACACACATCTCCAAAACACCGCCACATTAGACAATTCCAAATACACACACCTGATACACATACACATACCACTCCCACACACCCAACACAATATAAAACACACACCCGCATCACCCACAAACCCCTACAACCAAAAATTAGAGACGAAGGCGACAGAGAGAGCACAGCAATAGACAACCCCACCACACAGAGGTACACCACACCATCACCCACACAACATTACATGCACAATACACCACACACCACCACACATCACCACACTCATCAACACATACACCACCCCACACATCACCAACACCACCTCATGTCACGCCAAAGACATCCCAGGTTTTCGGAGGAGGAGCTCAGGGTCATGGTGGAGGAAGTCTTACGGGTAGAGCCACAGCTATTTGGCTCACAGGTGCAGCACACATCCATAGCCAGAAAGATGGAGCTATGGCAAAGAATCGTGGAAAGGGTCAACGCAGTGGGACAGCATCCAAGAAATCGGGAGGGCATCAGGAAGAGGTGGAATGACCTATGGGGGAAGGTGCGTTCAGTGGTATCCAGGCACAACATCGCGGTACAGCGGACTGGCGGCGGACCCCCACCTCCTCCCCCACAACTAACAACATGGGAGGAGCAAGTCTTGACCATCATGCATCCAGAGGGCCTCGGAGGAGTCGGTGGAGGAATGGACACTGGTAAGTTAAATCTCAACTATTATATCCCCCACCCTACCTGCATGCCATCACACACCCCCACCCTCACCCCCTCCCCTATCACTCCAACTCCTCACTAATGTACTCATAACACAAACCACACATACCAACACCAAGCCGCGCATGGAAAAACAAAGCATGGTCAGCCCTCACCAAAGCATGCTCACTGCACATACCCATAACAACCCCCTAACCATCATCACACAAACCCACACACAGGAATGCATGCACTGGGGTACACAAACACCCACCCATTGCACACCATTACTCACACACATGCACTAATCATGCTCTTATATCCCTGCAGGACCACTACGGAAAGTCACCACACCGGAGGGTCCAGACAACTCCACTCCACCCACAGAAGAGGCCCACAGTGACGACAGCAGCTCTGCCCTACTGGATCCTGATGACCAGCCCAGACCATCGGGGGCCTTGGGACAGTCGGTTCCCCTTGCACAGGCACAGCCCAACACTGACCTTCCACCCTCTGGTAACACCAGCACAGCACCCACCCAGTGGGCCCATACCTCCCTACCCAGGACACGTCAATCAGCGGTGTGTCCACCACTACAGGGAAGCCATGATAATCCACCACCCCAACAACAACAGGGACCTGGGGGCAGTGGTAGTGGGCACACGGTCCAGGGGACGGAGGCACAGGAACACAGGGGAACTGGGAAGGCTGCTGTGCGACAGGGGGCAGACAGGCCAAGGGAGCCCACCCTCCACGAGGCCCTCTCCTCCATCATGGGAGCATACCACCTCTCCCAGGAGACGATGGCGACGGTACTGGCCAAGTTTCAGGAGACCCAGCGCCTGCAGGACGAACTGTATTTGGGGTTCAGGGAGGAGCTCAGAACCATCAGCTCCGCCCTGGGCACCATCGTAGGGGTGCTGAAGGACATACAAAAGACCATAAGGGACACCGTGGCACTCCAAGGGGCCCCTGACACTAGCATGGACGATGAACTACCCACCACCTCTGCCGGTGCTAGTGGACAGGACGCCCCGCCACAGGACCACCACACCAGCACCCCACCCCCTGCAGACGGACAACCACCCGCAAGCGGTCCATGAGAACCAGGAACAGGACAGAGCAAGATGGCAAGACCCCCGCCAGGAAATGAGACCACCCTGATTGTCCTCCCACTGTCTCACTTTGTTACCCTGTCCCGATTGGAATTGCCCCATCTCCACTTCCTATGCCCATATGGTCAGTGCACCTGTGTGACTAATGGACTGGACTCTGCCATGGACATTCCTCCACCGTCCCCCATCACCATATCACTACACCACTCCATTTTTGAGCACCGAAATAAACACCCTTGAACCACAAAACAATCTGGAGTCAGTCTGTGATTTGGTAAATATGTATAATCAATGACAGTGTCAGCATGCTTTCCATTTTTATAGCCTACATACCTATGTCACACATCACAAGTCCTTGAAGGATGCAAGCAGATGACACACATTGCTAACCACACCTGTGAAACCGTAATGGAAAGGTACAACTCTGTGACCAAATACTGCTATGAAATGACTGACAGGTGAGAGGTAGAAGTGTGAAAGTGAATGTAATGGTAAAAAGAAAACTGTTCTCACCTGTGTGTCACTGGAAATATTGCCATATGACTGACTCCCTGTTGTCTATGGCGGTTATTCCAACCGCGGCGGGCGGCGGAAAGACCCAGCAACGATGAAGCCGGCTCTGAATGGAGCTGGCGGAGTTGCTGGGGTGCGACGGGTGCAGTGCAAAGCAGACACTGAAAATCATTATGGGGCCCTGTTAGGGGGCCCCTGCACTGCCCATGCCAGGGGCCCCACGACACCCGTTCCCACCATCCTGTTCCTGGCGGTAAAAACCGCCAGGAACAGGATGGCGGGTAGGGGGTCGGAATCCCCATGGCAGCGCTGCAAGCAGCGCCGCCATGGAGGATTCCCTGGGCCAGGGGTAAACTGGCGGGAAACCGCCGGTTCCCCTTTTCCGACATGGCCCAGGAAGCACCGCCAGCCTGTTGACGGTGCTTCCGCGGTCGTTGGCCCTGGCGGTCGGTGACCGCCAGAGTCAGAATGACCCCCTATGTCTTCTTCCTCAGCATCCTCCTCATCACTGTCCACAGGCTCCACAGGCTCCACAGCTACCACAACACCGCCGTCTGGACCATCCTCCTGCAGAAAAGGCACCTGGCATCGCAAAGCAAGATTGTGAAGCATCGAGCAGGCGATGATGATCTGGCACACCTTCCTTGGTGAGTAGAATAGGGATCCACCTGTCATATGCAGGCACCTAAACCTGGCCTTCAGGAGGCCGAAGGTGCGTTCGATCACGCTCCTAGTCCGCCCATGGGCCTCATTGTAGCGTTCCTCTGCCCTGGTCTTGGGATTCCTCACTGGGGTCAGTAGCCAGGACAGGTTGGAGTAACCAGAGTCCCCCAATAGCCACACCAGGTGCCTCTGGAGTTGACCCATCACATAAGGGATGCTGCTATTGGGTAGGATGTAGGCGTCATGCACTGATCCAGTGAACATAGCATTTACCTGCGAGATGTACTGGTCTGCCAAACATACCATCTGTACATTCATGGAATGATAACTCTTCCGGTTCCTGTACACCTGTTCACTCCTGTGGGGGGGGGACCAGAGCTACATGGGTCCCATCAATAGCACCTACGATGTTGGGGATATGTCCAAGGGCATAGAAGTCACCTTTCACTGTTGGCAAATCCTCCACCTGAGGGAAAATGATGTAGCTCCTTATGTGTTTCAGCAGGGCAGACAACACTCTGGACAACACGTTGGAAAACATAGGCTGGGACATCCCTGATGCCATGGCCACTGTTGTCTGAAACGATCCACTTGCAAGGAAATGGAGCACTGACAGCACCTGCACTTGAGGGGGGATTCCTGTGAGATGGCGGATTGGTGACATCAGGTCTGCCTCCAACTGGGTACATAGTTCCAGGATTGTGGCACGGTCAAACCTGTAGGTGATGAGTAAATGTCGCTCCTCCATTGTCAACAGGTCCACCAGCGGTCGGTATACCGGAGGATTCTGCCATCTTCTCAAATGTCCAAGTTGACGGTGCCTAGGAAGGACAACAGCGACCACAGAGTCACCACAATCCCAGGTATGTAACCACAGATACACAGAACACGACACCAAAGACAAAAATCTTCCTGTATGTGTGTCGAGTGTTGGCCCAGGTATGTGTGACGCAGTTGCAAATTAAGCCATGTGGGCCCCTGAAATCACGGCTGCCTGACCTCTAAACTGGGACAGTGGGATGTGAGGTAACTGCACTGGCGTTGTACACCGTCGCGGTAGGCGGTCGAAGACCGCGGCGCAAAGCTGCATTGGTTAATATTGGACCCTGTGGGTCCCTGGTGCCAATGATGAAGTGCGACGGCGGTGATGAGACGCACCGCCGCGGACGTCACCACCGCGGACGTGACCGCCATTTTCTAGCTGTTCAATCACTTGATACCTGATCTTCGACAGGAGAGGACCTACACTGCAAGTGCTGCTGTGACCTCGGTCTGGAAGAGACAATGGCTGCTGCGTCTGGGGAAAGGGCCCCTGCCTTCACTGCTCAGGAGTTGGAGAAGCTCGTGGATGGGGTCCTCCCCCAGTACACGCTACTCTACGGTCCTCCAGACCAACAGGTAAGTACACAGGGAGCACGTTGTATGGGCTATGCCTGGGTGGAGAGGGCTGGTTGTAAGAGGGAAGGGGGCAGAGTGCAGTGAACATGAAGGACTGTGAATGCATGTGCCACATGGCAAGGGCAGGGATGAGGGCCACTCACTTCGACGGTGCTCTTGCTAATGACTTCTCTTCTTCCCCTGTGCATGTCATGTAGGTCAGCGCCCACCAGAAGAAGGACATTTGGCGTGCCATCGCCAAGGACATCCGGACCCCGGGGACCAGAGACGGGGCACCCACTGCCGTAAAAGATGGGAGGACATTCGCAGCTGGAGCAAGAAGACAGCGGAGGCTCAGCTGGGGATGGCCTCCCAACGTGGGAGGGGTGCCCGTTGCCCCTTGACCCCCCTGATGTTCCGGATCCTGGCGGTGGCCTACCCTGAGTTGGATGGGCGCTTGAGGGCATCACAGCAGACACAAGGGGGTGAGTACACAATCATTCTGGTCACTTTGCGTGCAGTTGAGGGGTCTAGGTGTGGGAGGAGGGCTGTGGGTTTCCCTAGGCCAGGGCGACTTCCATAGGCTAGGCCCCTCCGTAATGCAGGCCATGTAGCACTCCACCCCACTGCAGTAGAGTGCCAACTACAGGTATACATGCCCCTGTGGCATCCATGTGTGCAGATGTCCACCATAGCGATGTAGGCCATATCCCAGGAATTGCATCTGTAGAGGCCAGGAGCACGGCGTAGTGCAGGGGGCTGCTGTGTCTGTATTGTCTGCCAATGGTAGCAGTATGCCATGCACTCAACCTGTCTTTCTTCTGTCGCCCCCCCCCCTTTTTCTGCTCTCCATGTTCTTTTGTGCATCAGCATCATCAGGCGGAGGTACAGTGGCACCGGAGCACGAGGGAGCTGCATCCCACATGGCCATGGAGGGCCACACCACGGACTCAGAATGCACCAATGGGACGCAGGGCGAGGGGAGCTTCACGTCGGGCACCGGATCACCAACCAGCGACACAGACTCGTCCGCCGATGGGATCTCCCTTGTGGTGGCGGCACCATCTATGCCCCACACTTCTACAAGTACAGCCGCCACCTCCCCTACCAGCACCGCCCTCCCAGCAGCCCCTCAGCGTTCGCCCCGTGCCCTCTCACCCAGGTGGGTGGGCATCACCTTCGCCCCAGGCACCTCAGCCCCTGCCCCAGTCACCCCGGCTGCCCTCAGTGAGGAGGCCATTGACCTCTTCAGGTCACTCACTGTTGGGCAGTCTACCATTGTGAATGCCATCCAGGGTGTAGAAAGGGAGTTGCAACACGGTAATGCATTCCTGGAGGGCATTCATTCTGGTCAGACTGCCCTTCATCGAACCCTGCAATCTTTGGCCTCAGCACTGATGGCAGCCATTGTCCCTGTGTCTAGCCTCCCCCCTCCAACTTCCTCCACCCAGACCCAATCCCCTGTACCCCAGCCTATCCCAAGCACACCAACAGACAAGCATTCACACACCTCAACACACAAAAGTAGCTCAGGCAAACATAGGCACCACACATCCCACAGGCACTCACACAAGCATCAGACACATACAGACACAGCAACATCCACTGCCTCCACTGTGTCCCCCTCCTCATCGTCTCCCTCCTCCCTCCCAGTGTCGTCTACTCTCTCACCTGCATGCTCTACATCTACAAGCACTAGGACTCGCACCAGAACACCCAGCACCACACCCCGCTCACCTGCACTCACCACCCCCACTCCCATTTACACATCCCCTGTGTCCTCTCCCAGTGTGTCTGTGACGCCCCCTCCCTAAGTACACAAACGCGGGCACCCACACACCCAACATCCATCCACCTCACAACAGCCTCCAGTACCTGCACCTGCACCCAAAACACCTAAAGTGACACCTCCTACAACCACCTCCTCTTCCTCCACTCCCAGACCCCCTCCAGCTACCCATCCCAGTGTTCGTCATAAACTCTCCCTCAGCAACGTTGACCTCTTTGCCCCCATCCCCACCCCTCCAATTCATAAGTCCCATAGTAGCACCTCAGCCAAAAAGACTCCAGTACCAGTGGTGCGAGTTACAGGTGTGTGGAGTGCACCGGCCATCAAGGCAGGCAGTGTGACACGGAGCCAAAGCACTGCCAGTCCACCCCCTGTAAAGCATCTCAAGTTGGAAAGTGGCCGACGGGACAGGGTGAAGACTCCGGGCGGCAAAACTGCTCACAAGAGTCCCAGGGGGATTGCAGAGTCAGCTGTGACTCCTCCAAAGGTGGTGAAGGGCCAGAGGAAGGCTGCACAGTCTGGTGAGAGCAGCACGGCGGCCGGGTCGCCACCGCCAGCACCGTCGTCACTGGTCAGGAGACCACCGCCAGAGACATTGCCCAGGAGGGCACGAGTATTCACTGGTCAGGAGACCACCATCAGAGTCATTGCCCAGGAGGGCACAAGTATCGTCACTGGTCAGGAGACCACCGCCGGAGGCATTGCCCAGGAGGGCCCCGGCTGCCACAGCCCGCTGGAAAATGAGGGACCGTCATGCCACACACCAATGCACAGGTCAGAGACCGCCATGGCAAAGCACCACTGAACAAGGGAATCACCGCCATGGTGAAGACCGCTGAACAGGGCACAGCACCGCTGAACAGGGCAGAGAACCACTGAACAGATCAGAGACTGCCATGGCAAAGCCCCGCTGAACAAGGGAATCACCGCCATGGTGAAGACCGCTGAACAGGGCACAGCACCGCTGTACAGGGCAGAGAACCGCTGAACAGATCAGAGACCGCCATGGCAAAGCCCCGCTGAACAAGGGAATCACCGTCATGGTGAAGACCGCTGAACAGGGCACAGCACAGCTAAACAGGGCAGAGAACCAATGAACAGATCAGAGACCGCCATGGCAAAGCACCGCTGAACAAGGAAACACCGCCACATCAAGCATTGTTATCCCATGTACAGCTGGGACTGTGACGGTACAGGAACTGTCATGGGGAGCTAAATGCAGTGTGGGCACCATTCCCCCTCCAGAACCGTTGGAGACTGTTATCCACTTGAGAGACTGTGGCTTTGCACTCCCTAGGATTGTTCAGTGGGCAACCCACCCACTGTAGAGACTTGAGAGACTGTGGCTTTGCACTCCCCAGGATTGTTCAGTGGGCAAACCAACCACTGTAGAGGCTTGAGAGACTGTGGCTTTGCACTCCCCAGGATTGTTCAGTGGGCAAACCACCCACTGTAGAGACTTGAGAGACTGTGGCTTTGCACTCCCCAGGATTGTTCAGTGGGCAAACCAACCACTGTAGATACTTGAGAGACTGTGGCTTTGCACTCCCCAGGATTGTTCAGTGGGCAAACCAACCACTGTAGAGACTTGAGAGACTGTGGCTTTGCACTCCCCAGGATTGTTCAGTGGGCAAACCAACCACTTTAGAGACTTGAGAGACTGTGGCTTTGCACTCCCCAGGATACATCAATGGGCATGGAGCCCCGTCGTGGATCTGGCGTGGTGCTGTAATCCGGCTGAGGTGCCCCTCCCTTCCCTTCCCCCTGAGGTGCCTGTTGTATTTCTATCTGATGCCCCAGCAGTGTTCTCTCCGTTTGTGGACAGGTATCTATTGTGGGCCTCGCCCATGCATTTTTGGACCAGTGGTGCACGGACATTGATATGTGCATACCTGCACTGCTTCTCGTAATGTATATACTTTTGAAGGTGTATATATATGTATATCTGTATATATTTGGTAACTGTATTTTGATACATTACAATTTTTCGACTGATTTCCTTTGGTCTTTGCATTCTTCCGGGGGGGTTGTGGGTTGTTACTGTGATGTTTTGACATGCATAGCTGTGTGTGTTATAATGTGCGAGGGTGGGGGTGGGGGTTTTGCGTGTGTGTCCCCCTGACTTTTGCCTCCCCTATGTCGTAGGTGCAGTACTCACCGTTGTCTTCGCTGCCGCCGATGCTGGTGTTCATAAATGAGCAGGAAGACAAGGGCAGGTAGGATTTGTAATTCTGGCTCCATGGTGTCCTCCTTCCTCGTGGAGTGTCTTAAGGTGAGCGTTTTTTCATTGCAAAAGCTGTTTCCGCCGTGTTTTTATCCACGGTGAATCCGCCCCGGAAAAGGTGGCGGATTGGCGGGTTGTGATACTGTGGCGGTACATTGTCTTCCGCCTGTCTGTTGGCGGTGACCGCCGCGCTGCTCGTCTGTACCACTGTGGCGGTCGGAGTGTTAAAGTATCTGTCTATGTTGGCGGTTTCCGCCACGGTCATGATTCCCTTTTTTTGTCCGCTGGCCTGTTTGCGGTATTACCGCACCTTTAACACCGTCCGCCAGGGTTGTAATGACCCCCTTTATATCACTTTTCAGTGATACTTCTACAAATTCTTATTGCATCTTTTATTGTGTTGATCTACACATATCCAGATAAATATCCTATATTTTTCTAAACACTGTGTGGTGTATTTTTGTGGTGCTATATGGTGTTATTGTATGATTTATTGCACAAATACTTTACACATTGCCTTCTAAGATAAGCCTGACTGCTCGTGCCAAGCTACCAGAGGGTGGGCACAGGATAATTTGGATTGTGTGTGACTTACCCTGACTAGAGTGAGGGTTCTTGCTTGGACAGAGGGTAACCTGACTGCCAACCAAAAACCCAGTTTCTAACATTGATGATCAGCGGTGAGGATAGGACTTGTATTTGTGCAGTGACATACAGTAGCTAAATATTTCACTACCTACCCACAGTTGAAGGTCAACTTGATTTTTATCTCTTTTTTGCAAATTCGTTTTTCCTGACAATTTTCAAAAACTAAATCCTCACGCAACATGTCTCTGGCTGGGTCTCAAGTGGGAGATTTGGACCTAGCCCTGTTGGAGACATATACTGTCAAACAACTAAAAGGGTTCTGCAGGGTGATGAGAGTATCCACCCAAGGGGCTTCCAAAAAGGAGGACTTTCAAGTGGCGCTGAGGGCCTGGGCAGAAGCCCATTTAGAGGAAAGTGATGAGGAAGAGGAGCCAGAAAATGGCCTCTCAGAGGATTTATTGCCATCAGTGGGTAATGTTACCATTGCAATTGTGCCCCCTTCCAGACCAGGGAGCAGTGTCTCTGAGCAAAGCCTGACCGCAGAAGAAAGGAGAGAAGAAAGGGAGTTCCAATTGCAAATGGCAAAACTGAAAATTGAGGCCCAACAGGAGGAAAGGAGGGCAGAGAGAGAAGCCAAACAAGCTAAGGCTGAAAGAATAGCCAAACAGGTGGAAGCTTAAAGAGCAGCCAAACAGATGGAAGTTGAAAGAGCTGAAGCTGCAGCTGAGAGAGCTTTGGCTGAAAATAAACTATTGTTGGCTCATGAACTGAGTCTCAAAGAGCTGGAGATCAAGGCGAGACAGTCTGAATCCAGCAGTAATGGTGGCAGCATACAGACAGGACCTGCTGGAGAAAAGAAGGTTCGTATACCCAAAAATATGGTGCCCAGTTTTGTGGTGGGAGATGACATAGATAAATGGTTAGCTGCTTATGAAGTTGCACTAAGGGCTCATGAGGTTCCTGAAGGGCAATGGGGTACAGCTATGTGGGGTTATGTGCCGCCATTAGGGAGGGACACACTTCTCACATTGGATCAACCTGATCAAAACACATACCCACTTCAGAAAGCCACTTTACTTGCCAAGTTTGGGCTGACCCCTGAGGGATACTGTCAGTGGTTCAGGGACAGCACCAAACAAACCACACAAACACAGGTAGATTTCTTTGACTTTTCCAGTAAGGCACTGAATGGATGGGTGCAGGGCAACAAAGTAGATGATTATAAAGGGTTATATGACTTAATTCTGAGAGAGCATATGCTCAATACTACTTTTACAGAGTTGCCCCAGAACTTGGTAGATAGTAATCTGACTGATCCCAGGAAGCTTGCTGAGGAGGCGGAACTCTGGGTTAGCACCAGAGTGTCCAAAAAGGTACCTGGGCAGGACACCCACAAAGGTGGTCAGGGTTCCCAACAGAAGAAAGAGGGGGGAGATAAACTTACAGATAAGGAACTCTCAAAAGGCCCCCAAGAGAATTCCCAGGGAGGGGGTGGCAACCATTCCTTTTCCAGATTTGGGAAAAAGCCAGGGACTTATGATAAATCAGGGAGATCCAACCCCAAATGCATAGAGTGCTACCAGTATGGTCACTATAAAGGCGACCCCCAGTGCTCCAAGAGGGCACCGTCCACTACTGGACAGACCCCTGGGTTGACTAGTGTAGCGCTCGGGGGGGAGATGGACCCAGATAGCTTTGGGGAGCAGGTAGAGATTTCCCTAGTGTCCCTGGGAGAAAGAGAAATGGTGCCCAAAGCCCACATGCCCCAAAATACTTCCAAGTACATGCAGTGGGTCACCATTGATGGGCAAAAGGTGGAGGCTCTGCGTGACACAGGAGCCAGTATGACTACTATCAAGAGTCAGCTGGTGTCAACAGAGCAGATAGTCCCTAATACATTCCACCAGGTCATAGTCGCTGACAATCGTGAGAGTCACCTACTGGTGGCTCTGGCTCCCTTTGAGTGGGGGGGGTCTCTGGTACTCTGAAAGTAGCTGTGAGTCCTGCCATGCCTGTAGATTGTCTGTAAGGCAATGATCTTGAGCATACTGCTTGGAAAGAAGTAGAGCTCAGATCTCACCTGGAGATGTTAGGGTTACCTGAGTGGGTCTGCATGACCACACGGCTGCCCGGGAAGGGAGTCAAGGGCGTCTGGAGCCTGGAAAAATGTCCCAGACAGCTGCAAAGAGGAAGGGCAAGAGGCTCGGGAAACCTGCCTCAAATGTTCCCACGGTGGTGGACGAGGCCCCTGAGCCCACTGGGGAGGACATAGCTGACCTGGGAAACCTACCTGAACTTGCTGGCTGGCAAGTAGAGGGGGGCCAACCAGAGCGGAATTCTGCAAGGCTCAGAAGGAATGCCCCGCCCTTGAGGGTCTGAGGCAACAGGCCACAGCCCAAGCAGCAGGTGACGCCTCTGGCACTCACCATATTTACTGGGAGAATGATCTCCTTTACAGTGAGCGTAAGGTTCCAGGTCCTGGGGCAGCCCGTGTGCTGGTGGTCCCCCAGTGTTACCGGAACTTCCTACTGGGTCTGGCTCACGACATCCCCCTGGCAGGACACCTGGGCCAAGACAAGACCTTTAACAGGCTTGACATCCACTTCCATTGGCCCAGAATGAGGACAGCCTCAGGTAACTTCTGCATGGCTTGCCCCACCTGCCAGGCTAGTGGGAAGACAGGGAAACAGCTTAAAGCTCCCCTGCTCCCACTCCCAGTCGTTGGCACCCCCTTTGAAAGGGTGGGCATCGACATTGTAGGTCCCTTGGACCCCAAAACTGCCTTGGGCAACAGGTTTATCCTGGTTTTGGTGGACCATGCCACCCGCTATCCAGAGGCAATCCTTCTGAGAACAGTGACTGCACCAGTGGTGACCAGAGCCCTGTTGGAAATATTTACCCGTGTGGGATTCCCTGAGGAGGTCGTGTCTGAAGGGGCACAAACTTCATGTCTACATACATGAAGTCCATGTGGGATGAGTGTAGGGTGACCTACCGGTTTACCTCCCCTTACCATCCTCAATCCAATGGGCTTGTTGAGAGATTCAACAAGACCCTGAAAGGCATGATTAGTGGCCTGACTGATGCCATGAGGCGTAAGTGGGACGTCCTCTTACCCTGCCTGTTGTTTGCTTACAGAGAGGTGCCCCAGAAAGGGGTGGGGTTCAGCCCCTTTGATCTTCTATATGGCCACCCTGTCAGGGGACCCCTAAGCATTGTGAAGGAGGGCTGGGAGAAAGCTCCCAAGTCACCTCCCCAGGATGTGGTCAGCTACATGCTGGCCCTCCGCAACCAAACCCAACGCTTCTGGAAGCAGGCCCAGAGTAACCTCGAGGCCAGTCAAGAGGTGATGAAGGAGTGGTATGACCGGAAGACCACTCTGGTTGAGTTCTCACCTGGAGACAAAGTTTGGGTGATGGAGCCAGTAGAGCCCAGGGCTCTCCAGGACCGCTGGACTGGCACCTTTGAAATCAAGGAGCGTAAAGGGGAGGCCACGTACCTAGTGGACCTCAAAACCCTAGGCACCCCCTAAGGGTCCTCCATCACAACCGGCTCAAACCTCACTTTGAGAGGTCTGAGGTCAGCATGCTCCTGGTCACAGATGAGGGCATGGAAGAGGAGAGTGAACTTCTCCCCGACCTCCTCTCTGTCAAAGAAGGAGATGGGTCAGTGGGGGGTGTCATTGTCTTTGACTCCCTGACTCTAACCCAGAGAGGAGACTGCTATGAGCTGTCAGAGCAGTTCTCCCCCCTGTTATCCCTTACTCCTGGACTGACCCACCTCTGTGTTCATGACATTGACACAGGTGACAGTCCCCCTGTGAAGAACAAAATTTACAGGTTGTCGGATAAGGTGAAGGCCAGAATCAAGGAGGAGGTCTCCAAGATGTTGACTTTAGGGGTTATTGGGAAATCCAGTAGTCCCTGGGCCAGCCCGGTGGTATTGGTTCCTAAGGCTACTGCCCCAGGTGCGAAGCCAGAACTACAGTTCTATGTGGACTACCGGGGTCTCAGCTCAGTCACCCGGACTGATGCTCACCCCTTCCCCCGAGCTGATGAGCTTGTTGACACTCAGCGCTGCCAAGTTCCTGAGTACGTTCGATCTTACTTCAGGGTACTGGCAGATCGGCCTGACTGAGGGGGCTAAAGAAAGATCAGCATTTTCCACCCCTGATGGCCATTACCAATTCCGGGTGATGCCATTTGGACTGAAAAATGCCCCCGCTACCTTCCAACGGTTGGTTAACGGGGTCCTAGCTGGTAAAGATGCCTACTGTGCAGCTTACTTGGACGACATAGCTGTCTACAGTTCCAGCTGGGAGGAACACCTGCTCCACCTCAAGGAGGTGCTTCAGGCTCTGCAACAGGCAGGCCTTACTATCAAGGCTAGTAAGTGCCAGATTGGGCAGGGTTCCGTGGTGTAATTGGGACACCTAGTAGGTGGTGGCAAGGTGCAGCCACTCCAGGCCAAGATTGAAACTATCAAGGCCTGGCAGCCACCTAGAACACAGACTGAGGTGAGAGCCTTTTTGGGCCTCACTGGATACTACAGCAGATTCGTCAAGGGCTATGGTACCATTGTGTCCCCCTTGACAGAACTCACTTCCAAGAAACAACCTAGGTTGGTGAATTGGACAGAGGCTTGTCAGAAAGCCTTTGATTCTCTGAAGAAAGCCATGTGCACGGCCCCCGTGCTCAAGGCCCCTGACTACTCCCAGGAATTTATTGTGCAGACAGACGCTTCAGAGCATGGCATAGGGGCTGTTCTAGCACAGCTAAATGAGGAGGGCTCAGACCAACCAGTAGTCTTTATTAGCAGAAGACTATTACCACGGGAACAAAGGTGGAGTGCTATTGAGAGAGAAGCATTTGCTGTGGTCTGGGCACTGAAGAAGCTAAGACCCTACCTGTTTGGGACTCACCTCCGGGTTCAGACAGACCACAGGCCCCTCAGATGGCTCATGCAGATGAGGGATGAGAATCCCAAACTCTTGAGGTGGTCCATTTCCCTACAGGGGATGGACTTTACAGTGGAGCATCGCCCAGGAGTTGACCACGCCAATGCTGATGGTCTCTCCAGACACTTCCGCCTTAGCGATGAGAGCTCCCAGGAGGTCGGGTAGCTCTCCCCACTTTCCGCCTGGGGGGACACGTTAGACCTGACATGCCTTAGGGTGGTCACCCCTAACTTTTTGCCTGCCTCCCTCCACTTTTTGGACCTGTTTTTGCTGGCTTTTAGACTCTGCGCACTTTACCACTGCTATCCAGTGCTAAAGTGCATATGCTCTCTCCCTTTAAACATGGTAACTTTGGATCATACCCAATTGGAACATTTAATATACTTATAAGTCCCTAGTAATGTGCACTGTATGTGCCTAGGGCCTGTAGATTAAATGCTACTAGTGGGCCTGAAGCACTGGTTGTGCCACCCACTCAAATAGCCCCTTTACCTTGTCCCAGGCCTGCCATGGCAAGGCCTGTATGTGCAGTTTCTCTGCCACTTCGACTTGGCATTTAAAAGTACTTGCCAAGCCTAAAGCTCCCCTTTTTCTACACATAAGACACCTCTAACGTGTGCCCTAGGTAACCCCTAGAGCAGGGTGCTGTGTGGGTAAAAGGCAGGCCATGTACCTGTGTAGTTTACATGTCCTGGTAGGGTAAAACTCCTAAATTCGTTTTTACACTACTGTGAGGCCTGCTTCCTTCATAGGCTAACATTGGGGCTGCCCTCATACATTGTTGAGGTGGCAGCTGCTGATCTGAAGGGAGTAGGCAGGTCATATTTAGTATGGCCAGAATGGTAATACAAAATCCTGCTGACTGGTGAAGTTAGATTTGATATTACTATTTTAGAAATGCCACTTTTAGAAAGTGAGCATTTCTCTGCACTTAAATCTTTCTGTGCCTTACAATCCACGTCTGGCTTGGTTTAGTTGACAGCTCCTTGTGCATTCACTCAGACACACCCCAAACACAGGGCACTCAGCCTCACTTGCATACATCTGCATTTTGAATGGGTCTTCCTGGGCTGAGAGGGTGGAGGGCCTGCTCTGACACAAAGGACTGCCACACCCCCTACTGGGACCCTGGCAGACAGGATTGAACTGAAAGGGGACCTGGTGCACTTCTAAGCCACTCTTTGAAGTCTCCCCCACTTCAAAGGCACATTTGGGTATAAAACAGGGCCTCTGCCCTACCACCTCAGACACTTGCTGGAGAAGAAACCTGAACCAGAACCTGCATCCTGCCAAGAAGAACTGCCTGGCTGCTCAAAGGACTCACCTGTCTGCTTTCTACAAAGGACTGCTGCTTTGCTGGTGGCCTGCTGCCTTGCTGAACTCTTGTATGGCTGCAAAAGGGCTCTCCAAGGGCTTGGATAGAGCTTGCCTCCTGTTCCCTGAAGTCTCAGGACCAAAATGACTTCTCCTTTTCATTTGGACTCCTCGTGCGCCGAAAATTTCGACGCACAGCTTGCTCCGCGGTGAGAAAATCGCTGCACGCCGACGCTGCCCGACGCGACACCTACGGTGCAACCGGAACTTCGACGCATGGCCTCGCATGGACAACGCCGCCCGACTTCCAGAGAGGAAATCGACGCGACGCCTGCCGTGAGAAAGAAAATCCCACGCACAGCCTCCCGGAACAACGCGCAGCCGGATAACAAGCAGAGAAATCCACGCATAGACCCTGGGACATCTGGTAATCCCGCGAACCATAGAAGAAGTCGGCCCGCGTGCCGGAAAATGACGCACGTCTTCCCCGAGTGAAAAATAACGACGCAAGTCCGTGTGTGAAGGGGCGAAACCGACACATACACCATTTTCTTCCCCGCAGAACGATGCACGTCTCCCTGCGTGAAAAATAACGACGCAAGTCCATGTGTGAAGAGGCGAAACCGACGCACACACCATTTTTCCACGCATCTCCTCCTCTGCGGTCCTCTGCGGCGATTTTCCACTCCAAACCAGCTACTTTGTGCTTGAAAGAGACTTTGTTTGCTTTTTAAAGACTTAAGACACTTTAGCGGTCATTCCAACCCTGGCGGTCCGAGACCTCCAGGGTTGGGGACCGCGGGAGCACCGCCAACAAGCTGGCGGTGCTCCCATGGGCATTCTGACCGCGGCGGTACAGCCGCGGTCAGTGACGGAAAACCGGCGGTGTACCGCCGGTTTTCCGCTGCCCTGGGGAATCCTCCCATGGGGATTCCGAACCCATACCGCCATCCTGTTCCTGGCGGTTTCGGCCGCCAGGAACAGGATGGCGGTATGGGGCGTTGTGGGGCCCCTGGGGGCCCCTGCAGTGCCCATGCCAATGGCATGGGCACTGCAGGGGCCCCCTAACAGGGCCCCAATAAGATTTTCAGTGTCTGCCATGCAGACACTGAAAATCGCGACGGGTGCAACTGCACCCGTCGCACCCCTTCCACTCCGCCGGCTCCATTCGGAGCCGGCATCCTCGTGGAAGGGTGTTTCCCGCTGGGCTGGCGGGCGGCCTTCTGGCGGTCGCCCGCCAGCCCAGCGGGAAACCCAGAATAACCGCGGCGGTCTTCTGACCGCGCAGCAGTATTCTGGCGGCTCCCGCCGGCCCTGCGGTTACCGCGGCCGGCGGGAGTCAGAATGACCCCCTTTATATCACTTTTCAGTGATACTTCTACAAATTCTTATTGCATCTTTTATTGTGTTGATCTACAAATATCCAGATAAATATTCTATATTTTTCTGAAC
The DNA here is from genome assembly GCF_031143425.1 of Pleurodeles waltl. Taxonomy (NCBI): domain Eukaryota; kingdom Metazoa; phylum Chordata; class Amphibia; order Caudata; family Salamandridae; genus Pleurodeles; species Pleurodeles waltl. The sequence goes on along the minus strand of NC_090450.1, from coordinate 163,035,393 downwards.
ACTGTGTGGTGTATTTTTGTGGTGCTTCTTGGTGTTATTGTATGATTTATTGCACAAATACTTTACACATTGCCTTCTAAGTTAAGCCTGACTGCTCGTGCCAAGCTACCAGAGGGTGGGCACAGGATAATTTGGATTGTGTGTGACTTACCCTGACTAGAGTGAGGGTTCTTGCTTGGACAGAGGGTAACCTGTCTGCCAACCAAAAAACCCATTTCTAACACCTTCTAATTCACATGCTTATATGGGGATCCCCGAATTCAGAGATGTGCAAATAACCACTCCTTCTAAACTCCTTATCTTGTACCCATTTCGGAAATACATAGATTTCATTGATACCTATTTTTCACTCTTTATATTTGAGCAAATGAATTGCTGTATACCCAGTATACAATTAAAACCCATTGCAAGGTGCAGCTCATTTCTTGGCTCTGGGAACCTTGGGATCTTAAAGAACCTACAAGCCTTGTATATCCCTGAAACCAGAAGCATCCAGCAGATGTAACAGTATATTGTTTTCAAAATTCTGCCATAGCTGGCAAAAGTTACAGAAGAAAATGTAGACAGAAATGGCTGTTTTTTTCAACTCAATTTCAACTGTTACTTTTTATAGGAACACCTTGAAGGGTCTACACAAATGATCCTTGCTGAATTCGGAGTTTTGTCTACTTTTCATAAATGTTTAGCTGTCTGGGATCTACCATTGGTTTCACACCCATTTCTGTCACTAACTGGAAGGAGGATGAAAGCACAAAAAATAGTAAAAATGGGGTATGTCCCGGTAAAATGCTGAAACTGTGTTGAAAAATTTATTTTTCTGATTTAAGTCCACCTGTTCGTGAAAGCTGAGAAGATGGTGATTTTATCACCACAAGCCCTTCGTTGATTCCATTTGCAGGGAAATAACCAGAGGCTTTCTTCTGCAGCACTTTTTTGCCATTTTCCCCCAAACCCACATTTTAGTTCTAATTTGGCTAATTTCTCGGTCTCTTCCAGGGGAACCCTCAAACTCTGAGTACCTTTAGAATCCCCAGGATGTTGGAAAAGAGGACGTAAATTTGGCATGTTTAGCTTATGTGGACAAAACGTTAAGGAGTCCCTTGTGCGAACTACCCCAAATAGCCAAAAAAGGCTCAGCACTGGGTGCGAAAAGGCCCAGCAGCTAAGGGGTTAAATACTATGCACCCTTCCCAATGAGCCTTTTTGGCCCTTCCTCAAGGGCGACTTATAAGCATTCAAAAGGAAGATTTGGCTTGGCAAAAGGTAAACACTGGCTGTAGTGACAGGCTTCCGATATGTTTTATAGTGTGGCAGCATATGTCCTTTTTGAGAGTTAGGTGGTATCGACTCCTCACAGTTAAGATATGTTGAAACATGCAGGGCTCTTTTATGCTCTTATTCAGTGGCGACTCGCGTAGGACCGACCGATCTAAGTTAACAAGGAGGTCTGAGTACAGTGTGAACCTCAGCAATGGATGCAAGCCCGTAGACACACGTCTCTCATTATACTAATATCTTCCGTTCTGTTATTTCAAGAAGGTTACTTTAGGCCGAAGCAGGGTGTGTCACTCCAGTTCCTGTACATTTTTATCATTTTCAGCCGTACCACCATGTATTCATTTTGGCTTGGGAGACCTCTATTGCTACTTCATTTCATTTTAAGCTGTGTTTTAGTGAGTCTATTATGCTTGATTCCACAACACCATCTTATCTTTAAGAAAAAAATATCTTAGTGCCCCAGAATATCTGCTTTATTTTCTAATTATAGACTTGTTCGTCGATCGCTTTCCAAGAGACATAAATTAAGCCATATTTCTTTGAAGAACTCATTTTCACAGCATATCTCGTGCAGCCTGTCTCCTCTCGTTAGCCTCACATTTGGCTTTAGCTGCAATCAGCTGCCAAAAGATCCGCTGACATGAAGGTTTGGAGGGCTGCCAGAAATGCCTTTGTATTAAGACAACTGTGTTACAGTGGTCTCTCACGCCACAAGTGAATGCCTTATGAACAGACGTTGAGCGAACAGCTTCTTCAAAGACTTCTTCCAAATGGGTAGCGACATATTTTTGGGAAAATTTGCGCACTAAGCCGACAAGTCGTCATGACTTTTTGTTTGAAAGAAGCCATGTGATTTCCAATGCAGCTGGAGCGTGCCACTGTTGGAATTAAGGCCCTGATTTATACTTTTTTACGCTAAACTGCGTTAACACAGTTTAGCATCAAAAAGTATACCGCCGGCTAGCGCTATCCCATGATGCTGGCCGGGCATCATATTTATGGGATGACAGTAGCCGGCGGTAAGGCCCAGCTAGCGTCATAAAAAAGGGCGCTAGCCGGGTGGGGGAGGCATAGGGGGAACAGGGTGTTTAGCGTCAAAGGATGACGCTAGTATGAGCAGAGACGTAAAAACCCATGGACATGACTCCTGTCACCACCACCCCAACCACCACCCCAATGGCCATGCCCAGGGGACACAAGTCCCCAGGGCATGGCCATTTGGTCCAGTGCCATGTAGGACACAGAGAAAAGGCAGGAATGCACCCTATTTATCTAATAGGGCACATTCCTGTCCTTTTCCCCTGTGCTGGTGTCCTTTTTTTGGCTGCTTAGCACTAATGCAGGCATGGTGCAAGGATGCCTGCATTGCATGCAGGCAGGGTTAGATTGGGATCATACCTATGCCTGGGCAGTGTCACAAAATGTGACCCATTTTTCTATTGGACCCATAGAAAGAGCCCTCTGTAGCTATCTTTCTCTGGCCTTTGCAGGATCTTAAAACATGGTAAATTAGCAGTTTATTTTTTTTCATTATATATGGCACGAATGCAGCCCAAGGGCACTGGAGCAATTGATTAGTTACATTATACAAGATCAAATTATTTATTTTACTTATTTTAGGTTTAGAGTGATTTGCCCACAATCACAAAATGGTGATCCAACTCCGAGGCTCATCCAACATAGCTTACAATTTTAAAGTCAGCAGCTTTCACTTAACTCCATTCTCCCCCTCACCTGTGGGGTCCCACACACTTAGGGGCAGATTTAAGAATAGTGGTGCCAGTGGAGTGCCACTTTCCTTGCACCCCTAAGTGCCCCACAACTGCCACCATGTGTGTGCCGTATTTAAAATACGGTGCACCATGGTGCAGGGTAGGGGGCAATAGCATCAGAATTTCTGACTCTAGTGATGTACAGTTCAGGGTTAGCACCAAAATGTTGTTGCTAATCATGAACAATACATAGGGACCCATTATAAATAATGATGTGGCCCCTTTTAATGCCTGCTCTAAGCAGGCATTAAAAATGCTGCAATAAATGGTGAAACTAAATCTTTTAGATTTCTTTGCACCGATTTTTTGCCTCCCCCAAATGGGGAAACAACATTATGCCTGGCGTAGGCATAATGTGGTGCAAGGGGTTACAAAGTGGCGCAATGCATGCATTGCTCCACTTTGTAAATCTGCTGTTGTGATTTACGCCTTCTAGCGCCACATTAGAGTTAAAGAAAATGGTGCTAATGTGTCGTTAGACTGCGCTATGCGCCTCTTAAATCTGGGCCTTAGGCTCTCCTCACCCACCACGCCCTGAATGTAATTGTCCAACGGGGATGGGGCTTGGGGGAAGACACTGCTACTGGGCAAGGTGCACCACACAGGAGGCAGAGGTGCAGGGTCAAGATGCAGGCTCAGTGCCTCCCCTGACCATTATAGCCTCAGGATGATGCCCTGGCAGAGGAGGGATAAAGGAAAGGGCATGTCATGGGCCGGTTGACAGAGGCCCTAAAAAACCTACCCACAGGTCACCTTTAGGCACTGGCCCATCAGCCAATGCCTGACTGCCCGACTTATGAATCCGACGGTGCATGCAGGATTGTTTTTGTGCAGGAAGAGACACCTTCCTGTACAAAACAATCCTGAGAGGCTTTTTCCTCTTTCTATGTGCACACACACATAGAGAGTTAAAAACAAGGAGACATAAACACATTTCTCCTCATTACTCTTTTCCTGAGGAGGCATATCTTTTTGTTTCATTCCCAGGTTTACAAGTTCTTGTAAATCTGGGAATGTATCAAAATCCATGGATGTTGTGTGGGAGCACCCACACAGCACACATGGAAATGACTCCCTGGCACAGAAGGTTTGCGTCATTATTGCACCCCATTCTGCGGTGCAAGAGCGATGCAAACCAGACGATTAATATGGCCTTATATTTGTAGTCTGAAATGCATGTGTTGAAATTGTTTGGTAAGAAATTAGGTTATTAGTTGAGAGGGGTAATAGCCCCATTCTAGTAATAACCAAATTCCTTGTTTGGGCGAACCAGAAAAGTCACTAAAGAAACCTGTGCTTAACTCTCCAGTAGCTTGGCACAAAAGCAGTTATGTTTAACTTAGAGGCAATGTGTAAACTATTTTTGGAGCACTAAAATAGTACCAATGTGAGAACTCAAACCAAGAAAAATCCAAATAAAATTTAGGAAAATAGAATATATGTTAATAAATAAAATGACCCCAATACAACAGCAGTATAATAAGTAGAACAGGGCAAATGATTTTTTAAAGTTTTTATCAGAAAGCCCAAAGAACCAACTATGGGTATCTGGTTATGCAGGACCTTGTCATCGTCAAACGTTAAGACAACACTACGATGTAGCACAGATCAGATACAAGGACTAGGTTCACCCCAGTGGAAAGTCTACCTTGTAAATTTGTCCAGGTTTCATGCTAGAAGCACTCTTTAACGCAGTCATTGGTGATGTCGCTGCAGGCTGGATCCAGAGACAGGCTCATCGATGGCAGGATCCTAAAGTCCCAGGCATCAGTCAGAACTTTGCATTGGTAGTGCTCTTGTCATTAATGCAAAGAAATGGATAATTATCAGAACTTTGCATTGGCAGAAAATTCAGGTCAGTTGTTGTCGCGGCAAAAAACTCCAGACGGTGTAGTCAGGGTTCTATGTCCTAGAAGGTCATGTCCATAGTCAGATGTAGGTCCTGCATTGGCCCCGGAGAAGTCCACTCATGTTTGCAAGGAGACCAGGGAAATTTCTTTTTGATGCGAGGAGCACAGAGCCCAAGGTTTTTCACCTGAAGTGGAGTTTGTGCAACTTACGGGTTTGGAGGAGTACACTGTAATAACAGCCAAGAGGCCAGGACCTCAGGGCACCTCATGTGGCTTAGGACTCACTCCAGCAGAGGTCAGCAGCAGGGTTCAGGCAGGTCAATTTGGTACTGGTCAGGTGGGCAATTTCATTGAAAGGCCTCTGGCTGCTTGTTGTGTCCATTTAGCTAAAACAGGAGGCCAGTCAAATTACCCTCAAAGTCACTTCTGGGGTCCTGGGCTCAAAGCAAGCAGGCCCAGTCTTCATTAAGCTTCAGACAGCAGGTCATTCCTTCTTCTGAGTCTCCACAAGTCCAGAAGTGTTCTGATGGTACCAATCTTAACCCATTACCAGCCTGTTTGTGGGGACATCCCCCTTGTCTAAGCCAACATTTTCCTTTCCCTGTGTTTGGCTCCAATCTGGCTAGGAGAGAAAAGGGCAGGCAGGCTCAGATCAGAACTGCATTTGTCAGTGAAAGGGCAGGCATCTATTGAAATCAAGAAGGCAGTGGGTATGGCCAGCAGGCTACTCTGTGAAGCTAAGGAAGGGTTGGTGTCAACCCCTCAGGCCATTGTGCTGAAGAAAGGAACATCCTGACCCACACCCAAGGCCCTTTTTTCCCCAGTCTGGAAGGAATACACATCACAACACAAGGAGCCAAGACACATTTGGTTTAGGTAGAAAAATACCAACTTCCTAAAAGGGGAATTTTCAGAATAGTAATTTAGAATCCTACTTTACAATTCAAAAGGATTTTAAATTGCAGTTCAGATCAGAGGAAGAAGTATTTCTCTAACTGTTCCCAAACTCAAGTTATCACTTATTCAAAGTAATAAGGTAACCCAGTGTTGGCCCATAGAGAGCTAGACTTACTGCAATGAAACATGACTTTAGGGGGTTTCTCGCTTCCAGGACACATAAACGTAAGTGCACATGTCCTGCCTTTTAAGTACCATGTACCCTTCCCTATGAGCCTTTAGGGCCTTCCTTAGGAATGACACAAGTATTAAAAAGAAAGGTTTGGCTTGATAAAAAGTTTATTTTGCTAAGTCAAAATGGCAGTTCAAAACTGCACTACAAGCTGCAGTGACAGGCCTCAGACATGTTTTACAGTGTAAGTTTTAATATGTGGCACAATGAGTTTTGTAGCCTACTTATAGCATTTAATTTACAAGCTGTGGGTACATGTAGTACCATTTGCTAGGGACTTGTGGGTAAATGAAATGTGCCAAAGAGGTGAATACCAATTTTACCATCTTTGTGAGGGAGAACACAAGCTACTGTCTAGTAAGAGTAAAGAGTGCAGAGTCGTAATGTCAACAAAATAAAGGCTCAGCAAAAATAGGGTACTGATAGCATAAATTTGAGGGAATACTATGCAAGTGCTGGCAATGTCCAATATGCTCTAGTTGAGATATAGCACAGATTCTAGTGTCCTATTTTAAATGCTCAAAATCAGAGACATATCTTTCGACCTGGAGGCTGAAGAACACCAGCAATATTTTAATAGCTGCCAGTCTGGATCAATTATAGTTGCTATAGGTACTACTTTAATAACCACTTTTCATATTTCCTAATTAGAGTCCCCAGTTTGAAGACAGATTTTCCAGTCTAAAGTCTGAAGGACTTCAGAAATGTTTTTACAGTTAACTTCCTGAAATTGAGAACTGACGAAAACTGAAATGCTTTTTAATGGTAATTCAAATTTTAAAAAATTGTGACTCAGGGGGTGATTCCGACCCTGGCGGTAAAAACCGCCAGGGCCGGGGTCTGCGGGAGCACCGCCAAGAGGCTGGCGGTGCTCCTTTGGGCATTCTGACCGCGGCGGTACAGCCGCGGGCAGAAACGGAAAGTCGGCGGTGCACCGCCGACTTTCTGCTCCCCAGGGGAATCCTCCATGGCGGCGCAGCTTGCTGCGCCGCCATGGGGATTCCGATCCCCATACCGCCATCCTGTTCCTGGCGGTTTCGGCCGCCAGGAACAGGATGGCGGTGTGGGGTGTCGTGGGGCCCCCATAAGAGGGCCCCACTTAGAATTTCAGTGTCTGCTTAGCAGACACTGAAATTCGCGACGGGTGCTACTGCACCCGTCGCACCCCTTCCACTCCGCCGGCTCCATTCGGAGCCGGCTTCCTCGTGAAGGGTGTTTCCCGCTGGGCTGGCGGGCGGCCTTTTGGCGGTCGCCCGCCAGCCAAGCGGGAAACCCAGAATGACCGCCGCGGTCTTTGGACCGCGGTACGGTCTTCTGCCGGTTCCCGCTTGGCGGGCGGCTCCCGACGCCCGCCAAGCTTGGAATGACCCCCATAATGTGTTAAACGAAAATGAACTTGCAAACTCAAAATCTAAGCATAATATGAAGTTCTATAGCAAGTCTGCATGCTTCAATTTCAATGTATGAGTTAGACCAAAAATAAGAGCAAGTGCTAAGGGCTAGTTTGTCAGTCACATTATGAGTGCCTATCAGTCATAGCAGATTATTGATCCCTCACCTGCCCACTGGTTTTCCTATTATGTATCTTAAGATAAATTAACATGTTGACAATTTTGTTGTGACCATATGTATTTGGTACCAGATCCCTCTCCTAGGGCCGGCACTAATGTTACCTGCTGTGTGATACACACATAACCTTTGCACCATAGTGCACAGGAATTGCGTGAGTCTAGCATCATTTTTGTACAGGAACAGCACCCTTCCAGTACAAAATACTATGCTTCGACACACTTTAAAACCTTTCCTACTTTACATGCAAGCTGAACAATGCAGCACGCATACAAAGTTGGAAAAGAAAGGAGAAATGAAAACATTTCTTGTTTTAACGCCTGCTTTCAAATGGCATAAACTTTTGATACAAATCCCTGGCTGCTATTTTTTGTAGACAGGGTTTATCATCAAAAGACATGGGTGCTTGCATGGGAATGCCCATGTACCACCCGTTGGCACTAAGTAATGCAAAGCAGTGCTTTCTACTGCTTTTTACTTTTACGGTACTTTCCAGCGCAAAATAAGTTTTGCATTGAAAAGTAATGAAAAAATGTTGGCAGTGTGTTGATTTGGAAAAATGCACCAATTACTTAATGTCGTCACATTGTTGTCTTCACTTTATTCTGTTATTCTTAGGCACGATTAAAAGAACATCAGCCAACGCATTTCGTACTCAAGAATAGGACTTCTTCAGGGCTGTAATTCAACAGAAATAGTGCCCTAAGTGTATTTAAGAAAAAAATAAACACTCGTACATATCATAAATAAAAACATGAGATTTTTAACAATAACTAATGAACATAGTCAAAAAACATAATCAAAGAGCAAAACATACAGACGAGGGACCCCATCACCAAATTGCTACAATTTAAAAGACACACGTATTAAATATATAAAACACATATACTGATACACTTGAAGCTTATACATTTATGCCTACACATACAATATATGACCAACAAATTGACAAAAAAGATGTCAGACAAAATAGACACAAACAAAAGAAATAACCAACATATTCAAATCAGACATAACATACCTGTATACCAAGCAACAAATATCCACGGATTAAAAACATTAAACAATTATACAATGCTGTTCTGTACTTCCTAAACTGTAATTACCACAAATATAATTGTTATAGGAAGTGAGAGTAATACAAATGTCAAACCTAACAAAGTATAACTATAATGTGACTAACCTATGGCTAACAATGCCCCACCACATTTGAAAACCAAAAAACACATTAAAAAAATACAAATATAATGGAACAGAAAGTTGGTGCCATATATGATGTTATATTACTAATTTAAATTTTCAAAGAATTGTATATCAAGACAACCATACCTTATTTTGTTTTTTCAATTTATTTAAATTCAGAACATGTTTGTTCAAGTCCACCATATATGCATCCTGTTGCCTACAAGAGGCATACTCCCTAATATAGAAAGGAAAAAAAACACAAAATCATGCTAAAGATGACATCATCTCAAATACTGGCCAAAAAACTGAAGTGAGTATAAGATGAGAGACGATGCTGATATAATACTGTTAGTCGTTGATTGAATTAAACAGCTAAGAACTCAACAATTGCCATTACACTGAAAAGTGTAAATATGGCCCCAATATCAGCCAATAAGCCCCTATAAAGAGTGCATACCATCTTATATTTCAGAAATTCGCCTATCATGACCGCAATGCTACCTATCACAAGAACGAACAATTTCAACCGAACGTACGTCAGTCCTCATTATAAATATTGCCCCTTTTATAGCGATCATGCCATGTCAGAAATAAAAATAAAAAAACCCATAAACAAACAACATTTGAGAGAATAGTTATTAAGTCAAAAAACGCGGTTCATCAGGCAAACAGTCTACAGTTTACATTGTTCACAGGCATTTATAAATAGCCTCTGAACCGACCGGTAAAACACCATACAGGCGCTTATCTTTACATATTTAGAATTCTGCACCTCTCATCAACAAAGTGGAAGCCATCATCCACACGAACGATTTAATCAGAACACATACCCTAAGTAGGTTTTTAAAGGCAACCGCCTTTTTCACAGAATTCCATATCAGATCCAGTTTTACATAACAGTTTGTCATCTCTCATCTTATACTCACTTCAGTTTTTTGGGCAGTGTTTGGGATGATGTCATCTTTAGCATGATTTTGTGTTTTTTCCCTTTCTATATTAGGGAGTATGCCTCTTGTAGGCAACAGGATGCGTATATGGTGGACTTGAACATACATGTTCTGAATTTCAATGAATTGAATAAACAAAATAAGGTATGGTTGCCTTTATGTACTATTTTTTGAAAATTAAAATTAGTAATATAACATCATTTAAGGCACCAAGTTTCTGTTGCATTATATTTTTATTTTTTAAAATATTTTTGGGGGTTTACATAAGTGGTGGGACATTGTTAGCCATGGGTTAGTCACATTATAGTTACACTTTGTTAGGTTTGAAATTTCTATTACTATCACTTCCTATAACAATTATATTTTTGGTAATAATAGTTTAGGAAGTACAGAACAGCATTGTATGGTTGTTCAATGTTTTTAATCAGTGGATATTTGTTCCTTGGTATACAGTTATGTTATTTGAATTTGTTGTTTATTTTTTTTGTTAGTGTCTACTTTGTCTGACATCTTTTTTGTCAATTTGTTGGTCATATATTGTATGTGTGTGCATAAATGTATAAGCGTCAAGTGTATCAATATATGTGTTTTATATATTTAATATTTAATATGTGTGTCTTTTAAATTGTAGCAATTTGGTCATGGGGTCCCTTTTCTGTATGTTTTGATCTTTGATTATGTTTTTTGACTATGTTCATTAGTTATTGTTAAAAATCTCATGTTTTTATTTATGATATGTATGAGTGTTTTTCTTTTTCTTTAATACACTTAGGGCACTATTTCTGTTGAATTACAGCCCTGAAGAAGTCCTACTCTTGAGGATGAAATGCGTTGGCTGATGTTTCTTTTAATCGTGCCTAAGAATACCAGAATAAAGTGAAGACAACAATGTGAGGACATTTAGTAATTGGACTTCATTTTATGTATACAAAAGTGGTGCACTGCTGAATTATCTATTGCATTGAAAAGTAGATTAGGAAAAATACATTTTGTGGTGGTTAGAATCACTTTTGTGCAAAATGTTTATAAATCTCCCCCACTGTTTTCTATTTTGTTTTTTTTTAACTATGTTTATTGTTTTTTTAACATCAGTAATACAATATACAGGCAAACACGTCAGCCGAGGTAACTCAGCGATGCAAGCAGTAGTTCCGTTGCTTCCCATATAAGTATATCGTACTGCCCCTTAACAAATTAGGAGAGACAGGTTTTGTACAACTGACAAACATAAATCAAATCAAATCATTAGCATTTATAAAGCGCGCTACTCACCCGTGCGGGTCTCAAGGCGCTAGGGACAAAGGGGGTGGTTATCGCTGCTCGAACAGCCAGGTCTTTAGGAGTCTCCGGAAAGCGGAGTGGTCCTGGGTGGTCCTGAGGCTGGTGGGGAGGGAGTTCTAGGTCTTGGCCGCCAGGAAGGAGAAAGATCTCCCACCCGCCGTGGAGCGTCGGATGCGAGGGACGGCGGCGAGTGCGAGGCCAGAGGAGCGGAGGGGGCGGGTGGGGACGTAGAAGTTGAGCCGTCTGTTGAGGTATTCCGGTCCCTTGTCGTGGAGGGCTTTGTGTGCGTGGGTGAGAAGTCGGAAGGTGATCCTTTTGCTGACTGGGAGCCAATGCAGGTGTCTCAGGTGTGCGGAGATGTGGCTGTTGCGGGGTACGTCGAGGATGAGGCGGGCTGAGGCGTTTTGAATGCGTTGCAGGCGATTTTGGAGTTTGGCGGTGGTCCCAGCGTAGAGGGTGTTGCCGTAGTCCAGGCGGCTCGTGACGAGGGTCACGGTTTTTCTGGTGTCGGCGGGGATCCAGCGGAAGATCTTGCGGAGCATGCGGAGGGTGAGGAAGCAGGCGGAGGACATGGCGTTGACTTGCTTGGTCATGGTGAGAAGGGGGTCCAAGATGAAGCCGAGGTTGCGGGCGTGGTCTGCGGGGGTCGGTGCGGTGCCGAGGGCCGTGGGCCACCAGGAGTCGTCCCAGGCGGACGGGGTGTTGCCGTGGATGAGGACTTCAGTTTTTTCAGAGTTCAGCTTTAGGCGGCTGAGCCTCATCCAATCTGCGACGTCCTTCATACCCTCTTGTAGGTTGGTCTTGGCGCTGGCGGGGTCCTTGGTGAGGGAGAGTATAAGTTGGGTGTCGTCGGCGTAGGAGGTGATGATGATGTCGTGCTTGCATACGATGTTAGCGAGGGGGCTCATGTAGACATTGAAGAGTGTCGGGCTGAGTGATGAGCCTTGAGGTACGCCGCAGATGATCTCAGTGGGTTCTGAGCGAAACGGAGGGAGGTAGACTCTTTGGGAGCGGTTTACGAGGAAGGAGGCGATCCAGTCCAGGGCCTGGTCTTGGATCCCGGTGGAGCGGAGGCGGGTGATTAGGGTACGGTGACAGACGGTGTCAAAGGCAGCCGAGAGGTCGAGAAGAATGAGGGCGACTGTTTCACCGTTGTCCATCAGGGTTCTGATGTCGTCTGTGACTGAGATGAGGGCGGTTTCAGTGCTGTGGTTGGTTCGGAATCCGGTCTGTGAGGGGTCGAGCAGGTTGTTGTCTTCCAGGAAGGTGGTCAGCTGTTTGTTGACGGTCTTCTCTATTACTTTAATTACATAGAACTCAATTAACTAACAAGCCACAGCAGCAGCAGCTGTGCCTCAATCTTTACAAGATGATGGCACTTCCCCTGCAGTCCTGCAGTGTGGAGACCCTTGCAACCCCCACTTTGGCATAATAGGTCATATACATCAAAGTATGCCAATATCTGATCTTTAGCCTCTCTGCGTTCTCTGCTTCCCCAACACTCCTATGCACCAATATGAATGTGGAGGCTAGCCTCCATGAAAGAAGAGGGGTGGTATACTACTGACCCAGTATCTGAGTCTTGTGCATCTGGCGTGATCTGGGGATCCTGAAAGTTGTCCATGGAACCATCCCATTCTGCTGTGGCAGGTCTCTTCCAGAGCCCATGTGTTTCTTGCCGAAACACAGCTTCCTCAACTTTGCCCCACTTACGTTTCACAGCACATCACTGTGCCTCCCTGGATAGCATTCCAGCCGTCCAGCGCATTGCCATCAATCAATCATTAATATTGCTAAGTCAGCGGTTCATTGCACTCCCTGCGTGCCTGCGCCTATAGAGCTCTAAGATGCTGCTGACCATGATGCATAGGTAAGTGCGGCCTGTTATTTCTGATATTTCAACAGGTTTGATTGTGACCTCTAGCCAGAGGTCTCCAGCCTGCTGACAATTCCAGAACTTGTGTGCAATGTCTGCCTTAGGTTCCATACAATGCGGGCACATTGACACAGATCCTGAAAAGATCCTGTGAAACCTCACTCGTGTGAGGTAGGCCCTATGCAATTTGTTGTGCTGGATATGTTGGAACTGGGAATTGCTGGAGATCCTCTGTGGATGTATGAGGGCCCTGTCCCATTCTGTTTGTGCCAGCTATTGGCCAAATTCTACCTTCGGAGCCCTGTAGAGTGATAATAAAGGGGTCCTGTGATTGGTATGAAAGTGCCAGAGGCAGCCATGTTAGCAAGCGGGCTGGCCTTCTCCCATCATATGCATCATGTGAATGAGTGGGTGTTGAGCTGGTTCTGTATCGAAAATGTGCCATAGGTGGTCATTACAACCCTGGCGGATGGTGTTAAAGCTGCGGGAATACCGCAAACAGGCCGGCAGACAAAAAAAGGGAATTATGACCCTGGCGGAAACCGCCAACAAAGACAGCCACTTTAACACTCCGACCGCCACGGCGGTACAGACAAACAGCGCGGCGGTTACCGCCAACAGACAGGCAGGAGACAATGTACCGCCCACACTATTACAACCCACCAATCCGCCACCTTTTCCGGGGCGGATTCACCGTGGATAAAAACACGGCGGAAACAGCTTTTGCTATGGGAAAACGCTCACCTGAGCACATCCCACGAGGAACGACGACTCCATGGAACCAGAGCTGCAAATACTCCCTGTCCTTGTCTTTCTGCTCCTCTACGAACAACAGCTACGTAGGCGCAGAAGACACCAGTGAGTACTGCACCTACGACACGGGGGAGGCAAAAGTTAGGGGGACACCCACCAAACACCTCCACCCTCGCATATCACAACATACACACCAATGCATGCACAAAAATCACAAGAACAACCCACAATCCCACCGGCAGAATGAAAACACAATGCGAAATTCGGTCAAACATTATACAGGGAGTGCAGAATTATTAGGCAAGTTGTATTTTTGAGGATTAATTTAATTATTGAACAACAACCATGTTCTCAATGAACCCAAAAAACTCATTAATATCAAAGCTGAATATTTTTGGAAGTAGTTTTTAGTTTGTTTTTAGTTTTAGCTATGTTAGGAGGATATCTGTGTGTGCAGGTGACTATTACTGTGCATAATTATTAGGCAACTTAACAAAAAACAAATATATACCCATTTCAATTATTTATTATTACCAGTGAAACCAATATAACATCTCAACATTCACAACTATACATTTCTGACATTCAAAAACAAAACAAAAACAAATCAGTGACCAAAATAGCCACCTTTCTTTGCAAGGACACTCAAAAGCCTGCCATCCATGGATTCTGTCAGTGTTTTGATCTGTTCACCATCAACATTGCGTGCAGCAGCAACCACAGCCTCCCAGACACTGTTCAGAGAGGTGTACTGTTTTCCCTCCTTGTACATCTCACATTTGATGATGGACCACAGGTTCTCAATGGGGTTCAGATCACGTGAACAAGGAGGCCATGTCATTAGATTTCCTTCTTTTATACCCTTTCTTGCCAGCCACGCTGTGGAGTACTTGGACGCGTGTGATGGAGCATTGTCCTGCATGAAAATCATGTTTTTCTTGAAGGATGCAGACTTCTTCCTGTACCACTGCTTGAAGAAGGTGTCTTCCAGGAACTGGCAGTAGGACTGGGAGTTGAGCTTGACTCCATCCTCAACTCGAAAAGGCCCCACAAGCTCATCTTTGATGATACCAGCCCAAACCAGTACTCCACCTCCACCTTGCTGGCGTCTGAGTCGGACTGGAGCTCTCTGCCCTTTACCAATCCAGCCACGGGCCCATCCATCTGGCCCATCAAGACTCACTCTCATTTCATCAGTCCATAAAACCTTAGAAAAATCAGTCTTGGGATATTTCTTGGCCCAGTCTTGACGTTTCAGCTTGTGTGTCTTGTTCAGTGGTGGTCGTCTTTCAGCCTTTCTTACCTTTGCCATGTCTCTGAGTATTGCACACCTTGTGCTTTTGGGCACTCCAGTGATGTTGCAGCTCTGAAATATGGCCAAACTGGTGGCAAGTGGCATCGTGGCAGCTGCACGCTTGACTTTTCTCAGTTCAGGGGCAGTTATTTTGCACCTTGGTTTTTCCACACGCTTCTTGCGACCCTGTTGACTATTTTGAATGAAATGCTTGATTGTTCGATGATCACGCTTCAGAAGCTTTGCAATTTTAAGAGTGCTGCATCCCTCTGCAAGATATCTCACTATTTTTGACTTTTCTGAGCCTGTCAAGTCCTTCTTTTGACCCATTTTGCCAAAGGAAAGGAAGTTGCCTAATAATTATGCACACCTGATATAGGGTGTTGATGTCATTAGACCACACCCCTTCTCATTACAGAGATGCACATCACCTAATATGCTTAATTGGTAGTAGGCTTTCGAGCCTATACAGCTTGGAGTAAGACAACATGCATAAAGAGGATGATGTGGTCAAAATACTCATTTGCCTAATAATTCTGCACTCCCTGTAATGTGCCAATATACATGTCATACAAAAATATACTGATATATATTAGAAAATCACTCATAATTATATACAATACGAGAAGTAGTGCAGATATGTACACAACAATGTCCGTGCACCAACAGTCCAAAAATGCATGGCCGAGGTCCACAAACGACACCTGACCACAATCGGAGAGAACACTGCGGGGCATCAGATAGAAATACTACAGGCACCTTAGGGGGAAAGGAAGGGGGGGCACCTCAGCCAGATGAATGCGAAGCCAGATCCACGATGGGGCACCATGCCCACTGTGCCATCCTGGGGAGTGCAAAGCCACAGTCTCTCAAGTCTCTACAGTGGGTGGGTTGCCCACTGTGCCATCCTGGGGAGTGCAAAGCCACAGTCTCTCAAGTCTCTACAGTGGGTGGGTTGCCCACTGTGCCATCCTGGGGAGTGCAAAGCCACAGTCTCTCAAGTCTCTACAGTGGGTGGGTTGCCCACGGTGCCATCCTGGGGAGTGCAAAGCCACAGTCTCTCAAGTAGATGCAGTTCTCTACTGGTACTGGGTGGGACTGGTGCCCATACTGGATGAGTCTCCATGTGAAAGTTCCTGTCCTGTCACTGTCCCTGCTGCACATGGGATAAGGATGCCTGATGTGGCGGTCCATTCATTCCTACATGGTGCCTGCCCTGTTCAGCGGTGCTTTGCCATAGCGGTCTTTAGCCTGTTCAGCGGTCTTCACCATGGCGGTCTTTGCCCTGTTCAGCGGTGCTTTGCCATAGCGGTCCTTGCCCTGTTCAGCGGTGCTTTGCCATAGCGGTCTTTGCCCTGTTCAGCGGTCTTCACCATGGCGGTCTTTGCCCTGTTCAGCTGTCTTCACCATGGCAGTCATTGCCCTGTTCCGCGGTGCTTTGCCATAGTGGTCTTTGCCCTGTTCAGCGGTGCTTTGCCATAGCGGTCTTTGCCCTGTTCAGCGGTGCTGTGCCATAGCGGTCTTTGCCCTGTTCAGTGGTGCTTTGCCATAGCGGTCTTTGCCCTATTCAGCAGTCTTCACCATGGCGGTCTTTGCCCTGTTCAGCGGTCTTCACCATGGCGGTCTTTGCCCTGTTCAGCGGTGCTTTGCCATAGCGGTCTTTGCCCTGTTCAGCGGTGCTTTGCCATAGCGGTCTTTGCCCTGTTCAGCGGTGCTTTGCCATAGCGGTCTTTGCCCTGTTCAGCAGTCTTCACTATGGCGGTCTTTGCCCTGTTCAGCGGTCTTCACCATGGCGGTCTTTGCCCTGTTCAGCGGTGCTTTGCCATAGCGGTCTTTGCCCTGTTCAGCGGTCTTCACCATGGCGGTCTTTGCCCTGTTCAGCGGTGCTTTGCCATAGCAGTCTTTGCCCTGTTCAGCGGTGCTTTGCCATAGCGGTCTTTGCCCTGTTCAGCGGTGCTTTGCCATAGCGGTCTTTGCCCTGTTTAGCGGTGCTTTGCCATAGCGGTGCTTTGCCATGGCGGTTCTGGTACAGACATTGGTGTATGGCATGATTTTCCCTACACTGGGCATTGGTGTGTGGCATGACGTTCCATCATTTCCCAGCGGGGCTGTGGCAGCCGGGGCCCTCCTGGGCTGTGACTCTGGCGGTGGTCTCTGGACCAGTGACGATACTTGGGCCCTCCTGGGCTGTGACTCTGGCGGTGACCTCAGGACCAGTGACGATACATGGGCCCTCCTGGGCTGTGACTCTGGCGGTGGTCTCTGGACCAGTGACGATACTTGGGCCCTCCTGCGCTGTGACTCTGGCGGTGGTCTCTGGACCAGTGACGATACTTGGGCACTCCTGGGCTGTGACTCTGGCGGTGGTCTCTGGACCAGTGACGATACTTGGGCCCTCCTGGGCTGTGACTCCGGCGGTGGTCTCTGGACCAGTGCCGATACTTGGGCCCTCCTGGGCTGTGACTCCGGCGGTGGTCTCTGGACCAGTGACGATACTTGGGCCCTCCTGGGCTGTGACTCCGGCGGTGGTCTCTGGACCAGTGATGATACTTGGGCCCTCCTGGGCTGTGACTCTGGCAGTGGTCTCTGGACCAGTGACGACGGTGCTGGCGGTTGTGTCTGGACCGCCGGAAATGATGGCGCACTTCTCTGCTGTGACACTCACAACAGGCTGGCAAAACTTCCTCTGGACCTTCCCCACCTTTGGTGGAGTCACAGCTGACTCTCCAATCCCCTCCGAACCCAGGTCAGTTGTTGGCCCACCAGGAGTCCTAACACGGTCCCGTCGTCCACTCTCCAATTTTAGAGCCTTTATAGGGGGTGGGCTGCCAGTGCCTTGGCTCCGGGTCCTGCTGCCTGCCCTAGTGGCCGGTGCACTCCACAATCCCTGAACTTGCACCACTGGTATTGGAGGCTTTTTGGCTGAGGCGCTACGACGGGACTGATGAATTGGAGGCGGGGTGGGGGCAAAAAGGTCAATTTTACACAGGGACAGTTTCTGACGAACACTGGGATGGGTAGCTGGAGGGGGTCTGGGAGTGGAGGAAGAGGAGGTGGTTGTAGGAGGTGTTACTTTAGCTGTTTTGGGTGCAGGTGCAGGTACAGGAGGCTGTCGTGAGGTGGATGGATGTTGGGTGAGTGATTGCCGGCGTTTGGGTACTTTGGGAGGGGGCGTCACAGACACACTGGGAGAGGACACAGGGGACGTGTAAATGGCAGTGGAGGTGGTGAGTGCAGGTGAGTGGCTTGTGGTGCTGGGTGTCCTGGTGCGATTCCTGGTGCCTGTAGATGTGGTGCATGCAGGTGTGTGTGTAGACGAGACTGGGAGGGAGGAGGGAGAAGAGGAGGAGGGGACACAGTGGAGACAGTGGATGTTGCTGTGTCTGTATGGGTGTGATGCTTGTGTGAGTGCCTGTGGTATGTGTGGTGCCTATGTTTGCTTGAGCTACATTTGGGTGTTGACTTGTGTGCATGCTGGTCTGTAGGTGTGCTTGGGATGGGCTGGGGTACAGGGGATTGGGTCTGGGTGGAGGAATTAGGAGGGGGGAGGCTCGACACAGGGACAATGGCTGCCATCAGTGCTGAGGCCAGAGATTGCAGGGTTTGCTGAAGGACAGCCTGACCAGAATGAATGCCCTCCAGGAATGCATTACCGTGTTGTAACTCTCGTTCTACACCCTGGATGGCATTCACAATGGTAGACTGCCCAACAGTGAGTGACCTGAGGAGGTCAATGGCCTCCTCACTGAGGGCAGCAGGGGTGACTGGGGCAGGGCCTGAGGTGCCTGGGGCGAAGGTGATGCCCACCCTCCTGGGTGAGCGGGCACGGGGCGAACGCTGAGGGGCTGCTGGGAGGGCAGTGCTGGTAGGGGAGGTGGCGGCTGTACCTGTAGAAGTGGTGCGCACAGATGGTGCCGCCACCACAGGGGAGCTCCCATCGGCGGACGAGTCCGTGTCGCTGGTTGGTGATCCGGTGGCCGACGTGAAGCTCCCCTCGCCCTCCGTCCCACTGGTGCATTCAGAGTCCGTGGTGTGGCCCTCCATGGCCATGTGAGATGCAGCTTCCTCGTGCTCCGGTGCCACTGTACCTCCGCCTGTTGATGCTGATGTACAAAAGGACAGGGAGAGCAGGAAAAGGGGGGGAGACAGAAGAACGAGCGTTTTAGTGCATGGTATTCTGCTACCGTTGGCGGACAAGACAGACGCAGCAGCCCCCTGCATTACGCTGTGCTCCTGCACTCTGCACACGCAATTTTTGGGTTATGGCCTACATGGCAATGGTGGACATCTGCGCACATGGATGCCACAGGGGCAAATATACCTCAACTTGGCACTCTGCTGAGGTGGGGTTGAGTGCCACATGGCCTACATACGGAGGGGCCTTGCGTACCTAACTCGCCCTGGCCTAGGGACACCCACAGCCCACCTCCCCCACCCAGACACCTCCACTGCACTCAAAGTCCACAGAATGAGGTTGTACTCACCCCCTTGTGTCTGCTGTGATGTCCCCAAGTGCCCATCCAACTCCGGGTAGGCCACCGCCAGGATCCGGAACATCAAGGGGGTCATGTTGCGACGGGCACCCCTCCCACATTGGGAGGCCATCCCCAGCTGAGCCTCCGCCGTCTTCTTGCTGCAGCGGCGAATGTCCTCCCATCTCTTCCGGCAGTGGGTGCCCCGTCTGGGGTGGGCCCCCAGGGTCCGGACCTCCTTGGCGATGGCACGCCAGATGTCCCTCTTCTGGTGGGCGCTGACCTACATGACATGCACAAGGGAAGAGGAACAGTCATTACCCACTGCACCGTCGTTGTGAGTGGCCCCTCCCTACTCTGGCCATGTGGCCCATTCATTCGCATGCATTAATGTTCAATCAACTCTGCCCACTTCCCTCTTCCACCCAGCCCTCTCCACCCAGGCCTAGCCCATACAACGTGCTCCCTGTGTTCTAACCTGTTGGTCTGGAGGACCGTAGAGTAGCGTGTACTGGGGGAGGACCCCATCCACAAGTTTCTCCAACTCCTGTGCAGTGAAGGCAGGGGGCCTTTCCCCAGACGCAGCAGCCATCGTCGCTTCCAGACCGAGGTCACAGCAGCACTAGCAGTGTAGGTCCTCTCCTGTCGAAGGTCAGGTATCTAGTGATTGAACAGTTAGAAAATGGCGGTGACGTCCGCGGCGGTGACGTCCACGGCGGTGCGCATCATCACCGCCGGCGCACCTGTTCATTGGCTCCTGGGACCCATAGGGTCCACTGTTAACCAATACAGCATTGCGCCGCGGTCTACGACCGCCTACCGCGACGGTGTGCAACACCAGCGCAGTTACCCCACAATCCCATTGTCCCAGTTTAGAGGTCAGGCAGCCGCCATTTCAGGGGCCCACATGGCTTCATTTGCTACTGCGTCACACATAGCTAGGCCTACACTCTACACACATACAGGAAGGGTTTCGTGAGTGGTGTAGTCTTGTGTGTAACTGTGGGTACATACCTGGAGGAATAGTGACTGGTTCTTCGCTGTTGTCCTTCATAGGCACCGTCAGCTGGAACATATGAGAAGATGGCGGAATTCTCTGGTGTACCGACCGCTGGTGGACCTGTTGACAATGGAAGAAAGACATATCATCGTCACCTACCGGTTTGACAGTGCCACTATCCAGGAACTATGTACCCAGTTGGAGCCAGACCTGATGTCACCGATCCGCCATCCGACTGGAATCCCCGCTGACGTGCAGGTGCTGTCAGTGCTCCATTTCCTTGCAAGTGGGTCTTTTCAGACAACAGTGGCCATGTCATCAGGGATGTCCCAGCCTATGTTTTCCAACGTTCTGTCTAGAGTGTTGTCTGCCCTGCTGAAACACGTAAGGAGCTACATCATTTCCCCTCAGGTGGAGGATTTGCCTACAGTGAAGGGTGACTTCTATGCCCTTAGACATATCCCCAACGTCATAGGTGCCATTGATGGGACCCATGTAGCTCTGGTCCCCCCCGCAGGAGTGAACATGTGTACAGGAACAGGAAGAGTTATCATTCCATGAATGTCCAGATGGTCTGTTTGGCAGACCAGTACATCTCGCAGGTAAATGCTATGTTCCCTGGCTCAGTGCATGACGCCTACATCCTGCAGAATAGTAGCATCCCTGATATGATGGGTCAACTTCAGAGGCACCGGGTATGGCTATTGGGGGACTCTGGTTACCCCAACCTGTCCTGGCTATTGACCCCAGTGAGGAATCCCAGGACCAGGGAAGAGGAACGCTACAATGAGGCCCATGGGCGGACTAGGAGGGTGATCGAACGCACCTTCGGACTCCTGAAGGCCAGGTTCAGGTGCCTCCATATGACAGGTGGATCCCTATTCTACTCACTGAAGAAGGTGTGCGACATCACCATCGCCTGCTCCATGCTCCATAATTTGGCTTTGCGACGCCAGGTGCCTTTTCTGCAGGAGGATGATCCAGATGACGGTGTTGTAGCAGCTGTGGAGTCTGTGAAGCCTGTGGACAGTGATGAGGATGAAGCTGAGGAAGAAGAAAACGACAACAGGGAGTCAGTCATACAGCAATATTTCCAGTGACACACAGGTGAGAACATTTTCAGATTTTACATTACATTCACTGTCACACGTCTACCTCTATCCTGTTTGTCTATTTCAATCACTATTTTTTAACTGAGATGTACCCTTCCATTACGGTTTCACAGGTGTGGTAACCTACGTGTCAACTGCTTGCATCCTTCAAGGGCTTGTGATTTGTGACATAGGTATGTTAGCCTTACAATGGTACAGCCATTATGACACTGTCATTGATAATACAAAGTACGAAATCATAGACTGACTTCAGATTGTTTTGTGTTTCAAGGGTGTTTATTGAAGTGCTAATTATTGGAGGGGGTGGTAAAATGGAGAGGGGGATGGTGGAGGAATGTCCATGGCAGAGTCCAGTCTATTAGTCTCACAGGTGCACTGCCCGTCTGGGCATAGGAAGTGGAGCTGGGGCAGTTCGAATATGGACAGGGTAACAAAGTGGGATAGTGGGAGGACAATCAGGGTGGTCTCATTTCCTGGCGGGGGTCTTGCCATCTTGCTTTGTCCTGTTCCTGGATCTCAGGGACCGCTTGCGTGGTGGTTGTCCGTCTGCAGGGGATGGGGTGCTGGTGTGTTGGTCCTGTGGCGGGGCGTTGTGTCCACTAGCGCCGGCGGAGGTGGTGGGCAGTTCATAGTCCTGGCTAGTGTCAGGGGCCCCTTGGAGTGCCACGGTGTCCCTCAAGGTCTGCTGTATGTCCTTCAGCACCCCTACGATGGTGCCCAGGGCGGAGCTGATGGTTCTGAGCTCCTCCCTGAAGCCCAAATACTGCTCCTCCTGCAGCCACAGGGTCTCCTGCAACTTGTCCAGGACCGTCGCCATCGTCTCCTGTGAGTGGTGGTACGCTCCCATGATGGAGGAGAGGGCCTTGTGGAGAGTTGGTTCCCTTGGCCTGTCCTCCCCCTGTCGCACAGCAGCCCTCCCAGTTCCCCTGTGTTCCTGTGCCTCCGTCCCCTGGACCGTATGCCCACTACCACTGCCCCCAGGTCCCTGTTGTTGGGAGGGTGGGTTACCCTGGGTGCCCTGTAGTGGTGGACACACCGCTGATTGACCTGTCCTGGGTAGGGAGGTTTGGGCCCGCTGGGTGGGTGCTGTGCTGGTGTTACCAGAGGGTGGAAGGTCGGTGTTGGGCTGTGCCTGTGCAAGGGGAACCAACTGTCCTGAGGCCCACGATGGTCCGGGCTGGTCATCAAGATCCAGTAGGGCAGAGCTGCTCTCGTCACTGTGGGCCTCTTCTGGGGGTGGAGTGGTGTTGTCTGGACCCTCTGGTGTGGTGACGGTCCTTCGTGTTCCTGCAGGGGCATAAGATCATGATTATTGCAGGTGTGTGTGTAATGGTGTGCAATGGGTGGCTGTGCGTGAACCCCAGTGCAAGCATTCCTGTGTGGGGGCTTGTGTGATGACGGTTGGGGGGGTGTTCTGGGTATGTGCAGTGAGCATGCTTTGGTGAGGGGTGACCATGCTTAGTTGTGTCATGCAGGGCTTGGTGTTGGGATGTGTGGTTTGTGTTATGGGTACATTAGTGATGAGTTGTAGTGATAGGGGAGGGTGTGAGGGTTGGGGTGTGTGATAGCATGCAGGTAGGGTGGGGGATCTGATAGTTGAGATTTGACTTACCAGTGTCCCATCCTCCACCGACTCCTACGAGGCCCTCAGGATGCAGGATGGTCAAGACTTGCTCCTCCAATGTTGTTAGTTGTGGGGGAGGAGGTGGGGGTCCGCCGCCAGTCCCCTGTACCGCAATGTTGTGCCTGGAGACCGTGGAACGCACCTTCCCCCGTAGGTCGTTCCACCTCTTCCTGATATCCTCCCGATTTCTTGGGTGCTGTCCCACAGCATTGACCCTGTCAACTATTCTGCGCCATAACTCCATCTTCCTGGCTATTGATGTGTGCTGTACCTGTGAGCCAAATAGCTGTGGCTCTACCTGTACGATTTCCTACAACATGACCCTGAGCTCCTCCTCGGAGAAGCGGGGGTGTCTTTGGCGTGCCATGGGGTGGTGTGTGTGATGTGTGGGGTGGTGTATGTGTTGATGAGTGTGGTGAGTGTAGTGGTGTGTGGTGTTTTGTGCATGGAAGTTGTGTGGGTGATGGTGTTGTGTGCCTCTGTGTGATGGGGTTGTCAATTGCTGTGCAGTCTCTCTGGCCTTCTTTCAGAATTTGTGGTCGTAGGGGTTTGTGGGTGATGTGGGTGTGTGTTTTATATAGTGTTGGGTGTGTGGGAGTGTTGTTTGTATGTGTATCAGGTGTGGTAATTTGGAATTGTCCAATGTGGAGGTGTTTTGGAGATGTGTGTGTATTTTGAGCGCGGCGGTGTGTACCGCCAATGGAACCCCGCGGTTGAAAGACCGCCGAGTGGATTCGTGGGTCGTAATAGCATGGGCGTGTTTCTGTTGCCGTGGAGGTGGAGGATTTGTTTCTGCATGTTTATCACTGACCTTTGGTGTGGCGGTGTTCTGTGGGTGTCTGAATTTCGGCGGATTCCGAGATGTGTGTCATAATAGCTGTGGCGGTCTACCGCGGCCGCGGCGGTGTATTGGCGGTCTTCTGCATGGCGGTAAGCGCCTTTTACCGCCAATGTTGTAATGACCACCATAGTCTTCTGAGTTCTGCCACCAGTGGGCCATAGGCCAGGAAGTGCCCTTCTGGTCTCTGTTATCCCTCAGACGGTCAAATAGAACCAGTGTCCCTTCCTGGAACAGATCTCCCAAGGTGCTCACCCCAAGCGCTTACCTCATTGCCACTCTGTCACTCCTGATCAGCTCTTTGAATGGTCTGATAGACCCCACTGGGTACTGAGGCATAGTTGGCATGAAGAGTAAACCCCTCTGGAAAGTACCATGGACCACTCACAATAGCCCTTTGGGGTGCTGTTGTATTGTCCCCTGTGGGAGGAAAGTCTCCCGCACTATCTACTGCATGCACGGTTGGAGGCTAGCCCCACCAGCTAGCAAGTAGGCCACTGCAGCTGTGTTGCAAAGTAGTAATATGCAATGTTGGGATCCCCTATACCCCCTTATCCAGGAGCTGCATCTTGGTCAATGCAATGCCCTGTTGCCCTTTATCACACATGAAACCCTCCAAAATGGTATGTAATGTATGGTAGGTGCTACAGTTGATGCTTACTGGCCAATTGTGACATTTTTATAGGATGCAGGGCATATAAGCATTTTGATAGGGACACCCTAGCCTGAACTAAGAGTGGGAGTGAACATTAGAATATAATCTGCGGTCAAAGGGAGGCCACAGCCCTCGGAAAGTTGCCATCAATGAGGTCCAGGGTAGTGTGGTAGAGGTTAATGCTCAAATAGTGAAAGGTGTGGGGCTCCCAGTGGAGGTAGTGTGCATCGACCCTGAAAGGATTTGGCGGGCAGGCCAAGTGGATTGGGAAGACAAGTTTTGTACTAGTTCATTCCCAACCCAGTGGCGGCACAGCACTCTAACAACAAACTCACTATCTCATTGATGCTTGCTTGGATATCTCTCACATAGATTAATACATTGTCTACATATAGGGAGACCACTTGTATTGACCCCCGCTGAGGGTATGCCCCAGGCTTGACCTGTTTGTCAGAGCCTCTGCTCCAGCAGCTTGATTATCAGGGTGAATATCAAATGGGTGCCTCTACTGACCCAGAAAAGGGCCAATCTTTACCCTTGCAGTGGTCTCCCATTAAAGGAGTCATGCGAGCCTCTGCAGTCGGCCCTCAATCCCCACTTTTGTCAAAGCCGCAAACATGTACTTCCAATAGATGATGTCAAATTCTTTTTCCAGGTCAAGGACCCCACATGCCGCATAGGGCCACCATGCTGGTGCCATCCCCAACACTCGGTATGCCGGCAGATATTGTTGAGATAAGTGTCATGGAATGACCCAGGATGAACCCCTTTTGAACCTGGTGGAACAGATGTTTGAGGTGTTCAAGTAGTCTCACTGCACAGATTATGCTTAATTTTTTGTGATTGGTTCCCAGCATTGACAAGGGTCGAAAGAATGTCATCTCTAATGGGTCTCTCCCAGGTTTTGAAAGCAAAAGTAGTAACACCTCATTGACTGTCAGAGTCAAATGCCCAACAGTGAGGATGGTGGTTTATAGTTTTAACAGCCTAGGGGCCAGCGTCTACTCATACACTATATTAAAATTTGATAGGGAACCCATCTAGTCCCGGGTTTTGCTGGTAGTGGCTCTCCAAATGTCACCACTAATTTCCTGGTCCGTTGGAGGGTTATTATGGCCCGGCCTCCCTATTGGGTCAATGATTAGCAGTGTAATTACACTTAGGAAGTCCAGGATCTCGGCTGACGGTCCATTGGGGGGGAATTGTAAATGGAACAGTAATGAACGATGAATGCCACATGTATCTCGATTTGGTTAGTGGCAAGTTACATTGGGGCTACATGTATTGCAGTTATGGTGGTGGTTTCCACTGTAAAAAGTCACAGATCTGGGCCTAAATGCATCCTCTTTTTTGCTCGCCATGCCATTCAGTTTGGACCAGCCATATGCAGTTCAGTCTTGACATGCTCCCCATGGGAACAGTCCAGCTCGAACTGCCAGTATAGGTCCTCCCTGGACCTGGAAAAGAAGCATCTTGTGACTGCTTTCAGGGTATCACCCATCATCAGCCAGGATAGCTTGAATCCGTTGGAATAGCAACCTTGGGACCCATGTCTGGGCATAACCTTCCCATTTAGGGTCACAAATGAAAAAAGAAAAGATAATGGAGGGAATGCTGAACAATGTCAAACATTCACCCCCATTCACATATCTAGGCCTACATCCATTGTTTTTTTGCTCATCACAGCATTCCAGTTTGAACCCAGCCCTATAAAAATCAGTCTTGACAAGCTTCCCATGGGAACAATCCAGCCCAAACTGCCAGGTCAGATTATCTCTGGACTAGAAAATAATTACCCAGACAGAGTGGCTTCGGACTATCACCCCTCATCAGCCAGGCTAGCTTGAATCTGGTGGCATAGTGAGCACCGGACCCACATCTGGGCATACCCTTCCCACTTAGGGCAACAAATGTAAAAAGAACAGATGATGAACGGAATGCTAAACAAAGTCAAACATTCACCACCAGTCACAAATCTAGGCCTAAATCCACTTCTTTTTGCTCGCCCCACCATTCCAATTTGCACCCAGTCATAGGCAAATTAGTCTGAACTGCCCAGTCAGGTCCTCCCTGGACTAGAAAACAAGCATCCTGGGACTGGTTTCAGGGTTTCACCCCTCATCAGCCAGGCCAGCTTGAATCCGGTGGTATAGCGAGCATAGGATACACATCTGGGTATACCCTTACCATTTGGGGTGACAATTGCAAAAAGAACAGATGATGGTCAGAATGATGACCAGTGTCAAACATTCACCCCTAGTCACAGATCTGGACCTAAATCCATTGCTTTTGTAGTTTCCACTACACCTCTCAGTAGCCATGCTAGTAGGCAACCTGGCTTGTCACCCTCACCATGCATCCTAGCTTAATTTGTCCTATAGTCAAGATACCTCAGTGAGTCAACGCGTCAAGCTTGTTTCTACTGTGCTTCAGCCAAAGCTGATCACTTAGCAGGATCATTCCACGGGGTGGTTTAGAGGACTTCTAAGGAGATCTCCATCTGGTTCAACTCACGGTGCAGGGCAGTACATGTGTCCACCTCTTTATATATGCAGTAGCCCCTCAACACCACTTTCATTGCCTCCCATTCTGTCAAACTAGTGGTAGCTGTGCCCTAGTTTTCAGTGAGGTAGTTGGACAGGGGAGTGCAAGTCGAGTCCTGAAATACCAGAGTGCACTGGGTTGCACCTGCCAAGTTGGTACTGGCGGAAGAACTTCTCCCAACATGTGTTTGAGCTATAGTGGGTTATGGTTGGACAGGGTCTTCCCTAAATATTCAGCCATGATCACTTTTTACAGGGTGGCATGACGACCACGAATGCAGTGAAGACACAGATGGAGGCAATGAGACAAAGAGTAATACAAATACTCTCTAACGCTCTAACGTCTGGGTGTAATGTGCACCAACTATCTACTAGGGAACAATGCATAAGACACTGGGACTGATAAGTCACAGTGGCTACCACACCGGCGGTCGGCAGAGAAGGGTGTGAGCTGTCTATTTGTGGGCTCAGTACGCAATTGAAATCCCTCCCATGATCCAGGTTATATATTTCCATCTGGTCAAAAAGGTGGAAAGGTGGGCCAGGAATGCCTGTTGTGCCACATTTGGGACATAAGCACTTCCCAACAGCAGGGATTTTCCAGCTAGTTGGCCCTCCACAAAGACATATTAGCTCTCGGGGTTATCACTATTACAGTGGCTTTGAAGGGCAATGAAGTTGTCATCCAGACAAGGGCTCTACGAGCGAACCCCAAACATGTGGTACTGTTGCATTTGCCCACCACCGTTCCTGTAAGCGTATACCTTCCTTCTGGGGTATGTGGGTTTCCTGATGATTGAATGCTATTTGGGCCTCCCTTCTCTTAACGCATTCGCATTGTTGTCATACTCCAGACATTCCATGTTCCAAAACACAATCGAACCATTCTAGCCACTTTCTGTGTGGTGAGGTATGAGTAGAAAGGATGGAGGCAAACTATCAAAGTGCCCTGGTGCAGAGGGCAGGTTGTGCACAGGGCTGGCAATGGGCACACTGCACTCACAAAAATACTAAAAACAGATATCCCAAACTCCCACACATCGGGGGCTGTAGTCTACCTTGCGCTACACAAGACAATACACATGGAGAAAGATGGGGAGTGGTCAACCTGTCACAGTCAGAATGTGCTGAGTCAGTGCTCATGTGATCCAAAAAAATGAGGGGATAGGCTCAACCCTTCTTTCTGAAGTGCATCACCGCATTGTGGTGTAAATCTATCCAGGTCATTCCTGCCACGTCCACCTCCCAGCCTTAGGGCCTGATTTAAGAAAAGTGGTGTTTCATCCACTGCAGCACCACTTTTCTTGTGCCCCTTAGTGCCCTCCTAACGCTAACATGGGTGTGCTGTATTTAATATACAGTGCACCATGGTAGTAGTTAGGGATCTAGCGTCAACATATTTTATGCTAGTTTGGCGCTTTCCAGGATTAGCATAAAAAATGTTGACGCTAATCCTGCAAAGCACATTGAGGTGCATTATAAAGAATGGTGTGCCTCCTTTTAAAGCCTGCTCTGTGCAGGCATTGAAAATGCTGCACAAAATGGAGCAAAGAAATCTTTTAGAATCCTTTGCACCAGTTTTTGCACCCCCACAGGA
Organism: Pleurodeles waltl; assembly: GCF_031143425.1. Classification (NCBI taxonomy): domain Eukaryota; kingdom Metazoa; phylum Chordata; class Amphibia; order Caudata; family Salamandridae; genus Pleurodeles; species Pleurodeles waltl. Next base: position 163,006,618 of record NC_090450.1, on the reverse strand, counting down.
GAATGCCCCTCTTGCATACATTATGCATGGAACAAGCATAATGTGGAGCAAGGGGTTATAAAATGTGTAAATCTGGTGCAGCAATTTTGACCTTGTTGGGCCACATTGATATTTTTTTAAATGATGCTAATGTGGTGCAAGAAGGTGTCAGGCCCTCTTAAATCTGGGCCTTAGTTCAGTGACCCTACTCAGTAGGGCAATGGCCAAGCATATGTTCATATTCCAAAACTGAGAAAGGCGTGTGCAGCCCAACAAGCAGCTACATGCAGGGGGCTGAGCAGTATCAATAATGATGGGGGTTCAGGCGATTTCATCTGTTGTCTGCGGCGTGATCACCAGGAGGACAACAGAGGTAGTACTCCTCTCCGATGTACTTGACCTCGCTACAGACAGCACCTCATCAAGGTCCTGACCAGTATGGGAGTGTCTTTCCACCCACATGTTGATGTCTGCAGACAGAGCATGCTTCTGTTCTACGGATGCCTGAGGGGAGGTAGGAACTCCTGCCATTCCAGAATCTCATCTTCCACAACTTCAGCATCTCCACCTGTGACGTGCCACAAGTAACCTCTTCCGTGCTGTTGGTGTAGCGATTTCCACTGAATTTATACCTTTGTTGCTCGACCCAGTACCAATCATCTGCCAGTTCCGTGAAGAAGTAACTTGTATGGTTCTCCATCATCTTCAGGGTGGCCAGAAACAACAAGAAGTACAAGAAGTACAAGACCAGCTGACAGTAGCTTCTTCACGCCAAGGAATGAAGCTGTCCAGTGCTGAACGCTAAAAGAGTAATCCGAGCATAAAAATATATGCGTGTTTCATGAGCTAGAAGCACCTTGATACGAGCTGTCTGCCGGATAGCTTTCTTGTCTCTGTAGTTCTTTATTCTGGTCACCACTGGTCTTGGTGGGGTGCCTGGAGATGGCTGCCTCACCAGCACCCTGTGGGCCCACTTCACTAGGAAATGAGGCAAGATCCCTGTAGGTGAAACTGACTGTGCCAGCCAGTTTTCAAAGAACATCACCAGTTCTCATCCATCTGCACCCTTCAGAAATCCCACAATGCAGATATTGTTGTAACATGATCATTCTTACGAGTCCTCTGCTCTGCTATCTAATTCATAGATTCTTACTGTGAGGTTCTTGATTGTACCTTCAAGCATCAGTACTGTAGGCTGCATTTGTTCAAGTGTGTCCTTAGTGTGCTACACTTGCGCTAGCAACTTTTTTTTATCATCTCCCAGTAGGCCAAGTTCTACTTCTGCGGAGTCCACTCTGCCTCCTAGGTCTTGCAGAGTATCCTCTATCGCTGCTAGGATTTTGTCTTGTTTGGCAGTCATCGGGTCCATTGCCACTCCTGTGTCCTGCATGGCAACACTCTCTGGGCTCTGGGCTTTGGCTTTCATGCTCCCCTTGGAATGGACAGTCGCCCCATGCAGGGTGTCCACTCCTCCGGTCAGTCAGACTTCCCTCTCACGAGGCTCAAGGTCTGAAAGATGAGAATGGAGAACTTGTTCACCCCAGCCGTGGTAGCAACAATTTACAATTCGTGAGGGCCCCCACCGCACTCCTGGGCCTATCAACAGATATATGTACAAGAGTGCATTGGCAGTCTGAGCAGAAGTGGGCACTTTATGCAAAGTATCTGATGTGGCCTGGAGTAATGTACAAGCTATTGAGGACTCCTCTATGGCAGTGCTTGGGCCCGCCTCACCCATTTAGTCAGTGAATTACCTTGTTCAACAGCCAAATGGAGAACAAACAGTCCCAGTGTGCCCTAAACAAGGATTCCATCACAGGACGGGTTATCTACTCTATCCGTTGCATATTTGAGCATCTTTTGTTGACTTATGAACAAGCGGGACCACAATTACATTAGAGATGGCTCAGTCCAACCTCATGTTCCAGAGTGTGCAGAGCCTGAGTAGTCACCCCACCACATTTCTGGACCCACCTCACCCATTAGTTCATGGTATTCCTTGTGCGTGTTACCAAGAGGGGCACAATCAGTCCTGCAGGGCTGTTGCACCAAGGTCAAACCCCAGGGGGTGCAATTCTGTTTTTAGTTCAGTAAGGAAAATCAATGCAGAATACATGTCTGGGCATACTGGGTCATGTCTATCCCCTCAATGTCAGAGCCCTATCTTCCAATTGGCTCTGCCCCAAAGAGTGTGCTCAGTCCAGGCCTCTCCTCTTTCTAGGCAAGTTCAATCACTGGTTGCATGCCCCAAGGTCAAAGGGATATGTGCCGCCACCCCCTATGCCACCGTTGGTCTCAAGGGCCTCTTCTTTCTGGCTCAGTGCTGGCTTCCTGAAGCTGTTGCATTGTTCTGAATGAGCCTCCCCCACTCACCCTGGTCTCTGTAGCATATTGGGCCTATTCCAAGAGAGGTGCCCCCACACTCATGGAGGCTGCCCACAGCTGGAATGTGAGCTGTTCATTGGAGCTGGCCACCACCTTCCTCTTCCTCACCAGCCACACAGCTGTGGTTCCACAGTGGTGCGAAGGCACACCTGTCCTGTGGAGTGTTGGCCTCAATCTGCATCCACTCCAAAGGGGCTAGAGTAGATAGGGCTCAGGTAAGGCCATACACATTCCTGCCATTCCTCACCTGGAGGTCATTTCTCTCCCGGCAAGGGGGGGGGAGATACCTCCTCCACCCTCGATATCTCACGAGGCCTCGCACTGTGGGTTTTTTGGGCCATCGGACACTCCATGTGCTATTTTCAACTGGGGAGGAAGGCCATCACTCACCACAGGCCCCCCTCCAATACTGGACAGCAATAAGGGAGGTGCACAGCAAGGGCAGACAACTAGATGGGCCCAGATCGTTGGTCTCCCTGGGGAGAAATGCTAAATTGCGTCCTCCATCATGCCTCAGTTGGCCACACCCTCCATAAACAGTTTTCTGTCTGTGGTAAGCCCACATCTGAGTCTAGTTTGTTGATCCACATCATCTCAAAAGCTATTCAAACTCTTTTCAAGTCTCCCATCTTCAATGTTTTGACTGTGTTGGATTCTCTTGAAACAGGTGCCTTTGATGTCTTTGTTAGGACCATAATAAAATAATGAGGTACAACAATGCTGTTAGAGGGCAACATTTCCTTGGAATCTAGAGATCTGCTGGCTTTCAGCTAGGTTCACACTCTACAAATACCACTGAAATATGTACAATACACAATACACTCTGGGGGGGAAAGGCATTTTCCAACCCAATTACATTTTTTGAGACTGCCTTAGAGGGCCCAAATTCAATTAATGGAATGCTTGCATTAATCTCAGCCACTTGTAGTCACTCTTGGTTGCATTTTAGTGTATTACTTTTAGCGTGTATGTGAGAGTACAGTTGCCATTGTGGTATAGTGAACCAGCTGGTTCACAACCGACCTCCAAGGTTCTAAACACACCTGCAGATGACTCAAACGAAAATGGGGGAACAGCAAATACATGGCAGACCACACACCTTACAAAGACACAATCACCACGCACCACCAATGCATCAGAGCCTCCAGAAATGCAGCCATCTGCACCAACAAGCATGACAGTAAGGAGTTCTTTAACATAGTCAAGGAATTCACAAACTCCAGCTTGGACACTGCAGACATCCCCCCTCTCAGGACCTATGCGACAACCTTGCCACCTTTTTCCACCAGAAAATCCAGAATATATAAGAAGGGTTTGAGAGCCAAATCCCACCCCAATCGCTTTCCAGCACCACCACGGACACCACCTCCCAGCCGACACTGAGCCAATGGACCCCCATCTCAAAGAAAGACTCCCAAAAGCTCATGAACGCTATCAATTCTGGGGCACCCTCGGACTGGTGCCCACACCACATTTTCAACCAAGCCAGCCCCACTATCCCCCCCAGGCTATGCCAGACTATTAACTGCTCCATCGAAACCACCACCTTCCCAAATGACTGGAAGCATGCAGAGATCAAGCTGCTGCTAAAGAAACCATCCACCAATCCCAGTGACATGAAAAACTACAGACCCATCTCTCCTCTCCCTTTCCCAGCTAAGGTAACTGAGAAAGCCATCAACACACAGCTCACGGAATTCCTTAAGTCAAACCATATACTGGACCCCTCCCAATCAGGCTTCCGGGGCAATCACAGCACCAAAACTGCCCTCCTCGCAGCCATGGATGACATCCGGACTTACTGGACCACAGAGACATGGCTGCCCTCATCTTCCTTGACCTCTCCCCCAATTTCAACACTGTGTCCCACACCACCCTATGCACCAGACTTCACAAAACCGGCATCCGTGGCAAGGCCCTGGATTGAATCCACTCCTTCCTCACTGGAAGGACCCATAGAGTCAGACTCCTACCATTCCTTTCGGAACCTAAGGAAACCTTCTGTGGAGTATCCCAGGGGTCCTCCCTGATCCCTTCACTCTACAATATCTACATGAATCCACTTGCTAAAATTGTCAGACCGCACAACCTCAACATAGTCTCCTATGTCGACGACACTCAGCTAATCCTCTCTCTCACTGACAAACCTTCAGCAGCCAAGAGGAACTTCCAGAACAGAATGAGAGCGGTCACTGACTGGATGAAAAACATCTGCTTAAAGCTCGACTTTGACAAGACAGAGATCCTCATCCTGGGTCCCACCCCCTCTGTCTGGGATGTCTCCTGGTGGCCAGCTGCCCATGGAAGTGCCCCCCACCCGCTGACCACACTCGCTAGCTGGGCATCATTCTGGATTCCACGCTGTCCATGACCCCCCAAGTCAATGCCACCTCACCATCATACTTCCACGCTCTCCGCCTCTTCCGGAAGATTTTCGAGTGGCACCCCACCAAGGCAAGAAGTAGGTCACTCATTCACTTGTCAGCAGCAGACTTGACTACGGCAACGCTCTCTATGCCAGATTCACAAAGAAACTCCAAGCAAGACTAGAGAATTTAGAACACAGCAGCCAGACTCATCCTAGACATCCCCTGCCACAGCCACATCTTCGCCCACCTTAGAGACCTGCACTGGTTTCCCATCAACAAACGCATCACCTTCAGGCTCCTGACACATGCCTACAAGGGCTTGCACAATATCAGACCGACTTACCTCAACCACCGCCTCTCATTCTACGCCCCTCCCAGACAACTCCGATCTTCCCTACTCGCCCTCACCTCCACCCCTAGAATCAGGAACAGCACAGTGAGGGGCAGAGCCTTCTCCTACCTGACAGCACAAACCTGGAACACACTACCTACCCACCTCAGGCAGGCCCCCTTGCTGAATAAGTTCAAGAAGGACCTCAAGACCTGGCTCTTCGTTTGACCGACACCTTTGCAAAAGCGCCTTGAGACCCCATGGGAGACAAGCTGGGCTATACAAATCACTGATTGATTGATTGATTAGGATGCAAGCTGCTCCTCACTGGTAAAGAGCAACGGAGCTATACGTAGACTGGATTTGCTTTTGTTCCCATTGAGGGGGAACATGGCCTGACACTTATGTGTGGCCTTCTCTTATTGGAATCGGCCCAGAGAAAAGAAATGTAAAAAAAATCACACAGATTGGGCTGGTTTGCTGTTGATCAGACTCTTTCCAGCTGCTTTGAGTATGATCTGCCAGCAAGTGGGTTAGCTCAACCACATAGTGTGTCCATTACAGTGCACCGACAATGAAGGATTTATGTACATCAATGGAGGCGCATGGTTATCCCTTTGAAGACTGATGGAGGTTCATTCCTAAATTGGATCGGCCATTAACACCATCCATAGAGGGTGCCACCATTATTAATGAGGAAAGTAGGTGTGCAAATCCAGGAAGGAATTTGTGCGTGTTTGCTAGTGGAGAAATCATTGAAGTTAGTAAGTTCATGAAGTGCTGTGTATTGTGAGAGAAATGGCCTCTGCCGCATCACCACCTTGGCACAGAGGCCGTGTTCTATGGCGGGATGCCCTCACTAAATACTGTTCTTTATTTTTTAATGTAATTATGTCTCCGTTATTGTGCAATGCTCCAGTAAGTCGTGTAGCTTGCATTTCTTTGTCCTTTATTCTTTTTCTACGGTTCTTCTGATTTAAAGACAAGTAAGATAAAATTAAAAACAAATATTAGTTAAATAAATTTGCTTGTACAAATAGGCGACAAATTGTCAACCATAAACATGTATACACCCATCGCCTCGTGGGTCACTGAAACCATATGCCCAACATAAATTTGAAAAGTGTGCATTTTCTTCATAAACGTGCATGTACGTGAGATGCTATTTTTTGTTGAAAAATGTCACTTAGCGGTGAATACGATGGTCTTCCCCAGTTTGTCAGCAGATGGCGCAATAAAGCTACAATAGAGCGCCTTGCACTACTTCCGCAGGCTTGAGAGCACGGAACTTGGGATGCACTCCTTCCTCGGTATCACAGGCTAAATGGCCGCCTCCTTTACAGCCGTACTAACATCCTCATTCCTTCAAAGTAATTATCTCATTCGTTTTAAATATGACACGGGAACATTGATTTCCATTTTTATGTCCACATTTTGTCAATTTCAATATGGTACCTCGATCCACTTCGCTGACTGTCTGAGATTAATTGGCAGAGGTTAACACAGCATTTTAACCGTCGTCCATTGACACCGAAATATCACTTCCTATTTTTACAGGAAAATTCTTCTTAACTAGCTGACATCTGGGTAAGTGGCAATCATGTGCAGTGACGGCCGCTACTGCGCAGTCAGCCTTTGGTTAAATTCATGTCCTGATAATCCAGATGTCTGAGTAGTGCCTGCCCGTAACCATGTACTTCAGTAATATGTTGGAACGATTGGTTAATGCGTGTACCACGTGCTGGCTGCGCACATATTTGACAGAATTTACAAAGTAACAAGTTCGGAGAAGAACCCCCAAACCATTTGCTTCTTTGAAGTGAGCCTTGAAAGTGCTAAAATTCTATCTATCTATCTAACTATCTATCTGTTTAATCTCTTCAAATTAATACTTTTTCGACTTAATTGGATAGTATATCCAATCAACTGAACATGAACTACAGGAAAGGTTTAGTAATTGCCACAAAACAGATTGGATTTGGCTGTGACTAGTCATGTTAGAAGCTTGCTAGAGACATAATGGAACAAAATCCCATCTGTCATTTAAAGGAAACAGGTGCCTTTTAGAATGTGGATCCCAATCCTGAAGTAATTAATCACCAATGAATGTGTTTCGACTCAGTTCTATAATTGTACTGGTCTTTGCCCACAACGTGAAAATGTGTGCGTGAAATGCCATTTCAGTTGTTGAAAATATATAAGTGAATGACAATTATGAACAAAGTCGTGCTTTACAACGTACTTCATGTTTATTAAAGACCCAATAGTTTATGTCCAGCCTAAACGTCTAAGAGAGTCTCATGTTCTAAAGTACACGAATATATATGCACGTTGACTCATCTAATGTCCGGATTAGCGGACGTGACATCACGTGCCATGTGACCACTTGATTAAGTCAAAGTTAATGACTTCACCTTACCTTTAAATGCGATGACATCACATGAAATACTAGCATGTGACCTTGATCACTGATGACACCCCTGGAAATGTCATCACTGAAGTAAAACAAAACAACACAGTTCGAAAGATTAATAAAATAACTAAAAATATCTTCTGCATATAAAATCCACTTTAGGTACCATATGTCGATTGTGAAGGAATGACATTATATACATTATATACAAGGCACATTGTAGTAAACAAATACGTAGGATAAGACAATAGAAACACTTTGCTGAGAAACCATATTAAAGAGCATGTTAGTTAAAACACACGAACAGTTAATATTAGCTATTTTATTAATGAATATTAGCTGTTTTCCTTGGAAAAAAATGCGAACCCAAGAATGAAGAGTCCCGGTAATGGAACAATGTGCTTGATGTATGAGTGAACTTGACAGAAATAGTGAGTGTAATTTAGGTACTGATTTTCTTTGTGACCTGCCTGTAATATGATGCAAGCTATATACTAATAAGTCGCATCACAAAAAGTCACAAAATATCGAGTTGCAAGGGTTCACAAATCGACTAGCATAATGAATATTAGTTTGCATGGTCCTAATTTGGCTCGGTTTGCGATTTGCTGTAAACACAGGGATGGTAACCTGCAACGGACAGCAGACTACCATCCCTGGGTTTGCATTCACACATAGTAAACATGATTTTTAAGATCATACTTTTAAATTAAAGTAAAAGGACCTGCATTAAAAGAAAATCATGCTTGGGAATACATCAGTGAAGTAGGCAGTGGTCTCATGGGCCACGGCCCACTCCACCAGTGGCCGCCAAAGCAATTCCCAAAGAGAAGGCGTTCCACCGGGGACAGCTTCACCAATGTGAATGAGTTACTAACTTTACTGAGGTGTTGGTAACTTGCCAATACTTTACAAACGGTTTGCAACAAGAATTACTGTCACATACTGTTAGAAATGGGGCTTTTGGTTGGCAGTCAGGTTACCCCCTGTCCAAGCAAGGACCCTCACTCTAGTCAGGGTAAGTCACACACAATCCAAATTATCCTGAGCCCACCCCCTGGTAGCTTGTCACTGAGTGGTCAAGCTTAACTTAGAAGGCAATGTGTAAAGTATTTGTCCAATAAATCATACAATTACACAATATAGTACCCAAAAAATACACCACACAGTGTTTAGAAAAATATATAATATTTCTCTGGATATTTGCAGGTCAAAAACGATCAAAGATGCAATAAGTAAATGTCGAGATATCACTGAAAAATGATATGAAGTGTCTTAAGCCTTTTTAAAGCAAACAAAGTCTCTTTTAAGAACAAAGTACCTGGTTTGCCTGAAAAATCTCCGCAATGAGCAGTAGAGGAGGAGAAGCGTGGAAACAAAGGGGGGAGTGCGTTGATTTCTCAGGCAGCACACTGTGATGCGCCGTTTAGTTTCCACGCAGGGACAGCTGTGCGTCGATTTCTGGCGCTCGGTGGTGGATCCTCTTCGGGTTGCGGGGTTTTCAGATGCCCCGGGGTCTGTGTGTGGAATCCTGGGCTTGTGGAGCGAAGTCACAAGCGCTGCGTCATTCTGGTGGGTGTTGCGTGGAAGTTTCTTCCGCATGGCAGGCGCTGCATCGATTTCCCCTCTGGAAGTTGGGCTGCGTCGTCCCAGGTCTGCTGTATGTCGATCCGGTGGGCAGTGCATCGAAGTTCCGGTCGCAACACAGGTGCTGCGTCGATCTTCCCCTTGCGAAGTCACGCTGCGTCATTCTGGTTCGGCGTGCAGTGAATTTCTCACTGCGGGGCAGGCTGTGCATCGGTTTTAGCAAGCTGTGCGTTGAATTTTCACCGGACAAGGAGTCCAGTTGCAAGAGAGAAGTCTTTTTGGTCCTGACACTTCAGGGAACAGGAGGCAAGCTCTGTCCAAGCCCTTGGAGAGCACTTCTTCACCACAGCCAGGGAGCAGCAAGGCAGCAGTCCTTCACAGAAAGCAGTCAGGTGAGTCCTTTGGGAAGCCAGGCAGTTCTTCTTGGCAGGATGCAGGTTCTGGTTACAAGTTTCTTCTCCAGGAAGTGTCTGAGTTGGAAGGGGCAGAGGCCCTGTTTATATACCCAAGTGTGCCTTTGAAGTGGAGGAGACTTCAAAGAGTGGCTTAGAAGTGCACCAGGTCCCCTTTTAGTTGAATCCTGTCTGCAAGGGTCCCAGTAGGGGTGTGGCAGTCCTTTGTGTGAGAGCAGGCCCTCAACCCTCCCAGCCAAGGAATACCCATTCAAAATGCAGATGTATGCAAGTGAGGCTGAGTATCCTGTGTTTGGGGTGTGTCTGAATCAATGCACAAGGATCTGTCAACTAAACCCAGCCAGACGTGGATTGTAAGGCACAGAAAGATTTAAGTGCAGAGAAATGCTCACTTTCTAAAAGTGGCATTTCTAAAATAGTGATATTAAATCCAACATCACCAGTCAGCAGGATTTCATATCACCATTCTGGCCATACTAAATATGACCTTCCTACTCCTTTCAGATCAGCAGCTATCACTCAAACAATATATGAGGACAGCCCCAATGTTAGCCTATGAAGGGAGCAGGCCTCACAGGAGTGTAAAAACGAATTTGGGAGTTTTCCACTACCAGGACATGTAAACTACATAGGTACATGCCCTGCCTTTTGCCTAGCAGCACCCTGCCCTAAGGGTTACCTAGGGCATACCTTAGGGCTGTCTTATCTGTAGAAAAAGGGGAGTTTTAGGCTCGGCAAGTACTTTTAAATGCCAAGTCGAATTGGCAGAGAAACTACACACACAGGCCTTGCAATGGCAGGCCTGAGACAAGGTTAAGGGGCTATTTAAGTGGGTGGCACAACCAGTGCTGCAGGCCCACTAGTAGAATTTAATTTACCGGCCCTGGGCACATATAGTGCACACTACTAGGGACTTATAAGTAAATTAAATAGTCCAATTGGTATGATCCAATGTTACCCTTTTTTAAGTGAGAGAGCATATGCACTTTAGCACTGGTTAGCAGTGGCAAAGTGAGCAGAGTCTAAAAACCATCAAAAAGAGTGTCCAAAAAGCGGAGGAAGGCAGGAAAAAAGTTAGGGGTGACCACCCCAAGGCTGTCAGGTCTAACACATACCAATAATATATCTCACTGCGAATCACTAATAAGAGGGGACACTCCTTTTTTACATTTCCCTTAGTGGTGATTCGAAATGAGCTGCAAATGTTTAAATAACGAAAGGGTTTTAAAACTTTGTAAAGTGCACTTTCCAGTCACAGACCCTTTGAGTTTCCAAATCCCATGGTTTGCAACTGCAAACAGACTTTGAATAACAGGCCCACTGTATCAAAATGAAAGCAGGAAAATATAAAGAGACAAAGGTTGTGAAAGGCCGGCTATGGAATAGGTTTGGTGCTGGAATGAGGACATAGAAAACCCCCTCAAAAGAAAGGAACGAGAAGAAAGACAGAGAAATGGAAAATAGATTTATTTAAAAAATGGCTGAAGATAGAATGAAGTGGTGGGGGGTCCATCAACTCAAAAAAAGGAAGTGAAAGCGAGGAGGCAGGTAGGGAGATAAAGAAGCTGGCAAAGAATAAAAAGCAATGGTAAAAAGGAAATACCATTTGTGGTTTGTTCACCCCACCCCCCCAAAAAAACCCAGTTGTTTTGAAAAAGTGAAACATCATCCAGCAACATTATGTGGGAAAGGTGTGATGGCAACCTGATCTACGCTGTTATTTCAGAAATCAAACCAATGAGACCTGATTTTGAGCACTAATAACAGTTGCACTACTAATCATGTAAAATGCATTTTTTTAAATATCTAATGGAACGGATGTCAATGAAATCAAATAAGTTGCGATAGGCACAAGGAAGTTGCAGTTGCCCATAAATAGACCCAAATGTACAAGTTCTGCCACATGTGTAAGGGTGAAGCCTCATAGGCGTTGGTGAAGCCACCTAGGGCACCATCAAGAAGGTGTCTTCAAATGCTCTGTAACATTCTTTAGAATATATACTTATGCGATCTGACCAGAATCATGGAAAAACTTTTTTCCAACCAGAAAATACAGCAACACACACACACACACACACATATATATATATATTCACATATATATATTCACACAAAGCGGTCCTGTTGCAGTGCTTCTTTAAAAGCTGGTGCTGGCGTTAGGGATGGACCTTCCCTTATTTAATTTCCAAACAAAAACTGCTCATACACTACACTCCAGGAAAGTTTATACAGTTTATTTCCGAAATAGCTAATCACCTATACCACAATAGGTGATGAACTATTTCTGAAATAAACTGTATAAACTTTCTTTCCTGGTGTGCAGCGTATGAGCAGTTTTTGTTTGTATATATATATACAGTATATATATATATATATACATATATATATATATATGGATCTCAGCTAAATCCTAAAGTGCATTTGGCCCAGTTTCCTAATCAACACTCTCAGATATTATGACTTATTGTAATATCAGCAAGTCACAAAATAAAATACCATCATATCATCATACAGATGGTAAAGTGCAAGTACATAGCTAGGGTAAGAGTAAGGAACAGAAGGAGATCCTATAGTGCCTTTGTGCCAATTTCCTATTTCAACGCTTACAGATGTACTAACTTATTCTATTAACAGCAAATCACCAAATAAAGTGCCAGCATGCCATCGAAAAGATGGTAAAGTGTATATCGGAAGTGACTGGATTAGACCAGCCGTCATTAGTCAGCCGGACCGATATAACTCTCCCTACACAAAAGGTACCATGGCAACCTAGCATTGTCCCTCCCTTGGCAGATACTAATAAATCTACTATGGACAGAGAGGAAACAGATCATTCAAATATATCTCCCCCACATCCTCTTTACAAAGCCAGCTGTAAATATGTTCGGATGCACAAGAAGGAATACAAGACTGGAAAACCCAGCAATCGCATGCATCCATATCTAATGTGAGTGGAGCAACTAAGTAAGGTTCATGTTATAGGCAATTTCCAGCATCCTCCCGAGCTTGTTAAGTTCCTAAAACATCACCAAGGGAGAGCTCAAAGGGCCTATGGTAGTGTAATTGGAGAATCCGCCCCCAGCTCTTCAAGTGCGTCCATGAATCCCCATGAGGCCCAAAATCCTTTTAGTCCCCCTACCCAACTAGCATATGCCTCCTCAAATGTATTTTATTCTGAGCATTTTGTTTACCCAATTCTGAAACATTGGAGCCCTAGTTGATCGCCAGTTCTGCAGGATTGACAACCAGGTGACTACCAAAGCAATTGAAACAAATATTAGGCCCCCATTTATCAATGACCGACCTCTGGTCCTTAATAACCCACCCGAAGAGTGCAACCTCCAGTTCGGGGACCAGCTTTATCCAGAGCACAAGACTGACAGCGGCAAAGACCTCCTTCTAGAACTGCTCAAGCCTCTGGAACGTGAACAAAATGTGCAACCGGTCCCCTAGCCTGATTGCTAGCAGCGAAAGCACCAATCCTCCATCAATGAAAACATTCTATGAAGGGTCTCAGGAGTGTAATAAGCCAATCACCAAGATAAAAAGAAGATTCTTTCAAAAATAGCAGCCCTCAATGCCTTATGGCCTAATATTTAAATAGAATTCCATTCAGCCTCCGTAATAGAAGATGGTGTGGAGAGGCAATTTATTTCCAATCATCTTCGACCTCACCAAATCATATGGCAGGATTGGGGTCAGATCTAACATCTGAGGACAGGTGTTTCTAAAAAGAAGAAATCTGCTGGAACCCCAAAAACAACTGCTTATAGGAATCCCCACAGATGGACTGTAATTCCTGCCATGTGATACACTTCCACCTTAGCTAAAAATGGCAGAGTTCTCTAAATCCCTTCTTATTCAAAAACCCTTCCTGGATTTGTAGAACCCTACATATCTTCACTCATGCAATGTAAGAATCAGGGTACTTCCTGTGATAGTTTTGGCACAACAAAAGTCTTGGAAGCGGACACACATCTCATGCACCCCCTTATATCTTGTTTTCTGAGGTAGCTTACCTGTTTGGATAAACACAGGCAACTGAGTACCTGCTTCATGAACCATTCTCTTCATAAAAGAAAAGATTGGCCGACCTGTCTTGATCTATCGATTGTGCTAGCATGTATGGATCATCTAAAGCAGGGTCCTAATACATCTGGATATGAGTCAATGCCAAACCTCCCTGACTGGTATCCAAATGGACACTGACAGTTTGACACTAGAGGCCTTCTTGTTCCAAACAAAATACCTTAGAAGTGAATCTAACTTGTCCAAATAGCTCTTTTTGTCTTTGAGAGGACAGTCAGAAACAAACAAACAGCAGCGAGAAAATCGCCAATGACCAATGTTAAGGGAAACAGCACCTATCTTTCCAGCAAGCCACTTATTTTCATAAGCATCAGCACATAATTGGAGTGAAATAGCTCAGTGTAATTACTAGTTACAAAAATCCCAAGATAACGGATTGGTTTAATAGAACAGACCTGTGCTGCAGGCCTGAAGGGAGTTGCCCAGCGGAGGAATTAAATAAAGCAATTCAGTTTTGGCCTGATTAATTGTGTACCCCCACTCTCCTTGACCCTGGCAAACTCTAACGGCCCCCATGAACATTCTGCTCCACTAACCTGAGATATTAAATGTTATTGTCCGCAAACAGTTTTAACTTAGGCATACCTTCCATTAAGGGAATGTTTGCCTGATTCGCCCAGATCCTAGGAGCTACAGGCTTGATTAAAAAAGAAAATAAGATGGGGGACAGAGGGCACCCCATCTCGTACCCCTATTTATGTTCACTGTCCCGGCCAATTTGGCGTTCACATATATGAGCTTGTGCCCCTGAATAAAGATTCAGGAGCATCGTAATGAACCCCACAGGGAAGCCAAACTTCCCCAAACAGTAGAACAAAGCATCCCAATTTACCAAGTCAAATGTTTTCTCTGCATTGACCATTATTACTACAGCACATGTTTGCTTAGCAGAAAAATAATCTTATGCCTGTAGCAAAAACCCGGTATTTGCCAACATGAGGCATCCCACCACGATCTCTGTCAGGTCATGATATATCAATGTCTGGGATGCTGGGGTTATCCGTCTTCCCCAAACTTTCCTTAACAACTTGCAGCCTGTATTTAAAATACTAATTGGATGATAAGAATTAACATCTTTGGACCACTTGCTTTCTTTAAAATACTAATGACTGTGGACTCTTTAAAAGAAGATGGGACTACCCACCATCTTTGATAGAATTAAACAACTTAGGGGGTTATTCTAACTTTGGAGGAAGTGGTAATCCGTCCCAAAAGTGACGGTAAAGTGACGGATATACCACCAGCCGTATTACGAGTCCATTATATCCTATGGAACTCGTAATACGGCTGGTGGTAAATCCGTCACATTTGGGACGGATTACCACCTCCTCCAAAGTTGGAATAACCCCCTTAGTCAAGAAGGGGACAATGTCACTGGCAAAGACTTTCAAAAACTCAACCAGGAACCTGTCGTTGTCACAAGCTTTCCCATTAGAGAGAGTGGTAAGGCTTCATGAATCTTTTTCTCCGATGTAGTCAGAGTCAGGGATTCACCCAAGGCAGATGTCAAGCATGGAAGTTGTAACAACTGAAAATGCTCAGCTAAATTAGTCTTGGTGATTGAATACTTAATTTGATGTAATACCCTTGTAGTGTTGTAGAAAGGCCTGGGACACAACTACCTTATCGAAGATACGCCTCCCAGAAACTGGGACCTGAAACTGGCTAATAAATATATTCTCACTTTTCAAGCGGGCTGACCCTGCTAGCAATTTACTAATCATCTGGCTTTCATCATAAACTCACTGTTGAAATGATCTAGAGCTCCTATTTTTCAATGATAAAAAATTCTCTTATCCCATGCCTGGCCTTACTCATTGGAGCTCCATACACTTATCATGCCCTAATAATTAAACTTGGCCTGGAGGGCAGTGTCTCCTGTTGTGTGAAGTTCAGCGATTCACTTTGTCCACTACTTTGATTGCTGCACCTTATAAGCAATGACCTGCCCTGAGTTATGTCTTTGAAGGCTTCCCAAATTGAAAAAAGTAGAGCCATTCCCTTATTCATGGCAAAAAAAGTCGAAAATTTAAATTCTCATCTCACCCAACCACTCTTGGTTGGAGAGAAAACTTCGATCCAGCTGCCCCCTGGCCCTCTCCTTCCTCTTAATTTTCAACTCAAGAGTAACAATGGCAACAGAGAGGTCAAAATGAGTTTGCCCAAATAACTGAGCTGGTCCCCTTAAGTGAATGAGAAACTAAAAAGTAATCAATCTGGGAAGCAGTATGAAAGCGATGTGAAAACAACTATATTGTAAACAGCACATTTTTCATCTGAGGCTTCCATTGCTTTTTTGTTTTATTGGATGTATCCCATGTCAGTTTCTGAATAAAGTTAAAATCAACCCCAGCACCCTAGATTGTTATCATAAACTTGCCTTAAAGGATCGGGATCATTCCACACTGGCACATAACAATTAATTACATTCAAATGGCTACTATTCAAGCTAACTTCCCCTCACATCCACCTATGCTGGGGTCCCTTGTCACTTGAGAAACATGCCAGTCCACCCCTCAGCCTAAAAAACAGCTACACCTATAACCGTAAAGCTGGTAGTAGGAAAATAGTCTTTCGAGTAATATGTTGGAATAAATAATCTATAATTGCTTTTCCTTTCTTTAACTATTTGACGAGTCATCTTAACAATGACTCTGAAATTAAGAGAATATTTCCAACATGGGGCATTTACAACAAGAGAGTAAATTTGGAGCAACATTTACAATCGCTCCTAAAACTTAAGATTTTCAAGGTGTTGATTTGACATGGATTGTTTTTTTATGGAAAGATGGTTATGAAAGGGCCAACAATTATAATTTCTCTTTTCAGCAGGGGTCTGATTCCAAATTTTTGCTTCATTTGCAGAATATTGAAGAAAATAATATCAAAACACACAAATATCACAAAATGATTTTGACTACAAAACATTGCAACCTTATACTTAAACAATAAATATGCAATTATCAGCAAAAAGTATCTAAAATACCTTAATATTGACACCAAAAATAAAGAAATACTCAATATAGTTATCAAGTCTAACATATACAGCACTACTCCAATATCGAAAAATAATTTATTGACAAGCATAATATTCCTACCAGTAATTAAAAGAAATACTTTTACGTACACTACAATAATGATTTTAAAAGCCAATTTTTTTTAAATCAAAACACAAAACTAAGTTATTGCAATTATTGAAAAGCTAAAGCTGAAGATAATGTTTTTTCTCAATATTAATACAAATATATGAAACTACTAATTATTAAATAGACAGACAATACCATTAAACATTATTAATCCTAAAACTTAGAATTAAACTAAAATACTATTAAAAGCAATTATTTATTTAAATAGTATCTAAATATAAATAGCCTTTATTTTTATATCTCTTCTAAATATATATAACATTATCACTTTAACACTAATTAGCATCCACCAAATAAGGTGTACGCATATATAAAGTTCATTCATCAAACAAACCAACCCATAAAATTAAATCTCGAAGTAGCTAACCAATGCAAACACTTTACCTTTTAAGATTTTACAAAAGAAGAACACAGAAATGTGCAAGAAACTATAGCAAGTAAACCAAAACTGCATAAAAGTGACACTCTGCCAGACTGTGTACAGAAGAAATACAACGGCAGCCTCCAAGAAAAAGAAATATCAATATAAAACATTCTAATTGTATGCATTTATTATAGTAAACAGCAACTGTCCATAACCAAAAATTACAACAACAAGAAAATATGAATGTCATCATTCAAAAATGCCGAACTTGAAAACATGACTTAAGATATAAGTTAATACAACTCAGTGTAAATTAAACCAAACCACTCTACAGTTTAAAAAAAACTAAAATAAAATAATGTCTACAAATGCATAATTTTCAAACATCTAGAATAAACAAATTCATTTTTAAAATTAAAAAAATGAAGCACCAGGACCGTAATCTTCTAACAAAATCAAACACTTCAACAAATATCACTAATAAATATACCTACATCAAATTTGTAAGTGTACAGAAACAAAAATAAAATGCATGTTGAAAAATAATGCTACTAAAATTTATATTATTTAAATGTGAAACTTATTTTATAATTCTAAAACCCACAGATAAAATGTCTGAAAGAGCCAAATATCTCAAATCTCAAAAAAAGAAAACTCATATTGACTCACATGGGATTCACTTAAAGTACAAGCAGTGAGAAAACACACTAGGAAAGTATTAATCTATCCCATGTTATAGGAGGGCTGTGACAAAAAAACGAAATTGTTGAGAATGATAGAGTGCATAATTACCTCCAAAACATTACAAAAATCTAAGTCAGAAATGTATTACAAAACCTCAAGGAAGCTAGCTCGAGCACACAGAAACCTACAAGAACAATTTCAAATAATAAAATGACAAACTTTCCTGGCTATAATAGAGGCAGGCTCCTTGGTATCCGGCTTTTATGTCTCAGAAGATATGGAGTCTGTACTAATGTGTGTAAATAATATATATTATGCAGCTATACCTGCACCTGAATATAATCATATGATGCAAAGATGAGCCTCAGTTGCCAGATCATTATGAAGCTAAACTTTTTATATTATCTCATGTTTACAACTGGCATTTTACACTGGTTTTTAAATTAGGTGAACATTTTATTACTGCTTTTATATTATCTGCCATTTAAGTATATGTCTCTTGAAGAGACTATTTTTATTTGAATCTGTCATAGTTCATTGCGATTTTGCATAGCCTGTGGGTACAAAAGATGTATTGCCCAGGGCCAATACATGGGCACTATAGTATAATATGTGCAATAATATGTATTTTAAGTCATTGCAGCTTAATGCCATTTTGCACCAGAATACTTATATTTGCACTGACTAAATGAACAATCGCACTTTAAATGCTTATGGCTCATTGCTGCTTTGTACACTGTAGTGGGCATTTAAGCCCCATAAACACGGGCCTTTTTGCGAATAATGGATGAATTTGTACTGTAATTGGGGAATTTGTTTTATCTTTTATACTGTTAAATTGAGACCTAATTGTGTACTGTTTTGTATTTTGGAGGCTGCTGGTGCATATGGATTTTGCTGATTGATTAATCGAAATAAAGTTTTGTGATGATGATGATAATTGCACGAGATGTGAACAGGTGATGAACTGTGCTACCTTGTTAAAGCTTTAACTAAAGTTGTTTAAGAAATAAACTACATATATCACTGCTGTTCCCATATGTTGCAAGATATAAATTACTCCCAAAACATAACTGACACACAGCCATCAAACTTTCCTTTTGTAGGACAACATCAGTAAAGGCAGGCAGGCTTGTATGCGAAAATGTAAGCAAAGCCTAAAGACTTAGCCATTGCTTGTTATTTGTATTGCAAATGTGCTCACATATTAATTGCTTTCTGCTTTGTTGACCTATTCAGATACCCCTCAGTCCATATGTTTTTTTTTTAATACAATAAACAAATGTGGTCAACACAGACTAATAATTCAGGGTAAATTTGAGAAGGATGGACCCAACATGTGATCTAAACTTATATGAATTTGCCACTGTGATTTTGTTGACCACAGCAGACCTTTATCGGATACATACAGACCCTTACCATACACATAGAGGACCAGAGTCAGAGCATTTCAGTAATTGTCATGATTTGTTAGTGTGGTGAGTCCGGGAGGGTTTTGCGTGTCACTGAGTGATTTTTGACCAAACTACAAAAATTACAGCTAGTCTGGTGTAATTATGCATCAATATTTCTGGAAATATAAATTGCACTACTGCAACATAGAATTTGCACCATTTGCACTCACCCATGCGCACAAATCCCTCCACAACACAGGCCCAACCTACCTCAACGAGAGAGTGACCTTCCACACTCCCACACGCTACCTCCGCTCCGCCGACCTCTCCCTCGCCTCAGTCCCCCGCATCAAACACACCACCATGAAGGGCATATCCTTCTCCTATCTGGCCCCCAAAGCTTGGAACTCCCTCCCCACCCACCTTCGCAAAACCCAAGACCTCCTACTCTTCAGAAAAAACCTTAAAACCTGGCTTTTCGAACAGTGATCTACCCTCCCCTCCCCCCCTCCACACGCCTTGAGACCCTAACGGGTGAGTAGCGCGCTTTATAAATCTCTTTGATTGATTGATTGATTGGTGCTAAGACATTTTTCTCTTGATAGGTCAGTCAAAATAACACTGCAAAATACCATTATATTCTATGAAATCTTGAAACGTTGGTGCAACATTGAAGTGGCATTGATACAATCTATGTAGTCCTGACTCTGACACCTAAAAATAACTGAAATGAAAGTTTCTAATGAGCCACTCCTATAGTTGCATCACCAATAAAGTGATCCAACACTGCAACTGTAAATTGTCATCTTAGGTGTAGTTTTGAAATAAGCAGAAAACATTGATGCCACAGAGGAGTTTTATATTTCCCATTTGTACTGTAACAATTGCCTGTTGATTGTGTGGAACCCTCGGTCTTATGATATACACAGGAGCTTTCACTTTTCTTCTCTACGTGGCCCTATTATTCATGATAAAGCAGCTGACAGAACTTTGTCACTTCACCCATTCACAGTTCACACAGCACCGACTGCTAACAACTGTTACAACACACGAGCATCCATTAACCATCTACACTTATGCATATAATCTGTGTATCCATGTACTCACTCCCATTCCCACTCTTGAATCTGTTTTTCCACCCATGTAATCATGCATTGCACATTCAGCAATAATGTGCCTATATGTATGTAGTCTATTTGCCTGCATGAGTGTTGGCCTTGTTTATGTTTTATCTCTATGTGTTTAGTTTGCCTGCAAAGGCGTATTTCAGTGGGTAGGAATCTGTGTTGTGTTCTGTATACCTGAGTGCTTTCAGTCAGGGTTTTGTGTCACATGAGTGTGTGATTGTGTTTGGGTACCACCATGCCTGTTGGTCTGTGTGGATTTGTGACTGTAGCTAAGTTGTTCTGCACAGGTTTATGGACATCTGTTTTGCACACAATGAATGATGCTGTCTAGCTTCATCAGTTCTATTCCCACTTCACAGTTACTTCCTAATCACAGTATGAAGAAGAGAGTAAAATAGACTGTACTGGCCAGGCCCCTCTTGCATCATGTTTTTGCGGTGTCCGAGGGAATGCAGTCGATGCGGTGTCCCTTTTACTTCCACTGGTGGCTAGGCATTAGTGTATAGTGTTAGTATCTCTAGCTAATTTCATGGAGGCAGTTCTGTAAGGCAGAGAAGTCACAAATGTTTTTGGCATGACAGTTCATGCAACTCCGTAGGTAACAAGACAATAAATGCGGCCCATGTCTCCCTGTAGGATTCAGCTTGCGCAGTTAATGTTAGTGTAAGCTTTTACATTCCAGAGTCGTGCCACAAATGGTGTAACCACATCTGATGTACAGGAGTTTTATAGGTCCTCCATAGTGCAAGAATCATCTGTTGTGCTGCTCCTAAGGCAATACTTAGAGGGTTGGGTATGCCCAGCAAAGTGTAGGTTCGCAATATAGGAAGGGCCTTGTCAAGAGAAGTGTCTATGTCCTTTAGGACCGCCTCCCAAAATAAAACTATCTTAGGGCAGTCCATTGAATGTATAGAAGGGTCCCTTTATGTCCACAGTGACACCAGCAGTTGGGGCTGCATGTCAAGGCTGCCTTTATGAAGTCTAGATGGTGTGAGATATCAATAGGTCATGATTTTTGTGGCCGTTTCTATGCTCACGGAGTTGGTAGCTACGTGCCTTGTGCGGTATTAGATATCCCTCCCATTTCTCCACAGAGATTGGTCTGCCTAGTTCCTGTTCCCAACATTTCTGACTGGGAGCTTTATCTAATGGGAGCGTTGGCAAGAGTAAAGTGTATAATTCCGACACGGGCTTGCAATCATTACTCTTTAGAATAAGCTACTATTCAAATTTGATCAATGAGCGGCACAGCCTATTTTTAACTGAGTTGTGGGACCTGCATCTATCATAATTGTTTTGTTTCTGGCAGCCTGAATTGGTGTTTTCATTGATCAAATGTGATGGGGCAAGCCCCATTACAGAGGTGACCAATAGAGTGGCAGTCAGCTCCCAGCCAGCGATGGAACACTGTTTAGTCTAGAGCAGGGATGAAGTCTGTATTGTCAAAGGTGATGGGACCGTCGTCTGGAGAGAAAAAGAGTTCCTATTCTCACTGCCGCCGTGTCACAAACGGAATCTTCCACAGCTGGGTACCGGCACTAGCCCAGTCCATGAAGAGCCAATGTTTCTCTGATGCTGCCTGCAACCACCCAACGAGGTAACAGAACTGGGCTGTTTGGTAGTATATCTGGAGGTGTAGAATTCCTAAACCTCACTCCCCATTGGGGTGATAGCTCCTTTCTCTGCTTATGAGGGAACATTGGCCCATCCATATAACGTTGAGTATAATATTCTGGAGTGAGGCAATCATCCCAGCTGTGGGTCGACCAGAAGGGTCTGGAACAGGAAAAGGACCCTCAGGAGGACCACCATCTTCACAGCTGCAATTCTGCCCAGCCAAGAAAGGCAATAGGATTGCTGCCAAGTCCTTTGTGGTCTGTTTGAGCAGTGCTTTGTAGTTAAGGGTTGCAATGGCCTATGCGGAGGTGGATAATTATATACCCAATATGAGATAGTGTCTTTCTGCCACTGTATAAGGAAATGTCTGGTCAGGAGTGTTTCTTCAGCTAACGGGACTGTAAGATTGAGGGCCTGTGATTTGTTAGCACTCACTGAAAAGCCTGAGGCCATTCTAAACTGTTCAATCTCTTCAGGAAAGGCAAGAAGTGCCATTGAGGGGTTACAAGTGCAAAGGACACAGCATCTGCATGCAGGCAGATAGTATTTTCCTACCCGCTGAAGCAGACCCCTGTTATGTCTGGACTATCAGACACTCTTTGCGCAAATGGCTCTATGTAGAGAGCAAAAAGCAGTGGCGATAGAGGTCAGCCCTTCCTCGCTTCTCTACTGATGGTGAAAGGGGTGGATGTTCTACTATTAACGTGAATGGAGGCTCTAGGGCAAATATAGTTGCTCAAAATCCAGGTGCGTAAGCGCTCTCTGAAGCCGAAAAGTGTCAGAGTTAAATCCAGGAATGGCCAGTGTACTCTGTTGAATGCCTTTTTGGTGTCAACAGAGAGGAGTGTAACCTGTTGCTTTGACCGGGGCACTTTGTCCAGTATGTGCAGCAGCTGTTTGGTGTTGTTGTTGCTTTACCTATGGGGGAAGAAGCCTGAGAGGTAGGGGCTACGAGCCCCAGCATTACTGTCTTCAGGTAGCAGCTAGTATGCTTGTGAAAAGTTTAAAATCATTATTCAGGAGGGAGAAGGTCTATATGACACGCAATGTTTCTGGTCCTTCCCAAGTTTGGGAATGACACTGATAGATGCTTCTAACCTTGACGGAGAGATAGTGCCTGGGACAGCAAAAGAACTAAAAAGCTTGGTAAGGATGGGAGATAGAATCGCGCAAAAGGTTTTGTTAAATGAAGTTGGGAAACCGTCCAGGCCAGGTGATGTGTGGATCTTTTGTCTGGCTATCGCCACAATGACCTGTTCTATGTGTATGGATGTGTCAAGGCCATGGGGCTGGTCCGGTGTCACGAAGGTTATGATTACCCCCTGAAGATACTGCTCAGGTCTCTCTGACTGAAGTGTCTGTGCCAGGTACAGCTGTGCGAAATATTCTCAGAAGCGATCTGCTATATGGCAGTCATCTGTGACATCTTTCCCAACTCCCCCAATCAGGGTCTCAAACTTTGCTTTCGGTGGTTGGGTATGTAACCTGTTAGCAAGCAGTCATTCACTCCTGTCTCCCCAACATAGAATGAGTGTTTTAGACATAGAGGTGAGTATTGAGTGCTATCCATGTTTAGCTCTGCTAGTTGTTTTCCTACGGCCTCTAGCTGTCACCATACTCTAGGGGCTCCAGTGCATTGATGTATATGTTCTAGTTCTCATGCCTGGGCCTGAAGCGATGAGCGTTGTTTTTTTCAAGCCTTTTCGTCTGCTGCTGATAAAGCAATAAGTTCTCCTCTGATCACCACTTTCAAGGTGTCCCAGAGGAGGGAGATGGGGGGTCAGGGCCATCATTGGCAGTGAGGTAGTCCTGCATCGCTGTGATGGTATGTTGCAGCACCTCTGGTTTGTGTAAGAGAGTCTCACGCAGACACCATGGTTGATATATGGGAGGTGTCAGGGAAAGCATTATGGCCCTCATTATGACTTTGGCAGTCTACAATGTAGACCGCAGAAGTCCTACCAGCCACAAGGCCACCAGTGATGGCGGTCTTTAGACCACCATATTATGACTGCTGGCGGCTCTCCTCCATAAATTGGGTGGAGAGCCACCAGCAGCCATAGTGGCAGTTGGCAGTGCAGTGGAGGTTGCTCCGCTGGCACCGCCACGAAAAACACAACACCGCCACACCTTTTCCGACTTAGTAATAAGCATGGCTGTGTAGAGGTGACGGGGTAATGGTGGTGGAGCAAGGGCCATGGACCCCATTCCCTCCCGGATGACCACCGCGACCACCAGGTAAGGTGATCGACTGACAGGGGAGGGGGTGTTGAGTGTTGTGTGTGTGAATGGGGGGGTGTTTGTGTGAATGGAGGGGGTGGGGGGTATAGTGTGTGTTTGTGTGCGTGTGTATGCAAGTGTATGGGTGCTTGTGTGAATGAGGGGGGTGGAGGGGTGTTGTGGCCGTGTGGGCATGTGTGTGTGAATGAGTGTGCATGTATGTCTGTATGTGTGATGTCTGCCTGTGTGGATGTATGGAGGGTGAGGGGTTTGGAATGGGGATCGGGGACGGGGGTTCGGAATGGAGATCTGGGGGCGGGGGTTTGAATGGGGATCGGGGGCAGGGGGTGTCACTGCTTGGGGGTGGGGGCTTCTGATGGGGTCGGTGGTGGGGGGAGGGTACTACATGGAGGGGTGTTGGGGAGTCCTGCAGCAACGACAGGAATGAGTATTCCTGTTGTCAATATTGTTACCACCAGGGATTCTGTGGCGGGGCTACCACCACAGAATGCCTGGCAGTAAGGATGCTCAAAATACCGCTGGTGGTGTTAAGGGGACCGCCGGGTCGGAGGTGGTCAACCTTTGCCCAGGCGGTCCTACCCCCTGGCAGTACAGTTAGTGAACTGGCAGCAATGCAGCCAGTTCACTACCGTTGTCATAATTTGGCAGTCCTGCACCGACACGCTGTCGGCGGTCTGGCCACCACCGCCGGGGTGGTGGAGCAGGACCGCTAGGGTCATAATGACCCCCTATGTCCTCTATGATTACAGTGTGGTCTGACAGGAAGCAGGCGTCAATGTTGCAAGTAAGGAATACGCACTGGACCTCTTTCGTCCCTAGGAAGTGATGTAGCCTTGCATATGTTTTTTGGGCGTGTGAGTGGAATGTGAAGTCATGTGTGGTCAGGTGCTGTCTCTCAAAGGTCTCTGACGCCTTGTTCCTGGAACCAGTGCTTACAGTCATCAGTCAATGCTCCCGTCCTGCCTTGTCTCTAGATTGTTGTCAAAAACTGTATTGAACTCTCCTCCCACTAGTATGAGCCTGTCTTGGATGGCCATGATCTCTGTCAGTGGGCAGCAGAGGAAGGGCAGCTGACCCTCGTTAGGTAAATATATGAAGCCCAGCACAAACATATAGCCATGTATATGAATGCCATGGGTCAGGAGGCGTGCTCATAGCTTGACCACCGTGACCCCTATGACCCCCCCGGAATGTGTGAGCCTCCAGAATTGCCACCCTGCCCTCTTAGTGGCTGCGGAAGAGAAAAAGTGTTGTGGGAATAGTTTAGTCCAAAGGCAATGCCAGTCACTAGACACCAGGTGCGTCTCCTACAGGAGACAGATCTCAGCCTTTGACTTCTCTAGATTTGAGAGCACAGCTCGTCTCTTAACAGGGTTATTTAACTGTGAGAAAATAGGGCTGATTGCAGAGCCCTCCTACCTTTTTGCACCCATTTTTCACTTTTTGCTGGTGTTTTCCTGACTCTGATGGTGCCCTGGGTACTGCTAACCAGTCCCAGGGCCTGTGCTCTGTATAAAATAAGTATGCAAATTAGGCTAATTATAATTGGCTATGTCAACCTACCTATAAGTCCCTAGTTTATGGTAGGGTATGTAGGTTTAGGCACACTAGCATAGGTAGTGCACCTATGCGGCTGAGCTGCCTAGGGTCATTTTAAAGGCAGGCCTGCCTTGCTGGCTGCTTTTAAATTAAAGTTACATGCAAATTCGACTTTGGAATTAAAAGTACTTCCAAAGTCTTAAACTACTTTATTTTTACATAGAAGTCACCTATAAGGTGCGCCCTATGTGGCCCTAGGGCTGGATGCCATGTAACTATAAGCAGGGACCTTTTAAAATAGTTTTTATAAACCCTGGTGAGGTAAAACAGCCTAATTCATTATCCCTCATTGTAGCAAATGTCCTCCATAGGCTAGAATGGGGAGACTTTACTTTAATTTATAAAGTCCCCTTAAGTAGCAGATTCATCAAGTTTGATATTAAATTAATTGTCATAATAAATCCCATACCTTACAATTGTTGGATTTAATATAACTTGTCCAGGTAAAGAGTTTTAAATTTTACCTAACAAGTTGACAACTTCAGCCCTGAGATGCTCTGCTCTGATTGGCCAGCCTCTGGCAGCCTGGCCAGGCTTCCTTGATGAGGTGTGTAGTAGCCTGGGCTGAATAACACAAAGGAATGTGCCTATGGGAGGAGATCTTCCCTCAGCAGATGGAAAGGCAGGAAGGGCGAGGGCTGCCAAACTGGTCTTCAAAGGCAGGGGAAGGACATTTGGAACAACCCAGCACCTCCCTCACATCCTGCAATCCCAGATCATTATGTGTCCCCCTGATTAGATTAGGAGAGGGCAGGAGAAGGGTGTGTTTAAGATTTTTAGTCACACCAGTGGGCGGGCTCAGCCAGATGGATTTTTGAGGAATGTTGCTCCCTGGGATTGATTTTTCCCACACTTCCCAAGAAGTGGTCATCACAGGGGGAAGGACCATGCACCTGATTGGAGAACTAGGACCCCCGCCCCCGTTATTCACCCAGGAGCAACAATAAATATGGCATAGCTGCACCCACACCTCAGATCCCTACCAGATTCCAACAAGGAAGAACTACAGGAGAAGAAGGACTGCCCTTCTGGACCCCTGAACTGCACATGGACACTGCCCTCTGAAGGACTGTGCCAGCTGCACACTTAGGCTTCACCACAAGAAGGAATTTGTCTGGCTTCAACTGGTTCAAGGAGGGACTCTCTGTTTGCTACAGGTGAAAATTTGCTAACCAGAGTCCCCTGCACCAACTCCTGAAGAAACTGACCAGCTGACCACTGTCCAGTGGCCAAATTGGATTTTGCGCCAGGTGCTTTCTGGGGCTTGTAGTCTGCACCCTCAAGGAGCATCTCAGAGCTTCTAAAACCTTGGGTGAGCTGTGGACCTCAAAAGAACCTTAAAACAACATCTGGGAGAAGATCCAGAAGTTTGGAGAACTTTTTGAAAAAATCTCCATAAAGGGACCGACCTGCCACGGCAACTCTAGCCAGCTTGGCTGAACTGTGACCCGGCCTAACTTGCAGGTTCGTCCCAGTGAAGAAAATCTCCAAAAACTAAGTCTGGACGTAGAAAGCTGATTGGGACCTCCCAGGCAGTGTGTCCGAAGAGGGCTTCAGGGATGTCAGATCAAGATTCAGGTTTGCCCCGGTTGAAGGATTTTCATCTCGAAAAAACGACTAAGTCCAAAGGTAAAAATCTCCACTGAGGATTTCTGCAATGCGTATCCGAATAAGAGTTCCAGGAGGTCCGATTGGACTGGTGACTTGGTCCCGCTGAAGAAAATCTTCAGGAAAACGACTAAGTCCGAAGGTAAACTTTTGGCCGAGGCCTCCCGTGAGCTCTAGCTGAGCAGGGCTCCATTGCGCTTGGCCTCAAACTTTGACTTTGCCCCGGTCGAGGTGCAACCAGATGACCAGATTAGCGCTATTCGTTTCTAAACGCTTAAAAGCATTAACTCTTTAAAAATTCATATCTCTGGTTCCCCTTATCTGAGTTTATTCATTTTGGTGTCATTTTCAAGATAAAAACATAATCTATTTATATAAATTTGTGTTGGATTTTTATTATGTTTTGTGTTTTACTTATTCACTGTTTTGTGATTTTTGAATGCTTTACACATATGTATCCTAAGTTGAGGCTTGTAGGTTGAGCTGAGTTTAACTTATTGAGACCTAACTGGACCTAAGTGGAGGTTAGTGGCCTATTACTAAGTGTAGGTACTTACCTGCCCTTACTAATAATCCATTTTCCAACCTTAACCCTTTTACATTTAGTGAGAGTATACGTTATCTGACCATTGTACTGGCCCATAACGAGGGTGGCTAGGCATCACTCTCCCATGAGTTGTATATTGCAAGTATAGCCATAGTCTGTACACCGAGGTGTGTCTACACTGGTCAGATTGTGCCACTCGGGGAAGGTTAGTCTATGTTTTGGGTACTCACTCAGGTGGACAAAAAAAAATCCCATCTAAAAAAGCAACAAACAAACAGTTATGTGTCCCTGGAGTGTCCAGCGCCCCAAGTGGTGTGCAGGTCTGAACCATTGTCAGTTCCGGTCTGTCCTCGTGGTGGTGGCCAGTACTCAATCCCCTCTCCCGCTCTTACCCCTACTCTACTGCTTCATGAAGTTGCTTCAAGGCTTCATCATTGTCTGCTGGCCATCAGTTATTAGAGTCCTGTTGCAATGTCTCTTTGCTCTTAGGACATGGTATTGGGATCCGGACGTAGATCGCTGGGGGAAGGTGGAGACCTCTGCTTTCCAGATCTCTTCTTTCTTTCTGATTCGCAGTGTTGGGGAAAACCTCCCCAGCCGTGGACGGATCAATTCCCAGCAAATTCCAGGCCACATTTAGGGAGTGCATCTGATGGATTGACTCTTCCCATTTGAATATGAGTCTGAATGGGTGACTCCATGAGTAGGAGATGTCACCTTCTCAAAGGAAGTTAGTCATTGGGCGACAGTCTTTGCCTTTCTGCAATGTGAGAGCTGAGCGATCCTGATATAATGTAACAATGAGAACCCTGAACTTTAGAGGGTGTTGGTCTCATGTCTTATGTAATATCTGTTCCTTCAGGGGGAAGTCGTTTACACAAACCAGTATATCGGTAGTGTGTGATGGCCTAGATCGGGGGAGGCCCACTCTGTGAGCCCTGTCCAGTGTGATCAGCTTTCTGCTCGGGGTATCCAAGATCTGAGTAAAGAGAGCTTTGACATAGGATTCCACATCTCCTTCCTCCGCTCTCTGTGGGCCCTCCTGATCCTAATATTATCATGCCTGGACCTGCTTTCAAGGTCTTCTGCATGAGCCTGAAGATCAATATGCTCTTCCTTGAGGCAAAGGACCTCTTTTTGGAGTTGTTCAATCTCTTTGTCTCTAGGCATCTCTCTGTTCTCCAGTGCATCTACTCTGTCTCCCAGTTCCACCATGTTTGTGCAGATCGCTTTCAGGTCTTGGGAGGGGTCTCTTTTAACTGACTGAAGTTCATCTTTGAGGGACATGAAAAGCTCCTTCATGTAGAAGCGAGTCACTGGGCCTTCAATGTCTTCGCTCCTTGTGAGAGGGTCCATGGTGGAGGGTGTGAGATGGTGCCCCCCTGGCCCCCAGTGGAATGTAGAAGTCCGTGAGGATGCGTACTTTGACCGAGTGGTCAGTGGTGCTAATGGTATTATTGTTTAGTCTGTTATGGCAAGAGGGAGAGTGGTGGAAGTGAAGTTCCCACCACAGTTTTGGGGAGGCCAGGAGTCCTGCAGACCAGTCTGGCTTCCCACGTCATCCACCAGTACGAGTCTGGATGGTTTCTCCAGCTGGGTTACTACCCAGCCTGTCTCTTGGCGAAAGGTCTGGTGTGGCCGTTCTCGTTTGCTGCGAAGCTGGATGGTTGATGGACATCTGGCAAGCATAGGGATGCTATGCCTTGGTTTGTGGCATCCCACTCTGGAGAAGAGGTGTGCAGTCGCTAGCCCCCCTCTCCAGGTCTGAGTGATCCTGTTCTCCCCTAGGGAGAAAGGAGCTGTGAGCTAAGTGGGAACTTCATGGTGTCCCTGTAGGCTGGAGGGATGTCACCTCTCAGTTGGCCCTGGTCACAGTACTGGTCCCCAAACCTCTATAATCTGGTTCCACAGGGCCCTCTGGGGGTACACAGTGGCATCCGAGCCTCTCAGGATGTCTAGGCCGTCCGACCCACTGGTTTGAATATTGACGGGGTGTTGTGCTTCAAAGTCTCTCACCTGTATCAGTGCTTCCTCACTGTCTGTCCCCTCAGGTTGGAGGCTGCATCTCTTCTGGGGGGGCTCCCTGGCACATGCTGGGTACTTCGATGTCACTCCACACCTCATAGGGCAGCTCCTAAAAGCATATGTCCCTCACGGGTGTTTGCATCACCATATATGCAGCCGCTCAGGGGTAGCCTTGTCTGAGAATCATTCACTTACCCAGTGTATCAGCACAGCGCAGAGGGCACCAGTAGGCCTCACTTATTTCTAGGCCATAGTTGTCATCACCTGAGTACTGGGGGTAGCTCGCGGTTTTGTCTTATATGGCTGCGCTGCTCGCTGTCAGTGCTCACGACCGCCACATGTCTCTCAAGCATCCCTTTTCATTCTCAGGGGCCCGGGTTGTTGTGTCCATCAAGGTCCGGGTGTTCCTACTTTGGTGCGCCGAGTGGGGTATTTCCTCTTTAATGATCTCGTCCCACCACGGCAAGCCAAAGGTCTGTAATCCAAGGGCCAGGCTGGTGTCAATGGTGTGGGAGCTTCGGTGATGGACTGCCACTAGCACTGTATGTCTCTATGTCTCTGGGTGAGCCGGGGATGTGAACGAGGATCTGCTATCTCTGCTGGTCCAGAGTAGGGGGCCCGCCGTCCAGCTCTGCCCAGTGCTGCAAGGCAGTCGCCATTTTGGAATTGCTGTTGCACCCCAGACGGGTCTCCCCTATGTTTGTTTTGTCATGTGGGGCCAGGAGGAGGCTTTTGACCCGGGGAGGGGTCAGCAGCACCAGGGGGTCCTCTGAGCCCCTGATGCCATTCGTGCGAGAGGGAGGATAGGCATTTCACGCTCGGAATCAGGAGAAATCCAAGAGCATGTCTTACTCCTCCTTCATCTTGTCCACGCCTCCTATTGAAATGTTTAATGACAAAAACCAACAAGCTTGCCTATCGCATATTGATAGCAAGTTACATTAGGAAACCCTAGATAGTCACTGAAAAGACAAAGGTTAAAATGACAGTTATAGTTAAGAATTCCAAAAAAGCTTAGAAATTGACTGAAAAAACTAAGTTGAAAATGACATCATAGTTAGGTGAAAATGACAGTTAAAACATAACAGGTTAAACTAAAACACTGAAATTCGCAATTTATAACTCGCAGACTCGCCATATACTTCTAATTACCTCTCATACTACATAACTCATGCTTTGTTCTGTGACATCATTGATAACATTATTACAACATCTGAAAGGACAGCTAGATGTCCCAAATGTTTAATTTTTCTTTGCATTTCAAGGGGTACACATTATTCCAATTATAGATTCATGTGTGCACTTTCAATGAGTCCCTATTGTGATTCATCATACTATTCGTGAATCTTTAGTCAATTAACTTTTCATTCAGTAATTGTGTTTAAACCTTCAGTATTACAAGTGTTTAAAATCCCAGTATGCAAATTACTGCAGGTTAAAAAGGCAGGACAGGTGAAAGTGTCGCACTGAACATTAAACCTACTTAGCAATTGCTGATTTCCTTTCCTCCCTACCCCCTTTACTATTCACTTATAAAAGTGCTTAAATGCTTCCTCCTCACTGTAACTGGGAACGTACTATTTAGAGCCCCATTAGGAATGTGGAAGCGATAGTGTTTCTGTGCGAAACGGTATTAAGAGTCCCATTGTACTACTTACTACTTGCGGTGATGTCACATTGATTTCAAAGTACAAATCCTTCATGCTAAACTTGGACGAGTTTCTCACCAGAAAAAGGACCAGAATTATGGTGTGGTAGCACTGATTTCTGCATGATAGGCTCCTGATCATAGGACGCTATGGTGGATACATTTAAAATTCCCTGGTAATTCCAAAATGTGGCATTAACAATACCCTCTGCGTCGGTAACAGTGGGCGGAGTAATACCACATGCAATAATTATGAGTGAATTTGGTACCCTAAATGCAGTCCTGTCTCTCAGGGTCTTGAGTGGAGGGCACTTCAGTCACTCCCCTTGATGGAGCAACTGATTTTTAATATTTGCTTCTGGAATTAAAGGAAATCACTAGAGTCAAAATGTCATTTTGTGCAAGTATCGAAGTAGTTAAGAGATTAAAAAGCAGCTCCTGTTTGCTCGAATCAAAGCTATTTCAAGTACAGCACAGAAATATTTTGTTAACAAAATCCTGCTGTCTGACTCAGTGTTTTAGCACAAACCTTTTCCGACAGCATCGCTTCTGAGTCATCAGCCAGTTTCTATCACTCTCTGGTAGCCTCGTGCAAAGCAGTTGCTTTCTTTTCATGCATGATTATGATTAACTATAAAAAAAAAAACAATTATTTTGGAAATCTGTCCAGAGTATTAAAATCAACATCTGAGATTGTATAACTGCTTTCAAAGCGGTCTGTAGTGCTTTCATTCTTTATTAATGATATGCATGAGACAGAATTCATTCTCATAAATCAGTTTCTAAATTCGGCAAGCATTATAATGTGCTGATTAATTTAGGTACGATGGGAAAATACATTAGAGATCAAAAACATTCTTTCCATTGTGGGCCAGCTCCCACGTAATATTTGGAATCTTTGGGCCAGATGTATCAAGTGTTTTTGCATTCGCAAGCGGTGCGAATGGACGTTGGCGAATGCAAAAATACCTTTCATTGTGTATGAAAGGCATTCGCTATGCAATTTGAAGGAATCGATAAAATAGCGATTCCTTAAAATTGCGACCCCGTTTAGGGAATCACAAATTGCGATTCTCTAAATAAGAAATCGCAAATAAGGAATCCTTATTTGCAATTTATTATGCACATGTATCAAGCTTTTCCTTAATGCAAATTGGGCATTAAGGAATCACAATTACCACCAAGTAAAACTTGGTGGTAACCATGTGCACATTTTTAAAATGCATTAAAAATGCATTTTAAAAATGTATATGTAATGCACACATGCCCCATTGGCATGTGTGCACCTTACATGTCCCTAAATATTTTTTTGGGGTGCAGCAGGGGGGACCTTAGGCCCCCAGCACCCTGGGGTTTTGCATTTCCCAATGTGCAAATTCCAGTTAGGAATTAGCAATTTGGGAAATCCAAAAAGTTCTCAAATATGGGCTTACAGGCCCATTGGTGCGAATGGGCTCAGAATCGCTATTTGCGATTCGGTAATAGCATTTGCGATTTTTAAGAAATCGCTATTACCGAATCGCAAATATGATACATACCATTTTGCGAATCAGAAATAGCGATTTCTTAAAAATCGTTATTATAGAATCGTAAAGTGGATTCTTCATACATCTGGCCCTTTGTTAGGTATATCATCCATCAGTCTGAGGTGTTTGTGGGGTTACACCCCATCAGGAGACCAATGACGGTGGTCTCCCCAGGATCACTAAGAGCCGTGGGGGATATCAGTTATTAGACTGTGGTAATTTTTCTTTTTTTTTTAAGAGGGGTGTCCTACCAGAGATAGAGGCAGGTTTATATATATTCACTGCAAAAAACAAAGGTTAAATTAATGTCATAGGTGAAGTTGTCACTGCCAACATGAATGTTTTCAGCCCCCAAAAAACCCACAGAAATTCACAAGTTATAATTAGCGAAGCTACTTAGAACTTGTGCCCCTGCCATGTGCTGCTGATGACCTCACTTATGACATCACTCATGATATGTTCTATGACAACATTTATGGCATGACTGATGGCATCTCAAATGATATCATGGATGACATCACTGGTGAGAATACTGATGACATCATCCAAAGAGTGTGTTAGTTTCTGTTTATAGTTTACAAATTGGTGGCTAACTACCACATTACTTTTGTATCTAATTTTGTACATCCTGTGTCCAGCTAATTGATATGTGTTTCCAAAATGCAAGTGCTCCTAATGCACCTTAAGGGCCTGATTAATACTTTTTTTTAGTGCCGCATTTGCGTAATTTTTTGACACAAAAGCAGCACAAACTTACAAAATATAATTGAATTTTGTAAGTTTGTGCCGCTTTTGCATCAAGAAATCACGCAAATGCAGCTCTAAAAAAGTATTAATCAGGTCCTAGGTCCATGAGGTATTGAACACAATATAAATCTTTGCACTGAAGAGTAACTCTTTGTGCAGGTGACAGTTGACTTGTGGTCATTATGTTCCACACAAGTTTTTTGGTTGTGAAGAAATGTTTTTCAGTAGGACAAAGATTGTATGTATTACATATTAAGTATTGTAAGCAGCCTTGAGTTATTAGACAGAGAATTCTAAGCATGACAATTTCTACTTAACATAGAAGACTGAGTGCACCAGTATGTACATGTGCTTGTATTGCTTCAGAAGATGGGCACATTTTTACCATAGTATGAAGGCTACTGGTAGTATGATCTTTAGCACCTTCAGACCTTGGTTATATTAAGTGAATAGTCACTTTTTGGACAAGTGTTGCACAGAGTGTACACTGTGCTTAGTAGTAGATACTTTTTCACACTCTTTAATGCAGTGTTAACAGTACCACCATTCTACTCATATCCACTTAATTTCTCAATGTAGGCTCATTCACTGTCAGGGGTTTAATAAACATAGAGACTGTCTGCAGTAGGGCATAGGTTATGTAACAGGGCTTGAGTACATAGAGGAACTTGGCTATCCCGGAACATTTGTATACAGATTGTATACCGTTTTCAGGATAGGTTACCAGTTCCCATCTGTGGTTCATAGTCAACATGACATTGACTACCCATGAATTGTATGGTACTGGGTCAATGCTGCAAACAACACAAGTTTACTTTACCTATGGGGGTTGTATGTATGATAGCAGTAAAAATGCTTCTTGTTATTCTGAGCTATTTTGCACTTACTTTTATAGCTCTAATTGTGTACCCATGTATAGAGCAATGTGCACAAAGAAACTTTGATGATGTCATCAGTGATGTAATTATGGAAGTTTTCAACTATGTCATTTGAGATGTCCTCAGTGATGTAATAGAACATATCATGAGTGATGTCACATGTCACATGTGAGTGATGTCACATGTGAGGTCATAAGCAGGGCATGGCTGTGCTCTGCTAACTGTAATTGGTGAATTTTGGTGTTTTAGTTTAGATGAAAACATTTATGTTGTCAATGACAAATTCATCTAACCATAGCATTATTTTAACCTTTAGATTTTCAGTGACTTTCTAAGCCTTTTTTAACAACAAAAATAGATATTTTTATCACACCTAACTATAACATTACTTTAACATTTTTTTCAGTGACATTCTAGGCTTTTTTTTAATGTAAGGTACTATTTTAATACCATAGGCGAAGCTAACCCCACTGCTGTCAAGGGTGTTTGGCTATGCACAGTAGGGGATGGCTGCAGGGCCTTGCCTGTGACCAGGCCCTACGACAAACCCCACCACAGGCAGCCAACCCCACATTGCACACAGCCTTCAGGTGTGCACATCAGGGAGTTAGCAAGGCCTGGTCCTGTGGCTAACCCACTCGGAGGTAGCCAGCCGCCCACCAAGCGGCCAACCCCATGCTGTGCAATGTCTCTCTTTGCACGCCACATGATGTTGTGCAGACAGCCACCCAAAGGCAGCCAACTCCAAACCGGACACAACCTTTGGCCATGAGTGGTGTGAGGTTAACCGCAGGGCCTGTCTTGCAGCTGTTTTGCATTTGCAACTCCCTGCAGGTTGGCAGCCCCATGCTACACACATCCTTTGGCCATGCACGTTAAGAGATTGGCCAGAGGGCTTGGCCTGCTACCAGGCCCAGTGGCCAAATCCCCAGCTGACTGCCAGCCCCACTCCGTGCACAGCCTTTGGTGCGCACTGCGTAGGGTTGGCCTTTGGGCCCAAGGGACCACATCCCCTGGGGCCAAAAAATATTGTTAATTGGAGGGGGTGTGCAACCCCCTCCCTGACACGTACCCAGGGACCCCAGCTTCCTGCTTTTACCCCTGCATGTTATATCACTCATGACATACTCATTGACTACATTTATAATATCCCTAATCACATCTAAAAGGCCATCATTGTTGATAATACTTTGCATGGTGGGGGTGCAAGTTATCGTTACTCCCCAGGCACAAGTTATACTTACTTGAGATAACCAATACTTTTGAATTTCAGTGGCTTTGTTAGTTTCAAATGGTATATTTTACAAAACATTTTCTCCTAACTATAACACCCCTCTAACCATTGTTTTTTCAGTGACTTTCTAAGGTTTCATTTGAATGTAAAGTTAGATATTTTTACAATTCAAAACCTTAATGTCAATTTATCCTTTGCTTTTTTTTAGTGAAGTGCTAGTTTTTTTTCAACATAAAGTTAGATGTAGATCACAATGATGCACTCTGTGGGGGGGGGAGGGGTGGATGCACGGCCTAGCCTACCATTGTCCACTATGCTGTCCCTGCCAGAGCCTGCTGTCCTTGTCCCCCTCCTCCTTGCTCTCCATTGTCAAAGTCCATGCCCCTGCCTTCTCATTCCACTCCCATTTTGTCCAAATCCATGCACTTGCCCCCTCCCACCTGTCATGCATGGTCTGATGTACTGCCACTGCCCTCCAGTTAGAGTGTTGTTCCTGCCTACTCCTCCTGCCCTCCTTTGCCAGATTCCATGCCTCTGTCCCTGACCTCCCGCCTCTTTGCTTAGCTTGCTGCCCTTACCCTGCTTCCCCCTGTCCTCTGATGTGTGTATGCATGCCCATGCCCTCTCTCATATGCCCAGCATGTTCCATGGATCTGCAACTGCCCCTTTTCATTTGAGACAGAATGCCCCTCCTACCTGCCCAGCATGGTCAGATGGCTGCTGCCTGTTCCTACCTCCTGCCCTCCATGGTCCATTGTGCTGCCACTCCCTTCTGCCCTCCATGCTATGTTGTATAGCAACTGCTTCTCCTGCCTCACTTCGTGGTCTGTTATGAAGCCCCTACCCTCTTCCCCTGCCATTTGTTGTCTGGCTCCATCTCCCACCCCTCCCTTCTGTCTTCCATGGCCCTTTGTGCATTCCCCTGCCCTCTCGCCCTTGCCCCCCATGGCCGTTGTGCTGCCACTAACCCTCCTTGCCTGCTATGCATGATGTTTTGTGCTGACACTGCCCCTTCCACCTGCCCTTTGTAGTCAACTTGCTGCCCCTGACCCCTCCCACTATCCGGCTCTTTTCTGTAACGATGCCCTTATAGGCTCTCTGTTATCCTTCATATTTTGTTGTATTTCCAGTGCCCAACCTTCCTGCCCTACAAGGTCAGCCTGCTGCTCCCGCCATGCGCATTTGCCCCCTGCCCTCCGTTTTCCATGTGTGGCTCCCATCCCCTCCTTCCTGCCTTCCATCCCTTGGCATGCCCTTGTCTCCTTCTTTCTGCCCTTCATAGTCTTTTATGCTGAAAATGCCCCTCCTGCCTGCCCTGTACAGTCAGCTTGCTGTCCCTGACTCCTTCCGCCCTGCCCTCTGTTGTCTGTGTACCAGGCCCTCTCCCCTCCCTACTGCTTTCCATGGTCTGTTGTTATGCACCGCCCTCCTGCTTGCCCAGTGTGGTGTATTGTGCTGCCACAACCTCTGGCACTTACCCTGTAAGGTGAGTTTGATGACCCTGCCGTCTCCCTCGTGCCCTCTATTGTCCAAGCATATGTCTATACCCATTTGTTTAATACACGTGAACATTTAGAACTTAGTAAGAGGGAGGCTTTGAAAAGAAAATTGATGTGAATTTCCCCAAATGACTTACATTGAAAAAGAGGAGATTTTACACAGGAACTAGCTAAAAAAAAGCCTTTTTAGGCTAAAAAATATCAGGAGTCTCCTGCCTGAATCGGTTCTCTTGGAAAGTTTGATTATGCTGCCACTGCCTCTCATTTGTGCCCTCAATGGTCCATTGTGTTCTCTTGCTGTCCTGCATAGTTTGGTATTCAGCCCCACCTCCCTTTTGTCCTGCCCTGCATGGTTCGTTGTGCTGCTACTGCCCCTCTGCCTGCCCAGCATGGTCAACTTTCTGACTTTCACCCATCCTCCATAACCTCTGTTTTCCGAGTCTGGGCCCTTAACCTCTGTCTCCCCATAGTGTTCTCATGAACAACTAGTTCTCTTACATTCTGTGTTTATTGGAAAGTATGGCATATCTGAAGTCATCTAGATGGAACCAAAACTGTATATCCTAATGTGTTTCCTTTTGAAATAATAACAATAAAAGGGTATTTTCCCACTGAAATCATGCTTAGTGCTTTTTATCCAGTTGATCACTTGATTTGTTGCATTTAGGGGAGAGGATGTGATGTTATAGCCAGAGCTACTCACTTTGTAACTGGGGAACAAGGTTTGAGTTTGGAGGTAAAGTTTAAGTTTTGGCTCAACATTCTGTGATTCTTTTCAAATATCTTAATCTCCCCATGCCTAAAAGCAAAACTACT
Source organism: Pleurodeles waltl (assembly GCF_031143425.1). NCBI lineage: Eukaryota > Metazoa > Chordata > Amphibia > Caudata > Salamandridae > Pleurodeles > Pleurodeles waltl. The sequence goes on along the minus strand of NC_090450.1, from coordinate 162,968,352 downwards.
GTGTTCTCATTTAAAGCACTCCAATATCTTTGAGTCATGTCTTTGCAATATAAAACTGCATAAAATGAAGATAAAAATTAAAAATGAACGGCCTCATTATGAGTATGGCTGTCAGGAGACCTCCAAACCTGTTGTGGTAGTCAGACCACCGCTGCTTTGGCAGTCTGACCACCAAATTACGACTTTGGTGGTTGGACCGCCAAAGGACTACCGTCCCAGCTGGAAAAATGGTTCCTGATGGCATGATGGGAGTTGGGCTTACAACCAGCCATGGAGGCGCTGAACTCAGTGCCTCCTGGCTTATTACAACTCGTCTTTCTGCCAGCCTTTTCATGACGGGGAGCTGTGCTGGGGGCCACGGGGGGCCCTGCACTGCTCACGACCATGTCGTGGGTAGTGCAGGGGACCTCTGCCCAGCACCTTCATAATTTGCACTGTCTGCTTTGCAGACAATGCACATTCCAAGGGTGTTGGAGTGTTAGGATATTGGCCTGGGTTCCTTTAAGGGACCTTAGGCCAATATCCTAACACTGTTCCTGCTGGTCAACCTGGCATGAACGCATATTACAATGTTCCAATCAGTCAGCCCAGTGGGAACATTGTAATATGATTTGAAGGAACATCACTGCTATGGCGGTGGCGTACTCCCCGCGAGTTTGGCGGTCCCACCAGTTTTGTGGTCCCACATGGGACCACCAAACTCGCAATGAGGCCATAAGTGCTTTGCAAACTTTTTTATTCTCAATTATATGAGGAAGAAAGTGTGAATTTACAGGAAATATGCTCTCATTTTAGATTCTTGAGCACCTTCCATAATCTTTGTGAAAAAATCATAAGAGAAAACAGTTTTGTCTCAAACATGATTAATGAAATCCCAGCAGAGGGTCAGTATTTGTCACAGGGTAAAGTCACCTTAGAACATGCCACATTTCCTAAAATTATTATAGTGCCATAAACCAATGATTTTAATTGTAACTAAAATCTATTATTACCTTTTATATATGCTCCTTTTTGTGATTCTCAAAACCATCCATTCAATACGGATTGGACCAAATCCCAGAGTTCTGTAAGTGCTGCCACAGTATGTTGTCCATGCTGTGGCCAGCTAATAAAAGGAGGTCCCTTCCAGACCGCCACATGCCTTTTGGGATCTGGGAGTACTCACCCTGTCCCCTTACATATTTTTAAAAATCATTTACAGAACAAAGGGACCACATCCTGAGTCTTGTAATGGCTGCCCTAACATATTGCTTAGGCTGAAACAAACTAATCGGTATTGACTAGGTCCCTTTCAACTGGCTATTCAGAGCATATCTGGACACCAAGGGGCATATTTATATTTAGTTTGCGCCATTTTAGCATAAATTATTTTACGCTAACAATGACGCAAACTTAACTCCATATTTATAGTTTGACGCTAGACCCAGCTAGCGTCAAAATATAGGAGTTAGCACCACGTTGTGGATTTGGCAAAATGCCTTGCACTATTTAGATGCAAGGTAAGCGTTCCCCTCCACAACATGGTGCTAACCCCCTACAGCCATATTTATACTCCGGCGCAGAAACGGCAACCACGGAGTAGGCAGACCCCAAAAATTGTGCTAAGCCTGCTCAGCACCATTATTTAATGGTTGGTCAGACCAGGCATTAGGGTACCTGTAGACCCATTTACATGGCTAAACACCATGGAATGAGCCACAGATGCCCACCGCCAGCCTCAGGAGCACCCCTACCCACACCAGAAAGACACCATAGGATGGGGGACCCATCCTGGGTAGGTATTGGTAAGTATTGGTAAGTATTAATTCTTTTTTTGTCTGTGCCATTGGGGGGGCCCTTACATGGGCCCCCCTGCCTGGAACTGGGTTTTAAGGCCTTGCTCAGGGGACACTGGTCCCCTGGGTTGGCCATTGGGGTGGTGGGCATGACTCCTGACTTTACTAAGACAGGAGTCATATTTGGGTGGTAGTGCATCAGAAAATGATGCTAGGATGGTTAGCAGCATATTTATTGCTGCCAACCAGCCTAGCGCCATTTTTGACCCACTAACACCTTTTCCCCTCTCCACATCCCCCCCAGCTAGCATCTTTTCTTTAGACTCTAGCCTGTCCTACGCGCCACTGTGCACCATTCCATAAATATGGCACCCTGATGGCACTAGCAGGTGCTATGGATTTTGCTGTAAAACTGCGTTGGTGCAGTTTTGCGGCAAAATCCATAAATATGAGCCGAACTGTCCACATAGCTATATTTTTCTCAAAAAGTACTGAACAGATTTACATCAAATCACACAAAGCACAGTCTGAGGACCACGTTCTAACTCCCTGCCAAATGTGGTGTCATTTAGTTTTTGTTGTGAAACACCGTAAAAAAAGTGTATGGAAAATGCATGGGGATTTTGTGTTTTGGACCCCACCATTTTTCTTTGCCCCACTTGATGGATCACCAGAAACTTTCCAGGAAGGAGCTGAGGTGGATTAACCTTTAAAAAAAAAAAGTTTTGTAAAGAATTATCCAAAAAAGACCAAGGGCCAGATGTAGGAAAGGATTTGCAACTCGCAAACGGCAAAAACTGCCGTTTGCGAGTTGCAAATTGCATTTTCCTATGCAGAAATGCATTCTGCGAGTCGGACCGACTCGCAAAATGCATTTCAGAATCGCAAATAGGAAGGGGTGTTCCCTTCCTATTTGCGATTCCTAGTGGTATGCAATACCATTTGCGACCGCATATGCGGTCGCAAATGGTGTTGCAGTTACCATCCACTTCAAGTGGATGGTAACCCACTCGCAAATTGGAAGGGGTCCCCATGGGACCCCTTCCAGTTTGTGACTGGACCCAAAAACATTTTTTCAGGGCAGGGAGTGGTCCAAGGGACCACTCCCTGCCCTGAAAAAATACCGAAACTAAAGGTTTCGTTTTTTTTTTTAAGTGCAGCTCGTTTTCCTTTAAGGAAAACGGGCTACACTTAAAAAAAAAAAAACTGCTTTATTTAAAGCAGTCACGAACACGGAGGTCTGCTGACTACAGCAGGCCTCCATGTTTGCGAGTGCCCATAGTCGGTATGGGGCCGCAATTTGCGACCCACCTCATTAATATTAATGAGGTGGGTCATTGCGACCCCATACCGACTCGCAGACGGTGTCTGAGACACCGTTCTGCATTACATTTTGCGAGTTGCAAATAGCGAGTCGCTAAGACTCGCTATTTGCAACTCGCAAAATGCTTCTTTACTACATCTGGCCCCAAATGTATTAACAAACCAAAAAACACTCTTACTATGGAAAAGCAAACCTAACTATCACAATTTAGTGGTCATTGCCCCCAAGTTATATTTCTATTTTTTAATGTAAAGTAATTTTAATTACTTTACGTTTACATTATTCCAACCACTGCTGTGCATGGCCAAAGTCTGTACACGACGGGGGTTGGCAGCAGTGCCACAACAGACCCTGCATAACCACCCAACCTCACAGCTCCAAAATCAGTGGGAAGCGCAATCAAGGGGGCCTTTTAGTGCATTATCCTTGGAAAATGGCAGGAAGATGTTGCATACCACTAATGTACAGTATATGCAGTGGGGTTGCTAGGCCATTTTTCATACTTGTTATTTTTCATACTTGTAGTTTTTAAAAGGGAGAGCACAATCTTTTGTTTCAGCAGCAGATGACAGGAAAGAACCCACTCTTCACAGTCACTACATGAGATATTGAGCTTGAAAAAAGCAAGGATGAAAACCCCTCCATCTAGGTTTACAGTTAACTTGTCAAGATGGAAATGCAGAGAAAAAACACTTGCTTTGCCTTGACCATGCAGAAGAAATTAGGAAGTGGAGCTTGAACTCAGGCACTTGCTTTGTCTATATTTGTTAGTGCTTCTCTTCAATGATTGATTTCTGTAAAATGAGCATCATAGCAGAATAAATCCTGCCTTGTGTATTTCCCAAGAAAAAGGCACTGTTTTTCACAGAATGTCTACCCAAATGGAGTACTTTCGACTGGCTAATTAATTAGTGCTACCTCGTTGAGAAAATGTATAGAGCGTCTCCTACACTACAGTTGAGGTAATGTATCCAGTAACTTTGTGTGTCTGTATTTTTGCCACTGTAATTGTTCCTCAGCATTTTCATAAAATAACTTTTCAAGATAGAACTGCAAAGAAAACACATTTGGGTGTTTTCTCTTTTGTTTAATTTTGTTGGGGACAGCGGGGTCCCAGGTGGATCCCCTCCTTCTGCAGGAGCCAGCATGCTCCCACATGAAGGGAGCTGCTGAAATACAGCTCCCTTCGTTGCAGAGCCAACAGCCACTGTGCATGGGCGAAGGCCATGCGTGGCAGTGGTTGAATAATGTATAGTAATAAAAAGTACTATACATTAAAAAAACATGAAGATTCACTGAAAAAAATTAAGGTTACATGGACGTTCTAGTTAGGAAATAGAATTTAAAAAAAGACATAGAAATTCACTTAAAAACCAAAGGTTAGATGGATGTTATAGTTAGGATCACATTTTAAACATACTAAACCATAGAAATTCACCAGTTATAGTTAGAGCTACCTCAAGTAACTATCATTCGTACCTAAAGGTAAATGTAACTCGCGCCCTCGCCATTCACTGCTAATGACCGCACAAATTACGGCACTCATGACATCCTTGATAACATCATTGATAATATCAAAGTAATATTAGCAATAACATTTTTGATGAAAAAACTGCACATGGCGATTGTGTGAGTTATAGTTTCCTTAGGGCATGAGTTACAGTTACTTGAGGTAACTGTAACTATAACTATTGAATTACTGTGGTTTCATATGTTTAAAATGTAAGGCTAACTATAACATCCCTGTAACCTTTGTTTTTTTAAGTGAATGTCTATATATATACATATATATATATATGTATATACATATGTATATGTATGTGCGTATCTATATATGTGTGTGTGTGTATATAAATTACCTACTGATGATAGCCAGTAGGTAGTTATAGTTAAGACAATTTTTTCCAGAGGCAGAGCATTTTTTGTTTTGCCAAGAAATTTTCAATACTGATACGACACTCACTTTAGCTGGTGTCTTGAGAGTTCTGGGTGATCCATCAAGGAGACCTAGAAAAAGGGGGGATTCCAAAGCACCGTTTCCCCATTCTATGTCTATGGGTATTTCCATTCTTTAGACACGGCTACAGCCCTATCCTCTGAACAGAATTACACCGAATCTGTCAGGAAGCTAGGTCTTGGTACACCGATTGTGCATTTTGTGATTTGGTGTAAATCTGTTCAAATGATTCGGAGTTATTCAAGGTTTAAAAATATAGATATCTAGGGACACAGATCCTCTGCGGATCCACCTGTGGTGGGAAGAGTAAGACTTTGATTGGAGGGCCACAACCTGACAGAAAAGTCGTTGCCACACTTTTGTTTGTCGCATGGGGCAAAAACACATAAGGGTCATGATACAGGTATCATGATCCCATAGGACACATAGAAGGATACCTTTGGGAACTCTCATGGGCAGCAAAATTGGATATTTTTTCTGTCTGATCGGTGGATCCACTGTTCCACTGCAGGGCTCAGCGCAACCACCCTGTGTAAATCTGAGGTGGATCCGAGGAGCAAAAGAAGTTTTTTTGAAAAAACACTGCTTTCAAACCCATGATTTGCATGGCCAAAGGCCATGTGCTGCTGGATTTGGGTGTATGCAGGAGGGATGGCTGAATGCCAGGCTTTTAGTCCAACCCCCGTGGTGTGCCATTTCTTAACCCCCCCTAACGGCAGAACACTCCCTTTGCATACATTATGCCTGGCAGAGGAATAATGTAGCGCAAAGGGTTACAAAGTGGTGCAATACATGCATTGTGCCACTTTGTAAATATGGTGCAGGGATTTTGGCCATCTAAAGAAACATTAGCGTCAAATAAAGTATGCTCATTTCTTGGTAGATGAAGCTAGAGGCTCTTAAATATGCCATTTCGTTTTTGTAACTCACTTGTATCTTACATACTCTCCTTATTTATATTTCAAAAAGACACTGATCAGTCTTTCCTATACTGTAAACTATGAGTTTTCAGTGTATACATCTATTTTTAAAGTGTTTGTTCGCTCTTAAGGGAGAATCATGGGATTGTAGACTTATAAATGTCATTCTAATCTGGTAAACAGAGGGGCATATTTATAATGCCCTAGCACCACCTCGCACCACATTAACATCATTACTTTTGATGTTAATGTGGCCCAAAGAGGCTGAAATCCCTGCTCCATATTTACAGGGTGGCGCAATACATGCATTGCGCCACTCGGTACCCTTTGCGCTACATTATGCCTGTGCCAGGCATAATGTACGCAAAGGGGGCATTCTCCTGTTAGGGGAGCCAGAAAAAAGTTGTAAGGAAATCTATGAGATTTCCTTGAGCCATTTTTTTACGGCACCTTTAACGCCTGCTCAAGAGCAGGCATTAAAAGGGGGCTTCAACAATATTTTGGCACTACTACAGCAGAGTACATCAATAGCTTCATGAGGAATGATGATATTGCCCCCTACCCTGCACCATGGTGCCATATTTTAAATACGGCACACACATGGTGGCCGTAGGGGAATGTAAGAGGTGGAGGAAAAGTTGTTCTACTCCTTTTCCTGCAAGTCAGCTACCTCAGCCACCCAGGAAGCCCTTGGTCTGGACATTTTTTTTAGATGAGGCCTGGTGGGAAGAAAGTGTCTGCCAAATATGTATTTTGTAACTGATGCCAAAAATAGTTCTGCAGAGGCAGCTGGAACAAGCAATATTCCATGGGTACTGGTAGAATGTGGCAACATTTGAGATCTATGCACCCTGAAAGCCTTGCTTTGACTAGGTTATCCCTTACTGCAGACCTTCAGGGGTGTCCACATCTTTCCAACCTAGTGACAGTGTTCCTGCCTAGGTACTCCCTGCACAAGCAGATAACAACCTGGTTTATCTGAACAAAGCCCTTTTTTGCTGTTTATGAAAGGAGATTATTTTTTCTTCTGAGACGAGCAAGGTTGCATGGGACAGACTTGACCAGGATCATAAATGTCCACCCTGGCAGTAGTTTTTTAAAACATTTTTCTCTATATTTGTGTCCTCTATGTTTTGAAGGAGATCATTTTTAACTACAAGTTTCTTGCTTTTGTTCTATCCCTTAACAATGTAAAAAATCACAAACAATATAGTTGTTGAAAATGTTACTTGAAAAAAGCTCTTTTTAGAGGTACTTTCTACTTTCTTTATGTATGTTGTTTGTACTTTGTACCCCTTTTTTTCTTCTTTACGACCCTCACAAGACACTCGGGAGAGCCATGATGCTCTCATACATCGGATTGTTGACTCTAGCAGGCCTCTCGCAAGATCCAGGTGTGCAGTCCCCACCGTCCACTTTGAAGAGGCAGTGTTTGCTGCTTAATGCTCATGAGCCTCTCAAAGGAGCATATTTTTATTATGGAATTTGCATTTTCATTGAATGTATCCTGTTGTAATAAGTATAATTAATATGCACTAGATTTTTGCTATCCCTTTTTTTATACAATCCCGCAAGACTCTTGTGAGATCATAAAAAACTTTAAAGAAATAATGCACATTTAACTTCATGACAATACTTACCTCTTACAATCCCCACTACTAGACTAAGGGGAGACACTGTCCTCTCCACTGACTTGTCCACTGTCTTCTCCACTGACAACTTGCATGAAGATAACTGATGTGTTGAGTAAGGTGTAAAGAAACACTGTCTCTCCATTCACACCTTTCCAAGGCTCAGTAGCATGCATAGTGAGGTGGGGAAAGTACTCACCTCACATTTAAGACCCCACTGTTCCACACTAGGTGTAACAAGCACTAGCCTCTCTACTGACACCTAACCATATTTATTAGTGTATGGGAATAGATGTCCCTATCCACTCTCAGCTCTCTCAGCCTGACAGATATATAGAGTAGTACGTAAGGAAACTTTGGGGGTCATTCCGACCCCGGCGGGTGGCGGGCGCCGCCCGCCGGGCGGAAACCGCCCAAACACCGCCCCGCGGTCAAATCACAGCGGGGAGCATTTTGACTTTCCCGCTGGGCCGGCGGGCGATCTTCAAAAGATCGCCCGCCGGCCCAGCGGGAAAGCCCCGGCAAAGATGAAGCCGGCTCCGAATGGAGCCGGCGGATTTGCTGGGGTGCGACGGGTGCAATTGCACCCGTCGCGATTTTCAGTGTCTGCTATGCAGACACTGAAAATCTTGTTGGGGCCCTGTTAGGGGGCCCCTGCAGTGCCCATGCCAGTGGCATGGGCACTGCAGGGGCCCCCAGGGGCCCCACGACACCCGTTCCCACCAGCCTGGTTCTGGCGGTGTAAACCACCAGAACCAGGCTGGCGGGAAGAGGGTCGGAATCCCCATGGCGGCGCTGCATGCAGCGCCACCATGGAGGATTCCCTGGGGCAGGGGAAAACCGGCGGGAAACTGCCGGTTCCCCTTTTCTGACCGCAGCGGTCAGAATGCCCAGGAAGCACCGCCAGCCTGTTGGCGGTGCTTCCTCTGCCCTCTGCCCTGGCGGTGAGACACCGCCAGGGTCAGAATGAGGGCCTTTGTCTTCTGCACTGACACCTATCTCCAAAACAACTTGGATATATCTAAGTACAGTATAGTGAACTAGTGGTATCTGTCTTCAAACCTCTCTTTAAAACAACAGTGATATGTATTGCTCTCTGGCAAGGAAGTCATATTTTTGCTATCTTATCTTACCAGGGCAAGAGGTGCCTCTAGTAGGGTTTGAGAGGAATGTATCTCTCTACTCATACCTCTTCGCATGGTCACAGGTATGCCTAGTAGGCTTGGGCATAGAACTCTGCTCCACTGGTGGAGTTTGTGGAATTTGGGCACTGTGTGCTACGCAGAGTAACACTGAGTTTCTGAATTCTGCTTTACGGTGTGGAGCAGAGTTTGTTTGCACTTGCGAGATTGGGTTTTGGCACTGTTTTGTCAGCGTGACAATTCTCCTGGGCTGCTAGTGAGCACGTATGAGTCTTTGCATTCTCTTGCATTGCTTCCAGCTGCTCACAAGTGCAAACTCACTTCTGAAGCAGGTACTCTACTCCAGATCCACTAAATCTATTCAAAAAGAGCTTTTTTAACTAGATTTTCTTCTCCAATGGACCCTGAAAATTGTTTTTCGGATTGAGAAGCCATTTACTTTTCAAAAAGGAAGGAAGTGTGTCAGAGACTCCAACTTCCTGTTCCTGTCCAGCAGGCTCCTCCTAGTGCTTTGTCCATCCCCTGGTCACTTTTTACTTGGATTTCGAGGTGGAAGGATCATTCTCTTTGTCTCCTAGATATACTTTTGGATTTAAGGACATTGTTTTTATGAAATCATATACGGGAGTTCTAAAACTATTGAATAAGGGTGTTGTTATTTGTTTGCTTGGGCATGCACCAGTATTTCTTTGTACTTTAATTACATTTTAAAAATGGATAGTGACGTATTGGCCTTCTTATGATTTATTTTGCATTTAAATGATTTTTCACCTTTTTTAAAGGAAAACGGTTGCACAGCTCAGTACAGTTTGTACATGTTTGTATCATTTGCAACATTATTTGAGTATGTGGCTTATATTTCCAAAGAGCTTTAAACCAGTTGGCCCAGGCTAGTACTAGTAGCCATCAGGGCATGAAATAAATGTTTCAGTGGTATATGTTTTTAAAATTTAATTAAGGGCAGGGATGGCATTGAATTAAATTTAAAATGTTGCCTATTGTTTGTATTTCACTTTTTTTGCAAAAAAGTGTCTTTATTATGGGATAATATCTGATGGCACAGGAAAATGTTGTTTGATCATGTGCCTGGCTGGCAGCCATTTTGTTCTTCAGTCAGTGTCCCTTGGCATAGTCTTGCATGTGCTCTTTGCCATGCTTCCTCCTTGCTCCTTGTTGCTGACGTTTGACCATCTGGCTGGCTGGCAGCCATTTTGTCTATCCAGCCAGTGTCCCTTGCCATAGGCTTGCATGTGTTCTTTGTTTGCCATGCCTCCTTGCTCCTTGTTGTTGTGGTTTGACCATGTGGGTGGCAGCAATTTTGTACATGCAGCCAGTGTCCATTTGCTATAGGCTTGCATGCGTTCTTCTTTGTTATCCTTTGTTCTCCTTGCTCTTTATTGTTGTTGTTTAACCATGTGGCCGGCTGGCACCCATTTTGTCCATCCAGCCAGTGTCCTTTGCCGTAGGCTTGCATGTGTTCTTTGTTTGCCATGCTTCCCCCTTGCTCCTTGTTGTAGTTTGACCATGTAGCTGGCTGGCAGCCATTTTGTGCATGCAGCCAGTGTCCCTTGCCATAGGCTTGCATGTGTTCTTTGTTCCCCATTCTTTCTCCTTGCACCTTGTTCTTGTTGTTTGACCATGTGGGAGGCTGGCAACCATTTTGTCCATCCAGCCAGTGTCCTTGCCAAAGGCTTGCATGTGTTCTTTGTATGCCATGCTTCTTCTTTGCTCCTTCTTATTTTTGCTTGACCATGTAGCTGGCAGGCAGACATTTTGTGCGTACATTGTGCAGCCAGTGGGTCCACATAGGGTTCCATACAAACATCATTAATTATTGATCATCTGTTTTTTAAGTTTCTATTTTTATTTTATTTGTATTTTTTCTATTTTTACCTTCTATTTTAATATGTATTTTATTTTATTTTCATTTAATATTTAGTCTAATTTTTATATTTAAGTTGTATTTTATTATAATTTTTCTACCTTTATAATTTTAATTTTTAATTTCTTTTTTATTTTAATTTTTATATTTATTTTTTATTTTTGTATTTTGTTTTACTTTTTAAATTTTTATTTTTATATTTTATTATTGATTTTATTTTTTATAATCTTTTATTTTCATTTTTATTTAATTTAGCATTTTGCTTTGATCCACCTATCCGACAACTTTGATTCTTCCATCCATCCATCCACCAAAGATGCACTACAGCTTTCAATTCCCTAGGTGTAATTTGATTTCCTCCAGGACGCCCTGGCTGTGGAGCACGGCAGACAAATCAACAGCGTAATTCATTTTTGTTAGTGATTATTCCATTTCCCACAGACCACCTCACCGCCATAGGTTGGTTTATTTAAAGGATTATTCTGTTTACCCATGCACCCCACTCTGACTACACCAGGCGTCTCCTAAAACAGATGGAGATAAAGCAAGGAGCTAGATCTGCGTGGTGTATTGTCTGATTTGAAATGTAATTCTTTTTATGGTGTGGTGGTGTGGTTTGCCTTTACAATGTTTGATTAAATACTAAGGCCCTCATTACAACACTGGCGGTCGGTGTTAAAGCGGCGATTATATCGCGAACAGGCCGGCGGTAAAATAAATGGGATCACGACCATGGTGGAAACCGCCAACACAGACAGCCACTTTAACACTCCGACCGCCACGCTAGCAACCAACACAGCAGGGGTCACTGCCAACAGACAGGCGGAAGACATTGTACCACCCACCACATTACAACCCGCCTATCCGCCACCTGCTTGGGGTGGTACCAATGCCATCAAAAGCACGGCGGAAACAGTGTTTGGAAGGAAACCACTCACTGCTCGACACTCAACAAAGAACCAGGACGCCATGGAGCCTGAGCTGCAGGTCCTGCTGATGCTGGTCTAGCTCCCCATCTACCAGGAACACCAAAGACGGCAACGACGATGATGGTGAGTACTGCACCTAGTACACAAGGGAGGGGGGACGAAAAAGAGAGTGACACACACACGCAACACCCCCACCCCCACCCACAACAACATACACACAAACAGATCCAACAACATTACAGATACATCCTGTAACTCCATGGAAGAACGCAAGGACAAAAGGAATTGAGTCAAACCAGTGATATTTTAGAAATAGGCAGATATACTATAGAATTTGAAAAACAGTATTTACACAAATATACAATATTTACAGAAGTCCGTACATTGTCCTTCACAAATGTTTGTTGGCCACTGAGCCAAAAATCATGGGCCAAGCCCACACTTGACTCCTGCCTCAATACGGAGAGAAAACTGCAGGGGCATCAGGTTGAAAACACACAGGCACCTCAGGGGGATGTGGAAGGGGGGGCACCTTAGCCGGAAGATGCAAGAACGCCACTGGTCCTCGAAGGGGCTCCATGCCCACAGTGATGTCCTGGGGAGTGTAAGGCCACAGTCTCTCAGGTGGGTGGTTTGACCACTGCTTGGTCCTGGGGAGTGCAAAGCCATAGTCTCTCAAGTCTCTCAAGTGGGTGGTTTGCCCACTGCTTGGTCCTTGGGAGTGCAAAGCCACACTCTTTCAAGTCCCTCAAGTGGGTAGTTTGCCCACTGCTTGGTCCTGGAGAGTGCAAAGGCCCAGTCTTGCAAGTCTCTCAAGTGGGTGGTTTGCCCACTGCATGGTCCTGGGGAGTGCAAAGCCACAGTCTCTCAAATCTCTCAAGTCTCTCAAGTGGGTGGTTTGCCCACTGCGTGGTCCTGGGGAGTGCAAAGCCACACTCTTTCAAGTCCCTCAAGTGGGTGGTTTGCCCACTGCTTGGTCCTGGGGAGTGTAAGGCTACAGACTCTCAAGTGGATGGCTTCTCCACTGGTTCTGGAGGGGGTGGAGGGGGCTTTGTGCCCAGTGTGCTTCATCCTGCCAAGGATAGGGCGAGTGGATGCATATCTCCACTGGTTCTGGAGGGGGCTTTGTGCCAAGTGTGCTTCATCCTGGCAAGGATAGGGTGAGTGGATGCATATCTCCACTGGTTCTGGAGGGGGCTTTGTGCCCAGTGTGCTTCATCCTGCCAAGGAGGGGGTGAGTGGATGCATATCTCCACTGGTTCTGGAGGGGGCTTGCTGCCCAGTGATACAGTCCTTGGGGTGTGCCAGTACATTCCTCACCTGGGTGTCTGAGGCACGAGATTTGCAGGGAACAGGTAGCATGATAGTTCATGGAGGCAGGGCTAGACTCCATCCTGTGGTTGCTAAGGCTGCCAAGTAGTGGTAGTGCCGGTGCTGGTGGGGGTGCTGCCAGTGGTGGTGGTAGGCTCCAGCTCATCTCCCACTGGGGCTGCTGGTACTGATAGTGGTCCTACTGTCAGTGGTGCAGGTGGTGGTGGTGCTTGCGGCGGTGCTTGTGGCGGGGATGCTGGCGGTGCTGGCCTTGGTGCAGGTGCCAGTGCTGCCAGTGGTGGAGGGAGGTTCCAGCCCTTCTCCTGCAGCCTTGGATGGCTGCCCACTGGGAACGCTGCTGCTGACAGTAGTGGTGGCAGCAACGGTGCAGGTGGCGGTGCTTGCAGCGGGGCTGGTGGTGGTGCTGCTGGCGTGGCAGGTGACGGGGCTGGTGGTTCTGCTGGTGGGCACCAGGCCTTCACCTGCATCCTCCGTTGGCTGAAGTGCCTTGCCTTCAATTTTCTTCCCCTTCCTCACTTTGCCAGATGCTGTTGTGCCCTTGCCTCTGTCAGCTGGAGGCTTGGAGGAGGCCTTGCTGAGTGGGTTGTGCTCCTTGCCCTTGCTGCATGCTGTCCCCTTCTTCACCTTGGCAGATGGCGGAATGGTTTGATCCTTTGCAGGAGTTGGTGGTACACTGGCTTTCCTGACGGGTGCTCCCTTTGAGCCTCTGGGAGATGCAGGTTCCACATTGGACAGAGACTTCATGGCTGAGGTGCTGGGCTGGATTCTGGACACCCTGGCCCAAGGAGAAGGATGGTGGGAGGGGTAGGGAACAGGTCAAAGTTTGTCAGGAAAAGTTTTTTAGACACACTGGGGCGGGAAGATGGAGAGGGTTTGGGAGTGGAGGAAGAGGGAGTGGTTATAGCAGGTGTCTTTCTGCTGAGTTTGAGTGAAGGTGCATGGGCTGGATCCTGTTGTGATGTGAATGGCTGTTGGGTGGGTGGGTGCTTGCATTTGTGTACTTTGAAAGGAGGGGTCACAGACACACTGGGAGAGGACACAGGGGATGTGTGCATGGTTGTGGGAGTGGTGACTGCCAGTGAGGGATGTGTTGTGATGGGTGTGCTGGTGATGTAGGTAGTGGATGAGGAGGTAGTGCATGCAGGTGTGAGTGGAGACGCTACTGGGAGGGAGGTGGACGAAGAGGAGAAGGGGGACACAGTGGAGACAGTGGATGTTGGTGTGTCTGCATGGGTATGGTGCTTGTGTGAGTGCCTGTGAGATGAAGTGTGGTTCTTATGTTTGCCTGAGCCACATTTGTGTGTTGATTTGGGTGAATGCTGGTCTGAAGGTGTGCTTGGGTAGGCTGGGTTTGAGGGGATTGGGTCTGGGTAGAGGAAGTTGGAGGGGGAGGCTAGACACAGGAACAAGGGCTGCCATCAGTGCTGAGGCCAGAGCCTTAAATGCTCTCTGTTGGGCAGCCACGCCAGAGTGAATGCCCTCCAGGTATGCATTTGTTTGTTGCAAATGCCTCTCGACACTCTGGATGGCATTCAGAATGCTTGACTGCCCAACAGTGAGGGATCTCAGGAGGTCAATAGCCTCCTCACTGAGGGCAGCAGGGCTGACTGGGCAGGGCCTGAGGTGCCTGGGGCAAAGGAGATGCCCACCCTCCTGGGTGAGCGGGCATGGGAAACACGCTGAGGGGCTTCTGGGAGTGCGGTGCTGGTAGGGGGTGGTGGCTCTACCTGTTGTTGGGGTGGGCACAGAGGTGTCCGCCACCGCCAGGGAACTTCCATCGGAGGAGGAGTCGCTGTTTGTGGTCTCCCCTCCTGTCCCCGTCATGGTGCTCCCCTCGCCCTCCGTCCCACTGGTGCCGTCACCCTTGGTGGATTCGGCCCTTGAGGGAAGCAGCTTCCTCCGTCGCCGGTGCCTCTGCTCCTCCGCCAGATGATGCTAATACACAAAAGGACAGGATGACAAAACAAAAAGGGGGGTAGAGACAGAGGATACACTTGGTCAATGCCAGCAGCACCACTACCGTTGGCGTACACAACACACAGATAGCAGCCCTATGCACTAGGCCACGCCCAACCATTTCCTAAGACAGTCATGAGCCCATGGGGTTCAATGCCTAACGCCATTAGCTGCAAACCTGAAACCCACAGGACCCAGCCCGGGAGTAGATGGCCACCAACACTATTCGGGTAGGATTGATTCTGAGCCTGCCCAACAAGGGACCTACCCTGTCATGTTCGCCCTGGCCTAGGGGCACCCACAGCCCACATCCCCCACCCAGTTACATCCTAAAGTGCACAGAGTCAGGTTTCAGATTCTGTACTCACGCCGTTGTGGCTGCTGTGATGCCTTCAAGCACCCATCCAACTCCCGATAGGCACTGCCAGGATGTGGAACATCAGGGGGGTCATGGTGCGATGGGCACCTCTTCCCATTTGGGAGGCCAGCCCCAGCTGGGTCTCCACTGTCTTCTTTGCCCAGCTGCGCAGGTCCTCCCACCTCTTGCGGCAGTGGGTGCTCTGCCTGTGAAAGATCCCCAGGGTCCACACCTCCTTGGCGATGGCACGCCAAAAATTCCCTTTTTCTGGTGGGCGCTGACCTGCAGGGCAAAGACAGCAGAAAAGGGAATTATTTACCCGTCCGGACCGTCATACTCATTGCTCACCAGATCCCACCCAATCCACTGACGCACATACATTGACCACCATACCTGTGCACTCTGACCAGGACCCCTCAGCCCCCCCTACATGTGGCTTACACACACAGCAGTCCATACATTCATGGCCCACGCATCATGCTCACAGTGTACTCACCTGTTTGTCTGGAGGACGGTAGAGTAACGTGAACTGGGGTAAGACCCCATCCACCAGTTTCTCCAACTCCTCCGCAGTGAAGGCAGGGGCCCTATCCCCAGGAACATGAGCCATTGTCGGTTCCAGACACAGGTCATAGCAGCATTTGCAGTATAGGTCCTCTCCTGTTGAAGGTCAGGTAGCAAGTGAGTGAAGAGATAGAAAATGGCGGTGACGTCCACGGCGGTGTGTACTGTCACCACAGGCGTACATCGCCATTGGCTCCAGGAACCCGTAGGGCCCAATGATAACCAATGTGATTTTGCACGGTGGTCATCAACCACCTACCGTGACAGCGCACAAGGCCAGCGCAATTACCTCATTTCAACTTGTCCCTCCTCACAGGTCAGCCAGCCGCCATTTCAGGGGGGCACAAGGCATCGCACCTAACTCCATCACAGCAGACATTGGCACATCAACGGGTTCTCGACTTCACATTCTGGCCCTGTAAAGTCAACCATTCATTATTAGAGCAATATAAGTGTGAATATGACCCTCTGCTTACCGTTCTCTTCCATAGGCTTTAACCGCTGAGGCAGAATATGAGATGGTGGCATCCTCCGGTGTACAGACCCCTGGTGGACCTAGCGACAATGGAGAACAGACACATTATCATTACCTACTGACTTGATTGTGCCACAATCAAAGGAATGTGTGCCGAATTGGAGCCAGACCTGATGTCTGCTATCTGCCAACCCATAGGTATCACCCCTCTAGTGCAGATCCTGTCAGTGCTCCATTTCCTGGCAAGTGGTTTCTTTCAAACAACAGTGGCCATGGCATCAGGGATGTCTCAGCCAATGTTCTCCAACGTGTTGACCAGAGTGTTGTCTGCCCTGCTTAAACACATGTGCAGCTACATCGTGTTCCCCCAGTTGGAGGATTTGGCCACAGTGAAAGCTGACTTTTATGCCCTGGGACATATCCTCAACATCATTGGTGTCACTGATGGTACACATGTGGCATTTGTCCACCCCCCCCGGATAAATGAACAAGTATACAGGAATAGAAAAAGCTAGCACTCAATGAATTTCCAGATGGTGTGTTTGGCGGACCAGTACATCTCCCATGTGAATGCCAAATTTCCTGCCACTGTGCATGACGCCTATATCTTGAGGAATAGTAGCATCCCATATGTGATGGGCCAACTCCCAGAGGCACCGGTTGTGGCTAATAGGTGAGCAAAAGGTCCCCACACAGTATGAGTAGGTGTCTGGGTATGGGGTTGTCCATAAGGGTTAGTGTGCGTCTAACAGTTATCCCTTGATATTTGCAGGTGACTCTGGTTACCCCAACTGCTCATGGCTACTGACCCCAGTGAGGAATGCCAGGACAAGGACAGAGGAACGTTACAATGATGCACATGGGCATACAAGGAGGATTATAGAAATAACCTTCATCCTCCTGAAGTCCAAGTTCCGGTGCCTCCATTTGACAGGTGGATGCTTGTACTACTCATCCAAGAAGGTGTGCCAGTTCATCGTTGCATGTTGCACAACCTGGCCTTGAGGCGCCAGGTGCCGTTTCTGCTGGAGGATGTGCCTGGAGATGGTCTTCTGGCAGCAGTGGAGCCTGTGGACAGTGAGGAAGAGGAGGTAGAGGAAGAAGATGTTGACAACAGAACCAGTATTATTCAGCAGTACTTTCAGTGACACACAGGTAAGACACCGTAACTTCACTTAACATTTCAGGTATCTGTTGGATATTGTACAAGGCAGCCTGTTTCCGTATGTCTATGGCCACTGACTGTACTCTTTGCCATCTCCATTTTCAGATCCTGTGCCCCACTCTGGCTCCTGCTATGTGTACTGCTGCCCACCAGAGGTCATCCTAAAGTATATTTCACTGTACTTTTGAGTTGCAATGCTTTGATAATGTTGTACTAATACATATTTGTATCATGTAACAGACTCCAGATTGGTATTTGTTCCAAGGGTGTTTATTTAGGTGATCATAAGTAGAGGGGGTGGTGCAAGGGGCTGGGCTAATGGTGGAAGTAAGTTCAGGGTAGAGTCCAGTCTCTTGGTGCATTGTCCAATGGGGCACAGGAAGGGGATTAGTGGCAGTTCGAGGTGGACAGGGTGACAGTGTGGGACAGAAGGGTGACACTCAGGAGAGTCTTATTTCCTGGTGGGGGTCTTGGCAATGTTCTCTGTCTTCTGCCTGGATCGCAGGGACCGTTTGCGGGGTGGTTCTCCTTCTGCAGCGGGTGGGGTGCTGGTGGGCTGTTGGTCCTGTGGCGGGGCCTCCTGTCCACTAGTGCCGGCAGAGGTGGAAGGATGTTCCTCAGTTTGGCTAGTGTCAGGTGCCCGTTGTTGTACAACTGCCTCCCTCATGATCTTGCCCATGTCTGCCAGCACCCCTGCAATGGTGACCAGGATGGTGTATATTTTTGTTAGGTCCTCCCTGATCCCCAGGTACTGTCCCTCCTGCAGCCGCGGGGTCTCCTAAAGCTTGGCCTGTATTTGGCCCATCTTCACCTGGGAATGGTGGTATGCTCCCAGGATGTTGGAGAGTGCCTCGTGGAGAGCGGGTTCCCTGGGCCTGCCCTCCCCCTGCTGCCCAGCAGTCCTCCCAGCTTCCCTGTTGTCCTGTGCCTCTGTCACCTGAACCGTGTGCCCACTGCCACTGACCCCAGGTCCCTGATCGTCCTGTGTTTGTGGGGTGGCCTGGGGTCCCTGTAGTGTTGGACACACTGCTGATTGACGTGTCCTGGGGACAGAGGCACAGTCCCGCTGGGTGGGTGCTGTGCTGGTGTTTCCTGAGGGGGGAGGCTCTGTGTTGGGTTGGGACTGTGGCAGGGAAACCGACTGTCCAGAGGTCCCGGATGGGCCATGTTGGTCATCGAGATCCAGGTGTGCAGAGCTGCTGTCATCACTGTGGGCCTCTTCTGTGGGGGGACTGGATGTAACTGGCACCTCCTCTGCGGTGAAGCTGAGTATGGGTCCTTTGGGGATGCAAATGCAGTGTTATTATAGCTGCGTGGACCATATTGTGCATGGGGGTGTTTCCCTGTATGATTGTGATTTTCCTGTCAGCTTGGCCTTGTGTGAGTGGTGATTTACTGGGCATGCTGTGGTGATGGGTGTCCATGCAGGTTTGTGATGGGGGTCCATGCATTAGTGTTGCATGCAGGGCTTGGTATTGGCATGGGTGGGTTGTGATGGCGGGTATATGTGAGGTGATGGAGTGATGGGAGTGAGGCTAAGGGTGGGGATATGTGATGGCATGTAGGTAGGGTGGGGGATATAATAGTAAAGATATGACTTACCAGAGTCCAGTCCTCCTGCTACTCCTGCGAGGCCCTCATGATGCATTATTGCCAAGACTTGCTCCTCCTATGTTGTTAGTTGTGGAGGAGAAGATGGGGGTCCACCGCCAGTCCTCTGTATGGCTACCTGGTGTCTTGCTACCACAGAACGCACCTTCCCCCGTAGGTCGTTCCACCTCTTCCTGATGTCATCCCTTGTTCTGGGGTGCTGTCCCACGGCGTTTACCCTGTCCTCTATTCTCCGCCATAGCTCCATCTTCCTAGCTATGGATGTCTGCTGCACCTGTGATCCAAAAAGCTGTGGCTCTACCCAGATTATTTCCTCCACCATTACCCTTAGCTCCTCCTCAGAAAACCTGGGGTGTCTTTGGGTTGCCATGGATGTGGTGCGAGTGATATATGTGAGGATGTGTGGGGTGATGTGTTGTGGTGTATGCTGTGATGTGCGTGGATCGCGTATGGGTGATGGTGTTCTGATTGAGTGGGTGCTCCTGTCTTGTCTCTCTCTGTGTGCTATTGTTTTTGTTACTGTAAGGGGTTGTGGGTAATGTGGGTGTGTGTTTTCTAGTGGTGCGAGTGTGTGGGTGTGGTGTGTGTATATGTGTCAGGTGTGTGTAGTTTGAATTGTCCAATGTGGTGGTGTTTTCTAAATGTGTGTGTAATTTGAGCGCGGCAGTGTGTACCGCCAATGGTTTACTGCGGTTGAAAGACCGACGCAGTGATTTGTGGGTCATAATGCTGTGGGCCTATTCCTGTTGGCATGACAGTGTGGGTTTTGCTATCGCCAGTTTATCACTGTCTTTTGGTCTGGCAGACTTGTGTGGGTGTCTGTATAATGACGGATTTCTCAGTGTGGTCATTATACCCATAGCGGAATACCGCCGCGGTCACAGTATCTTGGCGGCCGTCAGCACGGTGGTAGGTGGCATTTACCGCCACGGTTGTAATGAGGGTCTAAGTATCTTACATAAGTAACCAACCACACTAAGATGGCATTTCTCTGTACTATTTTCAACCCACTGCAACAATGCCACGGTTCAATAACTACTTGCTTTTCTTGCTTGATTGTTTTTAGTTGTATAAGAGATGACACCTGCAGTGCTGTAAAAAAGAAGGCCTTACAGTTACTTTGGTCCACAGGTACCAAACTCTTTCAATTTTGCATCTTAGTGCCACTGCCAACCTAGAGCTAGTTAAGATGACCCCCAAAGTAAGTTGCTCCCAAGAAAGTGGCCAGTGAGGAGAAGCAGCTTTCTGCCAGTGGCGTGCCAACTGAAAACATTTCTCGGGAGACATGTGCCTGCCACACTGGCCTCCGGGGAGGAATCTAGGGGCACTCCTGCATCAGCAGCACTACCCCAACCCTGACCCAAGACCATGTCTGTCATTGAGGCAGCCACTGCAATCATGGCGACGCCAACTAGCAGCAATGTTGAATTGGATTTGTCCCTTTCACAAAGTAGTACCCAATCATTTCAGGAAACAGAGCATAATTGACAGCAGCCAGATATTCCCAAAGTTGGAGCAGAACAGGAGGTCAAGTTTTCTGTCGAGCAATAACCTCCTCTTTTAGAATCAAGGGCTCTCAGATCTCCAGCAAGAAAACAGGAAGGGTACTACTCCACCTTCTTCTCCAAGCATCACTTCTGATGACGATAATAGCCACATGGAGTAGAACCTGGAAGAGTCCGGGAGATGTCAGGAGAGTCAAGGGAAAAGAAAAGTTCCAGAAAGCCCTAGATTCATGGAAGGGGGTGATGACGAGGATAACGATGATGACACAGTCATTGCGGAAGCTGGCACAGAGGAGTCCGATATTACTGTCCAATCTGCTCCAAGGGATGTGGCACAGACAGCACCACCAGCTCCCATATTTATAAGGCCCCAACAGAGACCTGTACCAAATCGTACCTCAGTACAAGTATGTAGTAGAAATATGCAATTGACACACCTACGACCACCTACATCCAGTTCTTCTTTAGGCATTGGCAGTGGCAATATAAGAAAGTACTCATCCCCAGTTTGGGACTTTTTACAATTAGCGAACAGGAGGAGAACATTGACATATGTTCCATTTGCCACACGAGCCTAGTTCACATGGTACTGGAGGCTAGGCGACCCATATGAAAAGACATCACATAATCCAGTGGGAGCAGCAACTCAAACAAACGGCTCAACGTAATCACGGTGGTGAAGGTGAGGAGAGCCAGGAAACATCAGCTACACCTGGTCAAATCACGGTCGAAGGTGAGGAAGAAAAGGGTGACATCATCCTCATGAAAAGCAGCCCTGTCACAGGAGTGCACAACAATAACCCGCCTCAGAGACCTTACAATGGCACAGGAATACTCAGAGGCAGATGGAGAGACAACACCATATGGTGACTGCACCACCACCACTCGATTTGAGTCTACCACCACCCACATCTGAAAAGTCCCCTGGATCCGTGGCCCCACAAAAGAAGAAAATCCAGACTACAATTATGGACATGTTTAGAACTGAGAGACCCCATGGCTGCAACCACCCAATGGCACGTTTGTACAATGGCAAGCTGGCAAAAATGTTAGCACTGGACTTCCTCCCTTTTTCTTTTGTAGTAATCCTCTGCCCAGAATGGAAGGCTCCCAGCCGACCTATTTCGCCAGAGTTGCTGTTCCAGTGCTACATCACGATGTGCTGCAATTGGTTTGACAAGCTTTGCAACAAAGTGTTGTCCACACTTTCCTCCTGATGACTGACATGTGGACCAGTTGTTAGGCAACTGACTACATGTGCATCACTGCACACTGGGCCTCTTTTCAGGGAGTAAAGCAAACGCTAACTACAGGTCTTGGCCCTGAAGAATTTTTTAAGAACGTTCAGCGACGTGCAACAGTAGCCATGTTCGCCATGAGAAGTCACACACAGCTGCAAACATCTCAGAGGAATATAATTGCAAGGTGTCTGAATGGCTGCCACCCAGAAGGTCTTTGAGTTGGATTGGTTGCCACAGACAAAGGCAATAACATAGTCAATGCCACGGCGGGTGGTGGCTATTTCAGGGTCCTGTGTATGGCGCAATTCATCAACCTGTTTGTACAAGACTTTATTAAAAAAGAAGACATAGGGGGTGATTCTGAGTCTGGCGGGCGGCGGAGGCCGCCCGCCAGACTTCCCCCACCAAAATACCGCTCCGCGGTCGAAAGACCGCTGAGGGTATTTTGGGATTTGCCCTGGACTGGCGGGCGACCGCCAAAAGGCCGCCCGCCAGCCCAGGGCAAATCATCCTTCCCACGAGGACGCCAGCTCAGAATTGAGCCGGCGGAGTGGGAAGGTGCGACGGGTGCAGTGGCACCCGTCACGTATTTCAGTGTCTGCATAGCAGACACTGAAATACAAAGTGGGGCCCTCTTACGGGGGCCCCTGCAGTGCCCATGCCATTGGCATGGGCACTGCAGGGGCCCCCAGGGGCCCCGCGGCACCCCCTACCGCCATCCTGTTCCTGGCGGGAGACCCGCCAGGAACAGGATGGCAGTAGGGGGTGTCAGAATCCCCATGGCGGATTCACAAGGGCAGCGGAAAACCGGCGGGAGACCGCCGGTTTTCCGCATCTGACCGCGGCCGAACCGCCGCGGTCAGAATGCCCTGCGGGGCACCGCCTCCGACCCTGACCGCCGGGGTCAGAATGACCCCCATAGTCAGCAACATACTGACCACCTGCAGACACATCTGCACTCATTTCAGCCCTTCTTTTAAAGCCCGGAAACAGTTGTGGAATATTCAGCATGATATCAGAGTACAAGCTAAACCCCTTGTGACGGGCCGGCTGCAACCGACCCGTGCACAAAGCCGACTTGTGCTGCCGCTGCCTGTGGTGTTCAGGAACACCACGGGACGAGCACCAATGGGAGGCAAGAGTTGGCCATGACGTCAGGACTCCCAGCTGGAACCGGAAAAGAGCACCAGTGAAAAGATCGGTGTTGGCGTTCGGGACGACGAGGGAGAGCGACGAGGAGGTGGAGTGCAAACAGAAAGAAGAGAAGGGTGACGAGGAGCTGGTTTGCGAGGAGGAGGAACGAGGCACGAGCAACGCGGAGCTTGGAGAGTGGTTTCTCCCCAGCCGGGGAGAAGAGGACGAAGAGGTGGCAGATGGAGGTCTGCAACCCGCGGTGGTCCTGGGAGGTGGAATCCAGAATCCCGCCACACTTCTGGAGAAGCGTGGCCTATCCAGAGAAGAGAAGAACCAAGAAGACGTAAAAGATCCAGGGAACCGAGTGAAAACCCAACGGAGAACGACAAGAAACACAGAGGGAAAAACCATATTCACAATTCACTTTATTTATCTATAAACCACATACCTACCTGACATCAGAGCTACGTGTTATTCTTTCCCTCGGCCTACCACACCCCTGCTAAAAAGAGATGCCAACACGTTGGACTCAACCTATCTTATGTTGTAACATCTTTCTAAGCAGTACGAACAGATAAATGACTATGGCCCTCATTCTGACCTTGGCGGTCTTTTCGTAAGACCGCCGAGTTACCGCCGCGGTAAAGACCGCCGACCGCGGCGGTATGCCGCTGCGCGTATTCCGACCGCTGGGAGCGTTCCGCCGGAATACCGCCAGCAGCCACACTGGCGGTCGGCGGGAAAGTGGAGACTGGTCAACCTCCACCGCCACGCCAGCAGAACACCGCCCCCAGAATTACGACCCACATTTCTGTGTGGCGGTCTTCTGTTGGCGGTCTTCTGTCGGCGGTCACATCCCTATGGCTCCCGTCGCCTCCCGGAGGACCAACGCACAAGGTAAGTTGATCGTCCGTGAGGGGAGGGGGTGGGGGGGTGTTGTGTGATGTGTGCGTGCATGGGGGTGTGCGTGTGAGTGTGTAGAGGGGGTGTGTGAGTGCGTGCATGCGGGCGGGGAGTGCTGCTGTGCCTATGGGCAATGTGTGTAGTTCGGCGGGTGCGCATGTCGGCATGTATGTGTGCGGGTATGTGTCCCCGTTGTGTATGTGTGTGTGTGTAGGGGGTGTGTATATGTGCATGTTGGGGGTGTGTGCATGTCGGGGTGCGTGTATGTGCATGTCGGGGTGGGGGTGGGGAGGGGGTTCGTACCACCTCTGGGGGGTGGCAGGGGGGTGGAGGGTGTAGGGGGAGGACTCGGGGGGCAGTGGGGGGTGGGGGAGACCCCTATCAGTGCCAGGGAAGGAATTCCCTGGCCCCGATAGTGCCTACCGCCATGGTTCGCATGGCGGTTCCCGAACGCCAGAAACCGCGGAGGTAAGCAGGGTCATGATACCGTTGGCGGTCTTGGGTCGACCGCCGGACCGGAGTGCGCAGACTCCAGCCCGTCGGTCATGACCGCCATGGCTGTCGGAGTGGGGAAGTGGCGGTCGGTCGCGGCGGTGACCGCCGCGGTCAGAATGCCATTTTTAATACCGCCGGTCTGTTCGCGGTCCGACCGCCGCCTCTCCGCCGACCGCCAAGGTCAGAATGAGGGCCTATGTCATTCAAAGAAGAGCTGATGCAATTCGGAAAGCTATGGCCATGGATGTGGACAAATAGGGCCTAGTCAAGTGCTTCTCACAGATGTTGCTTCCTTTTGAGGTTTTCACATTGGAAGTTAGCAAGGAGGACAATACAATGGGCAAAGCTATCCCGTTATTGCATCTGTTACAGGAATAGCTAAAGAAGGTGTCTCAAAGGTTCACAAATGGGGGTGTGAACAAAAACTCTGAAGTGCGTGCCTTTGTTACTAGCCTAAGCTATCACTTGACATGTAATGAAAGGCTGCAAAATGACATCATCTTTTCCAAAGAGTAATCTGATCCAGCCCACTTGATCCACTTTACAAAAAAATTATTCACGCTATTATTCCTTTTTCTGTAGGATATGTTTCACAATATAAGAGGTGGATTGTTGAGCAAACAGGAGAACTGGAAGAAGAACGGCTGGAACGTAGAGTTACCCTCTGCAGTTCTGGGAGGATGCCTTCAACATCCATAGAGGGCAGTCTTGTCTCACATCCGCTACCCCCACCAACAAGAAAACTAGCGACAACCGCAACAGAAGAATCGGACCCAGTCTCTGCAATGGCTTGTTTTCAAG
This sequence comes from Pleurodeles waltl, assembly GCF_031143425.1. Taxonomy (NCBI): domain Eukaryota; kingdom Metazoa; phylum Chordata; class Amphibia; order Caudata; family Salamandridae; genus Pleurodeles; species Pleurodeles waltl. The sequence continues at coordinate 162,943,252 of NC_090450.1, read as the reverse complement.
TGGCAGATCTTAAGTCCAGTGAAGAGGTGAGTGAAAAAGCAGTCGAGCGTGTGGCAGCACCAATGACCATTCAGAGGATGTCCCAGGAGTATCTGAATGACCTGAAAGAGGTGTATGTGGATCAAAACCCATTGGTGTATTGGTATGGGAAGATGCGCCAATGGCCAGAGCTCACCAGCCTGGCAATGAAGTTTCTGGCTTGTCCTGTAGCCAGTGTGTCTGTTGAATGTGTGTTCATTGCAGTTGGTGCAGCCCTTACTGCGAGAATAATCAGTCTCTCTCATCAAAATGACTGCAAGCGATTGACCATGATCAAAATGAACCAGCATTTTATATCACCTGATTACACTATTCCTGAAACACCACAGAAGGAGGAGGAGGATGATTGATCAGAGTTTGAGTACTATCCAGATTCATTATGCTAGTGCCACAACAGAATGCTTTCATTATTTTTCGTTCAGCTTCTTTTTCTCTTTCTTTGTCTAAAAAAACCCAAAAATATATGCTAGTGCAACATTGTGTTTGTGTTGGATTTATGCTGCTTCCACCATTGATTTTATAGTAACATCCATTCCCGGATTGGAGTTGGACCTTTGTGCAATGAAGAAGCCCCCACATACCCTTCAGGACGTTGGAGATGCTGCCTGCCTCCCTTACTTGCCATTGCCTATCCTATTTTTACATCACCTAGCAGAGCTTCCCTAGAAGATTATTGATTAAACGTCTGCCAGTGCCAATGTCTAGTTCCAATGTGTGGATACTATCAAAGAGGAGGTATTTTGTTCAACCACCGTGCTTGGATTGGAAGAGGTAACTAAGTATCTATTACACCAATGTGTGGTGATATATTGATTGATTGTGATTGTGAGTAGTGACTGATGTATGTGGTGGGTGATAGTGAGGAAGTGAGATCCACAAAATTGTAAACTTGTTTCCGATGATTTGCAATGCTTGGGAACTGATGGGTGATCATTTCTTTCGGAATGTAAATGGCCTTTCAAAAGTAGTGAAATTTACTTGCAGGGTCTGCTTCTTTTTTCTAGTACCTTGTAACAAACCAGCCACTTTAGTTACCAAACTCAAATATGCACAGAAAATGTTCCAGTTCTGTTTCTCTATTTGTTCTTCAAGAGTAGTGCAGCTCACAAGTCTACCTTGTTTGGTTTGAGACTGGGACAGAGTTAATCTGAATCTGTAGGAAAACGATGGAGGACTCAGGGCAGGAATATCATTTCGGGCAATTTGTTGGAATGTTAGAAAAGCCTGGTAGACAAGCCAACCAAAAGCTTTGCGTAATAGAGGGGCAGAGCTATAGCCTGTGATTGATGATGAGTCAGGATCTTTAAAGAGCAAAGAAGGGGTGGAATACAAAATGGTCAATGAAAGACAGAAAAAAAGATAATGCAGCCACTTTAGTTACCAAACTCAAATATGCACAGAAAATGTTCCAGTTCTGTTTCTCTATTTGTTCTTCAAGAGTAGTGCAGCTCACAAGTCTACCTTGCTTGGTTTGAGACTGGGACAGAGTTAATCTGAATCTGTAAGAAAAAGATGGAGGACTCAGGGCAGGAATATCATTTCGGGCAATTTGTTGGAATGTTAGAAAAGCCTGGTAGACAAGCCAACCAAAAGCTTTGCGTAATAGAGGGGCAGAGCTATAGCCTGTGATTGATGATGAGTCAGGATCTTTAAAGAGCAAAGAATGGGTGGAATACAAAATGGTCAATGAAAGACAGAAAAAAGATAATGCAGGGATAACAGGAACTAAACAATACATGGATAGGGGAGTTGGTAAAAAAGAGACAGTTTAAGCAAAGTAAAGAAGGCAAAATGAAAAATAGTATAAAAGGTGGGAGAGGTACAAGTTAGGGAAATAATAATAATATTAAATAATAGGACTTACTGGGATGAACAGAGACATCAGCATCTGCGCTGATGGTCGGCACCTCCCCAGCTCCTGCTGGGTCCGCCGGTGCAGTGCCCTTCTTCTTGACCTTGGGTGCTGATGTAAGGTTAGAAAGAAGATAATAAATACATTGGAGGTACCGTTAATGTCTGCAAAATTATGATATAACAGGCAAATGCAATAACAATCTACTTAAATCAGATAGCCCATGTTACTATACTAGTATGATCAACTATCATTGAGTTGGCTACATTCATAAAATCCCTGTTCAAAATTTCCTTAAGAAAATCTACATTTAGGATTAATGCATTACAATGAATGATCTTCCATTCTATTTTCATTTCTCAAGCCCCTTGATACACTAACTCAGTCTCCCTTTATTACAATGAATGCATACTTGCATCACTGTGAAATTGCTGGGGACTGTACGAGCTACATAAAGCTACATAGGACGCTAACTCATTGATATCACTAATTCACTGTGGAGACAGGAGGACAAAGGAGTCTGCATGTCAATGGCTTCTTCAATAATTAGATAAAGCAAGTTCCTACCTACAAGTATAATGATGCAGTGCAGAGCACCTGCCTAGCTCTAACTTGATCAAATAATAAATTATAATCTTAACATAAACCAAACATACCTTACCTCTGAGTGGAAGCTGCATGGTATTTGAATAAAAAGTTAGCACTGTAGAACACAAACACAATAAAAATATAATACTCACTAAGCCCCGGGATCTCCACACCTAGCAGGTCGAGCAGGTGCTGCTTGCAGTTGATGATATCCGCCCAGAAGTGTGTCAGCTGCTGGATGTTGCACTGAACCTGGCTGGTAGCCCTGACAAATCTGCACACAATTGACCAATGCTGCCGACACTCCAGCAGGGGGTAACCGCTTCAAGGTCTGCCACCTGCTGCCAGCATGGAGGAGAGGTGGAGTTGAACATAAAAAAACTGTGCAGTCACCTCCTCCACCCTGGTGGTTGGACAAGGCTGCACCCCTTGACAGCAGCGCTGATAACAAGGCAGCTGGCCGCTGTTGCCCCGCTGCTCTACTATGGTGCTGGGTGCGTAGGGTAGGAAAAGAAACAGGGGGAAAAGGAAGGAAATAAGTGAAAAATATAAAAATATAAAAAGTCACAAAAAAAAAAAACACTGACAAAATAATGAGACACAAACAGAAACAGTAATACACTAATAAAAAAAAATGTGGAAATATCAAGTATGACTTGGAGGATTACAAAGATTGAGGGCAGTTTGAAGGAGAAGTCCCAGCACCATAAACAGAATGAAAAATAATATGGCTGTACCCATGTGCATCGTGTGGTGCCATTCGAGCGTGATTTTGAACGCAAGTATGTACTTTGCATTGTGTTTGACGTCAAACACAACACAAATGGGTGCAATGGAGAACTCTGCCCGCTAGTGGAACTCCGCATAGCAGCGCAGACTTTTTTTGCCATTCACAGAGTTCTGCATAGCGTGACTCTGCGTACTCCACCTAGTTCTAATGCATATTAAGCTGTGGGGAGAAACTGCCATGTTTCCTGAAACAGGTCCCTTGTATGATGACTCTGAATAGTATATTGTGAAGAAAGACTGTCCTCTCCTGTGATGAGTCTCTTGGATAATGCTTGTGCAAATTAAGGTATGAAAAGTGGCTTACATTTGTGGCCACTGCTTTCCTCATTATGAAAGAAGTATGCAACTAAAGTGTGCAGTTCAAATTACCTTCATACTCATAAGTATATCTTGCATTACAACTAAAAAGACTATGCTATGAAAACACACTGCTCTCTCAGGTAAACATTTCCCCCAGAGTAACACATGTGCAATATACGACGTGGGTAGAGACTACTGTGTCTACTCATACCTCTCTTCATGATAATTAATGTCATTAGTGAAGTGTAAAATTGAGTCATCTTTGTTGACAACTGTGTCTTGCACAACTAGTGTGCACATTTGAATGTAAGGACACACTCATCTCTCAGATATCTCCTTATGGACAGGCATGTGTAGTAGAGTGTACACAAAGACAAACCTCTGCACTGAAACCTACCTCCAAAGTGACAAGCACACATACTAAGATGTGCAAAAGCACTGTCCTTTCCACCAGCAGACAGCATTGTGTAGTATACTATGAGAATGCATTTGCCTTTTACCAAGACCTGCCTCTTGTGTAAAAAGCTTTCTTCTACAGTGGGAAGATGCACTACTCTCTCTATAGTACCTTAAACATACATATACATGCAGAAGAACAGTTACAGTTCTTGAAGAATGAACTGCCACTTAACAACAACATTAGAAGACTGCATTAAGTTTCAAATCTTGGAAAGCTATTAAGGAAATAAATCAGAAGTAACTTCAATTTTATTTAAAGAAACTATTCAACAGCATAACAACAATAATAACAGTAAAAAAGACTACAACAACAGTAAAAACAACAAACTTTACAAATTATTATTTACCTGTGTTGATTTGTAAGATATACAAAAAGGGGTACAGCAGGAGCAGTAAGAACAAGGAATACACCATGAGTACCACTGGCATGTGGCAACATTAGAGTGCTATGAATCCTCTGCACCTTGCTCAGTAAGCTTGTGCTGAAATATTGATAACTCCTCAGGGTGCCCATATCTTTTGAACCTGGTGACACTGTGCCTATCCAGGTACTCAATGTTCAAGCAGATACCTTTCCTTATATAAATAAAGCACTTTTTTAATGCTTAACCCCTCTGAAGAGCTCTAATGAGAGCAAAACATGTGTCAGGGGTTGCTTTTACTTATTCCAGGTTGGCATGGGTGGTATTTTACCAGTCCAAAGCTGCAATACTGTGCCTGGAGTAGTAAACGGCTTTTGTAATTTTACAACTCGCAAGGATGACACTGTGTCGATCCTATACCTAAAGACTGTGCTGTACAAATGGCAAAAGTCTTTGACCCTATCTAGCTCGGCATGGATAGCACTGTGCTGATCCTATGTTTAAAGTGTTATCTAGATAAACAGACATTTGAGGTGAGCAAATCTAGAGTATCGCTGGTGTTGCAGGGTGCTCCTTACTGTAGCTGCTCATCACCTATACTTAAGAACTACCCAGAGTTCTCTCTTTGTTTTTTCTTTTTTTGCATAATTTATGCATCACTGTAACCCTGAAAGGGGTTTGTTTTGACTTATAGTGGGTGCCCCCATGAGCCTGGACAGAACTAAACCCCTCTGAAGAGCTCTTATGAGAGCAAAACACATGTCAGGGGTTGCTTTTCATTATTCCAGGTTGGCGCTGATGGTCGTTTAACAGTCCAAATCTGTAATACTGTGCCTGGGGTGGTAAATGGCTTTTGTCATTTTACAGTTTGGCAAGGATGACACTGTGTCAATCCTATGCTTAAAGACTTTGTTGTACAAATGGCAAAAGTCCTTGTTCCTATCCAGCTCGGCATGGATAGCACTGTGCTGATCCTATGCTTGAAAACTTTGGTAGATAAACAAACATTTGAGGTGAGAAAATCCAGAGTGTCGCTGGTGTTGCAGGGTGCTCCTTAATGGAGCTGCTCTCCACTCAAACTTGAGATTTACCCAGAGTTCTCTCTTTTATTTTTGCATAATTTATGTGTCACTCTAACCCTGAATTATATATAATGCTCAGGAATAAAAAAACACAGCCTCAGGGCCAAATGCCGGGCACCATTCACATCCTCTTGCTGTGCACAACCAAATGTAATGAGAGTTTAATTTACCTTAAAAAAAACCCTAGAAGTTCACTGACAAAAAGCTAAGATTAAAGTAACATTATAGTTAGGTGTGATAAAAAGCTCTGTTTTGTTAAAAAAAAATAAAAAAATAAGAAATTCACTGAAAAAACTAAGGTCAAATACTGCATCACTCATGACATGCTCTATGACATCATTTATGGCATCACTAATGACATCTGAAATGACAATTGATAACATCACCAATAACATCATGCAGTGGGTGTGTTACTCTGTTTAATAGTTTACAAGTGGCCATTAGCTATTATATTACTTTTCTACCTAATTTCATGCACCTTGTGTCAAATTAATGCATGTAAGTGTCAATAAAACATGTGTTCCTAATGCATCATAGGTGTGTAGAGTTATTGAACATGTTATAATTCTTTGTTTATGAGATAACTTTAAGTGCAAGTGACAGTTGACAACTTGTGTTCAGCATGTCCCACACACGTTTTTTAGTTCTGCAGAAAAAGTTTCCATCAATGCAACAATTCTACATTAAAGATACTAAGGGTAAGATTTATCATTAATTCATGTAGTGCATCACAATGAAGCACAGAAAGCTCCCTTGCTGTGCTGCATGAAATGGAAAGGGCAGGAATGCACAGTATTTACATGATACAGTGCACTCCTGTACTTTCCATGCACTGGCACACAATATGCTGTCCTTCACCTATTTCAGGCCTTTTCATGCACCCTTGCAACATGGTGCAAGGGTGCTTGCACTACAGGAAGGATTGTTTTTATGCTGGAACCTTCCTGCATGAAAACAATCCACAGAGGCATTTTCCTCTTTCTAAGCTTGCTGTAGAATGACGACTTTTCTCCTCGTTGTGCGTTCCCTGGGAAGGCTTAACATTTTGAAGCATTCCCAGGATTACCAATGTTGATGAATCTGGGAATGAGCCAAAATCCATGGGTGGATGTGTAAGAACACCCATGCTCCCTCCATGGAATGCCTCCCTGGGACAGAGTAATGCAAGGCAGTAATTTGCTCTGCCTTGCGTTACTCCAGATTTATCAACCCACTCAAGGCCACACAAATGGCCTTGTGTGGCTTGATAAATCTGACTTTGTTGTTGCATCGTCATTGAGCCCCCTTGCTTGGTGCAAGAGCAATGCAACACTATGATAAATATACCCGTAAATATTGTAAGCCGCCTGGAGTTACCTAAAAGAACTGCCTCAGCATGACAATTTCCACACAACATAGAAGATTGTGGGCACCAGGTACTAACCCATGTACATGTGCGTGTTTAGCTTCAAAAGATTACTTATCTGTAAAGTTTTCACCACGGTATGAAAGCTGCAGGTAGTATGATGTTTAGCACCTTCAGACCTTGGTTATTTTAAGCAAAAAGTGTATTTGTTTACTAGTGTTGCATAAAGTGTACACTGTAAATGGATACTACTTTCATACTCTGTGGTGTATTTCTCATGAGAGTTTCACTGTCTGCAATCAGTGTGGTACAGAGCAAACACTTATAGAGTAAACATTGTGTACAGTACCCACTTTCCTACTCATATCAACTTCATTTCTGAATATAGGCTCGGTGACTGTGAAGGGTTTGATACAGATAAAAGCTGCCCTAAGTAGGGAATTAATTTTGGAACAGAAGTTTACAAGCTTAACGACTTTGGCTTTCTCTGAACAGTCATATATATATTGAACACCTGTGTAATAAGGGTTTCCATTATATCTGTGGTTGATTGCTAATGTGAACTAGGCGACCCATGGAGTATATGGTATGAGGTCAATATTACACACAACACATGCTTGCTTGCTATACCTAAGGGAGCTGTATCTGTGATGGCATTACTGATGCCCTACATTATTTTGAGCTATTTTGTGCCTACCTTCAGGCCTCTAATGTCATGCTAGTTTATAGAGTAATGTGTACCAAAGAAGCTTGAATAATGTAATCAATGATGCTATTAATGATGTCATAGACCATGTAATTAATGATGTAATACGTGAGGTCATATGAAGTGCATGGCAGGGCCCCAAGTTATATTTAGCACTGCTAACTATAACTGTTACATTTCTGTGTTTTCTTTAATTCAAAATGTTAATGTTGTCAGTGACATATTCACATATCCATAACATTACTTTAATCTTTGTCTTTTTTGTTGACTTTCTGAGTTTTTTTAACAAAACCAAATCTTATTATCACACCTAATTCTAACATTACCTGAAGCTTTGTTTTGTAGTGAATTTCTAAGATTAAAAAAAAAAAAAAAACATGTCTTTTTTTCCACACCTAACTAAAGAGTTACTTTGACCTCTGTTTTTTTCAGTGAATTTCTAAGTTTTTCTTAACGTTAATTAATGTTTTATTACTGTATGTAAAGCCACCTCTTGCTCCGCACTGTCTTTAGAAATGCACAGCAGGGGATTGGCAACAGAGTTTGGCCCGAGGCCAGGCCCTGTGGCCAACCCACTTGGATACAGCCAACATCCCTGTAGGCAGTCAACACCACTGTTAGACCTGCCATCCTTGGTGTGGTCTCCCCTGTCTTTCTTTTGCCTTTACTTCCCCTGTTTTGATTGTGTGCTGTTTTTGGTACTCTGGGTACTTTACCACTGCTGACCAGTACTAAAGAGCAAGTGCTCCCTGTGTAAAATGTATGTGTAACTGGCTTTTCCCTGATTGACATATTTGATTTACTAGTCAGTCCCTTGTAAAGTGCATTAGAGGTGCCCAGGGCCTGTATATCAAATGGTACTAGTGGGCCTGCAGCATTGGTTGTGCCACCCACATGAGTAGCCCTGTAAACCTAGCTCAGACGTGCACTGTAGTGTTTGTGTGTGCAGTTTTAAACTGCCAATTCGACCTGGCAAGTGTACCTACTTGCCAGGCTTAAACCTTCCCTTTTCCTACAAATAAGGCACCCCTGACGTAGGCTCTAGGTAGCCCCATGGGCAGGGTGCAGTGTATGTTAAAGGTGGGACATATACTGATGTGTTTTACATGTCCTAACAGTGAAATACTGCCAAATTCAGTTTTCACTGTTGCAAGGCCTATTCCTCTCATAGGTTAATATGGAGGCTGCCTTTAAATAACATTTAAATGCAACTTCCCTTTGGGAGCAGATAAAAATGTGGAGTTTGGTGTCTCTGAACTCACAATTTAAAAACACATCTTTTGGTAAAGTTGTTTTTTAAATTGTCAGTTTGAAAATGTCACTTTTAGAAAGTGGGCATTGTCTTGCTTAAACCATTCTGTGACTCTATCTGTTTGTAGATTCTCTGTCTGGGTAAGACTGAAAGTTGGGCTGTTTGTGAATCCCCTCTAGACAGTGAGACAAAGGAAGCTCGCTGTAGCCTGCATATCCTGATGGGCCATCTGAGCTAGAGTGGAGGGAGGAGTGGACACTTACACCTGAATGGGCTGTGCCTGCCCTCACACAATGCAGTCTCCAACCCCATGGTGTGTGTCTGGGGCCAGGCCTGGGCAAGGCAAGATCCTGTGAACAACAGAAACTTTCCTTTGAAGTTTGCCTTCTTCAAAGGCAGAAAGGGGTTTAAGTAGTGACCAAAACCCCAGATTTTTAGATTACTGCTGGAAACAAGAGGGGCCAAGGAGAAGAGCTGAAGAGCTGAGAAATGCTGCCTCTGCCTGTGACTGTGCTTTATTTGGCTATCCTGCAGTTTCTGCTTCTGTCTGTGAAAGGGGACAAAGACTGGACTTTGTTGTACATTCCTGCTTGAAGAAGAATCTCCAAGGCCTTGACCTGAGCTTGCCTCCTGTTTTGAAGTCTCAGGGCCATCAAAGACTTCCTCTGCCAGCACCTATACTCTCTGCTGAGACTCCTGCCCTGCCAAGTGGTGCCCTATCCCATCCCTGGGCCCCTGAAAGGTGAAGTTGACAAACCAAGAGCTGAAATCCACACACAGAATGCCGTGCAGGGAAATATTTAGTGCTCCATCTGTAACGCGGCTGATAAACAACTCACCACCACTTTGCAGCAAAAATCAATATTTCACCAGCATCGCAGCTGGGAAATCGACGCATTGCGGCTGGAGAAATGATGCAACACCCGCTTGCAGCTGCTAACAATGCAAATCCCATGCAGCGCAATTTTCTAACACTGTGCACCCAGATTTCTCAGGCATCCTCCCTGGGTGTCTAAGTCATCGACTGCAGCTCCAGAAGAATAAAACCGTTTGAGCAAAGATATGTTGCGGGTCACCGTCTCATTCCCACGCCGGGCAACAACAGCAGATCCATTTCGTTGCACGACTGTCGAAGGAACAGAGCTGAATGGTGTACGAAACTTGCTCCCTGGCAGCACCTGTTTCAGTAACACTTGATCACCCACTCGAAGGTCGGACGGGATCGCTCGGCGAGCATGGCTAGCCAGCTGGTTGGACACACGCCTTTTTTCCTGGACTACATCAATAGACACAGCAGGAGGAATCCAAGAAGAGTGATGAGGAATGGCATCGATTGACGCCCTCCCTAAGGCAAGGTGAGTCGGCGCTCTGTTTGTGGTGGAATGGGGAGTTTGCCGGTAATTCCTCAGAAACAAAAAAATGGCATATTCAACAGCTTGACCGCCCGCTATAGCAATGCGAATAACTTTGTTCAGAGTCCTCATGAATCTTTCTACCTCACCGTTAGCTTGAGGCCAACGCGGGGTAATACGGAGGTGATGTGTGCCCGTTACATTAAGATACTCAGCTAGTTCCCTACTTTGGAATGGGGGTCCATTATCTGTCTTTATCTCAGAGATGAGACCATGAGTAGCCATTGCCTTCTCTAAACCAGCAATCACAACATCAGCAGTCAGGGCAGAGATGATCTCCACTTCAGGGTACTTTGAGAAATCATCGATAAGGACCATGGTGTGACGACCATCAGGTAAGCTTCCAAAGTCAAAACTAGCCGACACCCAAGGACCAATCGGGGATGGCTCAGTTTCGATCAGATTGGGCCTGCTCAACTCACCAGTGGCCTGACACCATCTGCAAGACCTCACCAAACTCACCACTTGTTCGTCCATAAGAGGAAACCATACTTTCGACCTCAGACGGCTCTTTGTCTTCACCATTCCTTGGTGGCCATTGTGGGCCAACTCCACTGCTCTGGGAGTGAGGGAAGAAGGAATTACCAACCGATTTCCTCTCAACGGGCACCCCTCAATACCCATTGTGAGCTCATCCCTCACGTTGTACAGACTCCGATAATGCGTTGAGACTCTGAAGTTAGCAGAGGTAATTGACCTTTAAGCCGGCGCCATTGATTATTTTGCATTGCCACCACGACCTTCTGTAGACACTCATCCCGCTTGGTAGCCTGAACAATGTCAATCATCGTCATTGGTATTGGTCTGGACCGGTCCGTGATGTATCTCACATATTCCTCTGTCTCTAGTGCCTCTTCCATCTCTACAGCAGATGCAGCTCGGGATGTCTCGACAAATAGTCTGCCGGATTTTCAGATCCCGGGCAGTATTCTAACTGGCACCGATAATCTTGCAATTGCAACATCCACTTCTCAATCCTCGGCGGGGGCTTTGAAGCAGTGCCATTGAAAAGAGGAAGTAATGGCTTGTGGTCAGTAGTTACGATAAATGGGCGGCCATACACATAAATATGGAAATGTTTGCAGCCCCAATGCACTGCAATCGCCTCCTTTTCTATCTGCGAATAACGCTGTTCCGTTTCAGTCAGCGATCGGCTGGCATAGGCAACAGGGGACCACATTCCTTCGGAGTATTCTTGCAGTAAAACTGCCCCCAGTCCTTTCGGTCCAGCACCCACGGCGATTTTGGTGCTTCGTTTTGGGTCTAAATACTTCAAAATGGTCTCACTGGAAAGTGCATCTTTGATCATATCAAACGCGGACTGCTCTAGGACTTCCCACCTCCAAGGCTCAGAAGCTTTGGTGAGATTCCGCAGAGGCTGCGTGAGGTTAGACAAATCCTTGATAAATCGGCTGCAGTAGTTTACCATTCCTAGAAAACTCCTGAACTCAGTGATGTTGGTGGGGGGGGTGCCTTTTTAATGTCATGGACTTTAGCCGGATCGGGGGCTACCCCACTTGAGGAAAACGTGTAACCAAAAATTGTATCTTGTCCTTTAAGAATTCACATTTCTCTCGATGGAGTGTGAGCCCTGACTCCTGAATACGCTGTAGAACCTTCTGGAGTCGGGAATGGTGTTCGGCAATGGTGGGCGTATGGACAAGAATGTCGTCACTGACATTGATAGTCCCAGGCAATCCAATCAACAACTCTTGGATGACATTTTGGAATACCTCTGCAGTACTGGAGACCCCAAAACTCAACCGTTTATACCTTCGGAGTCCAACATGTGTAGAGAAAGTCGTAATGTAACAGGATTCTTTGGCCAATACCAGCTGATGATATCCGGACCTGAGATCCAGTTTCGAGAACCATCTGGACTCGCTAAGCTCCCCCAGGATGTCATCAATCGTCGGCGTTAAATGCCTTTCCCTCTTTATGGCAGTGTTCGGAGACGCATGTCCGCACAGATTCTCACTTCGCCAGGCGGTTTAGGCTTCCTTGCTACCACGATGGGGGAAACCCACGGAGTAGGTCCAAATACCTTTTCAATGATTCCGGCCTTTTCCAAGTTCTCCAGTTCCCTCTCTACTTGTGGCCGAAGGTGGAACGCCACTCGCCGATGACGAAGAGCTACGGGTTGTACTGTGGGATCAATGTGGAGCTTTATTTCTCGACCTCGGAGACATCCTATACCTTTGAACACCCCTGCATATTGGGCCACCAGTTCAATTATGGACTCTTGATGAAAGGTGAAAGCAAAAGACACAATCGCCAACTCTTCTGCCGCTTTGCAACCCAGCAGCATTCCATTTCCTCCTTCAGTCACGTAGATTTTCGTGGAGGTTGATTGTGACCCATGGGTATGAAGGGTTTGGAACATGCCTCTCAAAGCCAAAGGGGTGTTTTGCCCATATGCGTACACCTTGATCTTTGTCTGGGTTAGTGCTGGAGCCGGTACCATCCGATTACATTCCTCTGCGGCCAAAAGGTTTACGGACGCTTCTGTGTCTACCACAGCAACAACCTCGTGTTCACCCATCATGATTTGGCATTTTGGAAGTGGCGCTTGTCGAGGGTTGGAAGGCTTGACTGCAAATAGGGAATGGACCACATGAATCTTCGCTTTGTCATCATCCATGTCACTCCCCCGCTCTGATTTTTTGGGAGAAGCCTCTTCCAGTGCGACGTTGACGGACGCAATTGCAGCTCCCTTAGATCGGCAAACCTTTGCGAAGTGATTCAACTTTCCGCAGCTAGAACATACTTTTCCTTTTGCTGGGCACTCAGATGATCTGTGTGGTATTCCCTCGCAATACCCACATTGTCTCATTCGGGCTTTGTTCAGTCTTGGTTTTGGTCTGATCATCTGCGCCGTGACTACATTGACCACCTCTTCCTTTATTGTTCGTTGTAAGGCAGCCTCCATGTGCGAAGCTCGGGCTCTCGATAGCTCTTTCGTGCGCCCCAGTTGTAAAATGTCCGGCAAGGACTTTCCAGATTCCTCTAAGATACGCTCTCGGAGCTTTAGCGACGCGCACCCTTGAATTAACTGCCCTCTCACCTCTTCCGTTTCGTCATTGAATCTGCACGTGCTCGCCAAATCTCTCAGTCTTAGGTGGAATGCATCTAACGACTCTTCCATTTGTTGCCTCGCTTGTCTAAATCTGAATCTTTCATAGTCCGTGTTGACCATAGGTTCAAAATGCCTATTGAGTGCTGCTATCAGCGTTGCATGTGTCTTGGGTGCATCCTCGACCAGGTTTTTGGATATTTTGTATATGTCTTTTCCTCCTATATGAATGAGCAGAGCACGTTTCTGGTCATTTGCTACCTTGGTGGCCTCAAAGAATAGGAGTACTCTTTCCACCCATTCTTTCCACTTTGGAGCTTGGGCAGATGGTGCTCCTTCTACAATGAATGGCTCTACCGGAGGTATTGCGGACATAATGGCTTGTGGTGCTGAGGAGCTGCATTGTGCTTGATATGATTAATGCAGGTAATGGAACACACAGTCAACTGTCAGAGGGATCTAGGCACCGCTTTTGGGGACTACTGTCCTGGTCTCTGTGTCCTTGCCTTTGACACTGCAATTTGGGGTCCTTGTTAGGGCTCTTGGGGGTGCTTCTGTGTTTTCTCTCTTTTTTTTTTTTCACTGTGGCTCAGTGCAGATGGTAGAAATATACAGAGACTGGCACGAGCACCGTGTATCACACGGTCGCCGCTCTGTCACCTGGCACGATGTGAAAATACAGAAACGGCATGAGCACCGTGTTATACACGGCCGCCGCTCTGCATTTCTTCGTCCGTTTTTATTGATTTGTTATTTTTTTATTTTTTATTTTTTTGGGGCCATGCACCCGCCGCACGAGCACCGCGATTAAATGTGCTGCCACTGCGGGGCATGCCCAGGGGCGAGGGTCGCACATCCTCGTCGCCAATTTGTTGTGTTGTGGCTGTGTCAGCCACAACACAATGAATTAGAGGCAGCGCGCTGCCGGAGAGACTCATGCGACACAGTTGAATAAGTTTGAAGGTCGGCGTGGTCAGAGCGGCCTGGCACGCTTGGAGCTCAGCAGCACAGGTCTCCTTACTGCTGGTGTCGAGCATGTCCCTGCCGTCCGGCCACGCCCTGCTTTATTTATAGCTCCGGGCCGGAGGCCTCGGAGCAAACTGAAAGGAAACACACACAGAGGTGCAATCCACCACAACTACTTTTCTTACAGAAACACCCCCACACCTGAAAACAGTGTCCACTGGTCGGTTACGTCACCGACCAGCGACACTACAACGTTCACACTTCACCAGCTCTCTGTGGTTTCCAATGTTTTTGGTTTGGGAAACAAGTGCATTGAAGTCTTTTAAAACTCTTTTTTTTTACTCTGTAGATAACTATGATCCTAAATATCTCCTCACTCTCTTCAAAAGACATTTCCACAAACTAAACATTTGAAATGCTGTTTACTACACACTGATCCTTCCCTTTTTCAGCAAGCAGAAATAAGGCAGACAATCTTTCTGTCGCATGGCTCCAGAACAATGGCATTCTCTTTTGCAACACTGCTTCACAAACAACATATATTTGCATTCCTCAAAGTCCTAAGTCTGTGAGTTATTTGTGTTTTACCAAACACTTCAACCCATCTAAATGATTCTGACTTCTTCCCCAACTTTTAGTGAGCAGAAAGTGCTCAACAGAAGCCTATTTCTGCATGTGGCTATGCTGTGGCAGAAAATAATAATGACTTCAATGCCCTCAGGTGCAAAGAATGCATTTAGTAAAAGGGGAAGCAACATGGTCACCGACTTTTGCTAAATGTATTCTTATTTTGAAAACCCATCTATATATTAGAAGGTTGATGCAAATCGTAGTGGGTCGCAATTTAACCTTATTTATAAATATTATTAAAGTAGATCACAAATCGCAAACTACTAGGATTGGCTACAGTCATAGGCATGGTGACCTGCTGGGATCAACAGACCACCATGCATGTCAAAAAGAAGGCTTCAAGGAAAATGAAATGAGTCAAAGGCATGGGTTATAGAACTGTAGAAACACTAGTCCTTTGTGTAACTTTCTAACTCCTTGGCGTGCACAGCAAAGGGATACTTGAAGCATGTTCAATGTTAGGAAAATTAAAATGCGCTGTATTGGTGTTTGAATAATATATGTTTTTTCTCTCAACATATGAAATGCATACAGCAAGACCTGTGAGTCCTGAAAGTCTGCTGTGCAGAGTTCTATGAGCACACCAGCTCCGGGCTAAGGAATAAACTTCCGTCACCAGAGACATCAGCTTTAGGATAAATGTTCTCCTATAACTGATATCAGAGCCATTGCTTGCTCACCAGATGCCTCATTCAGTGCAGAAAACAATTATTTCTCATCTATCACAGACAACAGATTTACTGTCGCTTTCCACAGCACGTGCATTTCACAGACTGCAAAGCTAAACCAAACCTTTGGGAGACCCTTTCCTTGACCAGATGACTGAGTTCTTTTTCAGTGCATGCTGTGCTTAGTTTGTTAAAAAAAATAAGTGCCAGGGCCCTCTTTAGGAGGCCAATTCTGCTTTCACTGCCCATTGCCACGGTTAGCTCTGCTCGTTTCTGTAACACCACAAGCAATAACCATCACACTTCTACAAGAAGACTTTGGTGTCAAGCATTAGTCATTTTTTTATGTATATTCAATTACTAAAAAGCTGTTGTTGTTCTGGTCTCTAAATTACAAAAACAGCGCCACAATGTGGCAGACTGTCATAAGTACCAGTGTTGACAATTAAGTATCAGTGGCAAGCACCAGAAACCACTGGCTCAAATTAAGAACTGAGTGCATGTAGCTGAGCTATCATTTCCTTGCTCCGGACAGCAAAGTAAGTAAGTTAACATTTTATTTTTAGTTCCTTAAAACCATAACCATGAGGAAAATATTAAATATTATACCTTACATTCATAACCTTACTAGTTCAGCATTTGCAGCCTTGGTGATTCAAACACATATTACTAATTTTTATAATCCTTCTTAATACATAAAAAACGCAATATGGTAACTCATTCAAGCTGTCCAGTAACCCATACAATTAATTCATCACTTAAAAACATTACACATTTTAGTTACATGTATAACACATCTCTAAATACCATTAAATGCCCAAAAACACTTAGGCTAAAAAATATTGGTGGTCATTACAACCCTGGCGGTCGGTGTTAAAGCGGCAGTAAAACCGCCAACAGGCCAGCGGAAAAAAAAATGGAATCACGACCGTGGCGGAAACCGCCAACATAGACAGCCACTTTAACACTCCGACCACCACGGCGGTACAAACAAACACAGCAGCGATTACCGCCAACAGACAGGCAGAGGACAATGTACCGCCCACACTATTACAACCCACCAATCCACCACCTTTTCCGGGCCAGATTCACCGCAAACAAAAAATGGCGAAAACAGGACTTCGAAGGGAAAACGCTCACCTCTACACACCCCATGAGGAATCAGGATGCCATGGAACCAGAGCTCCAGATTCTGCCAGCCTTTATCTTCCTGCTCCTCTACCAGGAGCACGATCGCCGGCGGCGAAGACCACGGTGAGTACTGCACCTATGACACAGGGGAGGGGGGAGGGAAAAAACAGTGACACACACACACGCAACACCCCCACCCGACCCTCACCCACTACAACACACACGCTAATACATATTGATACATAACAGTTACACACCACCAACCCCCCCCTGGAAGAATGCAAGGACAAAAGGAAATGAGTCGAATAATTGTGATATATTCAATAACATACATCAAAAATATTTACAAATATATACATTTATACCATATACAATTATATACACCAAGAACACAAGTCCAAGGGATTCCACAATCATAGTCCGTGGATCACTGGGCCCAAAAGGCATGGGCGAGGCCACACACAATACCAGACTCCAAACAGAGAGAACACTGCAGGGGCATCAGTTAGAAATAAAACAGACACCTCAGGGGGAAGGGAAGGGTGGGGCACCTCATCCGGTTGAGTGCACGACACCAGATCCATGAGGGGGCTCCATGCCCACAGTTCAATCCTGGGAAGTGCAGAGCCACAGTCTCACAAGTCTCTACAGTGGGTGGTTTGCCCACTGTTCAATCCTGGGGAATACAAAGCCACAGTCTCACAAGTCTCTCCAGTGGGTGGTTTGCCCACTGTTCAATCCTGGGGAGTGCAAAGCCACAGTCTCTCAAGTCTCTCCAGTGGGTGGTTTGCCCACTGCTTTATCCTGGGGAGTGCAAATCCACAGTCTCTCAAGTCTCTACAGTGGGTGGTTTGCCCACTGCTGCATCCTGTGAAGTGCAAGGCCACAGTCTCTCAAGTCTCTCCAGTGGGTGGTTTGCCCACGGCTTTATCCTGGGGAGTGCAAAGCCACAGTCTCTCAAGTGGATGCCTTTCTCCACTGGTTCTGGAGGGGGCTTTGTGCCCAGAGTGCTTCATCCTGCCAAGGACAGAGGTAGTGGATGTGATATACCACTGGTTCTGGAGGGGGCTTTGTGCCCAGAGTGCTTTATCCTGCTAAGGACTGAGGTAGTGGATGCCTTTCTCCACTGGTTCTGGAGGGGGCTTTGTGCCCAGAGTGCTTCATCCTGCCCGTGGCGGACTCAGTAGCGTCGGAATCATTGGCGCTCACTGGCCTGCGGTGCTGCTGGCGGCGGTGTCCTGGGCAGAGGTTCAGCTGGCGGCGGTGTCCTGGGCAGCGGTTCAGCTGGCGTTGGTGTCCTAGGCAGCGGTTCAGCTGGTGACGGTCCTGTCTTTGGCAGTGGGGCTGCTGCTGGCGGTCGTCTCCTGGGAAGCGGGGCTGCTGCTGGCGGTCCTGTCTTTGGCAGCTGGGCTGCTGGCGGTTGTCTCCTGGGCAGCTGTGCTGCTGGCGGTCGTCTCCTGGGCAGCAGGGCTGCTGGCGGTCTTGTCCACCGTGCTGATCTTCCCAGACTTGCCGTTTTTACTGTGCCCTTTCCCCACCTTGGATGGTGTCGCAGCTGTCTCCTCACTCCCAACTGTATCCCTGGGAGCGGCTTTGGTGGCTGATTTCTTTCCCCTCTCCTGCCGGGCACTGCCCATCTTTTTATGCTTGACAGGTGGGGGACTGTGCATGCTGTGGCTCCTTGCCACGCTGGCTGCCCTGCTGCCTGGTGCACTCCATAATCCGGTGACTACTGGCACCACTGGTCCCGCCGATGTTGTGGCTGAGGTGCTAGGTTGGGACCTGGAGAGTCGGGCCCTAGGAGACTGAAAGGGTGGGGGAGGTAAGGGAAAGAGGTCAAGGTTGGACAGGAAAAGTTTCTTCGGAACACTGGGATGGGTAGCTGGAGGGGGTTGGGAGTGGAGGAAGAGGTTGTGGTTGTAGGAGGTGTACATTTGCTGACTTTGGGTGAAGGTTCATGGGCGGGAGGCGCATGTCCGCACAGATTCTCACTTCACCAGGCTGTTTAGGCTTCCTTGCTACCACGATGGGGGAAACCCACGGAGTAGGTCCAAATACCTTTTCAATGATTCCGGCCTTTTCCAAGTTCTCCAGTTCCCTCTCTACTTGTGGCCGAAGGTGGAACGCCACTCGCCGATGACGAATAGCTACGGGTTGTACTGTGGGATCAATGTGGAGTTTTATTTCTCGACCTCGGAGACATCCTATGCCTTTGAACACCCCTGCATATTGGGCCACCAGTTCAATTATGGACTCTTGATGAAAGGTGAAAGCAAAAGACACAATCGCCAACTCTTCTGCCGCTTTGCAACCCAGCAGCATTCCATTTCCTCCTTCAGTCACGTAGATTTTCGTGGAGGTTGATTGTGACCCATGGGTATGAAGGGTTTGGAACATGCCTCTCAAAGCCAAAGAGGTGTTTTGCCCATATGCGTACACCTTGATCTTTGTCTGGGTTAGTGCTGGAGCCGGTACCATCCGATTATATTCCTCTGCGGCCAAAAGGTTTACGGACGCTTCTGTGTCTACCACAGCAACAACCTCGTATTCACCCATCATGATTTGGCATTTTGGAAGTGGCGCTTGTCGAGGGTTGGAAGGCTTGACTGCAAATAGGGAATGGACCACATGAATCTTCGCTTTGTCATCATCCATGTCACTCCCCCGCTCTGATTTTTTGGGAGAAGCCTCTTCCAGTGCGACGTTGACGGACGCAATTGCAGCTCCCTTAGATCGGCAAACCTTTGCGAAGTGATTCAACTTTCCGCAGCTAGAACATACTTTTCCTTTTGCTGGGCACTCAGATGATCTGTGTGGTATTCCCCTGCAATACCCACATTGTCTCATTCGGGCTTTGTTCAGTCTTGGTTTTGGTCTGTTCATCTGCGCCGTGACTACATTGACCACCTCTTCCTTTATTGTTCGTTGTAAGGCAGCCTCCATGTGCGAAGCTCGGGCTCTCGATAGCTCTTTCGTGCGCCCCAGTTGTAAAATGTCCGGCAAGGACTTTCCAGATTCCTCTAAGATACGCTCTCGGAGCTTTAGCGACGCACACCCTTGAATTAACTGTCCTCTCACCTCTTCCGTTTCGTCATTGAATCTGCACGTGCTCGCCAAATCTCTCAGTCTTAGGTGGAATGCATCTAACGACTCTTCCATTTGTAGCCTCGCTTGTCTAAATCTGAATCTTTCATAGTCCGTGTTGACCATAGGTTCAAAATGCCTATTGAGTGCTGCTATCAGCGTTGCATGTGTCTTGGGTGCATCCTCGACCAGGTTTTTGGATATTTTGTATATGTCTTTTCCTCCTATATGAATGAGCAGAGCACGTTTCTGGTCATTTGCTACCTTGGTGGCCTCAAAGAATAGGAGTACTCTTTCCACCCATTCTTTCCACTTTGGAGCTTGGGCAGATGGTGCTCCTTCTACAATGAATGGCTCTACCGGAGGTATTGCGGACATAATGGCTTGTGGTGCTGAGGAGCTGCATTGTGCTTGATATGATTAATGCAGGTAATGGAACACACAGTCAACTGTCAGAGGGATCTAGGCACCGCTTTTGGGGACTACTGTCCTGTTCTCTGGGTCCTTGCCTTTGACACTGCAATTTGGGGTCCTTGTTAGGGCTCTTGGGGGTGCTTCTGTGTTTTCTCTCTTTTTTTTTTTTTCACTGTGGCTCAGTGCAGATGGTAGAAATATACAGAGACTGGCACGAGCACCGTGTATCACACGGTCGCCGCTCTGTCACCTGGCACGATGTGAAAATACAGAAACGGCATGAGCACCGTGTTATACACGGCCGCCGCTCTGCATTTCTTCGTCCGTTTTTATTGATTTGTTATTTTTTTATTTTTTATTTTTTTGGGGCCATGCACCCGCCGCACGAGCACCGCGATTAAATGTGCTGCCACTGCGGGGCATGCCCAGGGGCGAGGGTCGCACATCCTCGTCGCCAATTTGTTGTGTTGTGGCTGTGTCAGTCACAACACAATGAATTAGAGGCAGCGCGCTGCCGGAGAAACTCATGCGACACAGTTGAATAAGTTTGAAGGTCGGCGTGGTCGGAGCGGCCTGGCACGCTTGGAGCTCAGCAGCACAGGTCTCCTTACTGCTGGTGTCGAGCGTGTCCCTGCCGTCCGGCCACGCCCTGCTTTATTTATAGCTCCGGGCCGGAGGCCTCGGAGCAAACTGAAAGGAGACACACACAGAGGTGCAATCCACCACAACTCCTTTTCTTACATAAACACCCCCACACCTGAAAACAGTGTCCACTGGTCGGTTACGTCACCGACCAGCGACACTACAACGTTCACACTTCACCAGCTCTCTGTGGTTTCCAATGTTTTTGGTTTGGGAAACAAGTGCATTGAAGTCTTTTAAAACTCTTTTTTTTACTCTGTAGATAACTATGATCCTAAATATCTCCTCACTCTCTTCAAAAGACATTTCCACAAACTAAACTTTTGAAATGCTGTTTACTACACACTGATCCTTCCCTTTTTCAGCAAGCAGAAATAAGGCAGACAATCTTTCTGTCGCATGGCTCCAGAACAATGGCATTCTCTTTTGCAACACTGCTTCACAAACAACATATATTTGCATTCCTCAAAGTCCTAAGTCTGTGAGTTATTTGTGTTTTACCAAACACTTCAACCCATCTAAATGATTCTGGCTTCTTCCCCACTTTTAGTGAGCAGAAAGTGCTCAACAGAAGCCTATTTCTGCATGTGGCTATGCTGTGGCAGAAAATAATAATGACTTCAATGCCCTCAGGTGCAAAGAATGCATTTAGTAAAAGGGGAAGCAACATGGTCACTGACTTTTGCTAAATGTTTTCTTATTTTGAAAACCCATCTATATATTAGAAGGTTGATGCAAATCGTAGTGGGTCGCAATTTAACCTTCTTTATAAATATTATTAAAGTAGATCACAAATCGCAAACTACTAGGATTGGCTACAGTCATAGGCATGGTGACCTGCTGGGATCAACAGACCACCATGCATGTCAAAAAGAAGGCTTCAAGGAAAATGAAATGAGTCAAAGGCATGAGTTATAGAACTGTAGAAACACTAGTCCTTTGTGTAACTTTCTAACTCCTTGGCGTGCACAGCAAAGGGATACTTGAAGCATGTTCAATGTTAGGAAAATTAAAATGTGCTGTATTGGTGTTTGAATAATATATGTTTTTTCTCTCAACATATGAAATGCATACAGCAAGACCTGTGAGTCCTGAAAGTCTGCTGTGCAGAGTGTTACGATCAACGAAGAATTTTCCACACGATGAAAGTGTTCACTATGCGTTTATTTCTTCAAGTACAGAGCCACCTCCAAAGAGTGCTGACATCCGCCCCAACCGCCGTCTTCTCGCTCTTGTCAGCCGTCCTCCCCGTCATCCCCCAACATTCCAGCTTGACGTCATACTCCCACGAGCCCCGCATTCCACAATCCTACTCTCAAAGACCACACACCAGGTTCCAAACACAACATACCATCTTCCCCTTTTTTTTTTTTTTTTTTTTAAAGTTACAGAGAATAATAAAACAAAATACTCCCCCATAACAAACAACCCCGAAAGATACAACAAAATTGAAGGAACTAGTGCTCAGGTCTTAATTTCCATGGTAAAAATCTTTCACAGGAAGATCGGCGTGGAAAATCTACCAATCCATCTGAAGCAGCCTTATGAGAATCCATTTTATGTGAATCTTGGGCATATAAATTAGAATTCCCACCATAGCTCCTTACTCCATCCACACTGTTATCACACTCACTACAAGCACCCGAATCCGAACCTTCAGAAAGTTTTACAACTTTGGATAGATTCCACCAACGACCATCACTAACCATAACTGCATTCCCATAAACTTTTCTCACTCTGACTGGATTACTGAAACAAACATCACCTTTTTTAACAGCTACACTTTTCTTTATACGCATCCAGTCTCCAGGATTAACCATACACAATTTGGTGGCTTTAATGGTATCAAATCTTCTTTTCATGCGCTCTTGTCCTGACCTCACATTTTCCCACTCAACCACACTCATACCTCCACTTGATGTTTTGTTTTTCAAATTACTCGCTAACCACGACGGGAACAGGACAGTATTTGGTTTTCGACCTCTTAGTGCCTCAAACGGTGAAATATTAGTCAATGAATGGGGTGTTGAACGATATACCCACAACATAGTGCTCACAGCCTTAGTAACATCATAATTATTGCATCTAGCCCATTTTATACAGTCACCAACCACTCTATTCATCCTTTCAACCAAACCATTAGTTTGGGGGTGATATAAAGAACTCTTCAAATGTATAATACCAGATTGTCTTAAGAATTCTTCCATCTCAGAACTCACTAACTGTACCCCATTGTCTGAGATAATAGTTTCTGGAAAGCCCTCCCGCATAAACACTTCTTTAAGAAACAAAACAGCATTGGACGTTGAAGGTACAGCACAAAAGCGAACTTCAGGCCATCTACTGTGATAATCCATAAGAACAAAAGCATATCGTAAGTTGTGGGGAAGAAAATTAAACGGCCCAACCATGTCTATTCCCACCTTAGACCACGGTCTTTCAGGCACTTCAATGGGATGTAAAGGTGGTGTACGTACTTTCATACCCTTTTCCGCAGAATTGCATATCACACACCTTTTGACCACAGCATCCACCTCTTTATCCATGGAAGGCCACCAATAACTTTCCCTCAATCTCCTCTTGGTCATAGTCGCTCCAAAGTGTCCTTCATGTGCCAACTCTATCAGACCCGAACGTATGTCATAGGGAGGAATACACCTCTCACCCCTCAAAAGAATCTGATCTTCTATTGAAATTTCACTCGCAACTTTACAAAATGGTTGTAGTGGTAAAGCAACATTCTTTTCTCTCGGCCATCCATTGACGACAAATTCTCTAACTTGGACCAACACTGGATCCTTCCGAAAAGCTTCTTCCCAATCAGCTTTGCTAAAGGCTTTGGACGCTGGAAGATCCACAGTGGCAACAAAACAATCCTCTCTATCATCTTCAGAGTCAAAATCATCAAAAGTCATTATAGGAAACCTAGATAGAAAATCCGCTCTCACATTGAATTTCCCAGGCAAAAATTTGACCTCCACATCATATTGTAACAATTTAGTAGTTAGGCGGGCGATGCGTGGTGTAGTATAGTTGGTTTTGTCTCCACTAATAATATAAATTAGAGGTTTATGATCTGTCACAATGACAAACCTTCTGCCCCATATATAACTCCTAAACTTTTCACTCGCCCAGACACAAGCCAATAACTCTTTCTCTATTACCGAGTAGTTCAACTCAGCTTCTCTCAATACTCTAGAGGCATAACTGATGGTAGCTTCACCACATTCAGTGTCCTGGACAAGGACAGCACCCAAACCGTACTTACTAGCGTCAACCATTATTTTACACCTCAATGCTGGATCATATGGACGTAATGCCTTAGCCTTAATCATTTCAGATTTTACCAAATCAAACGTGTCCTGACACCCCTCATCCCACAAAAATTCAACCCTTTCCTTCAACATATTGGATAAAGATTTCATTTTGGAGGCGTAATTAGGAATAAACCTAGAATAAAATTCGCACAACCCAACAAAAGAGCGAAGCTCGTCCTTGTTCTTTGGCTGAGGACACTCTCGAATAGCATCCACCAACCCAGGTCTCGGTTTGACCCCTTCCGCAGAAACAACATGTCCCAAGAATTCAATCTTTTTTTTCCAAAATTCACACTTGTCCTCTTTAACAACCACCCCATTCTCCTCAAAAATCCGTAAAACAGACTTAAGCACTGTGTCATGTTCAAATAACTGTTTGGCAAAAATCAACACATCGTCCTGAAATACCAGGACCCCGTCAATATCTCTAAGGAGATGTGACATGATACGCTGGAAGACTGCAGCCGCCGAGGCCAGACCAAAAGGCATCCTACGAAATTGAAAAGTACCAAAAGGTGTGTTAAAGGCCGTAAGGTGTCTGGAATCTTCATCAAGGACAACTTGGTGATAAGCCGACGCTAAATCAATTTTAGAAAACCATACTGCCCCATTCAATTTCTCAAGCAAATCATTGATTCTGGGTAGCGGAAAGGAGTCGACCCAAATCTCTTTGTTGAGACTCCTCAAATCAACACACAAACGCATCTCGCCATTGCGTTTGCGTGCGACGACAATGGGAGATAACCATAAGCTAGACTCAATCGGCTCAATTACACCTGACACTTGTAATTTCTCTATTTCTGACTTAAGGTCATCCCTCAAACTGAAAGGTATCGCTCTTAATTTGTGCTTAATGGGTATGGCGTCACATTTGATTTTGATATTATGTTTAAAACCTTTGATACACCCTAATTTTTTCTCAAAAACACAAAGGAACTTCTTATGAAGAGTCGATAGATCAAAATCACTATGGTCTTTAACTACCATCACTTGTTCCGAAGTACCTGGTCTCAGTACCATACCAAATAGACCTTGGTGGAACCAACCTAAAATGTTAAGACCCTTGACCGCCACATATATCTTTCCACAAATTTTGCGCCCCTTAAACTCCAACACATCATCAATGAAACCCTCCAACTCAATCTTCCTTCCCTCATAGGAAACTGGAGCTCTGTCAGGAGGAAACAACTTCCTAGTACCCCACGTTTTCTTAAACAGGTCTGAGGTTATCATTGTGATGCGTGCCCCAGAATCCACCAGAAGATGGAGTGTTTTATCCCCCACACGAATATCCACATACGGATCCACACACTCCTCCGAATCTCCCGAAAGCACTTGTTCATCTGTGACAACCACAATCATGTCACGAAATTCATTCTCCAAACATTGAACAGACATTTCTTTGTCATCACACACACTGCTGATTTTAGCATTCTTATTTCCAGGATTCTGACACACCCTAGCGAAATGTCCTGTCCTGCCACATTTGTGACACACCACATTCTTGGCAGGACAACCTTTAGAGTCTTTTGGATGTGGAAAATTCCCACATCTAAAACATATATTGCTACGTTTGAAAAATTGATTATTGCTGTTCCTAAGATCCTTGCGAGAAGAAACAACATTGACACAAGATTTCTCTTCTTCCTTGCGTTGAGCCGAAAGTTCCTTAAGAGAGGCTTGAGCCAGTTCAATACTCTTTGCTTGCTTAATTACGTCATCAAGCAACGGATCACCCATGGGAAGAAGTCTTTGTTGGATGTGTTTATCAAAACAATTCCCTATGAACTGGTCTCTTATCAATTGATCACGGAATGTACCAAATTGACATTGCGCACACAATTTACGGAGAGCGCTGACAAATTCATCAACTGGTTCACTCTGTAGCTGAACTCTCTTAAAAAATTTGTGGCGCAATACTACAATACTCGGCAGTTTATCAAATCTCAAAATAAGTTTTTTTACTGTCTCTTGATATTCGTCCAGTTCCTCTCCATCCACCACTTCGACTTCCGGAAGGTGTTTCAAAGTCTCTCTTCCTTCAAAACCCAATGAGTGTAGTAATAGAAACTTTTTCCTCTCTGGTCTAAAACGTGATGCTCCAATAGCTCCTAAATAAGTTTCAAACGCATCAAACCATTGAGGCCAAGACACCGGTGGTTCACCAGGTGTGTCAAGAAATGGAGGGGGAGCAGCCACAGATTGCATAGCGTTCAGTACAATAATATCCCAAAAATTCCCTGGATTGGAGAGTGATAAAACTTGCTGCCAATCACAAATTTGTATCAAAGATAACAAACACGTACAGGCGCAGAGGAGTAGTCACTTAAAAGTGTGTTTCACACAAATACCCTCGTTAACCAGGTTACTATGTAACGCGCTTGAACAGACTCATCCGGAAAATCTTCAACAGAGAGATTGTGCATGCGCACACCTTGCTCGTGATGTACTGAGACGTGAGGCAATTCCAGCGCTGAACACACAGAGATCTCTATTTGCGCGCAGTCTGCCTTCAGTTGGGGGCCGCACAACCAATTTCTGAAAATAAGGACACCAGGACGATCGCTGCGTCAGAACGACTCTCACCTTAATGGGAGAAAAAACGCTAGCAGATGGTGCAGTGTCCAGCCCGAAAATGGCCCGAATCCGAACGTGAGTTCCGAGGTGGCTCTACAAGTACCGCTCGTCGCCAAAATATGTTACGATCAACGAAGAATTTTCCACACGATGAAAGTGTTCACTATGCGTTTATTTCTTCAAGTACAGAGCCACCTCCAAAGAGTGCTGACATCTGCCCCAACCGCCGTCTTCTCGCTCTTGTCAGCCGTCCTCCCCGTCATCCCCCAACATTCCAGCTTGACGTCATACTCCCACGAGCCCCGCATTCCACAATCCTACTCTCAAAGACCACACACCAGGTTCCAAACACAACACAGAGTTCTATGAGCACACCAGCTCCGGGCTAAGGAATAAACTTCCGTCACCAGAGACATCAGCTTTAGGATAAATGTTCTCCTATAACTGATATCAGAGCCATTGCTTGCTCACCAGATGCCTCATTCAGTGCAGAAAACAATTATTTCTCATCTATCACAGACAACAGATTTACTGTCGCTTTCCACAGCACGTGCATTTCACAGACTGCAAAGCTAAACCAAACCTTTGGGAGACCCTTTCCTTGACCAGATGACTGAGTTCTTTTTCAGTGCATGCTGTGCTTAGTTTGTTAAAAAAAATAAGTGCCAGGGCCCTCTTTAGGAGGCCAATTCTGCTTTCACTGCCCATTGCCACGGTCAGCTCTGCTCGTTTCTGTAACACCACAAGTAATAACCATCACACTTCTACAAGAAGACTTTAGTGTCAAGCATTAGTCGTTTTTTAATGTATATTCAATTACTAAAAAGCTGTTGTTGTTCTGGTCTCTAAATTACAAAAACAGCGCCACAATGTGGCAGACTGTCATAAGTACCAGTGTTGACAATTACGTATCAGTGGCAAGCACCAGAAACCACTGGCTCAAATTAAGAACTGAGTGCATGTAGCTGAGATATCATTTCCTTGCTCCGGACAGCAGAGTAAGTAAGTTAACATTTTATTTTTAGTTCCTTAAAACCATAACAATGAGGAAAATATTAAATATTATACCTTACATTCATAACCTTACTAGTTCAGCATTTGCAGCCTTGGTGATTCAAACACATATTACTAATTTTTATAATCCTTCTTAATACATAAAAAACGCAATATGGTAACTCATTCAAGCTGTCCAGTAACCCATACAATTAATTCATCACTTAAAAACATTACACATTTTAGTTACATGTATAACACATCTCTAAATACCATTAAATGCCCAAAAACACTTAGGCAAAAAATATTGGTGGTCATTACAACCCTGGCGGTCGGTGTTAAAGCGGCGGTAAAACCGCCAACAGGCCAGTGGAAAAAAAAAATGGAATCACGACCGCCAACATAGACAGCCACTTTAACACTCCGACCGCCACGGCGGTACAAACAAACAGAGCAGCGATTACCGCCAACAGACAGGCAGAGGACAATGTACCGCCCACACTATTACAACCCACCAATCCACCACCTTTTCCGGGGCAGATTCACCGCAAACAAAAAATGGCGGAAACAGGACTTCGAAGGGAAAACGCTCACCTCTACACACCCCATGAGGAATCAGGATGCCACGGAACCCGAGCTCCAGATTCTGCCAGCCTTTATCTTCCTGCTCCTCTACCAGGAGCACGATCGCCGGCGGCGAAGACCATGGTGACTACTGCACCTATGACACAGGGGAGGGGGGAGGGAAAAAACAGTGACACACACACACGCAACACCCCCACCCGACCCTCACCCACTACAACACACACGCTAATACATATTGATACACAGCAGTTACACACCGCCAACCCCCCCCGGAAGAATGCAAGGACAAAAGGAAATGAGTCGAATAATTGTGATATATTCAATAACATACATCAAAAATATTTACAAATATATACATTTATACCATATACAATTATATACACCAAGAACACAAGTCCAAGGGATTCCACAATCATAGTCCGTGGATCACTGGGCCCAAAAGGCATGGGCGAGGCCCACACTCAATACCAGACTCCAAACAGAGAGAACACTGCAGGGGCATCAGTTAGAAATAAAACAGACACCTCAGGGGGAAGGGAAGGGTGGGGCACCTCATCCGGTTGAGTGCACGACACCAGATCCACGAGGGGGCTCCATGCCCACAGTTCAATCCTGGGAAGTGCAAAGCCACAGTCTCACAAGTCTCTACAGTGGGTGGTTTGCCCACTGTTCAATCCTGGGGAGTACAAAGCCACAGTCTCACAAGTCTCTCCAGTGGGTGGTTTGCCCACTGTTCAATCCTGGGGAGTGCAAAGCTACAGTCTCACAAGTCTCTACAGTGGGTGGTTTGCCCACTGCTTTATCCTGGGGAGTGCAAAGCCACAGTCTCTCAAGTCTCTCCAGTGGGTGGTTTGCCCACTGCTTTATCCTGGGGAGTGCAAATCCACAGTATCTCAAGTCTCTACAGTGGGTGGTTTGCCCACTGCTGCATCCTGTGAAGTGCAAGGCCACAGTCTCTCAAGTCTCTCCAGTGGGTGGTTTGCCCACTGCTTTATCCTGGGGAGTGCAAAGCCACAGTCTCTCAAGTGGATGCCTTTCTCCACTGGTTCTGGAGGGGGCTTTGTGCCCAGAGTGCTTCATCCTGCCAAGGACAGAGGTAGTGGATGTGATATACCACTGGTTCTGGAGGGGGCTTTGTGCCCAGAGTGCTTTATCCTGCTAAGGACTGAGGTAGTGGATGCCTTTCTCCACTGGTTCTGGAGGGGGCTTTGTGCCCAGAGTGCTTCATCCAGCCCGTGGCGGACTCAGTAGCGTCGGAATCATTGGCGCTCACTGGCCTGCGGTGTTGCTGGCGGCGGTGTCCTGGGCAGAGGTTCAGCTGGCGGCGGTGTCCTGGGCAGCGGTTCAGCTGGCGTTGGTGTCCTGGGCAGCGGTTCAGCTGGTGGCGGTCCTGTCTTTGGCAGTGGGGCTGCTGCTGGCGGTCGTCTCCTGGGAAGCGGGGCTGCTGCTGGCGGTCCTGTCTTTGGCAGCTGGGCTGCTGGCGGTTGTCTCCTGGGCAGCTGTGCTGCTGGCGGTCGTCTCCTGGGCAGCAGGGCTGCTGGCGGTCTTGTCCGCCGTGCTGATCTTCCCAGACTTGCCGTTTTTACTGTGCCCTTTCCCCACCTTGGATGGTGTCGCAGCTGTCTCCTCACTCCCAACTGTACCCCTGGGAATGGCTTTGGTGGCTGATTTCTTTCCCCTCTCCTGCCGGGCACTGCCCATCTTTTTATGTTTGACAGGTGGGGGACTGTCCATGCTGTGGCTCCTTGCCACACTGGCTGCCCTGCTGCAGTCCATAATCCGGTGACTACTGGCACCACTGGTCCCGCCGATGTTGTGGCTGAGGTGCTAGGTTGGGACCTGGAGAGTCGGGCCCTAGGAGACTGAAGGGGTGGGGGAGGTAAGGGAAAGAGGTCAAGGTTGGACAGGAAAAGTTTCTTCGGAACACTGGGATGGGTAGCTGGAGGGGGTTGGGAGTGGAGGAAGAGGTTGTGGTTGTAGGAGGTGTACGTTTGCTGACTTTGGGTGAAGGTTCATGGGCTGGAGGCTGTTGTGAGGTGGATGGCTGTTGGGTGGGTGTGTGGCTGCGTTTGTGTACCTGGGGCTATGGCCTCACAGACACACTGGGAGAGGACACAGGGGATGTGTGAATGGTAGTGGGGGTGGTGACTGCACGTGAGCGGGGTGTGGTGGTGGGTGTGCTGGTGATGGACGTAGTGGCTGAGGATCTAGTGCATGCAGGTGTGAGTGGAGATGAGACTGGGAGGGAGGAGGGAGACGAGGAGGAGGGGGACACAGTGGAGGCAGTGGATGTTGTTGTGTCTGCATGTGTGTGATGCTTGAGTGAGTGCCCGTGGGATGTGTGGTGCTTATGTTTGCCAGAGCTTCCCTTGTGTGTTGAGATGTGTGCATGCTGGTCTGATGGTGTGCTTGGGATAGGCTGAGGTACAGGGGTATGGGTCTGGGTGGAGAAAGTTGGAGGGGGGAGGCTAGAGACTGGGACAATGGCTGCCATCAGTGCTGAGGCCAGATTCTGAAAAGCTTGCTGAAGGGCCGTCTGACCAGAGTGAATGCCCTCCAGGTATGCATTGGTTTATTGCAACTGCCTCTCTACACCCTGGATGGCATTCAAAATGGTAGACTGCCCAACAGTGAGGAACCTGAGGAGGTCAATGGCCTCCTCACTGAGGGCAACAGGGGTGGCTGGGGCAGGGGCTGAGGTGCCTGGGGTGAAGGTGATGCCCACCCTCCTGGGTGAGTGGGCACGGGGCAAACGCTGAGCGTCTGCTGGGAGGGCGGTGCTGGTAAGGCGGGGTGGCGGCTGTATCTGTAGATGCGGGGGGCACAGATGGGGCTGCCACCGCAAGGGAGCTCCCATCAGAGGAGGAGTCTGTATCACTGGTGTCAGCTCCTGTCCCCGCCGTGGAGCTCCCCTTGCCCTCCATCCCACTTGTGTATTCAGACTCCGTAGTGTCGCCCTCCAGGGCCATATGGGATGCAGCTCCCTCCTGCTCCGCTGCCACTGCGCCTCCGTCGGATGATGCTAATGCACACAAGAACAGGGAGAGCACAAAAAGAGGGGGGGGAGACAGAAGAAACACATTTTCAGTGCATGCAATACCACTACCGTTGGGGGACACGACAGACACAGAAGCCCCCTGCATTACACCGCGCACTTAGGGTCCACTATTCAATCCCTGGGACATGGCTTACAAGGCTAAGGCCGATTTCTGCACACATGGATGTCACAGGAGCCTGACTAGGTGTAGTTGGCACTGTACACAGGTGGGGTGGGGTGCCACAGGGCCTGCCTGAAGAAGGGAACTTAACTACCAAACTCGCCCTGGCCTAGGGGAACCCACAGCCCACCTCCCCCACCCAGACACCTACAATGCACGCTGAATCAGCAGAATGAGAGTGTACTCACCCCCTTGTTGCTGCTGTGATGCCCTCAAGCACCCATCCAACTCCGGGGACGCCACCTCCAGGATCCTGAACATCAGGGGGGTCATGGTGCGACGGCACCCCTCCCACGTTGGGAGGCCATCCCCAGCTGGGCCTCCGCCGTCTTCTTGCTCCAGCGGCGAATGTCCTCCCATCTTTTCCAGCAGTGGGTGCTCCGTCTGTGGTAGACCCGCAGGGTCCGGACTTCCTTGGCGATGGCATGCCAGATGTCCTTCTTCTGGTGGGCGCTGACCTACAGGAATTGTACAGGGGAAAAAGAGAAGTAATTACCAACTGCACCATCACAGTCATTGGCCTGCATCCCTACCCTTGCCATGATGCACATGCACTCACCGTCGTTTCATGCACGCCTCATTCTCGCCCCCCCCTATCTTTCATCCACCCCACTCTACACAGGCATTGCCCATACAGCATGCTCACAGTGTACTCACCTGTTTGTCTGGAGAACCGTAGAGTAGCCTGTGCTGGGGGAGGACCCCATCAACGAGTTTCTCCAACTCCTCCGTGCTGAAGGCAGGGTCCCTTTCACCAGACACACGAGCCATTGTCTCTTCCAGACTGAGGTCACAGCAGCACTTGCAGTGTAGGGCCTCTCCAGTCGAAGATCAGGTATCGAGTGATTGAACAGAGAGAAAATGGCGGTCACGTCCGTGGCGGTGCGTATCGTCACCGCCGGCGTACATCGTCATTGCCTCCTGGGACACATAGGATCCAATGTTAACCAATGCAGAATTGCGCTGCGGTCTTTGACCGCCTACCGCGACGGTGTATAACGCCAGCGCAGTTACCTCATATCCCCTTGTCCCACCTTACAGGTCAGGCAGCCGCCATTTCAGGGGCACACATGGCATTATTTTTGACTGCGTCACACATACCTAGGCCTTGCCTAAACACTCATACAGGCAAATTTTGATTTATGAATATTTTCAGAGTATGCTGTGTTTACGTACCTCAGAGTTGGTTGACTCTGTGCTCGCTGTTCTCCTCCATAGGCACCGTCCGCTGGTGCATGTGAGGAGATGGCGGCATCCTCCGGTGTACAGACCACTGGTGGACCTGTTGACAATGGAGGAAAGACATGTGATCATCACCTACAGGCTTGATCGTGCCACAATCCAGGAACTGTGTGCCCAGTTGGAGCCAGACCTGATGTCAGCTATCTGTCATCCCACAGGAATCCCCCCTCAAGTGCAGGTGTTGTCAGTACTCCATTTCCCAGCAAGTGGGTCGTTTCAAACAACAGTGGCCATAGCATCAGGGATGTCCCAGCCTATGTTTCCCAACATGTGGTCCAGAGTGTTGTCTGCCCTGCTGAAACACATGCGCAGCTACATCGTTTTCCCTCAGGTGGATGATTTGCCTACAGTGAAAGGTGACTTCTATGCCCTTGGACATATCCCCAACATCATAGGTGCCATTGATGGGACACATGTGGCCTTGGTACCCCCCCCCCCCGCAGGAGGGAACAGGTGTACAGAAACCGGAAGAGTTACCATTCCATGAATGTGCAGATGGTGTGTTTGGCAGACCAGTACATCTCCCATGTTAATGCGAAATTCCCTGGCTCAGTGCATGACGCTTACATCCTGCGGAATAGCAGCATCCCTCATGTGATGGGGCAACTACAGAGGCACCGGATGTGGCTATTAGGTGAGGACATGGACCCAATACAGTGTGACTAGGTGTCTGGATCTGGGGATGTCCCTAAGAGTTAGTCTGTGTCTAACAGTTGTCCCTCACCATTTGCAGGTGACTCTGGTTACCCCAACCTGTCATGGCTACTGACCCCTGTGAGGAATCCCAGGACAATGGCAGAGGAACGCTACAATGAGGCTCATGGGCGAACCAGGAGAATTATAGAGTGGACCTTCGGCCTCCTGAAGGCCAGGTTCTGGTGCCTCCATATGACAGGTGGTTCCCTATTCTACTCACTAAAGAAGGCATACCAGATCATCGTGGCCTGCTGTATGCTTCACAACTTGGCTTTGCGACGACAGGTGCCTTTTCTGCAGGAGGATGGTCCAGATGGAGGTGTTGTGGCAGCTGTGGAGCCTGTGGACAGTGAAGACGAGGAAGCAGAAGAAGAGGACATCGACAACAGGAACATGGTGATCCTGCAATACTTCCATTGAGACACAGGTAAGAAGACAACACTGCCTGCTACATCTAATTTAAATCTAATACCTCTCTTCTGTCTGTCTTTTTCACCCAGTGTATGGTCTCTAAGTTGTCACTTTCCCTTACGATTTCACAGATGTGGGTCCCACTGTGTGACATCTGCTTTGTTTCCTCATGGACTATAGCTGTGTGACATAGGTATGTTGACATTACATTTGAAAGAGCATTTTGGCACTGTAATTGCTAATACACTATTTCGAAATCACAGACAGACTCCAGATTGTTTTGTGCTTTAAGGGAGTTTATTTAAGTGCTCAATATTGGTGGGGGTTGTAAAATGGTGAGGGGTGATGGTGAAGGAATGTCCATGGCAGAGTCCAGTCTATTAGTCTCATAGGTGCATTGTCCAAAGGGGCATAGGAAGTGGAGCTGGGGCAGTTTAAGAATGGACAGGATGACAAGGTGGGACAAATGGATGACAATCAGGGTGGTCTCATTTTTTGGTGGGGGTCTTGGCATTGTTCTCTGTCTTTGTCCTGGATCTCAGGGACCGTTTGTGGGGTGGTTCTCCCTCTGCAGGGGGTGGGGTGCTGGGTTGGTGGTCCTGTGGTGGTGCCTCCTGTCCACTAGTGCTGGCGGAGGTGGTGGTCTGTTCATCGTCCAGTCTAGTGTCAGGGGCCCCTTGTTGTGCCACAGTGTCCCTCCTGGTGTTGACGAGTTCCTTCAGCACCCCTACAATGGTGCCCAGGGTGGAATTGATGGATTTGAGTTCCTCCCTGAACCCCAAATACTGTTCCTCCTGCAGCCGCTGGGTCACCTGAAACTTGGCTAGTACCGCTGCCATTGTCTCCTGGGAATGGTGGTAGGCTCCCATGATGTTGGAGAGGGCCTCGTGGAGAGTAGGTTCCCTGGGCCTATCCTCCACCTGTCGCACAGCAGCCCTCCCAGTTCCCCTGTATTCCTGTGCCTCTGTGCCCTGAACTGTGTGCCCACTGCCCCCAGGTCCCTGTTGTTGTTGGGGTGGTGGGTTAGCCTGGGTTCCCTGTAGTAGTGGACACACTGCTGATTGACGTGTCCTGGGGACAGAGGTATGGGCCCGCTGGGTGGGTGCTGTGCTGGTGTTTCCAGAGGGGGAAGCCGTGTAGTGGCTTGTGCCAGTGTGAGGGGAACCGACTGTCCCGAGGTCCCAGATGGGCCGGGCTGGTCATCTAGAGCGTGGATTCGTGGGTCGTGATAGTGTGGGCGTATTCCTGTTGGCGTGACGGTGGAGGATTTCTTATCACCAGTTTATCACTGACCTTTGGTGTGGCGGACTTGTGTGGGTGTCTAGATTTTGGCAGATTCCGAGCTTTGGGTCATAATAACCATGGCGGAATTCTGCAGTTGCGGCGGTGTGTTGGCAGTCTTCTACACGGCGGTAAGCAGCTTTTACCGCCAATGTTGTAATGACCCCCATTGTCTTATAATTCCATCAAATCTTTCCAGTGCCCCACCTCTTTCTTAATATACTATAATAAGTATTGTCACACCATTTTGTGCAATGAACTGCACAAACACCATTAGCAGTCCTCCTTAATTTACCAGTTCCTGAGTTCCTCCAGCACCCTGAGATGTTATTAAATGTCTGAAAAGTGCTGAGTGCATATGATTTAGATAGTTAGACAGCATACAGAGGTCCTGTTTGGGACCTTGTCTTCTTTATTCCAGATTTTCCAAAATATCACAGGTAACTAGGGATATGGCTCACTTGGACATATGACAGTTAACCTCTGACCTTTTCCTAATCCCTAGCATTACAGGCACAGGAGCCAGCCAGTGGGTCCCCAATCACCATCAACCGATGGCTAGAGATATTTTTCTATAGAGCTGGCAAGACCCGAGGATTTCAGAGCGCTTTACAACAGTACAGGCAATCAAACAACAAGTTCAAAGAGACAGTATACATGTAGATTTCATATGGCCATAAAAGATAAGGTTCAGGCAGTGGTTGGGGGGGAGGGGAGATGGAGTGGCCAGTGACTCTTTTCTGAGATGATGGTTGATTGAGGAGGAATTCTTTTAGTTGCTTCTTGAAGATCTGGAGGGAAGGGTTGGATCTGATATGGACTGGTATGGAGGTCCAGATTTTGGGGGCGTTGCTCGAGAAGGACCATGTCCAGGTTTTTTCTTTCTGGGTTTTGGGCGGGATGAGGAGAAAGGTGTTTGAGCTTCTTAGTGTTCTTGTCTGACATGCTTTCATGAGTTTAGTGGCGAGGTATTCTGGTTTCCCAGTGTGAAAGGCTTTGTGGGTTAGACAGGCAGTTCTGAACTTGCAGCAGGCTTCAATTAGGAGCCATTTTAGTCTTTTCAGGGCAGGGGAGATGTGGTCATATTTTTTAATTCCAGTCACCAATCTCGGAGCTGCATGTAGGGTGGATCTAATGGGGGCAAGCTGGGATTTAACCGTGCTGGTGAGGATGGAGATCCCGTAGTCTAGTCTGGAATGCACCAGTGCTTGTGTGGACTGTTTTAGGTCATC
Source organism: Pleurodeles waltl (assembly GCF_031143425.1). Lineage (NCBI taxonomy): Eukaryota > Metazoa > Chordata > Amphibia > Caudata > Salamandridae > Pleurodeles > Pleurodeles waltl. Next base: position 162,906,906 of record NC_090450.1, on the reverse strand, counting down.
TTGGGGTATGAATGATTTGATTTTGTTCAGCAGTTTTAGGCCGTGGAAAGCACTGTTGGCATTATTCTTGATATGGTCCTGCATATTCAGGTTGTTGTCCAGAGTGATTCCAAGTGACTTGACCGTGTTTGTAAGCGTAAGATTGCTTTTGAGAGTATCAATGGATTTTAGCCATTCTTGCATCTGGGGGAGCTAATTTGTTTTTGATATGAGAAGTATTTCCATCTTATCCTGGTTGTGTTTCAGGCAGTTGTGGGATAATCAACATTGAGCTTCTTTAAGGGTGGTATTCAGATGGTGTATGTCCTCTATAGAGGATATTTCCATGTAAAGTTGAGTGTCATCAGCGTATAGGTGGAAGGGGATGTTGGCTTGGTTGAGAGTGGTGGTGAGCAGGTCCATTAGGATGTTGAAGAGTGTGGGTGAGAGGACAGATCCTTGGGGAACTCCTCTTGTAATTGTCAAAGTGGACGAGGTCCTGTTATTTATTTTTACTTGTTACGTTCGATTTTGTAGGAAGGAAGAGAACCAGCGAAGGACTGCACCTTCCATGCCAATTCTCTTTTGGAGGGAGTCCAGTAGCAGCTTGTGGTCAACAGTGTTGAAGGCCACCGTTAGGTCTAGGAGAATCAGCAGGCAGCATCAGTCAGAGTCAAGGGAGTTGCGAAGGTCATCTACTATGTTTAGAATAGCTGTTTCTGTGCTACAACCTTTTCTGAAACCAGATTGTAGAGGGTTAAGAAGGCTGTTGTTAACTAAGTGTTGGGATCGTTGATAGAGAACACATCTCTGGTTTCTTTAGCATAGGTGTGATTTGACCCAACTTGAGGCACTCAGGAATCACGCCGGTTTGCAGGGAGGTGTTGATTATCTTGGTCCAGACAAGGGTGAGGGACTGGTTGAGTTTTTTTTGCCAGGGAGGATGGGAGGGGGTCTGCCAGGTGAGAGGATATTTTGAAGGTGGACAGTAGTTTAGAAATATCCGTCGCCAGGAGTGGGTGGAAGGTCTCCTAGCTTCTGGGAGTTTACTTTTGTTTGTGGGTAGGGTGATGGTCCTCAATTCTAATTGGCGGGTTGGGAGCCGGGGAGTTAAAGGGGAGTAAGCAGTGATTATTGTTGTCTTTGCTAGGCTATGTAGTCTCTGTGGTTGGTACAGTAGCTGTTTATAGGGAAAGCTCAATCTTGGTGATTTTTTCATTGGATAAGTTAGCAAAATTATCACAGCGGTCTTTGGTTGTTGGTGGAAGGTTTTGGGGGGGGGGGGTTGGTAGCTTGTTGTTTGATGATGTTGAAAAGCTCCTTTGGGCGGTTTCTGGCTCTGTCTAGGGCATTGCAAAGAATTTGTTTTTTTAATTGGTTATGTGTTTTTTGTAGTTTCTTCATCCACTTCTGAGTTGTTTAAGGTGTGCTGTGGAGGGGTCAGATCTTGGCAGATGAGGGCGGTAGAAGTGAGCTGATTTTTTCTTCAAGGGTTATTAATGGAATTTGATTAGTGTTTCTTTTCCATTGGAGTGTCTTTTGTCTATGGTTGTGTGTTGGGGTGTTTTATTAAGATGGAAAAGAATAATGTGATGATCTGACCAGTCGACAGGGAGACTATCGTTAATCGTGAAAGAATCTTTTTGAGCTGTAATAGCATCCAGTGTAGCACCATTGTCATGGGTTCGGCCCTTGCAGTGCTGGGCGAGGGTTTTGCTAACTAGAAGGTCATTTAAGGATTGGATTAGAGTATTACTATTGTCATTCTATTGGAGGTTGAGGTGTCCCAGGATTATGAAAATGGTTCATGAGAGTGAGCAGTGCGTTATTAAGTCAGCTAGGTGATCCCCAACAGGGAGGGTGTTGCCAGGGGAGTAGAGTAGGTGAAAGGTTACATTGGAGTTTTCACTCATTCTGATGGAGGCGTTGAGATGTTCAAATGTGCTGTAGCGGAAAGGGTCTTTTATCTCTACTTTTATATTATTTTTGTGAATGATGGCAATGCCTCCCCCAAGGCGGTTTTTCTATCTTTGCTGTTATTTGAGAAACCTGTGGGAATGAGGGTATCCATGATCGGTTGTGAGTATTCAGTCAGCCAGTTTCTGTGATGAAGGCAATATCAATGTTGTGGTTTAGGATGTTTGACTGCAGATCTGCAGTTAATGAGCATGCAGTTGGTTTGCTGATTGTTCTTGGGGTCTTGAGTGGTAGGGATCAGGGTGATGTTGATGAGGTGAGCTGGAGGCCTAGGTGTGGTTGGAGGTGTGTGATTTCGGCCTAGACCCGTGATGACCTGTATATTGGATATGGGGTTAGGTATGGGCAGGGACGTGTTGTATGATTGGGCGTGTTTTACTGCTTTGTTGTGTGACAATGGAGCGCTCGTTCTTTTTAGTCTTTGGGCATTGAGATAGCAGGGCATGGAGGGCAAGTTAAAACTTTGAGGGTTGGTTCTGTCAGGGAGTGGAGCGTGGCGTGAATCAGTGAGGGGTTCAGAAGCGGATTCAGGCTTCTCGCTATCATTTTGATGCCCTGTATAATGGTCTCTAGTTGGGATTCTAGGTTGGTGAATCGCTCATTAATGCGGAAGTTTGGTGCCTGCTTTGACCCACGGGAGATTTCTTCTTGGCTTCCAGTGCAGGGTGAAGGCAGACAGCCCTCAGAGCATGCACCACCAGTAAACAGTTGAGAAAGCCGGCAGGATTAGGCGCTACAATGCTGCTGGTAGTCTTCTTGCTACTTTGTTGTGGTTTTGCAGGCGTCCTGGAGCAGTCAGCAGTCGATCCTTGGCAGAAGTTGAAGAGAGAAGTGCAGAGGAACTCTGGTGAGCTCTTGCATCCGTTATCTGACGAGAAACCCACAGGAGAGACCCTAAATAGCCCTCAGAGGAGGATTGGCTACTTAACCAGGTAAGAGCCTATCAGGAGGGGTCTCTGACGTCACCTGCTGACACCGGCCACTCATAGGTCTCCATTCTGCCCTCATACCTCTGCATTGAAGATGGCAGAGGTCTGGGACACACTGGAGGAGCTCTGGGCACCACCGCTGGGGTGGTGATGGACAGGGGAGTGGTCACTCCCCTTTCCTTTGTCCAGTTTTGCACCAGAGCAGGGGCTGGGGGATCCCTGAACCGGTGTAGACTGGTTTATGCAAGGAGCGCACCATCTGTGACCTTCAAAGCATTTCCAGAGGCCAGGAGAGGCTACTCCTCTCAGGCCCTTAACACCTATTTCCAAAGGGAGAGGGTGTAACACCCTCTCTCAGAAGAAATCCTTTGTTCTGCCATCCTGGGACTGGGCTGCCCAGGCCCCATGGGGGCAGAAACCTGTCTGAGAGTTGGCAGCAGCGGTGGCTGCAGAGAAAACCCCAGAGAGCTAGTTTGCCCGTTCCCGGTGTCCATGCTGGAGCCCCGGGGATGCATGGGATTGTCACGCCAATACCAGAATGGTATTGGGGAGACAATTCAATGATCCTAGACATGTTACATGGCCATGTTCGGAGTTACCATTGTGAAGTCACACATAGGTATTGACCTATATGTAGTGCATATGTGTAATGGTGTCCCCGCACTCACAAAGTCTGGGGAAATTGCCCTGAACAATGTGGGGGCACCTTGGCTAGTGCCAGGGTGCCCTCACACTTAGTAACTTTGCACCTAACCTTCACTAAGTGAGGGTTAGACATATAGGTGACTTATAAGTTACTTAAGTGCAGTGTAAAATGCCTGTGAAATAACGTGGACGTTATTTCACTCAGGCTGCAGTGGCAGTCCTGTGTAAGAATTGTCTGAGCTCCCTATTGGTGGCAAAAGAAATAATGCAGCCCATAGGGATCTCCTGGAACCCCAATACCCTGAGTACCTAGGTACCATATACTAGGGAATTATAAGGAAGTTCTAGTGTGCCAATCAGAATTGGTAAAATTAGTCACTAGCCTTCAGTGACAATTTTAAAAGCAGAGAGAGCATAAACACTGAGGTTCTGGTTAGCAGAGTCTCAGTGATACAGTTAGGCACCACACAGGGAACACATACAGGGCACAAACTTATGAGCACTGGGGTCCTGGCTAGCAGGATCCCAGTGACACATATCAAACATACTGACAACATAGGGTTTCCACTATGAGCACTGGGGCCCTGGCTAGCAGGATCCCAGTGAGACAGTAAAAACACCCTGACATATACTCACAAACAGGCCAAAAGTGGGTGTAACAAGGCTAGAAAGAGGCTACCTTCCTACACCCAGGTTGTTGGAATTATCATTTGCAGGGTTAAGTGTGCTGAGGGCTGTGTCGGGGGGAGTTAGTGGTGGGGCTCAAGGGTAATTCTATGAGGTTGAGGATACGAGAGGAGTGCTCGTGGGGTGGGGGGTTTGAGGTTGTGATATGGCTGATTTTAGTGTGGGAAATATGGATTCGAAAGAGCGAAGGTTAGTGTCATTGGCTTGTATCATGATGGTTCCATTTGTGAAAATGGAGGTGATGGCATTACCCTGGAATGTGGGTGAGCTGGTGATTGTAAGTTTGCAGCCACATGGGATGTTGGTGGATTAGGGAGTGTGGAGGTAGTTGGTAAGGAAAGTGTTCCATCTAGCTGGGCGTTTAGTGAAGAAAATAAGAGCTGTCCTTTCTGGACCTTTATAGGCGTTGTAGTAGGTGTCAGCAATTAGCAACTCAGGGTGTTGCCTGTTCAGTTTGTGTCTAAGGTTTTTAAATGCTGTGGGGGAGAGGTTGTTGGGGGATATAGAGAAGGAGTTAGGACTGCGGGTTTTCAGGAGGGGAGCTATGGATGGGTTAGTGGGGTCTGTGGGGTTCAAAATCCTAGGATCCATAATTGGGAGTGAAGGTTATTAGTAGGTGTGGGCTGGGGGGGAGGGGGTCTGAGGGTATGCTTTGCTCACCAGAAAGGGATGGAATATTCCTTACTGTGGGAGCCGTAGAAGAGGTATTAGGAGGTCAAGGGAGCTACTGGGGGAAAGGAGATAGAGAGGGGAGGGCCAGAGGTGGTGGACGCCTGATTAGGGTGAAGAGAAGATCAATTTTCTTTTTTGCTAGTGGAGGAGGGTGGGGGTAATGCTCGGGCTACGATTGGTCTTACTTTAATGTTGATTATAGGATTAGGATAATAAGTTGGTCCTACTTCTATGTTGCTGGGGTTAGAGAGCCCTCTGTTAGTTTCTAGTGTTCGTGGGGGTGGGGGAGGGGTGCTCAGTCTATGTTAGTCTTGCCTTCGTTTTGTTACTAGTTCAGGATGATTGGATGGTCCTACTTTTTGGTTGATTGCCAGCTGACGATTTTTGTTGGTCAAAATAGGGGCCGACAATGGACCACAAAGAGGGCAAAATGGTGAACCTGAGACCCCCAGGGAAGAAAGGGGGGGCTCAAAAGTGCATGCAAGAAGGGTTCTACCCGGAAGGGGCAGATGTTCAAGGGCCTATTTTGCCCCTCAGGAGGATCATTACATGAGAGTGTGATTGTCAGAGTCACCAGATCCTCGGGGTCCGTGCACGTTCCCAACACTTCCACCACAAGACAGCTCCAATACTCTGATTAGATTTATCACAGAGTCTAAGAGAGTCCAAGTGGGGAAAAGGGGATTAGGACAGGAACAGCTGGGAAGGAGACCTGTAGGAAGCAAAAGGTTAAAACACAACATCAAAATTACATCTCATGAAATCAGTACCATGCTACAACTCTAAGCTTCGTCTTTTCCGAAAAACATGAACAACCCTAGAATAATCCTAAAACTGACTAGGCTTTAGATGACCGAATACCTGAGGAGGAAACAGGAAAAGTTAAATAGGACTTTCAGATTCAAGTACTTTCTTTAGCATGAGAATCAGGAAACACTCTGAGCAATTTCTAAACAACCATATGAATCTCCTTTTAGGAATACATATCAGGAACACACAGAATTACCCCTAGAACTCTGGTATTGTGTTGTGTTCATCTCAGAAAAAACATTGGGAAGTAAATTGCGCACACTGCAGATTTTTACATGAGTATTAAACACCATAAAAGTTTGTGCACCATGAAATCACACAACGTAGATTCAAGGAATAAATCACGCGACGTGTCAACTTGAAATGCTACCAAGAAAATGTCTTAGAATGGTAGCGCACAGTAACTTACATTATTTATACACGAGGAAAGAATTGCGCGTCTTGCCGATTCAAATGCCACCATACAAAAGCCAAGAAATGGTAGCGGACAATGAATAACATGAAAAAACACTCAAGGAAAGAATCGCGCGTGTTGCCGATTCGAATGCCACCATGTAAATGCCAGAAAATGGTAGCGCACAATGAACAGCATGAATTACACACAAGAAGTGAATCGCGCGTTTCGCCGGTTCGAATACCACCATGTAAATGTCAAGAAAAGGTAGCGCGCAATGAACAACAAAGTTAAATGCTCATGAAACGAGTTGCACGTCTTGCCAACTCGTAAAACATCATGTAAATGTCAAGAAATATCAGCGCGCAATGAACAATAATGTAATAACGAAGTCAAATCTTTATGCAATAAATTGCGCGTCCTCCCTATTTGCAAACCACCATACAAATGTCAAAAAATGGCAGCGCACAAGTAATTTGTGATTCATTTAAGAATTAAAATCAAGAATATGAAGATTCTCAATTACGGTGTTGGGAAATGTCCAAACACCGTCTTACCGCCTGGAAACAGTGATCACCAATGAGAGATGAGTGCAGAAGACTGGAAAATCCAAATAGGCCGCCGGGACAGGAGCTCAGGAAGAAGCTGCTGCTCTGCACCGGGACCTCTGAATAGTGAGCACTGGAAGTTGGGCTGACTCTCTTTTATAGAGTCTTGGCCCAGCCTAGAACCACGCCCAGGCATGTTGCAGGGAAAGTCTCCAGAAGGCCCTGGAAAGGGACCACACCCTAACACACTCTGAATGTCTGCAGCAACACATTGTAAATGTACAGTATTCATAAGCATCTTAAAAATTAATCTTTTGGATGGAATTCTGCAATGCAAAAGGTTAAACAATAACATATCATCAAAATGCATAAATTACTTTATCTTGCGAGTGTTGGGTTTTTGCATTCTAGATGCCCGTAGAGCGTGCACTGTCCTGGTGTTGACAGTGATCGAAGAGACTGCCAGATTTGGCGGGGGTTGGGCCCTTGTCAATTCGTAGGGCCTACGGAGCACTGGGGGGCCCGGGGGCAGGTCGAGGGCCGACACACATAGAGAAAGGGCGCGCCAGCTGCCGTCTCCCGTTGCAACTGTGGGATCAACCCTCTGAGCCTAAAGAGCCATCAGATCAAGCACACACACCTGAGTCCTTCGGTGATTCCTCACAGGCCAGAGCCGCGCAAGCCGGTTGCCAAGCTTTGGGGGTGGGAAGAGGCAATCCTGGGTTGGTCCCCTGAAGGAGGGCGTCCTCCGGTGTAGGAGCGCCGAGGAGGGCGTGCTCCCCGAGGCGGCCGGGAGGCCTGCAGCGGATAGCGTGTGGCGGGCAGGGGCAGGGCAAGATCGACTGCCCCCCAGCCACTCTGTCGTTGGTCCGACTCTTCTCATTAGGGGGGTGAGGAGCAGCCCCCAATGAAGACGCGCGGAGGAGTTGGGCTCCTCGAGTGGCTAGGAAGCCTGCATCAAACGACGGGAGGAAAGCAGCCGCTCGAGCCAAGCGAGTTCGGCTGCCCCTCACCTCAGAAACGAGTGTGGGGGAGCTCTCACCTTGCAATCAGGGCTCCGGATCCAGGACTCCACCTCAGCTGAGCAGCAGGCAGGCGGCTGAAGATGAGAAGAAGACTCAGGTAAGTCTGAAACGCCCTTCTCTCAATAGTTCCTACTACCCTCTTTGTAGACAAGTTCTGCTCGCTGTCGCTTCGGCAAAAGGAGCTTGATAGTAGTTTCTTTAGTTGTCCTGTCGATGCAGAGGATGCAGAGGATGCCTAAGGGAAACCCCGGATTTTCACTGATTGTGATCCCATCCCTCAGGAGCTTGGGGAGATTCGTCCTCTCACACGGCCATTAATGAGGTGCAAAGCTCCAAGGGGTGCGGAGTACATAAAAATCAGATACTTAGACAAGGTGTGGCAGTCCTGTTAAAAGCTTTGCCTACTTCTTTCATGAATTTTAGAAATCTTATTGCTAATTGTGGATAAACCCCACTTAGACAAGCAACAATTGCATTCTGATACTTCTTAATCCGTAGCATTCAAAATTTGGGGTTAACCAAAGGGCTCTCAATTGCCTCAGTTCCTTACAGACGCATAATATATGCTGTAACAATTCTAATTTGTACTTGCATAACCTACAATGCAGATCTTGTGATCCCATCAAACTGCCATATTTGTAGGCTTTTAAGGGTATAATCTGGCAGCTCAGTATGATTAGATCTTTTTTCCAAAACAGCCTCACAGGGATGGAGAGATTAAGCGGGTCATTCTGACCCTGGCGGTCACCGACCGCCAGGGCCAACGACCGCGGAAGCACCGCCAACAGGCTGGCGGTGCTTCCTGGGCCATTCTGACGCCGCGGTCAGAAAAGGGGAACCGGCGGTTTCCCGCCGGTTTTCCCCTGGCCCAGGGCCATGGGGATTCCGACCCCCTTCCCGCCACCCTGTTCCTGGCGGTTGTTACCGCCAGGAACAGGATGGCGAGAACGGGTGTTGTGGGGCCCCTGGGGGCCCCTGCACTGCCCATGCCACTGGCATGGGCCGTGCAGGGGCCCCCTAACAGGGCCCCATAATGATTTTCAGTGTCTGCTTTGCAGACACTGAAAATCGCGATGGGTGCCACTTCATCCGTCGCACCCCAGCAACTCCGCCGGCTCCATTCGGAGCCGGCTTCATCGTTGCTGGGTCTTTCCCGCTGGGCCGGCGGGCAGCCTTTTGGAGGTCGTCCGCCGTCCCAGCGAGAAAGTCAGAATGACCGCCGCGGTCATTTGACCGCGGTGCGGTCTTTTGGCGGTCTCCGCCCGGCGGGCGCTGCCCGCCGCCCGCCGGGGTCGGAATGGCCCCCTAAGTCCCCTCCCAGGTGACTGATAAAAAGTACTTCATAAATCGCCATGAGCCTTTGTGGCGAGCTCCAGTCTGTCTTCCCCTGCGGATCTCGGCCTTGCGTTATTTATTAGCAATTTAGAATGTTGCCTTAGAGTACAATTTAGACTAACAATTTCATTGACGCCCGAAGCAGAAATAGAATCGTTGACATATTCCTTCCATGCCAACTTACTATTCTGCATGCTTCACCAAATCAAACTTCTCAACGAGCTAGGAGGAGCTGCCTTAACCTTTGTTTAATAGTTTAAAAATCTCATCTCCTCATGATTGTTTGCTTAACTAAATTAAATTCCAATTGAATTTGTGAGGACGGGGAAGTGTCTGGGAGCTACAATATTTATCTGTAACATCGACACTATGCTTTATCTAACCAGGGACCGAGCCCGCCTTTAAAGATCAACGAGCAATAGGCCGGTGTTGGAATCAGTTTCACATCTATTGCAGTCAAATCTGGTCCTGGCATTTGTTTTAAGAGTTTCTGAAAGCCCATGGACATAGCTACTGCCTTTCCTTTAATGGACTCCAGTTGGGCATAGTGTGAACTTTGCAAATTAAAGTAAACACCTAGATACTTAAAGCTGGAAACTGACTAGATTTTGGCCTGGTCCAATACAAGGCCCTCTTCCTGACTTTATTTTTCCCCAAAACCTCATTTTGGTTTTAGAGACATAGATGGAAATCATATTTTCATTACAATAGTGTGACAGGGCATGCAGCAATTTTTGCATTCCTACTGAGATGTGATCAAAGAGAACAGTATCATCAGCATACTGCAGACATTGCAAATGTTCACCAGCTAGGTTAGGTGGAAACGCATTAACTCCCGCCAGAGCACTGTTAAGGTCTGTCAGATATAAATTAAATAGCAAGGTGGCCAGAATACAGCCCTGTTTTAACCCATGAGTGGTCCAGATCTTTTGCATCTCTCTGTTCCCCAAGACCTTAACTCTTACCCATGTTTTAACATACAAGTTCAAAATTGCTCTAAAAAATGTGGCTGGAATACCTCAATAATAGACTTTCGCCACCACCTTGTCCTATCCACTGTATCAAAGGCAGTTGTATAATCAATCAAGGCAGCATACAAGGTTGGAGCTTGTTTTTGGTTCGCTGCCTCAATTAATGTGGACAGGATCACCAGATTGTCCTCCGTACCGCTGCCCTGTCTAAACCCTGTCTCTATATTTGGGATAAGTGCATTAGTAGTAGCCCATTTTTCAAGTTCAGCATTAAGGCCCATATTTATAGTATGGTGCAAATGTGCGCTAACGCAGTTTTGCATTAAAAACGTTACCGCCGGCTTGCGTCATTCTCATACACATGCCAGGCATCATATTAATAGAATGGCGCAAGCCATCGGTAAGGCCCGGCTAGCGTCCTGAAAAACTACTCTAGCCAGGTGGGGGTGGTGGTAGGGAGGGATGAGGTTGTGCCTAGACTGGTTATTGGCAAAAAAAAAATGCCTCTGAACAGATTAGCGCCATTCCCTACCATACAACCACCAAAAACATGACTCCTGTCTTAAGACCCTAATGGCCATCACAGGGGACAAGTGTCCCCGGGCATGACATTTGCACCCTGTACAATGCAGGGGCCCCAAGTTAGGGCCCCCAATGGCAAAAAAAAAAAATATTAAATATACTAACCTGGACTTACCTGGGATGGGGTCCCCCATTCTCCGGTGTCCCTCTGGTGGAGATGGAGATGTTCCTGGGGCTTGGGGAGGGCACCTGTGGACCCATTCCATGGTGTCTAAGCGTGGAACTGGTTCCACAGGTACCCTAACGCCTGGTTTGCCCCGGACATTTAATAATGGTGCTAAGCAAGTTTTGCACCATTTAGCCCCGCCTCCCACCCATGCGTTATTTTAGCACAGGGGGATAAATATGGAGCTATGGGGATAGCAGCATTTATTTGGTTGGGAACTCCTACCCTGCATCCTATTGACGGAAGGTAGGTTCACTATTGGAAGGTGGCTTTCTTTTAGCTTGGTTACCCCCATTTTTGACCTATTTGTCAGTGTTTGTCAATGTGTTTTTACTGTCTCACTGGGATGCTGCTAGTCAGGACCCCAGTGCTCATAGTTTGTGGCCTATATGTCAGTGTGTTTAACTGTGTTGTCAGTATGCTTGACTGTGTCACTAGAGTTCTGTTAACCAGAACTCCCGTGCTTATGCTCTCTCTATTTTCCAAATTTTCCACTATAGTCTATTGACTCCATATTCCAATTCAGATTGGCATACTGCCTCCTTTATAAGTCGCTAGTATATGGTACCTAGGTACACAGGGCATTGGGGTTCCAGGAGATCCTAATGGGCTGCAGCATTTCTTTTGCCACCCATAAGGAGCTCATGCACACACTTCTTCAGGATTGCCACTGCAGCATGAGTGAAATAGTGCACACACTATTTCACAGCCATTTTCACTGCACAGGGTAACTTATAAGTCACCTATATGTCTAACCTTCAAATACTGAAGGTTAGGTGCAAAGTTACTGTGTGTGAGGGCACCCTTGCACTAGCAAAGGTGCCTCCAAGTTGTCTAGGACCAATTTCCCAAACTTATTGAGTGTGGGGAGACCATTATAGGCGTGCACTACATATATGTCAATACACATATTGACAATTAGCTTCACAATGGTAGCTCCGAATATGGTCATGTGAAGTGCCTAAGATTGAGAAATTGTACCCCCAATCCAATTCTGGTATTTGGGGGCCAATTCCATGCACTCTGGGGGCACCATGGACCCCTAGTACCGCAAACCAGCTCTCTGAGGTTTCCAGTGCAGCCCCAGCTGCTTCCACCTCACAGACAGGTTTCTGCTCTCCTGGGGATTGAGCAGCTCAATCCCAGGAAGGCAGAACAATGCATTTCCATTAGGAGAGGGGTGTTACACCCTCTCCGATTGGAAATAGGTGTTACATGCATGGGAGCGGTATCCTCCCAGAGCCTCTGGAAATGCTTTGAAGGGCACAAACGGTGCCCTGCTTGCATAATCCAGTCTACACCGGTTCAGGGACCACCATTCCGTTCTCTGGTGCAAAACTGGACATAGGAAAGGGGAGTGACCACTACCCTGTCCATCCCCACCCCAGGGTGGTGCTCAGTGCTCATCCAGAGTGTCCCTGGTGTTAGCCATCTTGCATTCCAAGGTGTGGGGACACTCTGGGAGCATCTGAGTGGCCAGTGCCAGCAGCTGACGTCAGAGACCCCTGCTCATAGGTGCATACCTGGGTAGGAAGCCAATCCCCCTCTCAGTGCTATTTAGGGTCTCTCCTGTGGTTGCTTCCTCAGATTCGGTTTGCAAGACTCCACCAGGACTCCTCTGCATCCTCTGCTTTAGTTTCTGACCATTAGATCAACCGTAGACTGCTCCAGGAACCGCTGTAACTGCAACAAAGTATCCAGAAAGGCTACTGTGACCCTGCAACTTCAGCTCCAGCCAGCAACTGCAACAGCTTCCAGATTGTGCACTCTCTGAGGACTGCCTGTCTTCATTCTGCACCAGAAGGACTGAAGGAATCTCCTGTGGAGTGACAGAGTCACTTCCCTGCTTCAGCAGGCACCTCTTTGCGATGACAACCGGTATTTTGGGACTTCTCTCCTGTCGACGAGCATGATCCCTGGAACACAGGTGGTAGACTAAAGTGATGCTGACTGTCCAAAGGTCCAGCTGTACAAATTTGGTGGAGGTAAGAGTTTGCCTTCCCGTGCCAGACAGTACCCCTGTGCACTGCGTCTTCAGCAACTCCTTGGGCTTCTGTGCACTACTTCCAAAAGTTCTTCATGCACGGCATAGCTCAAGTCCCAGCACTCTATCCCGTGACACACAGCTCCCTGAGTTGTTCTCAAGCGGCGTGGGATCGCTTTGTGTAGTGCTACGACAACCGCACTTTGCAACTCTTTTGTCCCCATGTCCTGGGACTCCTGTGGGTGCTTCCTGGTTTTCTGAGGGCTCTCTAAAGTGCTGAGAACCCCCTCTGTCTCCTCAGTCTGAGTTGAGACCCCCAGGTCCCTCCTGGGCCCGGGCACCACCTCTTTGATGCAAAACGCCTTTTTGCGTGAACCAAGGCTTGTTGGCGGAATCCAGCGATGAAAACGGCCTGCATCCAACGACTCAACATGGGGCATCTCTTTCACCAAGCAGGAACCTGCAGCTGTGTTCTTTGGTGCATTTCTGTACTTTTCTTCTAACTGGAGAATCCACTTTTGCACCTTCATCCAGGTTGGCAGGGTCTTCAGGTCCAGGAATCCATTGTTGGTTTCTTGCAGGCTTGGTCTTTGCATATTCCTTTGCCACAACTTCGAGTGTGTTCTGAGGAAACTTGCTGTACTTTACTCCTATTTTCCTGGGATCTGGGGTGGGGTATTTTACTTACCTTTGGTGTTTTCTTACACTCCCATCGTCCCTCTACACACTACACTTGCCTAGGGGGAAACCGACATTCGCATTCCACTTTCTTAGTATATGGTTTGTGTTGCGACTAGGCCCATTGCAATCTATTGTGTTTTTCACTATTTGCACTATTCTATGACTGTGTACTTACCTGATTTTATTTACTAGTGTATATATTGTATATATACTATACTTACCTCCAGAAGGTGTATTGCCTCTCAGATATTTCTGGCCTTGTGTCACAAAAATAAAGTAACTTTATTTTTGTAACACTGAGTATTGTCTTTTATTGTGTATAGGTACTGCATGACTATAGTGGTATTCCAAGAGTTTTGCATGTCTCCTAGTTCAGCCTTGGCTGCTCTGCTACAGCTAACCCCAGACAGCCTAAGCTGCTACACACTGCCTACATTTCACTAAGGTGGATCACTGGACCTGGTATAAGGTGTACGTAGCTCTGGTACCCACTACAAACCAAGCAAGCTTCTCACATTTACTCATCCCAAAAATGGTTAAAACTCCTATATTTTGACAGTAGACGTGTCTAGCATCAAAATATAAACATGGAGTTAAGATTGTGCCGAATTTGCGTTAAAAAAACAACACAAATTTGGTGCAAAAAGAGTATGAATGTTCCCCTTAGTATTTTTGAGTAACATTTCCCATCTACATCTAGAAGGGCTATTAGTTGAACATTAGCTGGCTGATCATGAGAGCCCTTTTTATGAATTAGAGATACTATTGAACCTTTCCAGCTATCTGGAGCATCATTTGTAATAAGACATTGATTATATAATGGACTTAGAAGGTGTACCACGCTTCCTGAGCAACTTTAAATAACTTAGCTGGCAGCCCATTAAGACAGGGGACACTGCAGGGCGTAAGCAGGATAATGTTAATCGCAAGTCATTCTTTTTAATTAATTCACAATCTCCCTTCCCCCATACCTCATGGTGAGAGCCTGATCCCAGCAACCAAAGCTCTTCCCATAGACTAGCCTGGTGTGAGCCATAAAGATTCAAAACATATTGCATCCAGTCGCCAGCTGATATAGAAGGTTCAAATTTTGGACAAGCCCCACTAGACCTTTGCTGCACCAATATCAAAAATGTACAAGAAATATTTTGCTTAAATGGCTCATGTAAATTCACCCATTTTTTTTCTCGCTTTTTACTGTGTCAAGGCCCATATTTTTACATTATAGGACTTTCTTCTTAGACGTATCTCCTCCATGAGAGCACTAGAATTGCTCAAAATTTGAGTTTTTCTTAAGCGGTTGTTCAGCTGTCGCTTGAACATTCTAAGTTCTGGACATCAGTGCTTGAGCAAGGGAGCCTTACATGGACCTGATGAAATTGTGGGTTAGGCAAATTAATTTAGCAGAGCAGACATCACAGAGTGTCATTGTGAAGGGGATGCTACCAGGTCTACCTGAGAGGCTGTGAGAAATTTCTCCAATGGGTCTGTCTTTTCAAACAATGTGCCAGCACTCCATTTAACTCTCCACAACGTGTCACCCCCTCTTGGGATCTAACTGTCTTAATCAAAGGCCATCTTGGCATGCTGAATGAGATAGAACAACCAACATGTCATGATCGCTGAACAAATCTGGAATCACCTGAAAACCACTCACTTGGTTAAAATGCTGGACTGACACCCAAAGGTAGTCTATTAAAGGTGAATTTATTTACGACCAAAAGGTGAAACTAGGTGGGATATCCAGAATACATCGAATGTTCAGCACATTCATCCTGAGCTGGTTAATGTAGGAAAGTACCATCTTGCCTGGCATGTTTCCCATATTTTTACATGTATGTAAGTTTGTTTTTGCCTGTCTCACTGGGATCCTGCTAGCCAGGACCCCAGTGCTCATAGTTTGTGGCCTGAATGTGTGTACATGTGTAGTGACTGTGTCACTGAGGCTCTGCTAATCAGAACCTCAGTGCTTATGCTCTCTCTGCCTTTAAAATTGTCACTATATGCTAGTGACCATTTTTACCAATTCTTACTGGCACACTGGAACACCCTTATAATTCACTAGTATATGGTACCTAGGTACCCAGGGTATTGGGGTTCCAGGAGATCCCTATGGGCTGCAGCATTTATTTTGCCACCCATAGGGAGCCCAGACAAATCTTACACAGGACTGCTGCTGCAGTCTGAGTGAAATAAAGCACAGGTTATTTAACAGCCATTTTACACTGCACTTAAGTAACTTATAAGTCACCTATATGTCTAGCCCTCACTTAGTGAAGGTTAGGTGCAAAGTTACTAAGTGTGAGGGCAAGCTTGCACTAACAAAGGTGCCCCCACATAGTTCAGGGCAAGTTCCCCGGACTTTGTGAGTGCGGGGACACCATTACACACATGCACTACATATAGGTCAATACCTAAATGTAGCTTCACAATGGTAACTCAGAATATGGCCATGTAACATGCCGAAGATCATGGAATTGTCCCCTCATGCCAAATCTGGTATTGGGGTGCCAATCCCATACACCCCCAGGGCTCCACTATGGACCCCGGGTACTGCCAAACCAGCTCTCTGGGGTTTTCTCTGCAGCTACCGCTTCTGCCACCCCACAGACAGGGTTCTGCCCTCCTGGGGTCTGGGCAGCCCAGTCCCAGGAAGGCAGAACAAAAAATTTCCTCTGGGAGAGGGTGTTAAACCCTCTCCCTTTGGAAATAGGTGTTAAGGGCTGGGGAGGAGAAGCCTTCCCCAGCCTCTGGAAATGATTTGAAGGGCACAGATGGTGCCCTCCTTGCATAAGCCAGTCTACACCGGTTCAGGGAACCCCCAGTCCCTGCTCTGGCGCATAACTGGAAAAAGGAAAGGGGAGTGACCACTCCCCTGTCCATCACCACCCCGTGGGCGGTGCCCAGAGCTCCTCCAGTGTGTCTCAGACCTCTGCCATTTGAATGCAGAGGTGTGAGGGCACAATGGAGGCCTCTGAGCGGCCAGTGCCAGCAGGTGATGTCAGAGACCCCTCCTGATGGGTGCTTACCTCACTAGGTGGCCAATCCTCCTCTGAGGGCTATTTAGGGTCTCTCCAGTGGGCTTTTCCTCAGATAACGACTTGTAAGAATTCACCAGAGTTCCTTTGCACCTCTCTCTTCGACTTCTGCCAAGGATCAACCACTGACTGCTCGAGGACTCCTGTAAAACTGCAACAAAAGTAGCAAGAAGACTACCAGCGACATTGTAGCGCCTAATCCTGCTGGCTTTCTCGACTGTTTCCTGGTGGTGCATGCTTTGGGGGCTGCCTGCCTTCATCCTGCACTGGAAGCCATGAAGAAATCTCCCGTGGGTTGACGGAATCTTCCCCCTGCTCCAGCAGGCACCAAACTTCAACATCACCGGTACTCTGGGACCCCTCTCATCCTGACGAGTGTGGCCCCTAAAACACAGGTGGTGGACCCAAGTGACCCAGACTGTCCAGTGGTCCAACTGTCCAAATTTGGTGGAGGTAAGTCCTTGCCTCCCCTCTCCAGACAGTAATCCTGTGCTCTGCGTGAACTGCAGCTGCTAGGGCTTCTGTGCACTTTTCCAAGGAATCCTTCATGCACAGCCTTGCCCAGGTCCCCAGCACTCCATCCTGCATTGCTCAGCTCGCTGAGTTGACCTCTGACTTCGTGGGACCCTCTTTTGTTGTGTTGAGACCACTGCCTTGCTCAGTCTTCTTGAACCCGTGTTCAAGGACTTCTGAGGGTGTTGCCTTCTTGTGCGAGGGCTCTCTGTGCTGCTGAGGGCCCCCTCTGTCTCCTCTCCCAAGTGGCGACATCCAGGTCCTTCCTGGGCCCGGGCAGCAAGCCTTTTTCCTCAACTGCGACCTTTGCAGCTAGCAAGGCTTGTTTGCGGTCTTTCTCCAAAGAAACAAGTATGCTTTCTCCAGCACTCCGTGGGATATCTTCTGCACAAAGGAGTAGTTCCTAGCACTTTTTGTTGATGCAGAGTCTTCAGCTTCTTCCATCCGGAGGCAGTCATTTTGCACCTTCATCTGGGGTTTAGTGGGCTCCTGCCTCCCCGTACACTTTCACAACTCTTGGACTTGCTCCCCTTCTTTGCAGGTCCTGAGGTCCAGGAATCCATTTTCAGTGCTTTGCAGTCTGTTGTGGTCTTTGCAGAATCCTCTATCACGAGTTTAGTGTGTTTCTGGGGAAGTAGTATCACTTTACTTCTACTTTTCAGGGTCTTGGGGGGGGTCTCTTGATTACCCTTCGTGTTTTCTTACACTCCCAGCAACCCTCTAAACACTACACTAGCCTAGGGGTCCATTCGTGGTTCGCATTCCACTTTCAGGGTATATGGTTTGGGTTGCCCCTAGGCCTATTGCATCCTATTGTGTTCTACAGTGTTTGCACTATTTTCTAACTGTTTTACTTACCTGATTTTTGTTTGTGTGTATATTTTGTGTACTTTACGTACCTCCTAAGGGAGTATATCCTCTGAGATAATTTTGGCACATTGTCACTAAAATAAAGTACCTTTATTTTCAGTAACCCTGAGTATTGTGTTTCTTATGATATAGTACCTATATGATATAAGTGGTGTAGTAGGAGCTTTGCATGTTTCCTAGTTCACCCTAACCAGCTCTGCTATAGCTACCTCTATCAGCCTAAGCTACTAGAACACTACTAATCTACTAATAAGGGATACCTGGAACTGGCACAAGGTGTAAGTACCACCAGGTACCCACTATAAGCCAGTCCAGCCTCCTACGGTTAAGCAGTGTGGCAAATCTTTTACTGGCAGCATCCTTATTGATTAAGCTAAAATTAGTCTCGGGAATT
This sequence comes from Pleurodeles waltl, assembly GCF_031143425.1. Lineage (NCBI taxonomy): Eukaryota > Metazoa > Chordata > Amphibia > Caudata > Salamandridae > Pleurodeles > Pleurodeles waltl. The sequence goes on along the minus strand of NC_090450.1, from coordinate 162,888,706 downwards.
GACCAAGTAATATCATCCTTTTGGGACCTCACCAATGGTGGGGCAGCATCTAGGAAAAACATATTAAAATCACCAGCCAATAGCCACATGGCCTCCAACTGAGACTCTCATGGTGATCTTATAGTAGTTGCTACTTCAGTTAATGCCATGTTTTTCTTTGATTGTTTTGGGTTGATGTAGATTGACCCTACCATAACCTGCAACCAGTCCCTCAAATTATGGTTGAAGGTAGATACTAATTTATATATTTATAATGTACGCTTCCAGACCACTGGTCAGAACAACTACATACACATCAAAGAAAGGGGGGATTGGGAGGAATAAAGGTCCAGTGTATATCCTCCAATGCAAGTTTAATAGTAACGTAATACACTGTTCCTAAGAAAGCCAGGGGACTGCAGGATGAGTGCTCTAGGGTCCCATAACTCAGGAGCACGAGTCCTCACACACCCAATTGGGTGTCATGCTTCATCATCGGACAAGCTCCTCGTCAGACTGGCGCTGCAATCTACGGGAGCGCGACTAGGGTAGGTGTATCCACCCGCAACCAGGCATCCACAATTTGGTATGCGCATCTGGCTGTAGGCCCGCGTGATCCCAGGAAGCCCTTACTCTGAATGGGAGGGGCGACGAATAGGAACAGAATTTATGGCCACAATGGACTATTGTAAGTGACTGACGTTATCTAATGTTTTGACTGTCAGTTCTGATTTATAATTAGCCAATTTAGCTTACAGTTGGAGGAGTTTCGTTTACACTAGGTCCTGAGGAAGCGTCATTGGATCCATATGGACCGCTGAGACGCGAAACATGTCGACCCAATACAGAGGTGGGGTCCTGTAGTTTCCTGACCCCCCACTATGAGATATACAGTTAGAGAGTGGTTGAGCATTACCTCTGTTTCACTCTTTTGTTGAGTATTTTAATCTTGGCCTCTACCTGACATTAATAGAATAAAGTCAAAACGAGACAGGGTTCAGAGCCAATTTTAGATTCTTTCTTTTTCTAACCCTCCTCGGTGTCTTCCCCCTTTATCTACCTGAGGGCGAGAGCGGCATCATCGAGAAGATCTCCGGCAAAGAGCCCCCCATTGGGTGGTGCCCGTCAGACATTGCAGCGCCAGTCTGACGAGGAGCTTGTCCGATGATGAAGCATGACACCCAATTGGGTGTGTGAGGACTCGTGCTCCTGAGTTATGGGACCCTAGAGCACTCATCCTGCAGTCCCCTGGCTTTCTTTTCTTAGGAACAACTACATACACAGCCAAGGATTTGAGAATTAAGACGGAGACCCCACCTGAAGGATGGCCACCTTTCAAAGATAACAAACACAAATGATGGACGGAATGTGGAACCAATCAAACATTCACCCCCTGTCACAGATCTTTTAATTCATCAATTCCTTTGCTCACCATGCCACCCCAGTTTGGAACTAGCCTTATGCAAATCAGTCTTGATCCTGCTCCCCATGGGAACAGTCCAGCCCGAACTGCCAGGCCAGGTCCTCCCTGGACAGGAAACAAACATCCTGGGACCGGTTTCAGGGTATCACCCTTCATCAGCCAAGCTAGCTTGAATCCAGTGGCACAGTGAGCCCGGGACCCACTTCTGGGAATACCAGGTGCACTTAGAGCAAACAAACACAAATGATGGACGGAATGTGAAACCAATCAAACAGTCCTTCCCAGTCTCAGATATGGGTTCAATACATCAATTATTTTGCTCACCATGCCACTCCAGTTTGGACCTAGCCATATGCAAATCAGTCTTGACCCTGCTCCCCCTGGGGCTTCCCTGTGCCCTTCCAATAAAATCATTTTGTAACTGTTCACTGGCAACTCTTTGTCTGCAGGGCCTGATTTTGGAGATATTCTGCTTTCCCGGCAGGACGACTTGCTGTCATGGCCCACAGGTATTAAAGCGGGAGTCACTTCTTGAATGACAATTCCTTCCGAGCTCATAATTTTACCAGAGCATCTCCCCTTTAAACCTGAAAGTAAGGAGGGGTTATTATGATTACACCTGAAATTTTTGGCCACTACCATTATGAATTCTGAGGATAATGGCCGTGGGGCCTTCGAGCCTCCCTCCCAAGTTGCATCCCTGAAGTTCCAAAAATCCTGGGCTATAACTCCGTGTACTATGCTGTCCTTGTCGGTCTCTAGAGAGGCTTTCTTTGTCTGAGGGGCAGCCGGTGAGATTGGTGCACTTTGGTCCACATGTACTGATGTTCAGCTCCAGCTACACTCAGTACTGGACACTTGACCCCACACTCTACTCTCTGCCATATGCCTTTTTTTGTCCCCCATGAGCATTGCCTCTTGCAGGCTAGAAACTAATGTGCCAACCCTAGGGGACATTGCCGGTTGAGCTGATTGGTTAAGTTGAACAGTGATCTCATCATAGGAACGCAGTTCCTTTTTCCATTTATAATACATAATTATCCCTTCGTTTCCTACGGCACTCTTCTCTAATGATCGATTGAGAGGTATTTGATTGTCTATTTTATCATGTTTAAAAGGGGGTTGCTTCCTCTTTGGTCTCTTCGTGGGCCTAGCAACACGCACCTACAGGAACAGGAAACTTCTAGTGTGCATTCTGAAAATACACAGTAGTGTACAACAAGTTGACACCTCCTTCACCGTCCCCTGGTGCAGTTTCACAGTCTTCAATCTTCATGGGTCAGCAGGGCCCTTCAAGGGACTACAGGAAGGGGCCTGCAAGGCAGCTAATCCAGCTAACCCAGGCACTGGAAGGCTTCTAGAAGGCTTCTGTGAGCAGGGCACACCGTGGATGCCCACAAGCCGCAACCAAACCTAGCTGGGTCACTCTGTGGGGACACAGAGCTCACTCTCCACTGCAGTTGACTACAGCTGCAGCACTCACTCCTCCTACCTCCACGAGTCCTCCCTATACCACACTGCCTGCCTGGAGCCTTGAGCGTGGCACGCCAACCCCTGCCGACTGCCACAACTTGCATGACACCATCCTGTCCTTTTTGCTTCTGTGGGGGTGTTTTGGGGGTGTCTTGGGTGGTTCAGCAGTACAAAAACACCACTTTCCAGACAGCATAGTTATCTCTCATCTCTCCATGCAGGAGAGCTATACCTCACTGGTATAAATGCAGAGCCTTGCCAAATCTGGCTGATATATGCTTGGACAAAAGGACACCTTCCTGTCTGGTAATTTGTCTGTTGGTCGAGTTGTCAGTGTATATGTCTGTTCATTTCCATCCATCTATCACATGGATGACACAGGTGAGTTCCTTCAAGACAACAGTGCCAGAGTTGACAGTTTTGGTGGAGGGCCTAAAGACCTAAATCACCCGTGTAAAGAATCATGCAGCGATGAAGCATGACATTAATCTTACTCTTTTGTGTTCGGTTGGGAGGTTCCAAACCTCTAACCACATTACAAACCAGAGTTTGGCAGTACTTTACTGCGTGAACATCCACTCTACTGTACTGAGCAAATTCAAGAACTGTGAGTATTGTAACAGTGTTAAAGTGGTCTCACAGAGAAAACATGAACCCCCCCCGGCAATGGACTTGAAGGTAGGGAACCGGCGTTGCTATCGCATTTTTGGGTGGGCACTGCACATGAGGTAAGAACCACTGCAGGCATATTTATGTCACAGTCATTTCTCGAAATTACTGTGACATGCATATGTGGGGAAAATGAGTATGTCAGACATGGATGGGTACACTGGTACATGACACATAGTTCACACATACAGAACTGTCATTTTGATGTCAGTATTCATTGCCAAATGAATGCAGGCACTAAAATGATGGTACATTCCAAGTTGTCAACTGTGTCCATGTGTGCACAATGCAAGGGGACCTGTACCTGTGATGTTCTTCTCGTAGTGCATGTGAGTCTTTACTTGTTTGTATGACTGTGACTGTTCGTGGTGGAGGGTGCTGGAGTGTGTGATGTGGTTGTGTCAGTATGTGTGCCAAGTGCATCTGGGTATGATGTTGATATGGTTGTGTATTGTGGGCTGTGTGTTGTGTTGCTGTGGGTAACATTCAGTTGAGTGTCTTTGTGTGGTGAATGTTGTCATGATGTATGTAATTGTGCCTTACGTGAGTGTGTTTGTGTAGCTGAGTGCGTAGTTGTGTTGGCCGTAGTGGTTGTGTTGTGTGTGGGTGCAGGGTCAATGGTGTGTGTATGTTGTGTCATGGATGTATGTCAATGTGTGTTTTTGGCATGTACGGGCTGTGTTGTCTTGGAATTGTAACGGATGATGGTGTGTATTTGGTGTGTTGTGTAGTGTGTAGTGCAGGGGGACACATATGGCTAAGGTACAGTGTATATGTGTGTCACTTACCTCTATTTGATAGCCACTGACATTGTACAATGGCCGACTCCCTCCATCAGCAAACCGTCACCAGTACACCACCTGCAGAGCAGTAACATCTAAATATGGTTAGCGGAAAACTGTCAACTTGACAGTGTTCTCTGGTCTGCCGCTAACACAGCTTAGCAGTAATACCGTCAACATCTAAATCAGGCTCTTGGTGTTTTTTTTTAAGCTTGCAATGCCTCAGTAGGGAAAGGCTGTGTCTATATCTGATGTTGAGTTCTTTGAGGCCAGACACCTTCTCACCAAGGTTCCAGTGAATCACATTTGTGGCTACAGAGAAGCTCTAAGCAGAAACCAGTGAGGTTGTTCCTTGGTCAGATAGGCTAGGATGGCTTGTCTCGGTCCTCCCAAGGACTCAAAGCCAAACAATTGTCTCAGCCCTAGGTTTCCAGAAGTGGTTAAAGAATTCCAGTTAGACACAGCCAGGGGTCACAGGACCTCAAGATCAGCACTTGGGGGTCAACTTATTCCAGCAGAGGTCACCAAGAGGGTTCAGGTCATGTCCAGTTGGTATTGGTTCACTGAGCATTTCAGGAAGAGATTGCTTGCAGATTTTGGTTGCTCTAGCCACAGAGGATGTCAAACAACTGCTCATTGGATTCCACTTCTTTTTCCTGGTACAAGGTGGAGCAGGACCAGAACCTCATGGCTCCTTACAGGTCACAGCCATCAGGTCCAGTCCTCTTCTGTTCTTTGACAGGTCCAAACAGTGTTATAAATAGGGTGTCTTGGAATGCCACATGTGTACATTGAACTAGCCAGTGGATGGAGGGGGGGGGTGATTCCTGGCCTCTTCCTTACCAATGATGTAAACGTTCCCATGGGTAACCTCACACACTTTTGCTATGGTTCCTGTTTGCCCTACTGCAAACCATCCACAGTGCCTCTCACTTCGAAAATAAAATATGAGGATTCCCCTTTTTTTTCTTGGTCAGAGCCAGCGTTGCTACCCAGAGGTGTGCCCATGATAATGAGCAGTACCTAACTCATTGGTTACTTCAAACCAGTTTTTGGCGGCCGCTTTCCTACCACTGGGTTTGGTGTCTGACTTAAGGGACAAACACTGGGACCCCTTGAAGGAAAATTACGTTTCTGGGTACACCCCAACTGGCCTTCTTGCCAGTGGAAGAGAAAGCACTTCCCTGCAGCTAAGCTATCATTTCTGGCCTATGAGCAGTCGTCACACCTCATCAGGACTAAGCACTTACTGGGCCACTGCTAGAGAACTAATAAAAATTAGCCTCCAGGATCTTCAGGCAGGGAAAATGAAACTTTTTAAAAGTTATGTTCCCTTAATATTTATTAGAAATCAGACTGCAACATTGCATCATATTTCTAGCTGGTTTATAATACAGAGAGAGCAAAATTATAATTTTGTATTGCTTTCCAGAGATTTTCTATGGGCCAGCCAGTCGTACTACAGTGAAAATAACGATTATGTGCCAGTAACTGAGAGGACATGTTAATTGTAAATGTTCACTTGCCATACTTTGAAATACAATACACCCTGCTTTGTGGGCTGCAAGGCCTAGATAGGGGTGACTTAACGGGAAGGTTTTTTCCCAGTTTTCTTTTTTTTTAACAATTCAGGCTGCAAGTTCTAAACTGCAGCTGCCAGGCTACTCTGGTAGCTCTGGAGTAATGTTTACCTTGTCACAGTAGTGGATGGCATAGTAGTGTTGTATTCCATGGGTGACATTTAATTTTCCATGCAACGGGTACCATATATTATCAGCTGATAGGAAAGTTAAATATGCGGATTACGTGTTAGCCAATATTGACATGTTTAGAGGTCAGAGCATATGCACTGGGGACTGGTTAGCTCTGTCCCACTACACAGAGTAAAACATACAACAGCTTCAGTCCACAGAAAATTGGTTGACCACACAAATAGAGGCATTTTCCCACAATTTCTATGTGTGGTCTGCCCACTAGATAACTGGGTGTGCTTGTCCTCTAACATTAGCATTGGGCTGTAGTGAAAAAGTGACCAAATAGAGACATGAATGAGATTTGTAGTCAAGGCACAAACTACAGATAACTGCACCATGGTAATTGACCTATAAGGTGTAATTTGCTTACCCTAAAGCAGGGCCACTGAATTTATGCAGCACAGGAGGGCCATGGTATATGGCATGGCTGAGTAAATTGTGTGGCAAGAAAAGGCATATAATGTGGCACAATTCAGCACATTTTGGCACAGTATTGTGATAGCATTACTACATTATTTTGTCATTTTTCACTTCTTAACACTGTCTGGCATTAGTTGTGGTGGGCCCTGGCCCTCTCTACAGGGTTATCCCAAGCCCTTTGCTTTCACCCTCCACTTTTTTGCTGAATTTATTTTTGCTGGCCTTATGACTTTGTGCACTTTAACAATGCTAGCCAGTGCTAGTTTGCTTGTGCTTTCTCTTTAAAATATGCAGAATTGGCTTATACTCAATTGGCATGCCTAATTTACTTGTAAGTCCCTAGTAAAGTTTCACTACCTATGTCCCCAGGGCCTGTAAAATAAATACTAAAAGTAGGCTTGTACACTGATCGTGCAACCCATTTAAGTAGCCCCTTAATCATGTCTCAGGCCTGCCATTGCAGGTGCAGATTATTTAAAAAGTTAGACGGGCTTTTAAGTTTTTCATGTCCTGGTAATGTTCACTCCTGTAAGGCCTACCTTATCCGAAGACTAACACTGGATGTACCTTATTACAAATAAGCTTACCATAACCAGTTCATGTTTGGTGTATTTGGAATTGTAATAAAAAATACTAACCTATGATACAGCTGGATTTTAAATTACAGTTTTGAAAATGAAACTTTTAGAAAGTTGTCATTTTCCTGGCTTACCATTTAGTGTATGTAGCCTGTCTCTATGCCCTATGACTGTGTGTAGTTGGTATATAGGCTTTGTGTATTCCTCCTAGTTAGCCTATGATAAAGCTTAGATAATCTGTACCTATCATCAAGCAACCACACCACTAAACTTACATGGGAAATGGGAAAATATAAATGCCAACATCTTTCATGCTCTCCCACACAAATGTCACTTGGTAAAACAAGAATCACAGGCAAGAGTCCACAGACAAGAGCGTAAATCACAAAATGAACGAGTAATTAGCGATTGCTGCGTTATACAAATACCCTAAGTATCTTAGGAAACCCTCATGTTGTAGAGGAGATAGACTTGAGAATACGGTAGACAGGAGGACAGGGAAACAATAGTGCATTGGGCATGGGATGGGATGGGATAATTCATCTCTTTGCGAATGCAAATTTTATAGCATATTTTCTAGCCTTGTACAATTTGAAAGGAGAACAAGTAAAATTAAGAATAGGAATTTTCTATTGAAGATAATGTTTACTCGTCCACATCAAAGACCCTAATAAGACCAGTTTGTATGATACTCGCAGGCTACAATTGTTCACACCCCATAAATAACATTACTAGGGGTGAGATAAATCTCTATCCTGGGTATAACATATGGAAGCAATGTTTAGCAAACCAAAAATATCACCGTTTTGCCTCTTTTCCAGGAAATGTCCCTGATATATTTGACCAGATTCAGAATATGAAGAAGCGACAATCATTGCAACACTCATAAATCCTATCCCCATGCACACTCCCGTTTCAACACAAACCAGAAAGTATAACTGGCAATCAGGCCCTTAATGGATCACACAGGATATTTGTATTTGCATTGTTTGAAGAAACGCAGCTGATTTGGGAAGCAGTATTTCTAAATTCAAATTTTAAATTTTTGGTCGGTAGTTTTTGCAATACACTTTATCAGCCATCGTCAATGTAAAGATTGAGCGGAGAGCCATGCGGGCTCTCCGTGCTTAAACAGCGTGCTCGGCGTGTCCGGGAGGGGCACGGAGTACAAGCCTATAAATAAAGAAGGAACTGCGGTGACGCAGTTCCGAGTGTGGCAGCAACGCAAAAGGGTCTATGCGTGGTTCTTGAATGCAGCGCTGCGCCACATATCTACAATGGCGACGAGGGTGGAATCCGACACATCGCGTTATATTTAAGCAAACATAAATAGGATGGTAGAGTTGAAAGGACGTACCGGAAACGTGGTGTAGTGTGTGTCGGCCGCTGTATATATAAAAAAAAAAAAGAAGACCACGTGGTGCGGTGTCGCCCGCTGTGAGGAGGCGAAGGCCACCGGTGGAGCCCGATCGCCTCGTGTTGGGCCTCGCGTCGGCGGAAGGTGGTGCAGCTCGGCTTCCCGATCGGGGAAGCCCAAGACGGTGAGCCCTGCCCCGCCCCCAGACGAGGATTGACACGTGGAGCGGATCGCTCCGTGCAGCGCCCTGCCTTCGGCCGTATCCTTGCTGCCAAGGAAGCAGCTGAAATTGACGCGCTGAAGTTGACGCGCGTGCTCTCTCAGCAGAGAGCTCTGCTTATGAGCGTCTCTGTGTTGAGAGAAGCCGGAAATTGACGCGCGTCTTTCCCCGAGGCCGGGGAGCCTTCGTTAAAGAAGGGGAAGGCGTGCAAGAAAAAAAAACAACAACAACGGCAGAGAGAAGGAGGGGGTGTGACTGGCAGGTGGACCCCCAGAGAGAGAAAAAAAAAAAAAATAAAAAAAAATTAAAGAAGAGTTTAAGAAAATAAAAGAAAAAAAAGAAGAAAAAAAAAAGGAAAAATATAAGGGGACATCATTAACGCTTGTAAAACACTGGGGTGAGAGAGTGCGACAATGAGTGCCCCACAGCAAGACAATGCTAATAATGCCAATCCTCCTCAACTCCCAGCACAGCTAAACAATAGTATTCACTCCTCAATTACTTCATTACCACCGTTTAGCCAACTGATTGACCCGGCCACAGCTGCGCCAAGGTGGCGTTTGTGGATAAATCGCCTAGAAAACTATTTTTGCGCCACCCGAGAGACAGACAGAGCAGTGCGTAGGTCTGTAATGCTGCTGATGGGTGGAGATGAGCTACAGGAGCTTTTTGATTCTCTCCCTGATACAGGGGACAAAGCTGATATTGACGCAGCAGTGACCGCATTGAATAGGCATTTTGATCCTCAACTTAACTCAGATTACGAACGTTTTAAACTGAGACAGGCGCAACAGACCGAAGTCGAGTCAATGGACATGTTTTATGCCAGGTTGAGAAAACTGGTGAGCTCGTGCACAGGACTCAACCAACAAGAAGAGATCCGAGCACAGATCATTCAAGGATGTAGGTCTAATGCTTTAAGAAAGCTTATTCTTCGGCAACAGGGCATGTCCCTTGATGATATTCTGATTCTGGTGAGGTCACATGAACTGTCAGCAGTGCGAGCAGATGCTATGGCGGTGGTGAGAGGTCAGTCGTTAGCTGCTGCGTCATCGACTCGTGTAGTTCAAGTCAAAGAGGAACAAGTGGATGCCGTCCAGACATGTCAGGCAACACCCCGTAAGCTGAACCCTGCTAAAACCAGTGATAGAGCCGTGGAAGCTGTGGAAGCTGTGGCTATGAACATCGACCGAACGCAGGGTGCCCGGCAAAAGGGTAATCATGTAACCGCTGTGGTAAGCCAAACCATTTTGCTAAAGTGTGCAGGTCCAGGAGGACCAAGCCAGGAGAACAGAAAGGAAGAGACACGAATGTCAGAGCTGTATCCAAGAGTGCGGAGGAAATAAGGGATCATGCGACAGCGAGTGGTCCGGTCTTTGAGGAAGATGAAGAAGAGGACATTTTTGTAATATCTTTTACGGGGGGAAACCAGGGAAAAAGAGACCGCCTCCCATGAGTGATGTTCACGTCAATGGCACGCTGGTCTCTGTACTCATTGACACAGGAGCGTCCGTCAATGTCATGGATGAAACCCTTTCAAAAAATTAGTACCTGCCCCGCCACTTACCTTGACAGCTACCAAAATATATAATTATGGGGGGAAAGATCCCCTTCCCCTCAAAGGAACCGTGGAAGTGGCTGTAAGCAGTGGAGACAGATCAACGGAGGCCAAATTCTATGTCGTGGCTGGGGATCGCGGCACCTTGCTAGGATGTCACACGGCTGAAGAGTTAGAGCTAGTGTTCTTTGCGCGTCAAATAAATGACACTCAAGTGGAACGCCTTCTCCATGACTTCCCGCAGCTATTCGAGGGACTAGGACGGTTGAAAGGAAAACGCATCAAGTTGCACATAGACCACAACGTGATTCCTGTGGCTTTACGACATCGTCGGGTGCCATTTCATCTACGGCAGGTTGTTGAGAAGGAGTTGCAGTTGTTGGAAGAACAAGGAGTCATTGAAAAAGTAGATGGGCCTACGCCATGGGTGTCACCGTTGGTGATCGATCGCACCGAAACCTAAACAGCCGGGAGCGATTCGTCTCTGTGTGGACATGCGCCTGCCGAATAAGGCTATCCGGAGAGAGAGGCACATAACCCCCACTATGGATGACATCATTGCAGATCTGAATGGGGCCCAGTGGTTTTCAAAATTGGATCTCAATGCGGGGTATCATCAGTTAGAACTGGACCCTGAAAGCAGGAACATTACTACATTCTCGACACATGTGGGGCTAAGAAGGTACAAGAGACTAAGGGGGTCATTCCAACCCTGGCGGTCAATGACCGCCGGGTTGGAGGACTGCGGGAGCACCGCCGACAGGCCGGCGGTGCTCCCAAGGGCATTCCGACCGCGGCGGTAAAGCCGCGGTCGGACCGGCAACACTGGCGGTCTCCCGCCAGTGTACCGCCGCCCTTTGGAATCCTCCAAGGCGGCGCAGCTAGCTGCGCCGCCGAGGGGATTCCGACCCCCCCTACCGCCATCCAGTTCCCAGCGGTCCGCCCGCCGGGAACCGGATGGCGGTAGGGGGGGTCGCGGGGCCCCTGGGGGCCCCTGCAGTGCCCATGCCACTGGCATGGGCACTGCAGGGGCCCCCATAAGAGGGCCCCTACAAGTATTTCACTGTCTGCTTGGCAGACAGTGAAATACGCGACGGGTGCAACAATACCCGTCGCACCTTCCCACTCCGCCGGCTCGATTACGAGCCGGCATCCTCGTGGGAAGGGAGTTTTTCCCTGGGCTGGCGGGCGGTCTTTTGGCGACCGCCCGCCAGCCCAGGGAAAAACTTAGAATACCCTCCGCGGTCTTTCGACCGCGGAGCGGTATTTCGGAGGGGGGGAAGTCTGGCGGGCGGCCTCCGCCGCCCGCCAGACTTGGAATGACCCCCTAAGTTTTGGAGTGTCGTCAGCTGCCGAAGTATTTCAGAACGCGATTTGAGAAACGTTGTCCGGATTACCGGGCGTAATCAACTTAAGTGATGATATCTTGATATACTCTAAGACTAGAGAAGAGCATCATCGTCATCTAAGGGCGACGTTGAAAAGGTTGACTGAAGCAGGGCTAACACTTCACAAGAAGAAGTGTGCCTTCTATCAAAATTTGGTAGAGTTTTTCGGATATGTGTTTTCAAAAGATGGTCTGCAAGTGGACCCACGGAAGGCTGACGCAATCCGTCAAGCCCCTGTTCCGCAAAATCCAACGGAAGTTCGTAGTTTTCTAGGGATGGCCACATATTGCAGTAGGTTTATACCACAGCTTGCCACCATGTCTGATCCTCTTTGACGACTCACAAAAGGGCAACACCGTTGGGACTGGACTCCGGACGCACAGCAGGCGTTTATGGACATTAAAAATGCGTTGCTCGATAAAGCGACTATGGCTTTTTTCAACCCCGGTAGGAAAACTGAAGTGGTGGTGGATGCGAGCCCCGTCGGGCTGGGAGCCGTCCTCTTACAGGAACAGAGGCATCAAGAGTGGATCCCTGTTGCATACGCCAGTCGGGCATTGTCGGCGGTTGAAACCCGGTATGCGCAGATCGAGCGTGAAGCTCTAGCTATTCGATGGGCGTGCCGTCATTTCCACCTGTATTTGTATGGTCACGAGTTTCAAGTAGTGACTGACCACAAGCCTTTGGTCCCTTTGTTTGCGGGTAGCCCACGTCTTGCACCTCCGAGAATTGAGCGATGGACTGTTCTACTTCAGCCTTATAGGTTCACGGTTGTATATCGGCCTGGCGCGAATAATCCTGCAGATTATCTGTCTCGACACCCGTCTCCGAAGGTGTTTGATGTTCATCAAGAACAAGATGAAGAAAGTACTGAAGTTTTTGTTAGCATGGTTGTGCAGTCGGCATACCCTAATGCTCTTCTCGTAACTGACATTGTTAACGCTACCCAGGAAGATGCGATGTTGAGTTATGTCAAAGAAGCATTAAGCCACAAAAAGTGGAAGTATTTTCTAGAGAAGACCCACCTGTCCTGCCCTGATCAAAGGGTGGCTATGCAGAGTATCTGGAAGGTGCGCAATGAGCTGTCTACCGATAATGATGGGTTGGTTCTGAGGGGAAGGCGAATCGTGCTTCCACAATGTCTCTGGTCGAGAGTGATCGAGTTGGCTCATCAAGGGCACCAAGGGGCTGCTAAAACCAAAGCGAGATTACGTGCCAAAGTCTGGTTCCCGGGTATGGATACTTAGGTTGATGAAATGGTAGGGAGATGCCATTCCTGCATCATTACGTCAATAGAGCCTCCGAGTTGCCCAGTTGTAACTGAAACGGCCACTCTGAAACCCTGGGCTAAAGTGAGCATGGACTTTGGGAGTTTCCCAGATGGGAGATTGACTGCTGTTCTGATTGATTCATATACCAAATTCCCAGTGCTGGAAGTTGTAGCGTCAACGGCGTTTGAAAATGTACGGCCAGTTCTACAAAAGACGTTTGCCTTGTTCGGTTTGCCTGACGAAATTCGAACTGATAATGGTCCTCCTTTCCAAGGGCAAGAGTTTAGGTCATACCTTGACGGTCTAGCAATTCGTCATCATAAGATAATTCCTTACTGGCCTCAGGCAAATGGGGACGTGGAAAGGTTCATGCGAACTCTGAACAGGGCTCTAAGGATTGGAGTGGAACAAAAGGAAAACAGTGAACAATGTCTGTATCAATTTTTGAGTGCTTACCTTCAAACGCCTCACAGCACCACTGGTTGTGCTCCCTCCTCTTTGATGTTCAAAGTATCTCCACGTGATTGTATTCCCTCAGGTCCTAAATGGAAACCTCCTGTATTGGACGTAAAGGCCACTCAAAACCGGCGAGAAGCTACTAATCAGCGGGCGAGTGTCTAACAGCGAGCTAAGTATCGAGGGTTTCAAGAAGGAGATCGAGTGGTAGTGAGATGTCGGCGAGGAGGAGGAAAGTTTAGAACGCCGTTTGAGCCTGATGTATGGGAAATAATTGGCATAAAGGGATCCATGATAACTGCCGCGAGAGGGAGACAAAGAGTGACACGAAATGTATCACATTTTAGGAGGGCTGGTCTAAGAGAGTCGACCAGTGAAGAAGGAGAAATAGAAGACATAACCTGTGGTTCACCACTATTAGCTGAAGAAAGGAAGGGTGTTGCTGAGCCAACAATGATCGAGCAAACCCGGCCTAGTTGTGTTCGTGAACATGGAAGTGGTAGCACTAGAAGTGCGAGATATGACCTACGCCCGAATCCTGTGCCGAGCAGTCAGCTGTAAGACTTTGTTTGTCGAATAGATTGCTTGGAAAAGTAAGTGTCGGTGTCGTCTCTTAGTGCAAGCACACTGTGGGAAGAACGATGTGGACAGTGTGAAATGACCTCCAGCCGTCTAAAGCGGACTCTGTGAGTGACACGAGGATTCAGGGAGTTAAGAAACAAATTTGGAGTGTTTTTTCAGTTATTCCTTATTTGGGATATTTCTTTCAATTTTATTTTTGAAACTTTTCGTGTGATAATGTTTTCATTGATTGCTTAAGTTTATTTTCTTACCCCTGTCCATATGGAGTAAAACATGGGGGGGATGTAAAGATTGAGCGGAGAGCCATGCGGGCTCTCCGTGCTTAAACAGCGTGCTCGGCGTGTCCGGGAGGGGCACGGAGTACAAGCCTATAAATAAAGAAGGAACTGCGGTGACGCAGTTCCGAGTGTGGCAGCAACGCAAAAGGGTCTATGCGTGGTTCTTGAATGCAGCGCTGCGCCACATATCTACAGTCGGTTCACTTCAAAGGTCACACTTTCTGGATTTGACAAGAAGTTGAAATCTTATACTGACCCGAGCACCCAGAAACATCAATTCTTAATAACGTTTAGCTTGAATACAATTACGGGCACCTGAGTCTACCGGAAGTAAAAAGGCAATTTATTACAGTCCAGTCAATCAATTTACTTTTGCCACTTCTTAAATTAGGTAAGATCTAGAATTAATGTGACACATATTTATACACAATGGTAATAGATGTTGAGATATTTCGCCAAGCGACACAATGTTGATTGAATGAGTAAATACCGCCCTCATTTGAATGCATAATGAAACTTTCTTTACAGAATATTATAAAATTGAAACAAGAAGTCACCTCTGGTAATATCAAGTAATTTAAGTTACCAGTCTTGTACTTGCTGGGGGTCTCTATTGGAGCCAGCCGACGCAAGAAATGGCAAAAAGAAGAGACGGTGTAGGATAATGTAATAATGTTCGTTTTTACATTTTTGAGTTAGGGCACCCCAAACTGACTACATTTTGGTGCATTTGCCCGTATGGTGCTAAATCGTGCTGCACAACACACATCAGTGCACACAGCAGTTGTGACAGTGTTTTCATGCAAAATCTATTTAGCATCAGAAGTTGACATGGCCGCAGAGATGAAAAGATTTTACATTGCCCAGGGCTAACAATTGTGCTATTCTTTCAAGGGAATATATCGGGGAATGGCATCGCAAATGGCCATTGGTTTTCATGCAAAATCAATCAACTGAAACAGTGTAATCTGGATTTGCATAAGATCCTATTGCCTAATCAAACCAGGTGCAAAAAATTGCCAAGACGAGCATCGTAACATATTGGCACATGTAACGTGTAATGTAGGTTCAGTACACATTTTACATGGCTTACCCTTTGATGGTTTTCATTACATAGTAAGTGTGTACCTTGGTTACAAGGTGCATACAAGAAACCACAACCTTGCCTTTGTGTCATGGAATAATGCTGAACTTTGGTATGTGTTGCAGAAACGGAGCAGATGTCATCAGTGTGTGAGTATATATTTTTGGTACTATGAATTTTCCGTTTTTCACCCTGTGCAGCGCTGCAATTATTCACACGTCCCCTAGATTCTATTGTACTGGTGTGTATCGAGCGAATTCTTTACATTTTGCAAGGCTTAAAGCTCTTTCCGTTGTTGTTCAATTACATTACAGATACAGCTCTTCTTACCATAACCAAGGTCATCAAATGCTCCAGTTTGTATAGAGTTCCTGGGAGCCTTCGTGGTACATGGTTCAAAGGGTATTGTTTGGGCTTTGGCTTAGATAGAGAATGCTGGTGAGGTATATGAGGTTTGGTGATGTGGTGGACATTTCATTGAGAGTCACTGTGGATATGCATGTGTGTCCCAGAGCGTGTAAGATTAGATGCACCGGCACATGCAGTTACTTTACTTTTTTTGCACGGTGCAATACCATACATAGAAGCCACTGTAGATAAATTGACAGAGAAATTGGCTATAACTCAACTACAAGAATTCGTTGAGTGTAACAATATTGTTGACAAGGTTCATACTGGCTTCCGCCCTGAATGTAACCCTGTAATTGACGATTTACGGTTGTGTTTGAACTGTCTGTTGCTTCTAATTTGGTAGACCATGCAATCTTGGCCAAATGATTATCCAAAATCACTATAGATTACCAGGCATTAGACTGATCTGTATTCTTCCTTACTACGAGAGTAGAGATGACTCACTTAGGGTCTCGTTTAGTAGAAATGGTGCAGCGCTGTGCTACAAGCAATATAGTTGCACCGAGCTGCGTCATTTCCTATACTCAGGGATGCATCACAGTTACAACAATACGGTGCATCCCAGTGTTTTCCCCTGTACTGCTGCTAAATCAGCTGGATAGCACCAATGCAGCCACCCTTGTGCCATGGCGCAAGGATGCCTACGTTGCATGGGTAATTGTTTATGTGCAGGAAGGGACACCTTCCTGCACATAAACAATCATTGATGTTGATTTGCTTTTTCTATGAGTACTGCAGGATGCAGTAGACATAGAAAGAGCAAAAAACGAGGAGAAATAAAAGTATTTCTCCGTGTTGTGCCATTCTAATGCCATCCCTGGTGTGGCATTACTTTTTGGCGCTGCCTCAGGTTTACGATTTCTTGTAAATCCGAGGCAGAGTCTAAAAGCAATGGGTGTTGTGTGGGTACGCCCACAGCAACACACATAGCACGCCCCTGCCACACAAAATTGCGTTGGTGCGGCCCATATTTACAAAGCCACGTTAAGCCACATAAAGTGGCTTAACGTCACCCTGTAGATATGAAGCGGGCACAGCGCCTCTAAAGCGGCGCTTAAAGTGCCACTCCAGTGGCGCACCAGCCTTGTAAATGAGGCTGTTAGTTCGGAATCAAACACGCTAAACTAGAGATTCCTCAAGGACCTTCATTGTCCCTTGTACTATTAAACTTATTTTGAGGCCCTTAGCTCTAATAATAAGTGACTTTATTATCATCACATATATGTAGGCAACTCGTTGTGAACCTCGGAGCACATCAACCTAACAATAACTCATGATTCACAGCTGCCCTAGAGATAGTGAACAGCTGAATTGAAAGTCACATTATGTAGCTGTTACAGAAGTGATTTATTTTTGGGAAACAAACAAAATAAAACTTTGTCCTACTCCCATGGGGAGTTTCGTCATTCATTCCAAAAGGGTTTGCAATTTTGGAGTCCTGTGTGATGTTATGTTAAATTTCACCTCACATATCCCATCAGTAGCAAACATTTTCTCTTCATCCTTCACATTTTGAAGCATATTTGAGACACATATCTTGAAGAAGTGAGAAATGTGGATGGCGTAGAACCTTTGTAGCCAACTTCACTGGTTACCAGTCCATAAAAAATATATTCAAGCCAACTTGCATGGCTTACAGAATTTACCACAATACTAGCCCTTCTGACAAGGAAATTCACAAAATACTCCCCAACAATTTCCATCAGATGCATTAGATGTCATCCCACAAAGCTTCCTTTAAAAGATTTGGTAGGCAAAGCTTTCAGGGCTTATATAGCAGAGTATTTGAGAAGAGTTATTCTTAACATCAGTCAGGAGACTTCCATCCTCAGTTTTAGAAAAACATGAAGACATTGCTTTTTTATTGAAATATAACAGTTCTATACTACAACACAAGTAGAGGTTGATTCGGTCCACACCAAGAGGCCTCCTTGAAAATGTGCAAAATGTTTTATAAAGGCCAATTATCATTAGCATCAACATTACCATCAGTGGTATTGGCTATGTAGAATTCACCCTGTAGGAACTTAGGCTGTTGGTTGACTGGGGTGTGAGCCCTGGTCAAACAGTAAATACAGTCTTTGTCCAGGTGAGGCATAAGTCAACCCTAAAGTAACCTGTGATCAACCCTCTGGTAGCTTGGCACAAAGTAGTCAGGCTTAACCTAGAGGCAATGTGTAACATATGTCTGCACGACTTCAGACAGTCATCAAGTTAAAACACCACTTAAAAGGAATCCTGCACCAAATTTCAAAAATAGAACTTTCTTTAATAAATAAACCAATACCAAAATGACAAGAATCAATCAGTAAAACAGGAGATGTGCAATTTTTAATATCAAATAGTACCAAATAGCGCCAAAAATCACAAAACGCCAACTGTGGATATCTGATCATGCCAGATGGGGACAAATTCACAAGTTCAGGCTGGCCACCATGAAGCACAGGCTGGCAACCAGGGCCCAGTTACATCCTCTAAAGAGTGTATCTTAAATAAATTGTGATTTGAGGGGCTTTGTGAGGAACCCCACAGCAGATACGTTGCACAGCTAAAGTAATGTGTTGGCTCCAAGATCCAATAAGGCTCTGATGCGAGTGCCTGTGTCTTTGTTGAGGATCCCGACGATGGGGCTTGCAAAGGGAAGTCCGGAGTCCAGGATGAGCTGCACAGTCAGGGTGATGTGTTGGCTCAAAAGAGCTGTGAGGCTGCGATGCGGAGACCTGCATCATCGTCGAGGCTGCCATCAATAAGGATGCAAGGGCCTGCACCAAGGATGTGTCATGCAGTTGTGACAATGCGTCGGCTCAGAAGAGCTGCAATGCAATGCTGGACATTGCGACGGGTGAAACCCATGCAGCAGCAGCAATATGTCGGTTCTGCCGAGGTTTTCGCTCTGCAGCAGGGGAAATACCTAGGTTCTGCTGGATCAACAGAGCACCTTAAGCCTGTTTCCAAGGGTCCAGGACTGAGGTGGCACCTCTTGGCGTGGTGGAATCACAGATGGTAGAGTCTGGGTGCAGATGTAAGTTGGTTGGAAGCCTGTTGTAACCCTGAGGCTTTAGATCAAGAGACCAGTGAACTAGACTTTGGAGTTACTCTGGATTCGAGAGAGCCAGGTCCAGTCCTTCTCACCCAGGAAAGAGGACAACAGGAGGCAGGTCAGCACAGCAAAGCAGCAGTTCTTTGAGAGCAGCAATCCAGCATAGTGGCAGTCCATCAGCACCACAGCAGTCTTTCTTCTTGGCAGAGAATACACAGATCCAGAGGTGTACTGAAGAGGTAGTGTCTGCGGTCTAATATATGTGCCCAGTTGTGCCTTTGAAGTGGGGAGGAGCTACTATAGGCATGCCTTTGAAGAGCGCAGGTGCCATGCCTTCTTAGCCCTGGCTCCAGACTACTTACATATGGTGTGCGGCCCTTTCTGTGGAAGCCGGGCACACCTTATTCAATTGTAAATGGGTCTGGGCCCAGATCCTCGCTCCCATCCTGCCAGAGATGAGCCATTCAGTCAATCCTAAACTCCCCATTGTGTGTGGCTGTCCAGGAGAAATACAGAAAGCCCAACTGTCACCCACACCCAGTCATGTGACCTTTCAACAAGCTCTAAGCACCAAATGGGTATGGTACTAAAATGCCAACTTTCTGTCAGGGAGACCAGATCCTCGGGGCCTGCGTACGCTCCCAACATGTCCACCGCTGGACAGCTCCAAAACTCTGATAGAAATATCACAGAGCCTGAGAGAGTCCAAGCGGGGGAAAAGGGGATTAGGATGGGAACAGCTGGGAAGGAGACCTGTAGGAAGCAAAAGGTTAAACAACACAATATCAAGATATTATCACATTGATTTTTACTAAACTATGATTCTAAGCATTGTCATACTGTGACCATGGATAACTTAAGAAAGGACTATAACTAGACCTCAAAATGTCAGGGTACCTGGGAAGGAATCAAGAATGATTAATACAATGTTTCACATGAACTTTTCATGAAAAGTCACATACTGTCTAGGAATATAAGAACCCTCTAGAATTAAGTTTCAGAACAAACATAGGCCCATATTTATACTTTTTTAGCGCCGCATGTGCGTCGTTTTCTGACGCAAAATCGGCGCAAACTTACAAAATACAATTGAATTATGTAAGTTTGCTACGATTTTGCGTCAAAAAACGCAAATGCAGCGCTAAAAAAGTATAAATATGGGCCATAGTCTCTACATGAGGACAAAAGGTAATCTGAACATGTTTAAAAGGCTAAATATTATATATGCATCACAGAAAGTTCAATTTTTTAAATGTGACATTTTTCACAGCATCTTTCCTATCTTCTGCATTTAAGCGCCTCTGTGTTTCTGCTCATAGACGGTGGAGCTAAGCATATTTTATAGACATAGGACGATATTTAAGATCCCCTTATGCCTCCTTGCGCCACATTAGCATAATAATTTTTTCAGCTAATGTGACCCAACGAGGCCAAAATCCCTGTGCCATATTTACAAAGTGGAGCAATACGTGCATTCCCCCACTTTGTTACCCTTTGCGCTACATTATGCCTGCACCAGGCATAATGTATGCAAAGGGGGCGTTCCCCCATTAGGGTGGGCTGAAAAAATGGCAAAGGGAAATCTAACTGATTTCCTAACGTCATTTTTTTTCGGCACTTTTAATGCCTGCTCAGAGCAGACATTAAAAGGCGGCACACCACTGTTTAAACTTTTGGTGCTACTCCAGCAAAGTACATCAATAGCATCATCAAAAATGATGCTATTGCCCCCTTCTCTGCACCATGGTGTGCCGTTTTTTTAAAACGGCGCACACATGGTGGGGGTAAAGGGTGCAAGAAAAGTGTTGCTGCACTGTGCACCTCCTCCCCCACAACTAACAACATGGGATGAGCAAGTCTTGGCGATCATGCATCCTGAGGGCCTCGCAGGAGTAGCAGGAGGACTGGACTCTGGTAAGGCAAGTCTTTAGTACTATATCCTCCCACCCTACCTGCATGCCATCACATACTCCCACCCTCACCGTCACTCCCATCACTCCACCACCTCCCACACACCCCACCATCACAACCCACCACTCCCACAACCAAGCCCTGCAATCAACAACAATGCATGGACACCCATCACAGACATGCATGGACACCCATCACCAAAGCACGTACAATAGGGAGACTCACCCAGGCCATAAAATCACCACACACACAAGGGCCAAGGCGATAGTGCAGGCACATTAATACAGTGAAATACACCCATTGCACAAGATGGCACACACAGGCACAATAACAATGCATTTATATCCCAACAGGACCCCCACCCAATGTCACCGGACAGGAGGTGCCAGCCATATCCAGTCCCCCCACAGAAGAGGCCCACAGTGATGACAGCAGATCTGCACGCCTGGATCAAGATGACCAGCCTGGCCCATCAGGGACCTCTGGACAGTCGGTTCCCCTGCCACAGTCCCAAACCACCACAGAACCTCCCCCCTCAGGAAACACCACCACAGCACCCACCCAGCGGGCCCATGCCTCTGTCCCCAGGACACGTCAATCAACAGTATGTCCACCACTACAGGGACCCCAGGCAACCCCACAAACACATGACGATCAGGGACCTGGGGTCAGTGGGCACACGGTTCAGAGGACAGAGGCACAGGACAACAGGGAAGATGGGAGGACTGCTGTGCGACAGGGGGAGGACAGGCCCAGGGAACCGACCCTCCACGAGGCACTCTCCAACATCATGGGAGAATACCACCATTCGCAGGAGACCATGGGCACAGTACTGGCCAAGTTTCAGGAGACCCAGTGGCTGCAGGAGGGACACTACATGGGGATCAGGGAGGACCTCACCAACATATACACCAACCTGGTCACCATTGCAGGGGTGCTGGCTGACATAGGCAAGACCGTGAGGGAGGCAGTGGAACAACAAAGGGCCCCTGACACTAGCCAAATCGAGGAACAGCCCTCCACCTTCACCGGTGCTAGTGGACAGGAGGCCCCGCCACAGGACCAACAGGCCACCAGCACCCCACCCCCTGCAGAAGGAAAACCACCCCGCAAACCGTCCCTGCAATCCAGGAAGAAGACAGACAACATTGCCAAGACCCCCGCCAGGAAAAAAGACTCTCCTGATTGTCACCCTTCTGTCCCACTATGTCATCCGGTCCAAACTGAACTGCCATTGCTCCTCTTCCAATGCCCCATTGGACATTGCACCTGTGATACCAAGAGACTGGACTCTATCCTGGACATTTCTCCACCATCACCCCAGCCCCTGGCACATAACCCAATACTCATTAGCCCCAAATAAACACCCTTAAAGCACAAACCAATCTGGAGTCAGTCTGATCTTTCACAAATGTATGATGACAACATTAGTAACAAATAGCAATGTAAATGTCCATTTACTCATATCAATGTATGACAGTTGTTGGGCAGCAGTATATATAGCAGTAGGCAGAATGGGGTTTCCAGATCTGAAAAATCCAAAGGGAACTGACAGTGTCCATAGACAGAGGTTAAGAGGCTGACTTATACAATGTCCTACAGTATTCTGAAATGCGAGGAGGAGTTACAGTCTCTTACCTGTGTGTCACTGGAAGTAGTGCATGATGATGTTGGTTCGGTTGTCAATATCTTCTCCTCTGCCTCCTCTTCCTCTCTATCCACAGGCTCCATCGCTGCCACAAGACCATCACCAGGCTCGTTCTCCTTCAGAAAAGGGCACCTGGCGTCGCAATGCCAGGTTGTGCAACATGCAGCATGCCACAATTATCTGGCACACCTTCTTCGGTGAGTAGTATAGGGAGCCACCTGTTAGATGAAGGCACCAGAATCTGGCCTTCAGGAGACCGAACGTCCTCTCAATAATACACTTAGTTCACCCATGTGCCTCATTGTAGTGGTCCTCTGCCCTTGTCCTGGCATTCCTCACTGGGGCCATGAGAGGTTGTGGTAACCAGAGTCGCCTGCAAATGTCGAGGGATACATATTAGACACATACTAACCATTAGGGACAACCCCATACCCAGACACCTACTCATACTGTGTGGGGACTTTGGCCTCACCTATTAGCCACACCCGGTTCCTCTGGAGTTGGCCCATCACATAAGGAATACTGCTATTTCTCAAAATGTAGGCGTCATGCACAGAGCCAGGATACTTGGCATTCACATGAGAGAAGTACTGGTCCGCCAAACACACCATCTGCACATTCATCGAATGGTAGCTTTTTCTATTTCTGTACACTTGTTCATTTCTGCGGGGGTGACAAATGCCACATGTGTACCATCAATGGCATCAATTATGTTGGGGATATGTCCAAGAGCATAAAAGCCAGCCTTCACTGTGGGCAAATCCTCCACCTGTGGGAACACGATGTAGCTGCACACGTGATTCAGGAGGGCAGACAACACTCTGGTCAACACATTAGAAAACATTAGCTGAGACATCCCTGATGCCATGGCCACTGTTGTTTGTAAGGAGCCACTTGCCAGTAAATGGAGCACTGACAGGACCTGCACTAGAGGGGTGATACCTGTGGGTTGGCAGATAGATGACATCAGGTCTGGCTCCAATTGGGCACACAGGTCTTGGATTGTGGCACGATCAAGTCTGTAGGTGATTATGATGTGTCTGTCTTCCATTATCGACAGGTCCACCAGGGGTCTGTACACCGGAGGATGCCACCATCTCATCATCTGCCCCAGCGGTTGTGGCCTATGGAGGAGAACGGTGAGCAGAGGGTCATGTACCACATAGGTTGCACAAGTGTGTCTGCAGTAATGTTAGTAAATCCGTGTGTGACGTACTTAGTCCGTATATGTGCCAAAATGTGCTCCGACGCAGTTAGGTGCCATGGCATGTGCCCCCCCTGAAATGACGACTGCCTGAGTTGTGAGGAGGGACAAGGGGAAATGAGGTAACTGCGCTGGCATTGTGCTGCGTCGCGGTAGGCGGTCAAGGACCACAGCGTAATTCAGCATTGGTTATCATTGGGCCCTATGGGTTCCAGGAGCCAATGGCGATGTACGCCGGCGGTGACGGTATGCACCTCCATGGACATGACCGCCATTTTCTATCTGTTCACTCACTTGCTACCTGACCTTCAACAGGAGAGGACCTACACTGCAAGTGCTGCTGTGACCTCAGTCTGGAAGCGACAATGGCTCGAGTGTCTGGGGAAAGGGCCCCTGCCTTCACCGTGGAGGAGTTGGACAAAGTGGTGAATGGGGTCCTCCCCAGTACACGCTACTCTACGGTCCCCCAGACAAACAGGTGAGTTCACTGTGAGCATGATGCGTGTGCATTGCCTATTTGGAGTGGTGTGGATGGAAGATACATGTTGGGGGGGCTGAGGGCTGCATGTGAGGATAGTCAGTGTATGTGCGTCGGGGAATGGTTGGGAACTGGTGGACAATGAGTATGACGGTCCGGACGGGTGACTAATTTCTTTTCCTCCTGTACCTTTCCTCTAGGTCAGCACCCACCAGAGAAGGGTATTTTGCGTGCCATCGCCAAGGAAGTGCAGACCCTGGGGGGTCTATCTTAAATGGAGCACCCACTGCCACAAGAGATGGGAGGACCTGCGCCACTGGAGCAAGAAGACGGCGGAGGCCCAGCTGGGGCTGGCCTCCAAACGTGGAAGGGGTGCCCGTCGCACCATGACCCCCCTGAAGTTCCGCATCCTGGCAGTAGCCTATCCAGATTTGGATGGGCACTTGAGGGCATCACAGCAGCCACAAGGGGGTGAGTACATTGTCATACAGCTGACTCTGCACAGTTTAGGAAGTATCTCGGTGGGGGATGTGGGCTGTGGGTGCCCCTAGGACAGGGCGAACATGGCAGTGTAGGTCCCTTGTTGGGTAGGCTCTGAAGCAGTCCAAACCCAATAGTGTTAGTTGGCATCTACTACTGGGCAGGGACCTGTGGGTTTCAGGTGTGCAGCTAATGGCGTTTGGTATTGTACCTCATGCACTGGTAACTTTCTTACTAACTGGTATTGCATGGCCAAGTGCCTAGGGCTGCTCTCTGTGTGTTGTGTCGGCCAATGGTAATGGTGTTGCTGGCATTGACCATGTGTTTTCTCTTTCTTCCCCCCCTTCTTGTTTTGTCACCCTGTCCTTGTGTGCATTAGCATCATCTGGCGGAGGTGCAGAGGCACCGGCGACGGGGGGAGCTGCATCCCACATGGCCCAGGAGGGTGAATCCACAGAGGGGGAAGGCACCAGTGGGACGGAGGGCGAGGGGGCTCCACGACAGGGGCAGGAGGGGATACCAGTGACAGCAACTCCTCCTCTGATGGATGCTCCCTGGTAGTGGCGGACACCTCTGTGCCCACCCCAACAACAGGAACAGCTACCACCCCCCTACCAGCACCGCCCTCCCAGCAGCCCCTCAGCGAGTTTCCCATGGAGGGTGGGCATCTCTTTCGCCCCAGGCACCTCAGGCCCTGCCCCAGTCAGCCCTGCTGCCCTCAGTGAGGAGGCTATTGACCTACTGAGATCCCTCACTGTTGGGCAGTCAACCATTCCGAATGCCATCCAGGGTGTTGAGAGGCATTTGCAGAAAACAAATGCATACCTGGAGGGCATTCATTCTGGCGTGGCAGCCCAACAGAGAGCATTTCAGGCCCTGGCCTCAGCAATGATGGCAGCCATTGTCCCTGTGTCCAGCCTCCCCCTCCTACTTCCACTACCCAGACCCAATCCCCTCTACCTCAGCCTATCCCATGCACACCATCAGACCAGCATGCACACACATCAACAAACAGAAGTGACTCAGGAAAACATTAGCACCACACATCCCACAGACATTCACTCAAGCACCATACCCATGCACACATACCAACATCCACTTCCTCCACTGTGTCTCCCTCCTCCACATCCTCCACCTCCCTCCTTGTCTCGTCTCCACTCACACCTGCATGCACTACATCATCAGCCACTGCCTCCATCACCAGCATGCCCATCACAACACACGCTCACATGCAATCACCACCCCCACTACCATTCACACATCCCCTGTGTGCTCTCCCAGTGTGTCTGTGAGCCCTCCCCCCAAAGTACACAAATGCAGGCACACATCCACTCAACAGCCTTCCACCTCACAACAGCCTCCAGCCCATGCACCTTCACCCAAACTCAGCAGACGTACACCTTCTACATCCACTACCTCTTCCTCCACTCCCACACCTCCTCCATCTTCACGTCTCAGTGTGTCTATAAAACCTTTCCTAGCTAACATTAACCTCTTCCCTACACCTCCCCCCATCCTTCCCCTAGGGCCAGGATGTCTAGATCCCAGCCCAGCACCTCAGCCACCAAATCTGCATCCGCTGTGGTCCCAGCTAGTCCAGTACGATCGAAGGGGGCACCCGTCAGAGCTGCCAGTGTGCCACCAACAGATATGAAGGACCACCCTATTCCGCCACCTGCAATGGTCAAAAAGGGGCCGGCTTCCAGCAGGGGAAAGTCACACCACCCACCCAGCAAGGCCTCACCCAAACACAAAGAAGACAGTACCAAGGTCCCTGCAGCAACTGCCAAAGGTGGGGAAGGGCCACAAGCCAAAGGGTAAGTCACCTCAGGGCACAATGTCTCCTGGTGAGGGGCTGGTGACCAGCATATCATCAGGAATGGCAGCGACTTGCACCACAGTCACCACCGCCGCTCTGACCTCCACCTGCACCACCACCTGCACCGCCGCTGCCACAACGTCAGGCTGCAGCATCCTCCCCAAGGATCAGCCATCCAAAGCTGCCGGAGACGGTATGGTGTCTCCATCCACCACAACAGACACTTGCACCACGGCCAGCACTGGCAGCATCTTCGCCGCAGCCACCGCCACCCCACCTGCACAACCATCAGCACCGCCAAGTGCACAGCCGATACCACTCTGTCGGACATCTGCTCCATCCCCAGTGGGCAGCCGTCCAAGTCTGCAGGTGACGTCCTGTACCCTGGACACGCCACTTGAGACACCACTTCCAGCACTGACATGAACCAGCATTTGGTAGCCTAAGTCCCCGCAGGATGGAGTGTGGCTCTGCCTCCATGGAGTATCATGCTACCTGTTCCAGATACATCGCGTGGCTAAGACACCCAGGTGAGAGGATGTGAACTGCCACACCCCAGGTGCAGCATCACTGGGCACAAAGCCCCCTCCAGAACCAGTGGAGAAATGCATCCACTCCCCCAATCCTTGGCAGGATGAAGCACTCTGGGCACAAAGCCCACTCCGGAAGCAGTGGAGAAATGCATCCACATCCCCAATCCTTTGCAGGATGAAGCACTCTGGACACAAAGCCCCCTCCGGAACCAGTGGAGAAATGGATCCACTCCCCCAATCCTTTGCAGGATGAAGCACTCTGGGCACAAAGCCCCCTCCAGAACCAGTGGAGAAATGCATCCACTCCCCCAATCCTTGGCAGGATGAAGCACTCTGGGCACAAAGCCCCCTCCAGAGCATGAGGCCAACCCACCCACTTGAGAGACTTGAGAGACTGTGGCTTTGCACTCCCCAGGAGCAAGCAGTGGGCAAACCACCCACTTGAGAGACTGTGGCCTTGCACTCCCCAGGAGCAAGCAGTGGGCTATGCACCCACTTGAGAACTGTGGCTTTGCACTTCCCAGGACCAGGAAGTGGGCAAACCAACCACTTGAGAGACTTGAGAGACTGTGGCTTTGCACTCCCCAGGACCAAGCAGTGGGCATGGAGCCGCCTCGAGGAGCAGTGGCGTCATACCATCATCCGGCTGAGGTGCACCCCCTGCAGGTGCCCGTTTTTTTTCCGACCTGATGCCCCTGCAGTGTTCTCTCTGTTTTTAAGCAGGTGTCATGTGTGGGCTTCGCCCATGCTTTTTGGGACCACTGGTCCACGGACATTTACAGTGTACAGACTTGTGTACTTGATGTAAATATTTGTGTATACTGATTATTTGCTTTTCTCTTGATCTATCTGATTGTTCGAATATAACGCTAGTTAAACTAATTTCGTTTTGTCCTTGCGTTCTTCCAGGGTGTGACGGGGCATAACTGTGATGTTGTTGAATATGTGTTGTGGGTGGGGGTGTTGCGTGCCACATGTGTGTGTCACTCTCTTTTCCCTCCTCCCCTACCCTGTGTGCTAGGTGCAGTACTCACCGTCACCGTCGCCGCCGCCTTCTTTTTACTTCGTGGTGTATTAGTAGATACACCAACATGGGTAGGATCTGCAATTCGGGCTCCATGGCGTCCTGGTTCTTCGTGGAGTGTCAAGAGGTGAGTAGTTCCCCTTCATTGATCAGTTTCCGCTGAGCTTTTGATGGCGTTGGTACCGCCCCGGAAAAGCTGGCGGATTGGTGCCTTGTAATAGTGTAGGCGGTACATCGTCTTCCGCCTGTCTGTTAGCGGTGACCGCCGTTGTGATTGTTGCTACCGCCATGGCGGTCGGAGTGTTAAAGTGGCTGTCTGTGTTGGCAGTTTCCACCATGGTCGTGATCCCACTTTTTTAACTGCCGACCTGTTGGCGGTATTACTGCCACTTTAACACCGACCGCCAGGGTTGTAATGCGGGCCTAAATGTGGGAACAGTGCATAGAAATCACTAGCAGTTAAAAGGTTACTTGAGATCACGAGGGACCAGTGCAAATCCAAAATTAAATCCAGGCCAACCACGATGAAGGGTAGGCCAGCTACATAACCTATGAAGTGCCCGCTGAAACAGTACTTTTGATGGAGCAAAGCATTGACGTTAAGGGCACAATGCATTTGCATTTTCCACGTAGTCGTCCCCGGTCTCCATGGAAGTGAATACAATGTATTGTCATCAAGCCGTGCATAGCGTCATCATCAAGTTGAACAGGCTGTGAATCCACTGTCATCGAGCAGTCTCTGTGTTAGTGTTGTGGGAGCAATGTGTCAGAATTTCTACTGCACTCAGGCCAATGAATCAGTTTTTGCATAATTCAGCTACAGAACCCACTTCTGAGGCCGAGAACTGAAGAGGGGCACCTCAGGCAAGGATGAACTCACAGATGGCAGAGACCAGGAGCTCAAGGAGAGTTTCAGGCAGTCTTTTATGTCCCTGAAGCTGCAGGAGAACAGGGAGCAAGTCAACAAGCCCTTGGATAATCTTGGATTCAAGGATGCAGAGAACAGGTCCAGTCCTTCTCACTCCAGGCAAGAAGCAGCAGGTAGCAGGTAGCAGGTAGCTGGCAGCGGGCAAACACAGCAAAGCAACTAGCAAAGTGGCAGTCTCTCCTACAGCACAGTACACAGCATGCAGTAGGCCAAACCAGCAATGCAGTTGCAGAGTGTCAGTCCCTCCTAGCACCACAGGAGTCCTTCTTGCTGTTAGAGTGTCCTTAGTTCTAGTGGATTGCCAATTTGGTGGGGCTTGCGGTCCGGTACTAATATCCAAAAGTGCCTTTGAAGTGGGAAAGACTTCAAAGAGGCCTTTGAAGACCACAAGAACCCTGTGTTTCCTTCCATTGCTCAAGACACTATACATGGGGTTATGCAATCCTTTGTGTGGGGAGAGGCACAGCTATATTGAGGTGTAAGTGAGACAGTGCTATGTTCCGCCAACCTATCAAGCCAGGAAATGTCCCATTAAGGCCCATTATGTCCCACCTAGGCTTTCATTGTGTCTGACGGTCTAGAGGGAATGCACAAAGCCCTGCTGCCCCCAACCCCAGTTGTGTATTCTGAGACAGGCAAAGGCACAGCATGGTTAAAGTAAGAAAATACCAACTTTCTAAAAAGTGGTACCTTCAACAATGCCTCAACCGGTATTTAGTTAAAAACATAAGTCAAATAAAGTATTCAATACCAAACACAATAAAGGGAGGAAACATCCAATTTTATATTCTGAATATATTTAAAGGTCATTGGATACAAACATATGAAAGCATAAATATATATCCAAAAGGGTGCAGTAAATAAGAAGTGAACACATAGTGCTTGTGATCAAGTGTCTGCGAATGGCGCATGTGAAACACAGTTCAAAAGAATCAAATAAGAACAGCATGTAGGTGAAAATTGATAAGATTTTGTTACATGAATTTGACAATATTAAAAGAGTTTCAAATTATCAGGTAAGCCAAAGCCCTCAGTTCGCTATTTCAATTGTTGATGACGTTTTAACCATAATATCTCACGGTCATCATCAGGATAAGGTCAAATATAGGAAATTTGGTGCTGTCAATTGAAAAAGAATCCATTTATGTAATAAAGGATAAAAGATAGAAAAACCAAGGCTGCATGTAAAAGATATTTAGAGATAAAAGCTCACCAACCTACTAAATGAATCAGTCCTTTCAGAAACGGTCAAACAGTGACCATTTCTGAAAGGATTGATTCATTTAGTAGGGATGTTCACTCTGGGAGGTTGTTTTTGAATAATTTCAAATTATTAGAGCGTTCAGGAGAGCTGTTGTGATGGTGGAGGACTAGCGAAGATCTCAAAATATGGTAGGCAGTAGCTGAACTACTTTGATGGTGGAAAAGACCCCCCACCACCCAGAGAGTCACCGATCATAGTTTAAATGAGGCCCAAATATTTTAAATATGAATTTTGAATGATACATGAACATTCACCTCATAAATGAACACATTGACACTTTGCAATTATCCTTTTACAATACAACTCGTTTATTTCTCACTCCATTTCTTTCACTCTCTACCCTCTAGCAACTATTCCCTCTAGTATGCAATACGGTGAGAAGCACTGATGTTCAGTGAAGTCTCATTAAGTTCCATGCTTTCAACTAAGTACATTGTAACTGCCAAAGACCTATCCATGAGCTATATACTTCAGAATTAGTACTCAGAGTGATTACATTCTGTATGTGTTAAATGCTGAATTGGGGTACATCCTAAAGTCTAAAGACTTTTTCTCCTCTTCTACTTTTTTCACCCTTATGTGTTTCCAAGTGTCTACTGAAAAAGGACTGGCCATGTATGTACAATTCCTTTACCTGGTACTTATTAAACAATGACTCACAGGAACCTCTAATATGATTCATTCATGTAGGCCAGAGGTCTTCAAACTGGGGGGCGGGCCCCCCTAGGGGGGGCCTCAAGTGATCCCAGGGGGGGCTCCAAGCTCTGTCAAAAAGAAATATACAGATAACATGCCTTCGTTTTGAGCAGAAGCATGTTCCTGCAGTTTTGAAAAGGTAACTACTTAACTGCGATGTTTAAATAGATTTAGACATATTTAAATATTGCCATCTTTCTCTGAAGGGGGGCCCAATGATTTTCATTTTTCAACTGGGGGGCGCGGCATTAAAAAGTTTGAAGACCACTGATGTAGGCATATATACATCCTATACAAAGTAGCTAAGAGGCTTTTTTATACTTTGAAATTGGTCACTTTGATATATGTAGACTTGTACTCAATCCAAAGAACAAAGGTGACAATGGAGTATTCTCTATCAGCACTGGGGTCGTTCCTTTATTTCACTGCTTGGGGACTGCTATGCCTCACCTGAGGGACCCAGGCATGCGAATCTTTTATTGATCCTCTGCTCTAAAGAGAGTGATGGGACCTTTGACCGGATGGCCCAATGGCAAGGAGCTGTCAGGTCAAAATATTCTGATGGTGGAGTTAGCTAAGGCTCAGATATCACAACGTATGTGGTTGTCCTAGCTTTACATATAAAATGGGAGCTGAACCGTCAGAGGGAAGGTAGTGCCAATGACTCCAATAACTTCAAATGACTAAGGATGAATGAAATTCTGTATTTCTTCTTGCAAACTGTCAGGAAGCTCCATGAAAATGTAACAAAATTATGCTTTTATAGCATAATGTGTTTGTAAGTATCTTGCTTGACTTTTGTTATGCAAGTGTGCATGTAGCATTACACAAATCTAGTGAGATATTAGAAGGAGAGTGCTTCAAGCTGAAAATATCACTTAGTGAGACACTATGCAAATTAGTCTCCGGCTGGTATGTCACCAGACTTACTTTTTTATGGGAGGTATGTACCTGGTTGAAAATATAAGCAGAAATGTGTAATGCTAAAATTTGCAAAAATAAGTTAATGAATGAATTTAATGAATTTCACCACAAATGTTTGGAGTTTTGTGGCTTTCACCAGCATAACTAAAGTTTCACACATTAATGACCCCGATAGTGTAAAGGTCACATTAGAAGCAAACATTTCTGAAAGGCAGTGGAATATTCACAAAAGAATCAACTGCTAGTTAATTACTGCTCGCTCCTCAGTAGCAGGCTTCTAAGTACCAAGGGGCATATTTATACTTTTTGTGCAAAACTGTACTAACACAGTTTTGCACCAAAACGTTTAGCACCGGCTTGCGCCATTCTTGAGCAGCAGCCAGGCACCATATTTATGGAATGGTGCAAGCCGGTGCAAAGAGTAGGATAGCGTAAACAAAAAAATTACATTAGCCGGGTAGGGCGAGCGGTATGGGAGAAGGGGGTTTTGCACCAAAAAATTACGTTAGGCTGGTTAGAGTAAAAAAAGATGACTCTAACCAGCCTAGCGTTATGTTCTGATGCCAAATCATCCATACCACATGACTCCTGTCTTAGAAAAGATAGGAGTCATGCCCACCACCCCAATGGCCAGCACAGGGGACAAGTGTGCCCTCGGCTTGGCCATTACACCCAGTACCATGCAGGGAGCCCCAGGTTGGGCCCTGATGGCACTTTAATTAAAATAAAAAATTACTTACCTATACTTACCTGGGATAGTGTCCCCTGTCCTCCGGTGTCCCTCTGGTGTGGGTGGGGGTGTTCCTGGGACTTGAGGAGGGCACCTATGGACCCATTCCATGGTGTTTAAGCATGAAATGGGTCCACAGGTCCACCAACACCTGGTCTTACCTAGGTGTTAAATAATGGTGCAAAGCAAGCATTGCACCGTTATTTAATCCATCCTCCCACCCGTGTGTTGATTTAGTACGGGGATAAATATGGGGCTATGGGGTTAGCACCATTTTTTAGATGGGAATGCCTTCCTTTCATCCCATAGATACAAAATGGGTTTATGCATCCAAAAAAGGTGCAAACTTCAATATTTTGATGTTAGACGGTCTAACATCAAAATATAAATACGGAGTTAGTTTTGCACCAAATTTGCGTTTAAAAAAATGACGCAAATTTGGTACAAGTGGGATACAAATGTACCCCCAAGTCTCTCTCCAGCCTGGTCTTGCAGGTCCAGTCCTCTGCGGTCATCGGGCCATCTTGGGACAGGAGTCATTGTGTTGTGCATGTCCATGAAGTAGGCAAACTGTAGTTCTACCACTTGACTGATGGGGAATATTACCAGTCCATGGGTGCCAGCAGAATTCAGGGGTCTTTCAGTTTGTAAGTGAGTGTTTTTCTTTCAGGAGTCAGTAATCAGAAATCATGAGTCTTCTTCAAGCTTAGCTTTCTTTTTTTGTGGAGCCTTCTTAGGTCCAGGAATGTACTGAGGAGGTTGAGGTTGAGGTGCTAGACTGGTGACACTCTGCCATTTAGTTCTAACTATTTCCTCACAGTTCCTAACTTTTAAAGCAATTCCTCTTTGTGTTTCTTGAAATTACCAATAATCTCTGGTAGATGCTTTTTGCTACCAGGCTGGCATGAATTCAGCTTTTTAGCCATATCATTATTTAAATGAGCTTTCCTTGCATCTGACGAAGTCAAACATAATTTTCTCTCCTACAGTCACCAGAGCCTAGGATGATTTTGGGATTGAAAGAGATAGTGCTAAAGCTGCTCTTTGTTCTGACAAGAATCCCTCTCCACTCCCGGACAACTCATTCCATCTAAGTGTTTAACAGTGAATACACACCTGCTGCTCCTGGGATCAAATGCAGGCTACTGTGCTCTCAGCCATAGCCCTTAGCTCTTTGAACGAGGGATTCGTATTTGAGCAATGAAGTGGCTGAGTGGTAAAACTGCTTTTAGGCCATGTTTGGCAAAAGCAGCTGATGATAAACATTTATAAAGTTACTTTTCTACAAATGTTATGAGAAATCTGAGTTCACCATTAAATATGTTTTTGATAACTGGTAAGAAATAACTTTAAAACATATTTCTAGCAATCAGGCGGAGATAAGAAATAACAATTGATACAATTATTTCTCTGTAAGAGTATCGTATTCTTAGTAGTATTCTTTTTTTAGCACAAATATGAAATGCTGGATGTAGGGCATGGTGTATAAGGAATAGCTGAGTCATTAAAGTCATGATAACCAGAGTTTTCATCTGTTTGTATACGTTTGGTGAAGTTTGCTGACACTTATCTTTAATTTCAGATGTGAATACAAGTTCAGTGGTATGCCACTGACGACAGAGTCATCACAAATGTACAATAGGCTTCCATGTTATTATAATATTGTGTTTATTCACTAGATACTCTTTCCCTACAGAAAGATTTAGCATTGACATTTTTTACATAAAAAGATGGTGCCCTCTGTGCATCCAGCTGTGAAACCTAACTACTGGACATTAGCCCTGTGACTGGAAGAATGTGATGTAGCTCCATGGGACACTATGCATGCCGAATGAAAGAGGCTGGTTTCTCTAATGTGCTTTTCTCAGGGAGGCTAAAGTTCCATGGTCAGGTCAGCGCTATTGCATCTTCCCATTTTTTAGCCTCTGAATTGATATAGTCAAGTTTCCAAACTGACATTAAGGAAAGGGTTTGGATTGGATAGGTAGAAGGAGAAAGTACCAGAAATAGTGCGGTAGAACAGAGGATAGGCATAAGTGTTAGGACCCTACTAAATACCATGTAAGGGTGAATGTGTGTATGACAGAGGCTCACTGATTCACATGCTCTGGAGTCTGTACAAGCTTCTAAGCTCACTCTGAATTGTTTTCTGAAAGCAAGGGATCAGTGAGTGTGAGATACTTTAGTCCCTCCCTCCACGCGGTCAGTTAGATGGATAACTGTAAAGTACTTCTTTCTTCTCTTTTCCCTTATACCCTTCCTCCCTCCATGGGATGAGCTGCAACAAAGAATTTACAAATATTTACAAATTAAGGAGTTCCACATTTCTAGAAAAAAGATTCAAACTATTCAGCAGCCAATCACTTTTTGTAAAAAATGTAACTGTGATTGACAGAACTTGTGAATTTGGACAGATTTGCAAATGTGATGGTCAATAATACTCTAAAATTAACTTCTTGATGTCCGTCCAAACCTTTTTCAAATGCCAATATCTTAAAAACCACTAAACAGATTTACACCAAATGATGAAAAGTGTTCTTTCTTTGTAAAGTTCTACTTTCATTCTAAATTTATTGAAATTTGTTTACTGTTCATACAGAGCAAACTTTGCTGGGTAAACTAAAATGAAAAACACTTCTTTTTTAACTCAAATTTTTTTTACAGTATAGATCTGGCTTGCCAAAACTTACTTGCAAAATTATTCTTTTTTTTTACAAACTTTTTGGTGGCAAGAAAGGAGGGCCCCTTCAAGGACGGCACCAGGCTTCGGGACATCAGCTACCGGCCCTCTGCCCTCTGCTCCAGCTGCTGCCCGTGACATGACCGCCAGCAAGAGGCAAGTGAGCGTTGAGCAACAGAGGTCAAAGGGGCAAAGGGGCTAAGGGGGGGCAAGGAGGGCAACAGGGCGGGGGGAAGCCGGTCCAGGGTCTGGTGCTGGTTCCACCACCAGGGCGTGCAGCACCCCTCACCCCGACCCACCCCGGTAGTCCCACCAGGCAGTTCGTGGCCTCACCCCCCCATTGCCCCTCTCCCCCTCCCGCCCTTGCACATTGCACCTTGCCCAGGGTAGCCAGGGCCAGGAGCGGAAGGGACCAACACGGCCCAACAAGGACTGGCATGGTCCAGCAACTTCGGACTCTCTGCACCTCCCCAGGACCCAGGCCCTCAAAAGCTCCAAATTCCCCGGAGGGTGATTGCACACTCAGAAATCAACGTCCGTTGAAGTTTTTTTTGGAGGACAGCACCCCTAACTGCCTCAAAATAATAAAAGGCACAAAAAGGCTCAACAAGGCCCTTCTCCCTCACTCCAGCAGCCCCCCCAAAATCACCCCGCTCTAAGGCAGCAAAACCTACCGATCATGAGATTAGGCAAAGCACGAGGCAGTATTACCAACCATCCAGCAAAACAAGGAAAGAGAAAAAGGAAAGGAGACCTGGCTCTGGATGAAGCAACCCCAAAAAGGAGAGCAAGCAGCGAACAGGATCTCCCCCTCCCCCTCCCATGCAGGAGGCAAAATCTAACAAATGGCACATGCGGGGAAGGCGACCAAAATTCCAGCATGCAAGAAAGGATCTGGGGAGAACCCGGCTTTTGGAAGGAGGCGACCCCGCCAGAGGGGGTTCCAGAGTCCGTAGTCTCTCCCAAGCATCACAAGATAACCGATTATTTCACTACTACTGGTACCAACACCACCAGAAAAAGGATCGACTCCCTGGCTCCAACCCAAACAAGTTTTGAGGAAATAACCTCACCCAGCCAAGACCGGCAACAGTAAGGAAGCATCGAAAAGAAACTCAGAATTAATTCACCTCCCCCTATCGCCAACAGTAGTGATCAGGAAAAATCACCCTACGAAAGTAGACGCATCAAGTATAGTCCAGGACAATGTGGTACCAGCAACTCCTACACCAGGATCCGTCTACAATCCTAGGCAAGACTTAACTCTATGTAATAAGGGCCAGATGTGGGAAGAAACCAATTTGCGAGTTGCAAATTGCGAGTCCTTCCGACTCGCAATATGCAACTCGCAAATTGGTATGCAGAAAGGTGTCTCAGACACCTTCTGCGACTCGCTATGGGGTCGCAAAGACCCACCTCATAAATATGTATGAGGTGGGTCGCAGTTTGCGACCCCATAGCGAGTCTAGGCACTCACGGGGATGGTGGCCTGCTGGAGATAGCAGACCACCATGTCCGAAACTGCTTTTTAATAAAGCAGTTTTTTTTTTTCATTTTGCAGCCCGTTTTCCTTAAAGGAAAATGAGTTGCAAAATGAAAAAAATACCGAAAGCTTTTGTTTCCGTTTTTTTCAGAGTAGGCAGTGGTCCATAGGACCACTGCCCGCTCTGAGAAATTAATTTTGTGATCATTCACAAAGGGGAAGGGGTCCCATCGGGACCCCTTCCCGTTTGCGAATGAGTTACCATCCACTTCAAGTGGATGGTAACTGCGAGTTGATTTGCGACCGCTTTTGCGGTCGCAAATCAACTTACATTGCGGTGCGAGTCGCAAATAGGAAGGGAACACCCCTTCCTATTTGCGTGTCAGAAACACATTTTGCGAGTTGGTTCCGACTCGCAAAATGTGTTTCTGCATCGCGTGCGGGCATTAGCGCCTCGCAAACGGCGAAATGCCTTGCTACATCTGGCCCTAAATCCCTAGATGCCACTAAGTACCAAGGGACATCTAGTCCAGCGAAACTACCCATCCTGGACTCAGAACTGGTAGCAATCACAGAACATTTAGAACAAGAATCTCAGGAAGGTGGCCCATTCTGTCAAAGTCCAAAACTTCACTCATTCCCAACGTACAACGGTGAAAAAGAAGAACAGGACCTCTGGGGTATAGAACAGGTCTTCATAAATAGACCAGCAAAAGCAGAAACAGTGACAGCCGCACAGAAA
This sequence comes from Pleurodeles waltl, assembly GCF_031143425.1. Lineage (NCBI taxonomy): Eukaryota > Metazoa > Chordata > Amphibia > Caudata > Salamandridae > Pleurodeles > Pleurodeles waltl. The sequence continues at coordinate 162,851,439 of NC_090450.1, read as the reverse complement.
GTCCCCCATAAAACAACAATAAACAAAATACTATCAAGTGGTAACCAAGAGCCCGACTTAAAGTTACAAGCTCCAGTGGCAGTCAGGTCAGAAGAAATGTGGGCTGCAATCCTAAATTCAATGCAAGCAACGGTCATGGCGCTGCAATTTCATTCAAATAAAATGGACATTCAAGTTGACTTGCTAAACACCCTGGCAGTATTTGTCTACGGGATTGACAGTAAGTTGGAAAAATTAAACGCACTTATAACAAGGACGCAAGTCAATCACTCTAATGACTATACAATTTGTTCCTGTGAAGAGGTAGTAGAAAAGATATCTCAACTGCCGCAAATCTTAGAGGGAATACTTCAAGAAATCCACTCCACCCGAAAGGATGAACATACATGTACTAAACCACTCGCCACCATGCTAAAATCTACTCCGAGTGAGCAGAAACAAAAAGAGCAGCAGCCCCTTTCCTCCCTGGCGCCCGCTTCATCAATTATAAGTGAGGAGAGAATATTGTCTGACAGCCGCCAACTAGCAAGTGCTCGTATGGAACCCATGGTGAATCATCCTCCGCTACAGTCCATCAATAAGCCTGGGAACCCTGAGTTTCCCACAACCCAGACCCTTTCAAAAAGAGAACGAAAGAGGGCAAGGAAGGGCAGGAAGTCCGCCCAACCTCATCAACTCAACTCATCAAAGGATCCACCTAAAGACCAGGCGACGTCAAATGGAGGGTACAATAGAGACATTTCTACCCACATAAGTACAAGCTCTAACACAATAGTAGATGGGATAACACTCCTCGCCTCAGCAGACATTACCCACTCAACAAAGTCCCCCCTGAGACCATCCGAAGCAATTGGCACTATAACGAACTTAAGACCTAGCCCCACAAGGGGCCAGCAGAGCACAAAACCAAAACCCATTACGCCTGCGCTGCCCTCCCAACTAACACTGGTCAATGTGGGCAGCAAGTCTGCAATTAGTCAGAGGAAAGATGGCTATAAGGAGCAAGACCGGCACATAGAGCAAAATCATTCACTTATAACAGACACGAATACCCTCCAGTTACTCTGGTTTCCGGAATTCACCTCCAGGTTCCCCACAGATGTTCTTAATCGCTCTTCTATCTTAAGAATCATAAAAGCCTTACCGGATCTTCAGTTTGTAGCCTCGGAGGACCTCGCTGCTATAAAATTTATTCAAGCAAGAGGCAACCAACACACGGATCCAACACTCACCATCTTCTCAGCACCAGATATCCCAAAGCGGATCATGAAAAGAAAGGACCTATTGAAAGCCTGGGGCATTGAGGTAACCACCTACAAAGGAGACCGCTATCCAACTCCGTTACTAGCCTCATAATACCTGGGAACTCCCAAAGGCACATGGTCGGTTCTGAAAGGAGTACATCAGGCCAGCAGACCCATTGAAGAAAGGTGCAGTGAGGAGAATCCACCTAAGCACCGGCTGACAGTCCAAGTATGGAGAGAAGAAGGGAGGGAAAGAGTGGTCTTGGGTCAGCAAAAGTATCCAGAAAGGGAATGGGTAGCAACAGTTTTACCCCCAAGACCGATGGGCAACAATTGAATTGGTAAGGATCAACACGCACACGGCATATTATCCATTTGCTCCTGGAACGTCGGTGGCCTACGGTCAAAATTGGAGAATCCTGCAGTAACAAATTTTTTCAGCACCTTCGACATCTTACTCATACAGGAATCCTAGGCAATGGAATCAATACCGATAATCGGATTCATGGAATATCTTAACCCAGCAACAAAAACAAATAGGCCCGGTAGGCCAAAGGGCGGCCTTGCCATTTACGTTAGCACCAGCCTTTTGGTAAAAATCTCTGAGCATAAGGAGGAAGACCAACCTTTCCAATTTCTCCAGCTAGACGATTGGGGGAAAAACACACAAGAGCCATTGATTCTGGTCAACACATACATCAATCCTAAAAATAAAACAATTGAAGCAAACACATTTTTAACTCAACTATTAAGGATAAAATGTACAGTAAAATCAGCATTCTGGTAAATAATGGGCGATTTCAATCTCGGCTTATTCCACAACCCCCGTGAGGACCACATCCAAACAGTGGCAAGAATGCCCAGCCAAACCCTCCCAAAAAAACGAAGGAAAAACAAAATAGGGGAGAGTTTCATACGCACCTGTGAATCAGTAGGCCTCTTCGCGCTAAACGGACGGAAGTGGCCCGATATCCCACCAGCATGGACAAGATTCTCCGGGAAATCGGTCTCCTATCTAGACTACACTTTGGTGTCTCCTGCTTTATATAAGTTAGTAAACACCTTTACCATCATGGCCCGCACGGAAAGCGACCATAAGCCACAGGTATTTGGGATCTGTGCATCACCGCAAAAACCGGAGAAAGTGGCAGCCCTAAACGGGACACTAGGCACCGAAAATCTAAAGCGACTCAAATGGTCCTCAGACACCATTGAAAGTCAGGCAGAAGATGCCCTACGAAAGCTAGAATCAATTACCACAAGTGGGGCAAAGCTGACAAAAGTTTGGTAGAACTTTGCTCTCAATCTCATAAAAAAAGATTCCTTAAGTAACACGAGAAAGGGAGCGCAATTGAATCACCGTCAAAGTTCACTTTTACCGCTGCCAGTGCACAAAAGGAAAGCAGCTGTAGGGAAATTACTAAGGTCACTGCATAAATGCCCAGATAATGGATCAATATTGACCGCCCTGAGAGAGCAAAGGAAATTGTATAAAAGGGATCTATGGACCTTTGAAAAAGGCCAACAGGAGGTCTGGTGGGCCAAACTACAATTTGCGACCAAAACATCTGATTCCAAAAGATTTTGGAATATCATCAATACAATAGATAATGGTGCAAAAGCAGGCAATAACGCAAACATAACAGAGGAAGTATGGGTATCCCATTTAAAGTCCCATCTAAAAGAACTGACCATCGAAGAAGGCCCTCAAATTCAGTCGCATATGATTAGCTGGGATCCCAACATTCCTGAACCTTTGAAATTTACGGCACCAGAACTATTAAAAATCATTGGAAAGTCACGAATGGACTGCGCCCCTGGCCCCAATGGCCTACCGCAAGCACTATTTAAACAAGAAACGGAAAGATGGGCCAATTTCCTGGCAGCAATGTTTAATGACGTGATCACAACAGGCAACACCCCGGCATCCTGGAAAGGCTCAATAATCCACCCCATATATAAGGGTGGGTGCGTGCCCTCCCCAAGCAACTACAGACTAATCGCTCTTTTAGACGTTGACCTCAAGTACTTTTCCTGCTGTGTGCTAAAATATCTAGAAGCCTGGATTACAGATAACAATATTCTACCCTTTAATCAAACCGGGTTCACCAAGCACCAAGGAACATTAACAAATCTTATGGGGCTAGGCTTGATCATAAACAGAGCAAAAGCAAAGGGGGCTCCAATCTATTTATGTTTTGTTGACTTTAAAGCTGCTTTTGACTGTGTCTCCCGCGGCAAATTGTGGGCCAAATTACTACAGTGGGGGCTGCCACATTCTATTTTAAATGCCATCAAAATGATATACTCTGATACTTGGGTGAAGGTTAAATTGGGGGAAGGCTCTCACCTATCCAGGGCAGTCAAAACAACAGTGGGGGTGAAGCAAGGCTGTGTATTGGCCCCAACACTCTTCAAGCCTGTACATAGCAGATCTCCCCACCAAGTTAAATGGTCACTCATCCCACTCTCCCTCACTGGGCGGTCAACAAGTATCCAACCTACTATATGCAGATGACCTACTACTAATCAGTAACACCAGAATAGGCATGCAGAAATTGTTAAAGGCATTAGAAGAATACTCAGGTTCTAATGATTTAGAAATTAATCATAAAAAATCTAAAATGATTACCTTAAACCGCAGGCCAACCACCCAAGGTAAATGGCATATGAATGGGAAAACCCTAGAGGAAGTAACATCATACAGATACCTAGGATTGGTGGTGGATGCTAGAGGTAATTACACGTCACAAAAGGAAGCAATAAAAAACAAGACGCAGGCCCTTATTTACGCCTTTTGCAAGCTAGCAAATTCAATCTGTGGTCATGCTCTGAACCCATTAACAGCAGTAATGAGAGCGAAGCTACTTCCAAATATCACCTATGGGACCGAAATAATGAGGGGAATGGAAGTAGGTCTTCTGGATAAGCTTCTGATAAAAACCTATAAGTGCGTTTTTTGGCTACCTGGGCGTGCATCGCCAGCCCAGGTCAGACTGGAATTCATGCTGGTCAAACAGTTGTTAGCCCGACCAGCGGCATATATTAAATGCTGCTACAAATTGAGCCGCACTTCAAAAGGGTCTTTAGCCAATCTAATCTGGCAGGAAATTATCCTAGAAAGAGGGAACTCCAACTAAATAAGATATCCAGAAGAAAGTAAGAGTCTTCTGAACTTAGATGAGGTATGGAACCGGTCTCTACCCATCCCCATTTTCAATAAAGCAGTGAATAAAGCGAGTAAATTACAGAGCTTGCTAGAAGATAAGATCTCATTGACCAAAAGGGAGCATAGCTGGTTGATCCTTAACTCCTACAAAACGTTTAAAGAATCACCACTTATGGCTGGCTCCTACTCACGGAAAATCAAGCAATCCTTTTTCAGACTTAGGCTGGGTGAAGTCCCTACTTTAGGCATCATGCCAAAATGGAAGAAGGAGCGGCAAGTAGGCTTCCAGGAGTGCCGTCTCTGTCATCTAGCAGATGAAAACTTGATGCATGTGGTCTGCATTTGTCCAGCCTTGGCGGCCGAAAGGAGACTCTTACTGAAAAAAGAATTTAACGGTTTAAGAATTAGATCCTGCAGACAAGCACTAATTGCACCTTTTAACCCTCAAAATACAATATTGAACATTAGGCTGGTTCAATTTTGGGAAATTTTCACTCTTAAAACCACAGCCTCTCGAAATAACCAAGACAGAGGGAGGGCGGAAACGATAGTGAAATCCCTTTAACCCGCTTTGAACATCTTAAAGAAGGGAAGGCTCCTAGATATTCCACTGGGTTGTTTAGCTTGTGTCGTAATAAAGTCCGGTATCAACAATCAGACTTAAGTAGGGGTAAATAAAATTGATAGAAGGTCTCTTCCCACTTTGTCCTATTTTTACCAATGCCTCATTGGTCTGTTACTGTTCTCTTTAAATTTCTTTGTGGAAGGAAATTTCATATAGCATTTCATTTTAAACACAGGATTTTATTTGGCGCTGTATTTATGTTACCCACAATAAGATTGTTCTGTTGCCCCATTATTAATGCCTTATAGCACTAGTACGTTCTTTTCTTAAAATCTTTATGTGGAAGGAAATTTCACTAACCATTTCACCCTAAGCTAAAGAACTGTAATTGCCTTCTTGCACTAAAATTGTTCTGTTAAATGTTTAAGTGGAAGGAAAGTTTTATGGTTTTAATTAACTAATAAACTTGTGCTTTACTACTACTACTACTTGCATAAGCTGAGTGCCATATTCCATGCACATTCATCCAAAACGACTCAAGTTTAGGGTAAGACAAAATAATGCCTTCTTACCGGTAAGGTGGTCTGAGCAAAAATTAATAACTACACAATTGCCATCTCCAATGTTTTCGTTATATGGAAATCAAGTAATTTCTTATAATCGAGAGGCAGACCTTGGTTGTGTAGTCTGCAGTTCAGTGCACTTTTCACCTGATGTCTGCGTGATGGTTGTTATATCAGCCTGCACGTGGAAGACAGTGCTGTGTGTGAGCATGCAAGCTCCCCAGTTCTTGCCCAGAAATAGCACTGTCAGAATAGTCTGTGTTGTTCTGACACTGCCAGCACTAATGATATGAGGATGGCTGTTGGACCTGCCCCTCTTTGCAGCATCATCCAAAAACCAATAGCCTTCCTCCTCCTATCTTGTTGCTGAATTTGTTTTTGTTGGCCTTAGGACTCTGTTCACTTTATCTCTACTAAACAGTGCTAAAGTGTTTGTGCTCACTCTACAAAACATGGTTTGTTTGGCATAAACCTAATTGGCATATTTAATTTACTTTTGAATCCCCCGTACTGTACAGTAGAATACTATGACCCCCATTATGAACATGGCGGTAAACAACGCACTGCCTGTGGTGGTGGTAACTACCACCAACAGGCTGGAGGTCCGGATCGCCAAATAATGAAGCACATGAGAAACAGCCAGCATGAAATCCACACACCGCCAGCATAGGAGTGCAGAGATTGACAAAAGAGGCCGCCTACAGGCCGACGGAAAGGCCCCACCCACTCAACAAATAATGAAGCACAAGACCGCTGTCAGTTCCGGGGCGGGAACCACCTCCGCGCAAAGCGTGACGGAAACAAACCAAATAAAAGGAAACACTCACCGTAGGCACACACAACACACCGAAGCAGACATGGAGAGAGAATTGGAAATCATGCCAGTGCTGCTCCTTGCCATATACCTCCATGTCCGTCACCACCGACGAAGACGACGATGGTAAGTACCGCAACCTACTAAACAAGGGAAGAAAGGGAACAGTTACACACCCACACCACCTTACCCAACCTACAATGCACCCCCAACCCCTCACACTATCACAAGCCATACACACCAGAACAAGAGGTGCTTACCAGACACAAGGCCAATACAACCTGCCCAAAGTACACAAATGTGCACACCACACCCCTACAATGAAAAGATGAACCACGTCTCCAGATTGTGCCAACAGCAACACTGGGCACACAAACTTTAATAAATAAACAAAAATGCAATATCCAAATAAGGCCGTTGGCCAGTCCAAGTGTAACAGGCTGAAGGGCCCAAATGGCCCGAACATGACTCCTACATGTGCACATGGTACTCCACCATAAAGGGACATCAATGGGGCAGTCAGGCACCTCAGGGAAAAGGGGCAGGGGGTGGGGGGTGAGGACTTATGTCTGGGAGTGTGGGGCTTGCTCTTACGGTTGGGCGGTGGAGGGGGGCTTGGGTTTGCTCTTGGAAGGTGGGGGAGTGGGCTTGGTCTGGGGGGTGGCAGATGGACCTGGAGCAGCACAGGGCTTCTCGCTCTCTGGGGAAGGGGCATGGGAATGAGAATGGGAAGGGCAGACTGGGGTGGACTTAGACCTGGAAGGAGTGGACAGGGCAAGGAGGTGGGCATGTTTAGGGAAGAGAAGGGGTGGGCCAGTGGGTTCGAACAGGTCAACACGGGACAGGAATAGTTTTTAGGGGCATTTGAGGTGTTCATGGAGGAAGGTGTGGGAGTGGAGGTAGAGGGCGAGCTAGTAACTGGGGTAGGTGTGCTGGATGTGGATGCAGGTGCTGTGCAGTATACTGAGTTGTGGTGAATGTGTGTTGGGTGGGTGTCTGGGAACGTTTGAGTGTTTTGGGAGGGGGTAGACACAGTGGGACAAGACAGGCTGCCAGTGTTCACGGATGTTGTCTGGGTGTCTGCAGCCTGGTGAGTGTGCTGCATGTGTCAGTCAATGTCGTTGTGGTGAGTGCAGGTGTGGTGTGTGGGGTGGATGACTGGATGTCTGATGTTGTGGTGACTGAAAGAATGGGGCCAGCAACAGTGATTGCGGGTGCAGTGCTTGTGGGTGAGCATGTTGAGGTGACAGACAGGGAGGTGGGAGAGGTGGACACACTGGGGGAAGTGGATGTTGTTGTGTGTGCCTTTGTATGTTGGCTGTGTGTATGCCTGTGGTGGGAAGTGTGGTGCTTGTGTTTGTGTGTGTGCTTCTTGTGTGTTGAGGTGTGTGCATGTCTGTCTGAACGTGTTCCTAGGATGGGTGAAGGGAGTGGGGTGCTGGAAGGGGAAGAGGTGGTTGGAGGGGGAACAGAAAGACCAGGGACACTGGGCGTCATCAAAGAGGAGGTCAGAGCCTGAAACGATATCTGTAGGCCAGACATGGAACCATGAATGCCTTCCAGGTATGCAGTGCATTGCTGCATCTGGGATGCTGGCCCCTGGATGGCATTCACAATGGATGTCTGCCCTACAGAGATGGTCCTCAGGAGGTCAATAGCCTCCTCCGTGAGGGCAGCAGGGCTGACTGGGGCAGGGGATGAGGGGCCTGGGGCGACTGAGACAGCCACCCTTCTGGGTGAGCGGGCACGGGCAACTGGTTGGGGAGCAACTGGGAGGGCAGTGATGGTATGAGGTGGCAGAAGATGACACAGAATGGGTGGGACCACTAGGGTCCACCAACACCAGGGAGCTCCCATCGGAGGAGGTATCAGAGTCACTACCTCCAGTGGTAGTAGCCTCCCCCGTGGTACTCCCCTCACCCTCAAACACACTGGTCACCTTGGCGTCGGTAGACTCTGCCTCCTTGGAACTGTGGGCCGCTGCATCCCCACCCGCCAGTGCCACTGCTCCCTCTCCAGATGATGCTGATGTACACAGAAAACACAAGAGTACAGGGATGGGGAGACAAAACATGAGAGATATCTGTAAATACCTGAATGGATGTACAAACTTGGTACACACACTCTCCCAACCAGCTTACACACCTACACACAACTGCACCTACAAGTGTAGTCATGCCTATGCCCCTTGCTAGTGGCCACAGCCCTAGCATAAAACCCTTCTACCACATGACACAAGAATCTGATGAACTGTCAGACCTGTCCCTAATTATCTTAGTGCCCATGAGGGCAGGACTGCTGGTAGACACCTGTCAGAGTTCCTGGCACTAGACAGCATACATGCTACAGCACCCTCAGACATCCATCAAAGAGGCATGAAATGGTGTTGGTACTCACCCCCTTGTGGCTGCTGTGCAGCCTTCAAGCACCCATCCATTTCTGGATATGCCACTTCCAGAATGCGGCACATTAGGAGGGGGTCAGGGTCCGACGGACACCCCTTCCTCATTGATAGGGCCTCCCTAGCTGGGCCTCGCAGGTCTTCCTGGGCCAGCGCCTCAGGTCCTCCCATCACTTCCTGCAGTGGGTGCTCTGCCGGTTGTAGACCCCCAGGGTACACACCTCCCTTGCGATGGCCTGCCAGAGTGCCCTCTTCTGATGGGCTTTGATCTGTATGGGACACAGGGATGGACACTTCACAAGATCACAAGATCATTTCACGTCCTCACTCAGAGTACTTTCCACACAATCTACGCCTGTGCAGGTACATACTGACCACACATGCATACAGGCATCTGCCACCATCACACACATCCATGCACGTCAACTGCCTACTCACCTGCACCTCTGTTCGCCCATATAACTTGGCATACGGGGGTAGGACCCCGTCCACCAGCTCCTCCAGCTCCTCTGTGGTGAAGGCCACGCCCCTTTCCCCTATGACTCTTGCCATTTGAGTAACCAGAGTCAGGACACAGCAGCACACTCAGTGGAGTACTTCCATGCACGGGAATCCGGGAGTCAAGTGAAATTGGGGTGACGACATGGCATAGGCTCTGCGGCGATGTTCACCATCACCACCGGTGGCGATCATGATAGGCCCAGGTTCCTCATTGACAATTATGTTAACTAATGAATGGGTGCACAGTGGTGGACACCGCCTTATGCCATGACAACAACTGCCAGCGGAATTAGGTCACTTCCACTCCTACATATCTGGATGGCAAGAGGCTGCCACTTTGCTAGTACAACATAGATATTTCCTGATCATGGGCCCCATTCAGGCCCTATGAATCCCAGCCCTTAGTCACATGCCCACATGAGTGTTTGTCCCCTACATCAGTCCAGACGTATCACTGCATACCTGTCCCTACAGCTGTACATTATACATTGCTTGTGTGCGTAACCTACATATTGTACAGCAGTTATTATTACACAACATGTTTTGCATGTGTTTGTGTGTCCCTCGTATATGTTCTCTCCTCCCCCTAGGTACAGGCACATGTGGTGAGGGCGGGCCCCATCTGTGTACAGACCTCTAGTTGATTTGGAAACCATGGTGGAACGTTACATCATTGTCACCTACAGACTCAATCGTACAACAATCCATGAGCTATGTGCATTACTGGATCCTGTACTGAGACAGACTAATCAGACTCAGCGTGCCATCCTGACTGAAGTGCAAGTGCTCTCTGTACTCCATTTCTTGGCTACGGGCTCATTTCAGGTCACAGTGGGCATGGGTGCAGGGTTCTCACAGCCAATGTTTAGCCTCATCTTGTCCAAATTCCTGGATCCGATTGTACTACACCTGCAGATATATGTAAAGTTTCCCCAAAGGTCTGAACTCCCTGCCATCAAGTCAGACTTTTATGCCTTTTCTAACATTCCCTATGTGATAGGTGCCATTGATGGCACCCACATAGCTCTGATCCCCCCAAGAGTAAATGAACAGGTGTACAGGAACAGGAAGAACTTCCACTTAATGAACATACAATTGGTGTTACTGCTGACCAGTACATTTCACATCTGTATGCCAGGTTTCCAGGATCAGTCCATGATTCATTTGTCCTCAGAAACAGCAGTGTACCACACATGATGGAACAACTCCAAGGAGACAGAGGATGGCTCATAGGTGAGTGTGTATGACACTGGATTAGTACATAGCTGACAGCTAGGGTGTCTGCAAGTAATGGTAGTTCGTTACAGTCCTGTTTCAAGCACTTTTGCAGGTGATTCTGGCTACCCCAACATGCAATGGCTCCTGACACCTGTGAGGAATCCCAGGACAGATGCAGAGAGGAATTACAATGAGGCCCTTGGACGTACTAGGAGGGTGATTGAGCGCACTATCGTTCTCCTGAAGCCTAGATTCTGTTGCCTCTATCTCTCTTGGGGATCCCTGTGCTATGGTCCTGAGAAGGTGTGTAGAATAGTGGTGGCCTGCTCCATGCTGCACAACGTGGCTGTGAGGAAAGCTACCACCCTATTAGAGGTGGAGGGTGCTGTATATCCAGACCTGCTTCCTCTGAGAGGGGATGAGAGTGATGGTGAGGATGACGAGGGGGAAGATGTCCACTCCAGGAACCAGCTGATCCATCTATACTTCCAGTGACTATGAGGTACTGTTCACTGATGATGTTGTCTGCACTGCATAATGTCTATCTGACTTATATATTATGGGGATGTGGGGTCTGTAGTCATTGACACTGTTACCTGAAGAATAAGGCGGCATGTGCCATGGAAACAAACATGGTGTACATTTATGGTTACTCCAGACAATGTTGTGTGTGGGGTACTCCTGCGATAAAGGTCTGATTATGGAATTGACTGGCAATTGTATTCACATTTACAATTATTTCAACATAATGACAGGGGACATACGAATTGGTGTACATGTGTTTTGTGTGGTGTCATAAATGCATTGGTGCACTTTACAGAGGTAGGGAGTGGGCTAATGGTGGATGTCCTTACTAGGTACATGGGCTCAGCGTTTGGTGGTAGTGGGTATAGGTCCATCTGTCCCTTGCAAGTTGTTAAGGTGCTATTGACAGTGAAGATGGCAGCACAGTGGCACACTTGGGAGACAGTTCAAGTCAGAGCCACTTCTTATTGGGGTCCTTGGTCTTGCCAGGTGTTCCTGTGCCATATCTAGGTCTGAGAGACCGTTTGAGTGTCTGATGCTGGGCTGGACGGGTAGGGGTGCTGGTCTCCTGTGTGTCCTCTGCCAGTGCCACCAGTCCAGTTGCTGCTACTGATGTTGAGGGCTGGTCTGTGTCCTTGGCAGTGGAAGGGGCTTCCAAGTTTGTGGGGGTCTCAGGCTGGTTAGATAGTGGTGCTGCATCACCCCTACAAATGTGGCCATGGTGGCACCCAGTTGTTTCCACTGCTCCATGGTCTCTTGATTTTGGGCTATCTGCAGCCTTTGACTCTGTTCCAGGGTGGCCAGGATCTGGCCCATCCTGTCTTGTGTATGATGGTATGCTCCCAGGACCTCAGAGATCACCTCCTAGGCTACAGCATCCATTCTTTGGCCTCCCCTGTGCCACTGATATCCTCCCACTGTGCCGAGCCCCCTTTGGCTGTGTCTCCTGCACAGGTCTGGCAGTGCCACTTGCACTGGAGCCATCATCATCCTGCCTGTTAGTAGGTGGAGACTCTGGCCTTTGTACTTGTGTTCCACCGTTCTGTGGCCTGGAGACACTGGTGTGGGTCGTTTGACCAGAGCTGTTGTTGGTGGCTGGGTCGTAGGGGTGTCAGTGGTGTCCTGGGTGGGGCTGCTGGAGGGTGACAGTCCAGGACTGCGTGATGGGCCCGGGTATTCCTCACTGTCCACACTTCCCTGTCCAGGGTCCTCAGTGGGACCTCTCTCTCCATGTGTGACGCTGGCACTCCTTGACCTTTCCGTCAGGGTGGCATGGGTGGAGGTACCTGTGGGGGGAATGGACATGTATGTTACATTGTAGGAGGCTGGACTGGCTTGTAGTGAGTACCAAGGGGTACTTGCACCTTGCACCAGGCCCAGTTATCCCTTATTAGTGTATAGGGTGTCTAGCAGCTTAGGCTGATAGATAATGGTAGCTTAGCAGAGCAGCTTAGGCTGAACTAGGAGACGTGTGAAGCTACTACAATACCACTTAGTGTCATATGCACAATATCATAAGAAAACACAATACACAGTTATACTAAAAATAAAGGTACTTTATTTTTATGACAATATGCCAAAGTATCTTAGAGTGTACCCTCAGTGAGAGGATAGGAAATATACACAAGATATATATACACAATAGCAAAAATATGCAGTATAGTCTTAGAAAACAGTGCAAACAATGTATAGTTACAATAGGATGCAATGGGGAAACATAGGGATAGGGGCAACACAAACCATATACTCCAGAAGTGGAATGCGAACCACGAATGGACCCCAAACCTATGTGACCTTGTAGAGGGTCGCTGGGACTATTAGAAAATAGTGAGAGTTAGAAAAATAACCCTCCCCAAGACCCTGAAAAGTGAGTGCAAAGTGCACTAAAGTTCCCCTAAGGACAAAATAGTCGTGTTAGAGGGAGAATGCAAGGAAAACACAAATCAGCAATGCAACAACGATGGATTCCTGACTGAGGGTACCTGTGGAACAAGGGGACCAAGTCCAAAAGTCACAAGCAGCTCGGAGATGGGCAGATGCCCAAGAAATGCCAGCGGTTGGTGCAAAGAAGCTCTTACTAGGCTGAAGAACTGTGAATACTGCAGGAACGACAAGGGCTAGAGACTTCCCCTTTGGAGGATGGATCCCACACGCCTTGGAGAGTCGTGCAGAAGTGTTTTCCCGCCGGATGGACGCCAACAAGCCTTGCTACACGCAAATCGTGCGTTTGGCGTTTTTGGATGCTGCTGGGGCCCAGGAGGGACCAGAAGGTCGCAAATTGGACCTGCAGAGAGAGGGGACGTCGAGCAAGACAAAGAGCCCTCACTGAAGCAGGTAGCACCCGGAGAAGTGCCAGAAACAGGCACTACGAGGATGCGTGAAACGGTGCTCGCCGAAGTTGCACAAAGGAGTCCCACGTCGCCGGAGACCAACTTAGAAAGTCGTGCAATGCAGGTTAGAGTGCCGTGGACCCAGGCTTGGCTGTGCACACAGGATTTCCGCCGGAAGTGCACAGGGGCCGGAGAAGCTTGCAAAGTCGCGGTTCCCAGCAATGCAGCCCAGCGAGGTGAGGCAAGGACTTACCTCCACCAAACTTGGGCTGAAGAGTCACTGGACTGTGGGGGTCACTTGGACGGTGTCGCTGGATTCGAGGGACCTCGCTCGTCGTGCTGAGAGGAGACCCAAGGGACCGGAGATGCAGCTTTTTGGTGCCTGCGGTTGCAGGGGGAAGATTCCGTCGACCCACGGGAGATTTCTTCGGAGCTTCTGGTGCAGAGAGGAGGCAGGCTACCCCCACAGCATGCACAAGCAGGAAAACAGTCGAGAAGGCGGCAGGATCAGCGTTACAGAGTTGCAGTAGTCGTCTTTGCTACTATGTTGCAGGTTTGCAGGCTTCCAGCGCGGTCAGCGGTCGATTCCTTATCAGAAGGTGAAGAGGGAGATGCAGAGGAACTCGGCTGAGCTCATGCATTCGTTATCTGAAGTTTCCCCAGAGACAGAGACCCTAAATAGCCAGAAAAGAGGGTTTGGCTACCTAGGAGAGAGGAAAGGCTACTAACACCTGAAGGAGCCTATCACAAGGAGTCTCTGACGTCACCTGGTGGCACTGGCCACTCAGAGCAGTCCAGTGTGCCAGCAGCACCTCTGCTTCCAAGATGGCAGAGGTCTGGAGCACACTGGAGGAGCTCTGGACACCTCCCAGGGGAGGTGCAGGTCAGGGGAGTGGTCACTCCCCTTTCCTTTGTCCAGTTTCGCGCCAGAGCAGGGGCTAAGGGGTCCCTGAACCGGTGTAGACTGGCTTATGCAGAATTGGGCACCTCTGTGCCCAACAAAGCATTTCCAGAGGCTGGGGGAGGCTACTCCTCCCCTGCCTTCACACCATTTTCCAAAGGGAGAGGGTGTCACACCCTCTCTCAGAGGAAGTTCTTTGTTCTGCCATCCTGGGCCAGGCCTGGCTGGACCCCAGGAGGGCAGCTGCCTGTCTGAGGGGTTGGCAGCAGCTGCAGTGAAACCCCAGGAAGGGCAGTCTGGCAGTACCAGGGTCTGTGCTACAGACCACTGGGATCATGGAATTGTACCAAAAATGCCAGGATGGCATAGAGGGGGCAATTCCATGATCATAGACATGTTACATGGCCATATTCGGAGTTACCATGGTGAAGCTACATATAGGTAGTGACCTATATGTAGTGCACGCGTGTAATGGTGTCCCCGCACTCACAAAGTTCAGTGAATTGGCTCTGAACAATGTGGGGGCACCTTGGCTAGTGCCAGGGTGCCCTCACACTAAGTAACTTTGCACCTAACCTTTACCAGGTAAAGGTTAGACATATAGGTGACTTATAAGTTACTTAAGTGCAGTGTAAAATGGCTGTGAAATAACGTGGACGTTATTTCACTCAGGCTGCAGTGGCAGGCCTGTGTAAGAATTGTCAGAGCTCCCTATGGGTGGCAAAAGAAATGCTGCAGCCCATAGGGATCTCCTGGAACCCCAATACCCTGGGTACCTCAGTACCATATACTAGGGAATTATAAGGGTGTTCCAGTAAGCCAATGTAAATTGGTAAAAATGGTCACTAGCCTGTCAGTGACAATTTGAAAGTAATGAGAGAGCATAACCACTGAGGTTCTGGTTAGCAGAGCCTCAGTGAGACAGTTAGGCACCACACAGGGAACATATACATGCACACCTATGAGCACTGGGGCCCTGTGTGACAGGGTCCCAGTGACACATACATATAGGCCACAAACCTATGAGCACTGGGGTCCTGACCAGCAGGATCCCAGTGACACATAACAAACATACTGAAAACATAGTGTTTTCACTATGAGCACTGAGGCCTGGCTATCAGGATCCCAGTGAGACAGTGAAAACAGTGACAAACACCCTGACATACACTCACAAACAGGCCAAAAGTGGGGGTAACAAGGCTAGAAAGAGGCTACCTTCTCACACAACCCCCCCCCAAACGAAGGACAATAAGGCTAACCTTGGCCAGTTGAGACTTTATTGTCTAAGTGGTGATAAGTAGAGAGTAGCTCTGCAATAGACTGGTTACTCCCTTTATCATCCACTATATGGTTACTTCCCTGTGGGGATGTAAACCACCCTGTTTGAAGTTTTTTAGCTAACCAACAATGTGAAGATGTATTTTCAGAGTTTCTATCAGTAAGTTTTAGTTTAGAGCAGTGGGAATTATCCACTGAACCTATTTGTAATGATGGAAATGCCAGACAGGGATGCTGTCTCAGTAAAGCCATAGCTGGGCAAAAACTTTGTCCATTTGGCTGGAAGAGAGAACAGGGATGCTGTTTCTCTTGAGTTGGAGCAGGGCAGGGATGCTGTCCTATGAGCTCCACACTAGGGCAGGGATGCTGTCCTAAGTGTTGTGAGGTAGTGCAGGGTTTCTGCACTAAAGTTTCTCTGGGAGGGTTGGAGGGATGCTCCATGTTAACTAAAATGGTGCTGTTTTTCTCACCAATGTTAGTTATCCCACAGAGAGGTACTTCCACCTCAGGGAGTCCAGCTTTGCCAGCTGATGATTCCCTTGGAACAGGTGCCACCCCAGGAGAGGTTTCTCCCACCACAGGAATGGTATCCTGAATGGTAGGGTGGTTAGGGGATACTGTGATACCCTTTTTACCTGTTGATGGAGAGGGATCCTGAGTTTTCAGGCCTTCTCTCCTTTGCTTTTTCATTTCACTTGAAATGAGAGGGAACAATTCCTCAGGGATGCCCAGCATGGCTGCATGGGCATAAAACTCTACATCAGCCCAACCTGAGGCCTCTAGGTCATTACCTAAGAGACAGTCTACAGGTAAGCTAGGTGATACCACCACCTGCTTAGGGCCAGTAACTCCACCCCAACTAAACTGAATTATAGCTAAGGGAAGAAACTTAGTGGAGTTATGGACATCAATAATCTTATACTGTTGTCCAATGATGTGTTGTTCAGGAGGCACTAGGTTTTCAGTCACCAAAGTGAAACTGGCACCTGTGTCCCTGTAGGCCAAGGCCTGAACACCATTTATTGAAACTGTCTGCCTGTACTTATCCATTGTAAGGGGACAAGCAGCCAGTGTGGCAAGGCCAATGCCACTAGGTGTGACAGAAACTGTCTTGGGACTGATTACATCAGTTTCCACTATGGACCCATAAGTGAACCCAACTACACCCTTTGCTTGACTGTTGCCAGCAGTCCCACCACTAGTACCACTACTGCTAGGGGCACTAGAGCTTGATGTATTAGTGGTGGTAGGCTCAGGGGGTTTACCTGGACAGGACTTATCCCCTGGCCTATGGCCTCTATTTTTACACACAAAGCACCAAGGCTTTTTAATGTGTGCAGGTTGGGAAGAAGAGGAAGAATTTGTTTTATCCCCACCCTCTGAAGAGTGTTTAAGATTTGAAGTGGGATCTTTGGTTTTACCCTTATCCCCATGCTTATCTTGAGATTTTTCACCATCTTTCTTCTTATTGCCATCTTTGTCACCCCCTGTATGAACCTTTCTGTTCACCCTTGTTCTGACCCATTTGTCTGCCTTCTTTCCCAATTCTTGGGGAGAGGTCAGATCAGAGTCTACCAGGTACTGGTGCAACAAATCAGACACACAATTATTAAGAATATGCTCTCTCAGGATCAAGTTATACAGGCTGTCATAATCAGTAACTTTACTGCCATGTAACCACCCCTCCAAGGCCTTCACTGCCTGGTCAATGAAATCAACCCAGTCTTGTGAAGACTCCTTTTTGGTATCTCTGAACTTTATCCTGTACTGTTCAGTGGTTAAGCCATAACCATCCAGGAGTGCATTCTTAAGAACTTGGAAATTGTTAGCATCATTTTCTTTTACAGTAAGGAGCCTATCCCTACCTTTTCCAGTAAATGATAGCCATAGGATAGCAGCCCACTGCTTTTGAGGGACATCCTGTACAACACAGGCCCTCTCAAGTGCAGCAAACCACTTGTTAATGTCATCCCCCTCCTTGTAAGGGGGAACTATCTTATGCAGATTCCTGGAATCATGCTCTTTTGCAGGATGACTATGGGGAATACTGCTGCTGCCACCATGGGTATCTAAACCCATCTTCTGTCTTTCCCTCTCTATTTCTAAAGACTGTCTATCCAAATCCAGCTGTTGCTTCTTGAGCTTCAGTCTGGTTTGCTCCACTCTCAATCTATTGAGCTCCCTTTCTAACAATCTGTCATCAGGGTGGGTGGGAGGGACATTTCTAGATACAGAGGTATGATGGGAATGAACAGAAGGAGACCTGTCCCTTACAGAGGGCACCCTAACAGCTTGGCTACCAGCATAATGTGAGAGCACATCATCAGTATGATGTGATTCAACCTCTGTACCAACTATGCTAGACTGTCTAGTAATGGGCAGGCTGAGAAGTTTCTTTCCTGAACCTTTTCCTGGGGGAGTCCCTGGATCAGATTGAGAACCATTAGCTACTTTTTCTACAGATTGGGCACTTATGGCCTTATCCGTACTCTAAGCATATTAATTAACAGTTCTAAGGAAGGATTCTTCCCTACACTCAAACCTCTCTCTATGCAGAGACTCCTTGCTCCTTTCCAGCTAAGGTGATCATATGCAAGTTTGGACAGTTCAACTTTTTGGCCTGTGCCAGACATTTTTAGAGAGAGTTAAAGTGATAGAAAAAGAGAAAAAAGTTTTCAGAACTTTTTGGAAAGACAGAAAAAAACTTTTTAAACTTTTAAGAACTTTTTGAAAGTTTAGAAGTACTTTTCAGCACTTAGAAAAGAGTGAAAAGAGGAAATGCAAAACTTTTTGGCTATGTGTATATACACTGACCTTGTTTTGTATATTTTTCTCTTATGAAAAGTACAATGACAAGAGTGGTAAGTAGTCTCAAAGCACTTATCCCACCACTGCACAACCAATGTAGGAGGCTGGACTGGCTTGTAGTGAGTACCAAGGGGTACTTGCACCTTGCACCAGGCCCAGTTATCCCTTATTAGTGTATAGGGTGTCTAGCAGCTTAGGCTGATAGATAATGGTAGCTTAGCAGAGCAGCTTAGACTGAACTAGGAGACGTGTGAAGCTACTACAATACCACTTAGTGTCATATGCACAATATCATAAGAAAACACAATACACAGTTATACTAAAAATAAAGGTACTTTATTTTTATGACAATATGCCAAAGTATCTTAGAGTGTACCCTCAGTGAGAGGATAGGAAATATACACAAGATATATATACACAATAGCAAAAATATGCAGTATAGTCTTAGAAAACAGTGCAAACAATGTATAGTTACAATAGGATGCAATGGGGAAACATAGGGATAGGGGCAACACAAACCATATACTCCAGAAGTGGAATGCGAACCACGAATGGACCCCAAACCTATGTGACCTTGTAGAGGGTCGCTGGGACTATTAGAAAATAGTGAGAGTTAGAAAAATAACCCTCCCCAAGACCCTGAAAAGTGAGTGCAAAGTGCACTAAAGTTCCCCTAAGGACAAAATAGTCGTGTTAGAGGGAGAATGCAAGGAAAACACAAATCAGCAATGCAACAACGATGGATTCCTGACTGAGGGTACCTGTGGAACAAGGGGACCAAGTCCAAAAGTCACAAGCAGCTCGGAGATGGGCAGATGCCCAAGAAATGCCAGAGGTTGGTGCAAAGAAGCTCTTACTAGGCTGAAGAACTGTGAATACTGCAGGAACGACAAGGGCTAGAGACTTCCCCTTTGGAGGATGGATCCCCCACGCCTTGGAGAGTCGTGCAGAAGTGTTTTCCCGCCGGATGGACGCCAACAAGCCTTGCTACACGCAAATCGTGCGTTTGGCGTTTTTGGACGCTGCTGGGGCCCAGGAGGGACCAGAAGGTCGCAAATTGGACCTGCAGAGAGAGGGGACGTCGAGCAAGACAAAGAGCCCTCACTGAAGCAGGTAGCACCCGGAGAAGTGCCAGAAACAGGCACTACGAGGATGCGTGAAACGGTGCTCGCCGAAGTTGCACAAAGGAGTCCCACGTCGCCGGAGACCAACTTAGAAAGTCGTGCAATGCAGGTTAGAGTGCCGTGGACCCAGGCTTGGCTGTGCACACAGGATTTCCGCCGGAAGTGCACAGGGGCCGGAGAAGCTTGCAAAGTCGCGGTTCCCAGCAATGCAGCCCAGCGAGGTGAGGCAAGGACTTACCTCCACCAAACTTGGGCTGAAGAGTCACTGGACTGTGGGGGTCACTTGGACAGTGTCGCTGGATTCGAGGGACCTCGCTCGTCGTGCTGAGAGGAGACCCAAGGGACCGGAGATGCAGCTTTTTGGTGCCTGCGGTTGCAGGGGGAAGATTCCGTCGACCCACGGGAGATTTCTTCGGAGCTTCTGGTGCAGAGAGGAGGCAGGCTACCCCCACAGCATGCACAAGCAGGAAAACAGTCGAGAAGGCGGCAGGATCAGCGTTACAGAGTTGCAGTAGTCGTCTTTGCTACTATGTTGCAGGTTTGCAGGCTTCCAGCGCGGTCAGCGGTCGATTCCTTATCAGAAGGTGAAGAGGGAGATGCAGAGGAACTCGGCTGAGCTCATGCATTCGTTATCTGAAGTTTCCCCAGAGACAGAGACCCTAAATAGCCAGAAAAGAGGGTTTGGCTACCTAGGAGAGAGGAAAGGCTACTAACACCTGAAGGAGCCTATCACAAGGAGTCTCTGACGTCACCTGGTGGCACTGGCCACTCAGAGCAGTCCAGTGTGCCAGCAGCACCTCTGCTTCCAAGATGGCAGAGGTCTGGAGCACACTGGAGGAGCTCTGGACACCTCCCAGGGGAGGTGCAGGTCAGGGGAGTGGTCACTCCCCTTTCCTTTGTCCAGTTTCGCGCCAGAGCAGGGGCTAAGGGGTCCCTGAACCAGTGTAGACTGGCTTATGCAGAATTGGGCACCTCTGTGCCCAACAAAGCATTTCCAGAGGCTGGGGGAGGCTACTCCTCCCCTGCCTTCACACCATTTTCCAAAGGGAGAGGGTGTCACACCCTCTCTCAGAGGAAGTTCTTTGTTCTGCCATCCTGGGCCAGGCCTGGCTGGACCCCAGGAGGGCAGCTGCCTGTCTGAGGGGTTGGCAGCAGCTGCAGTGAAACCCCAGGAAGGGCAGTCTGGCAGTACCAGGGTCTGTGCTACAGACCACTGGGATCATGGAATTGTACCAAAAATGCCAGGATGGCATAGAGGGGGCAATTCCATGATCATAGACATGTTACATGGCCATATTCGGAGTTACCATGGTGAAGCTACATATAGGTAGTGACCTATATGTAGTGCACGCGTGTAATGGTGTCCCCGCACTCACAAAGTTCAGTGAATTGGCTCTGAACAATGTGGGGGCACCTTGGCTAGTGCCAGGGTGCCCTCACACTAAGTAACTTTGCACCTAACCTTTACCAGGTAAAGGTTAGACATATAGGTGACTTATAAGTTACTTAAGTGCAGTGTAAAATGGCTGTGAAATAACGTGGACGTTATTTCACTCAGGCTGCAGTGGCAGGCCTGTGTAAGAATTGTCAGAGCTCCCTATGGGTGGCAAAAGAAATGCTGCAGCCCATAGGGATCTCCTGGAACCCCAATACCCTGGGTACCTCAGTACCATATACTAGGGAATTATAAGGGTGTTCCAGTAAGCCAATGTAAATTGGTAAAAATGGTCACTAGCCTGTCAGTGACAATTTGAAAGTAATGAGAGAGCATAACCACTGAGGTTCTGGTTAGCAGAGCCTCAGTGAGACAGTTAGGCACCACACAGGGAACATATACATGCACACCTATGAGCACTGGGGCCCTGTGTGACAGGGTCCCAGTGACACATACATATAGGCCACAAACCTATGAGCACTGGGGTCCTGACCAGCAGGATCCCAGTGACACATAACAAACATACTGAAAACATAGTGTTTTCACTATGAGCACTGAGGCCTGGCTATCAGGATCCCAGTGAGACAGTGAAAACAGTGACAAACACCCTGACATACACTCACAAACAGGCCAAAAGTGGGGGTAACAAGGCTAGAAAGAGGCTACCTTCTCACACACATGTACTAATTTGAATAAGGATGCATCGTTCTGCCCTATTTTGTGCTGTTTACTTCCCTGTTGGGCCATGCAGAGACCTATTGTGGGGTTGCCATTACATTTTGCATGGGATGTGGAGGTGCATTGTGGGTGGTGTAGTACCATTGTGATTTCTTGCAGGGGTAGGTGACTGTGCACAGAGGGAGGTATGTGGGCCTGTTGGTGGGTTTGTGGGCATGCAGGGTGACTGGATGTACTTACTGTGGCCTGGGTGGGATAGTGGTCCTGGTAGTAGTTGGAGGGGTGGTGTGGTGCATGCATTAGATGTGTGGTGGATATGGAGTAATTGTAGATGACTTTCTCAAGTCCATTCCTCCAGTGAGACCAGTGAGGCCCTCAGGGTGCAGGATGGACAGTACCTTTTCCTCCCAGTTGGTGAATTCAGGGGGTGTAGGTGGGGATCTTCCCCCAGTCTTCTGGACTGCAATGTTGTGCCTGGATGCCATCGCCCTCACCTTCCTGCGCAGGTAGTTCCATCTCTTGTGGATGTCGTCCCTTGTGCGTGGATGGTTTCCCACTACGTTGAACTTGTTTACAATCGTCTGCCATAACTCCGTCTTCCTGGAGATGGGTGAGTGCTGGACCTGTGCCCTGAAGATTTGTGGCTCGACCTTCAGTGTTTCATCCACCATTGTTCTTAGCTCCCTATCTGTGAAGGGTGGGTGCTTAGGGGGTGCCATGGTGTGTGTTGTGGGTGGTGTGTTGTGTGGATATTGTTGTGGGTGCTGTTGTGTGGTTGGGTGTGTGACTTGTGTGATGTTTCGTTCAGTGTATGCATGTTGTGTTGTCACTCTCAATTGTCCTATTGGCGATGCAATGGATTGTGGGGTGTGTATGTGTGTGTTTTATAGTGTTGTGGATGTGTGTCAGGTGTGTGGGTTTGAAATTTGCCAATGTGTACATTTCTAGCTGTTGTATCCCATTGCTGGCCGTGGCGGTCCATACCGCTAATGGTCTTTCGACATCCAATATCCGCTGTGGTGATTTGTGCATCATTATTTGGAGGGTGGGGGATTTGTATGCTTGGCAGTGGCGGGGTGGGGTGTGCAGCCTTCCTGCCATCAAGGGCCCTGGCGGTGGCTGGAGGTAGCAGAATTTTTGGAGGTCTCTGTTTTTGGCATCATTATAAGGCGGGTTTCTTTTCACCGCCAATGGCGGTTTCTGTTTCCCGCCATGTTCATAATGACCACCTCTATTCCCAGGGCCTGTAAATTAAATGCTATCAGTGGGCCTGCTGCACTTATTGTGCCACTCAATCAAGAGCACTCTATAACTTGTCCGAGGTCTGCCAAATGCAGCCTGAATGCACTGTCATAGTGCCATGTCGACTTGCCATTTAAATCCACTTAGCAAGCCTTAAACTTCCCTTTTATTACATATATGTCACCCCCAAGGTGGGCCCTAGGTAGCCTAGAGGGCAAGGTAGTATGTAATTAAAAGGATGAACATGTACTTTTAAGGGTTTCACGTCTTGGCAGTGAAAAACTCCTGAATCTGTGTTTCACTACTGTGAGGCCTATCCCTTTTAAAGGATAACATTAGCAATTCCTTATTGCCTTTAATTTGCTGTAATTGTTAATTGAAAGGAGGTCAATATGTCATGTTTGGTACCTATGGAATTGTAATGATAAACCCTCTTAAATTATAAAGTTGTTTTTATTTCAATTTTGAAAATGCCACTTTTGAAAGTTGGCATTTTCCTACCTCAGCACTTTGTGCCTCCAACCTCTCTGGGGTCACTTGACTGGGTGTAGCTGACAGTTAGACTTTGTGAATTCCCACCAGACAGTCACATAATATTGGTATTAGGTGTGTCTAAATGGGCCATTAACTAGCTTGATGGAGTTGGGGCGAAGCTGAGCACAGCCCCACTTGCACCTGTATAGGCTGTGCCCTGTCTTCTCAAATTAGGGCTAACAACCTTGTATTGCCAAGGCAAGCCAGATTGGAGCCAGTGCAGGGGAATCAGGAAATTCCAAGAACTTCAAAGAACCTATCCAGAAAAATCTCCCACCTTATAGTAGAAGGACACCAGGGTATAAAAATAAGAATGTTAGACCAATACTTCATTTCACTACTGGACCTGCAAGGGACTCTCAGATTACTGCCTACTAATGTGACCTGGTATGTACTCTGCCAGACTGCTGCTCTACCTGGAAGAACTGCTTTGTTGCCTGGAGCCTGCCTTGAACCCTTAGAGGTCAGATGTGGTGTTGAGCCCTGCTTCTACACCTGCACCCAGGAATAACTAGACTGACTCCAAGAACTAGTTTGCTGGCCTACTGTTCAGAGCTACAGGGACATAAGATACTTTCACCTTCTTGATCCCACACCTGGACCTGTGTTTAAATGAGTCCTCAACCCTCAAGAATTCTCCATATATGTCTGGACCTTTGGTTGTGGTGCCAAAGGTAACCAGATGTCCACAGTTGGCACTTTTTTTTTTAAGCTCTATTTTAAACGTTAAACTTTATAAATGTTTAACTCTGGTTTTACTGATTGGATTTGTGTCAGTTTGATGTCTAAAATGTTAATAGAAATGAACTCTATTTTTCTAAATTGGGTTGGAATTTTTCTTGTGCTGTGTTGTCATTTTATTGCAGTTTGTGTGATGCATAAATACTTTACACATTCCCTCTAGTTAAGCCTGACTGGTTTTGTGCAAAGCTATCCAGGGTTAACACCAGGTTAATTTAGTGACATTTTCTGGTTCACCCTCTAAGGGATTGTGGCCGTTGCTTGACCAAGACTCACACCCTAGCCAACCAACAAACCGAATTCTCACAATGACTGATAATGGGAGGTTCATTTGCTCTTCTTCCAAGCCATCATATTGAAATGTCATGCATTCAACGCACCAAGAAAGGCAACTGTGGCTTCATATGAGTGATTCAACTTGAGCAGTACTGAAACCATCTTACTGTTGAAAAGAGATCCGGGCTATTCTCTTCTATTTGTATGCATGGAGAATAAAACGGTGTGTAATATGCAGGAGAGACAGGAATGAGATCATCCCTTAGTCCATGCCCTGAGTGACACATTCATCAAATCCATGTAGCACCCCTTGTTACAAGGTAACTAGGCATCTCATTCACCATTTTGTTTAGTGCACTTATTCATCCATGCACTCACCCATTGATCCATGCACTTACATATCCGTGACCTGCCTCTCTCTTTGTCACCCATTCATTCATCCTGCAAGGTCCTCTCTCACTTTTCCATCCACCCAACGATTGTCTTATCGCATTAACCCAAAAACCAATATTTTTGGAGTTTACCATTGTTTATTCCGACCTGCTGGCAATTGAATTAGTACTATTCAAGTGGTGAACAAGAACACGCAGTATTTTTAGCACCACAATGCCACCAGATTGTTAACAAGTTGTAAGTAAAAAGTAATTACAGTTGTATATTAGTTTGCCAACGTCAACGCCTAAATAGGGCTCTTGCTGTTAATACACTGGTAGTATCTAAACATTTAAGCCAAAATGCATTCACTAACTCTATCCAGATAGAACTGCCTAAATACTTTCATCGAGCGTTACAAACTCTTGATGTCAACATATTCCCGGCAAGTAAGGAAGCCCTTGGCAGGAGACACAAAATATCTTTTGAAAAACATTTCAGGCTTTCTGAAAGTAGATTTTCTGTTCTCTGGTGGCTCAGCAAGCGCTTTTTATATTCCCTGCTGGTCTGCAAGAATCTGTATAAAATGAAGGGAAATATCGACAAACCAAAAAACGTGAAAAAAGAAGCTTTTTATCTATAAACTACCAGAGATGAGGTGATAAACGTAATCCCAGAGATGTTCTTTGCGAATCTTGGAATCTTCAAAAACATTTACAATTTAAATTTCACATAATATTTATCCGTGAGAAAGGTCTCTTCTGTGTTGCATTCTACTGATAACACTTACAGATATGATAAAAATAGTTAATATTCAGAAATGAATACTTCTCAAAAACTGATATTGGTCCCAAACCACATTTTCATAATGAAAGATATTGACTGCAAAAGGAAAACCTTTAGGAAAACGATGCATGTTGAATTTAGAACCACAAGTTCAACATTGTACAGCTCAAAGTGAAAACAAAACATATATCAAATTAAGTAATGTAAATAAATGAATGGTGAAGTGCTGTATTGTAGTTGAACAGTAGTTGAAAAAGGGATCAGAAATTGTGTCCTACAATTAGCATTTGGATCTGTGGTAGTTGTTTTTTGTGTGCCACATTTCCCAGGTTCCACTAGGAAGGGCCAATGACATATTCAGAGGAACACATCTATGCCTTCGTTCGGATTGGTAGTAAGTTTGGTTATTTATCACATCGGATAAAATCCAAATTCACAGAGTGAGACTTTATCTGGTGCAATACAACTTGCCTGAATACAAGTTTTAGAGGAATAACACACAGATTTTGGTGCTTTACACACCAATATCCGCATGTACTGGAAAATTGTTCCCTGATAAATTTCGGCAGCTTTGACCTGTCGGAATCTATCAGTGGAAAACTCCGAGTGTGTGGAAATTATTACACTACTTGTGATTCTGATCGGAATTTAACCCTGCACTTGTCAACAGGGCCTCAGACACCAGTCACCACATTCCTGAGGTAAATCCCATACCAAATCTCTTTCCTCCAAATGTTTGTTTATTGTTGCCTCAATTCAGTGACTAAGAAAACAAGGCCCATATTTATACTTTTTTGCCACAAAACTGTGCAAATGCAGTTTTGCGGCAAAAAGTATAGCACCGGCCTGCGTCATTCCAAAGCACCAACCAGGCACCAAATTTATAGAATCCCACAAGCCGGAACGGAGGGTGGGTTTGCATCAGGAAAAATTATGTTAGCCGGGTTGAGGGTGGCAGTATGGGGGAATGAGGGTTTTGCCTTAAAAAATGACAGTAGGCTGGTTAGAGGATAAAAAAATGTCATTAACCAGACTAGCGTCATTTCCTGATGCACAACCATCCATATCACAAGACTCCTGTCTTATAAAAGACAGGAGTCATGCCTTCCACCCCAATGGCCAGCACAGGGGACCAGTGTCCCCTGGGCATGGCCATTGCACCCAGTGCCATGTAGGGGGGCCCATTTCAGGACCCCCAATGGTACTTAACAAATAAAAAAAAAATACTTACCAATACTAACCTGGGATGGGGTCCCCCATCCTCTGGTGTCCCTCTGGTGTGGTTGGGCATGTTCCTGGGGTTTGGGGTGGGCACCCGTGGGCCCTTTCCATGGTGTTTAACCATGGAAATGGGTCCACAAGTCCTCTGACCCAAGCGTTAAATAAAGGCTTAGCGCCATTATTTAGGCCCGTCTCATACCTGTGCACCTTTTTTGCACAGGAGGATAAATAAGACGCATGGGGCTTTGAGTCATTTTTTGGGTGGAAATGCCTGCCTTGCGTCTCATTGATGCAAGTTGGGTTCACGCATCCAAAAAATGACGCTAACTCCAATGTTTTGATGCTAGACGGGTCTAGGGTAAAAAATATAAATATGTAGTTAAGTTTGTGCCAAATTTGTGTCAAAAATTGGCGCAAATTCAGTGCAAACAGAGTATAAATATGGCCCCAAGTTGTATCACTGCTAATGATGTATCATACAGCACTGAAAATTAACTAAAAAAAACAGCAGTTAGTTACTGAGTTATGGTTCGGTTGAAGGTCTTGCACAGTGGGGTGGCCAATCTGTGGTAGGTTGGACCATGAAGCTGTAGTTAAACTCCACTGCATATGGCAAAGGGCTTGAACAGAAATGTAAATATGCCATGAATACATGAAATTAACTGGAAAAACAAATTTAGCTAATGAGTTAAAGTGATGTTATAGCTAGGTGTTAACATCAGATAAAAACTATGATTTAAAATGAACAAAACACTAAAATTCACCAATTACAGTTTATTGAGCTAACTATATCTTGTGCCCCCACCATGCACTGCTTACAACCTCACACATTACATCACTCACATCATGTTAAATAACATCATTGATAACATCAATTAACTGACATGGAAACCAAGTATTTGGGCTCCTCTTTTTGCTGGCTCCTCCTTAACAGATTAGTGCAAAATGTCCCAGGAGGAAGCTAAGGTGGGCAAACTTTTTTTTGGGAAGGTTTTGTGATGATTCACAGCCTGTGTGCAGAGGAGGGTATGGCCAACCATAGGGGTTGGACCTGGGCCAAATCCCTGCTGCACATAGCCAAGGGCCTTGGAGTTTGCCATCCAAGGGGTTTCAGTGTTGGGTCTGCTCAGCCCACCTCCACAATCCACAGACAAAGGCCATACATAGCTGGAGTTGATAGTTCACGCGGATTGGGCACAGCCAGGTCATGTTGCAAACCACCCTCTGCGCCCACCTGAAGGCCATGTGCAGTAGGTGAGTTACCTAATATGATCAAAGGCTAAAGTGACATTATAGTTAGGTATGGCAATAAAATCTTACTCTACATGAAAAAAAAGAATTCACCCCAAAAAAAAACAAAGGTTAAACAGATGTTACAGTTAGGTATGCTAATAACCTCTTAGTTTACGTTTGAAAAATCCTAGAAATTCACTGATCAAAACAAAGGTTAAAGTGCACTAATGTGACATCACAAATTGCATCATTAATGACTACTGCTGAATGGTCCAGGCAGGGCCGGCTTTAGCTCTGGTGGCGCCCAGTGTGACAATCTTTTTTGTGCCCCCACTACCACCTCCTCGAATTCCCTCACTACCACCTGGCAAAAGGGCCCTCAGTTCTCCATAGCCCCCTTCCCTCATGCATTTTATTTGTTTTAAAGTGCTGGTGAAGGTTGGTTTTACTAATCCAATGAGCCTTCCACATAAAATACAAATTTGCTCTTTGCAGCAGTCACATTACCCTCTGCGCTACTTCATGGTGAGTCAAAAGTGCCACTAGACAAACTCGATCTCGCTCTCTCTAGCAGGAACATTAATCACAAGTGTTACCCTCACATTTTTATTGCTTCTTGAAGGCTGGAAACACAAGGAATTCTGCAGCAGGTGCTTTTAAATCACACGTTTTGTTAATTATTGCTAATCACAGCGCCCCCCTGAGGTCATCGCCCCCACCATCCAGGTCAGCACCCGGTGTGGCCACACCGGTCGCACTGCCCTAAAGCCAGCCCTGAGACCAGGGTAAATAACATGTCACTTTTTCAGTTATGGAACAGAGGTCATCTACAGTAGCTACAAAATGCCAGCTCTGTACCCTAATATCGGTGTCATCTATTCTGAAATAGAACAAAAACGAAGATCTGCAAGAAACAGATCAGCTAGTGTGAAATTAACATGATTTTCCATAAATTGGAGAAAAGGCAGCTGGATTATTGGATAAGGTATCTTGTGGATTAGCTTTTCTGGAAGGATTATGGCCACTGACTTTTCAGGGCTTGTTGAAGAGTGCCAGATAAGAAAGAGAAGTTGCAGTTGTTATTGACCTTGGGAACAATTAAACGAGCAAGGGCTTTGAGAATTGGGACTGAACAGCAGTCACCCAGAGAACCATATTCAAGGGGACGACTGTAGCTTCACTTTGCCAGACTCTAAAATAGTGGGAAGATCAAGGATTATGATAGTTGGGTGATGCCTACACAGAATAATGGGATCTTATCCATCTGTAAATTGTTCTCTTTGGTGGCTACCTTGATAGAGACAGTAGCAGCAAATGTGTCACAAATTTCCTCGGAAAGAGAACGAGTGTTGACAGAAGAGGGGAGTTCAAGATCTCATTGGCAATTTTGAAAAGATGTCAATTGTAGTAAAGCTGTTGTGACTATAAACAAAATAGTCAACAATGGAATAGATAAGAGTAGAAGCAAAGTGTGTGGAGAATGCATCTTCAAATGCATGGATAGAGGTATTGTTTATGTTTTTGGATAACGTCTGCATGAGTGTATAGAGGGAGGGCATAAAACCTAAGGGATTACTGTAGATAAAATTATTTGGGTGCTGAATCAAACGCATTTATATTAAAAGAGAGAAAACATGGGTATTGACTGAAACTCTCAAAAAGATATATTAGTCTGTATGTGTTTAAGGAAACTTTAATAACATCTATGATGTAGCCATAAAAAGAGAAATTGAATTAAAGAGGGTGAAACATAAGGTGGAAGTGAATGTTTTGTTTGGAAGAACAAGAAATGGAAAAAGACTAGTAATCAATAGATGGGCAAGTGTACAGATAGATATGAAGGAGGATAAATGTAAATTGAAGATGCCAAAGAATACAGCTAATTCCTTGCTTAGTTGATCAACCCTATTCATTACCTCCGTCCTGGATGGTATGTAGCAGATACACCTGATCATGGTGTGAAATGTGGAGTCATGAGGGAGGGAAATATACATGACAAGATGGCTAGAGATGTCACAGTGATCTTGGATTACTGAAGCCATCTCGCTATGCACCAAGGAAAACCTACATGAAATGTTTACAAGTAGAAATACATTTTCTTTTTTTGCACAGAAAGATTGTGAGTTAATACGTAGTGTATAGTCTGCAGTGTTAATAGCATGCTTCTTTACGACTTAACAGGTTAGAGTATGGCAGATGGGATACTCTATCAAACAGATGTTCCGTCTGCTTATTAAACATGACCCAGCTCTTTGATTATGCCTGACACAACAAAATAGCACATTAGCACAGACAACAAAATAGTTATGTTGGTTCTGTCAGTAGCGAAGAGAATTCAGGAAAACCAGTCAGAAAGAAAAAAAGAAAAAGAAAACACACAGCCAGGAAGGAAATTACTGCATTAAGCATGTATCATTTTCAAAGTACATGAAGCTGTTTATGTACATTGCACTAAAGGTTGCTCCAAATGTGCAGAAATATGGCAAAAGTGCTCAGGCAGAGTGAAAAGTAGGGCTACTGGATACACAAAATACAATAAAAAGGTGAACATTTGCTGTGCTCAAGCGGCCTACCAGCTGTCTGCCAGGTATATTTCAATCCACAACAATCATCATATAGGGCAACTGGACGGTTAGCCTTAGAAGTGCAATGGGAGAATTAGGCCTTAGTAAAGACAATTAGAGAGCATCAACATTTCAACCAAATGTGTTACAGTTATTTAGAACCTTCAGAGAGTGTCTTCATAAAGATGCGAAGGAGGGGCAACCTGTGTAATGATAGCAGTGAGTAGCTGAAAGCGGGCCACACCTGGTGTGTTTGTTAAAAGAAGAAAGAAAAGAGAACAAAGTAGGTGCCTGAATAATGCAAAAGCTCACATTGAGTAGCTTGAAAAAAATGTTTCATGGAGGAGTTCCCATGGAGTTACTTAGGGGCAGGCCTGCTCGTCTCAACGCTATTCTGGATATTCAATGGACTACATCTGTGTCAGGCTACCCACACATGGAATACATAAGGAAAGAGTGGATGCCAATTACACACTCAACGATGAGCACAAAGCTCCACTTGCAAGAAAAAATGTGGAGGCCCTTCCAAAGAATTATAACAATGGGCTGAAAGTGGGAAAGAAGCCTAGTACATTTTTGACACAAATGACAACAATTTAAGATTTGTCCCAAGGTAAATTTAAGGCAGTGGAAACCTTGGAGCGGACCAGGAAACACCTACCAATAGTTAGTAAATGAAGAACATGCCCTTACAGTTGAATTAGCTAGAATAGACTGTAAAAAGACAAATCAGAGGGAGCACAATGGACAAAGAACTTGGTTTGTCCAAACACGTGGTAATAACTCCCCACACTGTGGGCAGGGAAACAGGAAAAAAAAAAGCTTGACACCTGTAACTGCTCTGCTGATGCTGCAGAAGATGGCTAAGTAGAGGGCGTTCTCTTTCCAGGAGATAACAAGCATTGGCAATGGAATGGGTCTCGCTTATGCTCGAGTTAGAGCTAATAGAGTTGTAAATTCCTAACTGGCCACAAGAAAGCCAATTCAAAGTGCCACAGCTGCCATGAGCGTGAGCGCAAAGGAGAGACAGAAAAAGAAAAGGAAGTTTGCTTGCAGCCAAACGTATCAGCAAATGTGCAATTATCCCTGTTACATTGTCAATTGTCAAGGCAGTAACCAAACTGCCCCAAGGAGGACAAACATAAAGCATTTATCAATGATAACAAAGGATTTTTGAAAGGCAAGCCCATGAATGAGTGATAGTGATGGGTGTGCGGTGGGTGTGGTTAAAAGCCCTCAGATAGATTACAACACGTCAGAGCGCTTGCACACTCCACCCAAAAAGCCAAAGGGGCAGGGCAGCAAGGGGGTAGAATCAGGCCAGGCAGGGCAGAGTAAGAAGGGATGAATTTAGTGACCTCCAATCTAACAGCTGTCATCTGGAAGTACACATACATTATTATTATAAACTCTCACCAAAAAACAGACGCATACAAATTCAGTATTAAAGCTGCATAGGCATATTGTATTAGTTTTACATGGGCCACATTTTGCAAACCCCAAATAGATCGACGTTGCCAGCAAGGTGAACAAAAAGGGATTCACATTCACAAAGAATGCACCCAGTGCAGACCAGCGAAGCTCAGATGAGTAACCATAGTTGTCTGAAAGCAGAACATCTACAAATATTTTGCACTGTTTTACTATCTCCTTGCACTGGCAAACCATGTGTGCCTTGCACCAACACACACGTTTTTGCACCATAATGCAGTGATGTGTTCGTGATGTCTGGGATAGGTTTTGTACTTGAAGTGGATCCTTCTATTAGAAAATATTATACTTTGACATAGTTTAACACATTTAGAACGTTGAATTGAAATTTAGAAACGTTTTAAGTTTTTAAAAAATAAAACTTTTCTCTAACCTTATACCCTCCTCAAGGAGATGTACATTTTTGGTGCATATCCCTGTCTACCAATGTAAGGAGGTAGGTATTTACATCAAACCCCATTTTTTGGCTCCATGGTAACACCCGTGTACCACCCATGATTCTCCACCTTGAAGCAAAGAATTGCAAGGTAGCACATATTACTACTTTGTGTTACTTTGCAGCAACTTTTCAGCGCAAAACATGTTTTGCACTGAAAAGCAAATTCTAAAATCAATGCTTTGTTTGGGCTTACATCAAAATGATGGAAACCTAGTTGAAAGAGTTGATTGAATTTGGCCCCAAATGCATTCATGGCTCGTAGGGATTACAAGGGGTGGGGCAGCATGTGAGGGGCGGGATTGAGAGAGGAGGACATAAAAAAAAACTACCTTTGCGCCGCCCCCCGATCCTCTGTCGTATCTCGCACACTGATAGGGCACGAATAAGCAGCAGCTCAGCTTTCCTCACAAGCAGAACAGATACAGAGAGGAAATGAAATTCAAACTTACCTGATACAGTGGTATGGCAGGGCCTGCTTGCTTACATTAAAATGAAAGGGAAATACAAGAAACACCATCGAAAACATGGGCTGATCATAGAGGCAGAGATCCATCGACCCTCTGTGCTCTAGGGGGTGCAATTTCGCCTCACCTAGCACTTACCGGTGATATTTCCGTAAAATCAGTGCTGCCCCCTGACCAGTGCCTGCTCACTAGACTACTGCATTACCAAAAGGAATACTTGATAAACCCCTGCAGCAGCAGTTTGAATGGCCAGATTTCCAAATGCGGAGGCTATCAGAATAAAAATGCACTTGTTTTAAAGTCACCTAACAATATCGCTATTTGAAAATACAGTAAATATAATAGAAAACAAGCATTTGCAATGCAATAAGTCTCACATAGTTCGAACAAGTTGTCATCTTTCAAAAACAGCGCACACAAGCAAAAAAAAAAAGAAAACATGAGAAGAAACAGAGAAAAGACGACTTGGTAAAATAAAATAAAGTTAGCTTTAAAAAAATAAAAACTTTGCAATTGTGTGCCTGCTGGGCACATTTTTGCCAGTCTCAAACAAGCTGCCTGTTTGCGGGGCAGTCAAAGTTAAAAACAATAACAAATAGTACCTTGATCAGTCGGGAGCAGAGGAAGGGCACTAATTAAGTTGCATCAATTAGTACTATGCCATATGTAGCAAATTATGAGACTTTAAAGAAGAGTGCAACACAAACCAACAAATGTTGAGCAATGGGGGATCCAAGCCCTTTACTGAACACAACAGTGTCTTGCATACGAGGCGCAAGCACATGCACTCGCAGGCTTGACGCTAAAAAGGATTCCCCCACACTGCACAATGTGTATGCCAGCGCAGTGGGGGAATTGCCTTATTCCAAGATGGCTCAGTACTCAAGGTGCATTCTAACCCTAAAAACAAGATTGCGATTGTTAGGCCTGACAGCCTTAGGGTGGTCATCCCTCAAATTTTTGCCTGCCTCCACCTTTCTGACTGTTTTTTACTGGTTTTAGGATTCTGCGCACTTTACCACTGCTAACTAGTGCAAAAGTGCATATGTTCTTTCCCTTAAATATGGTAACATTGGCTCATACCCAATTGGCATATTTAATTTTCTTATAAGTCCCTGGTAAAGTGTACTACATGTGCTTAGGGCCTGTAAATTCACTATTGCTAGTGGCCCTGCAGCACTGGTTGTGCCACCCAAATAAGTAGCCCTTTAACCATGTTTCAGGCCTGCCATTGCAGGGTCTGGGTATGCAGTTACACTGCCACCTCGACTTGGCATTTAAAAGTACTTGCCAAGCCTCAAACTCCCTTTTTTCAACATATAAGCCACCCCTAAGGAAGGCCTTATGTAACCCATAGAGCCGTGTGCTATGTAGGTAAAAGACAGGACATGCACTTGTGTGTTTTATATGTCCTGGTAGGGAAAACTCCTTAATTTGTTTCCCACTATTGTGAGGCCTGCTCCTTTCATAGGATAGCCTATGGGCTACCCTCTTATACTGTTTGAGTGGTAGATTCTGATCAGAAAGGTGTAACCAGGTCATATCTATTATGGCCAGAATGGTAATAGAAAATCCTGCTTATTGGTGAGGTTGGATTTTGTATTACTATTTTAGAAATGCCAATTTTAGAAAGTGAGCATTTCTATGCTCCTAAAATCCATCCATGCCTTACAGCCTGCCTCCTGTTGTTTGAAGTCTCAGGGACATTAAAGACTCCACTTTGCCAGCACCTGGAGTCTCTGGAGAGACTCCTATTCTGCCCTGTGGTGCCCGTCCAGTTCCTGGGACCATGAAAGGAGAAGCTGGCACCCTAAAGACAAGGAAATCTATGCACAGTGCGCCGTGCAGGGAAAAGATCGACGAAACGCCGATCTGCCACTGAAGAAACGATGCGCCGCCGGCTCCGCAGCTGAGAATCGACACTCGCAGGAAACGCGACTGAAGCATCGACACATGGAGCAGGAGAAACGGCGAGCAGCATCGCTGACGGAGGCAAGCTCTAAATCAAGCCATTGGAGATTTCTTTTCAAGATGGAAGGCACCCAAAGTCCAGCTGATGGAGGCTGAGAGATCACAACCCGCAATGCCGGGTTTTCGGATCATCGTGCGGCTGGATATCCGACTCAAATACTGCTGGGCGTGGAAAAACAACGCAAGGCCTGCCTGGACCCGAGAGTGCTGACCGGATCGACGCACCACTCTCCTGCAGAGAGAAGAAACAATGAGCTCCGACCCGGCGAAAGGAGAAGCGACACAAGGTCCCCCTCGTGAGTGGAATCAACGCATCGCAAGCCCTTTTTGACGCACACTCGCCCGTGCAGGGTTATTTTTGACACATCCAAGGTACTTTTACATGCTGACGCACTTGGATTTCTGGCTGGCGGTGGGGCAGGACCTGAGTCACTTTAAACTTTGACGGCGCTCCCGCTTCGGGGGACGTGCTTGGATTTCCGGCTGGTGGTGGGGCAGGACCTGAGCCCCTTTAAACTTTGACGGCGCTCCCGCTTCGCGGAACGCGGTTGGATTTCCGGCTGGTGGTGGGGCGGGACCTGAGCCCTTTTAATCTTTGACGGCGCTCCCGCTTCCCGGGATGCGCTTGGATATCCGGCTGGCTGTGGGGCGGGACCTGAGCCCCTTTAAACTTTGATGTGTTCCCGCTTTGCGGAATGCGTGCGGGCGGTGCCCGGGCGAAACCTGGGCCAAGGGCGGGCCCTTCCTTCACCAATCATCGACTGGAAGAGGCTGGATCCAGAGAACGTGTGTTTACCAGGAAACTCGTTTAAAGGTACCTGCACTCTGTTAGGGGGGCTCCTTGTTCTAGGATTTATTGTGCGTCCTTGGGAGGAATTTAATATTGCGTGGACTCCTATTAGGACAAGGGTGGGCCCGTTTGAGGCTGGGCTACCCCCCCTTTTTTTGGGGGGCTTTAATACAAATCATTAACGAGAGTTCAGATTTGAGGTGAACACGTTAAGGATACAAGGACAGAAGGTACTGTTGTTGTCTTTCCTTTTCTAGGATGTGTGTGTGAATATTATACAATATGGGGAAAAGAAATATCATTCTTCAAAAGGGGGAATGTGGGCTGGGCTCTTCAGTCAAACCTTCCATTACCAGTTATTTATCCTCTGTAATTGGGGCTATTGAATCTGAACTGGAGCAAGTAGAAGAAAGGATTGGGGCTGTACAAAAATCTGCTCAGCAGCCGCCTCTGGAGCCTTCTGTTCATATAATTACTAATCCAAAGGTCAGGTCATTTTCGCTGGTTTCGTCTACCAATATTACACAGTCTCTTCACTGTGATATGCCTCCACAAGATTTAATTAAAACCCCTGATTTAAGTGTTAATTCATCTTTGGAATGCTCTCAGGCAGATTCCCCCCCACTGAAGTATAGGAGAGCGGGTAAAAGGTCCAAGAATATAAAAAAGGTTTCGAGCCCTAAAAAGAGAACTCATATTCCACCGGCAATAAGTGCCAATGAATCAGTTGTTTTGGTTTCCACCAATGAATACTCTATGAACAAGGATGCTCCTAGTGATTTCACCGGCACAATAGATTCCATACTTAAATCCTTTTGTGTAACTTTAGAGGAGAAACTTATTACTATGATAACCAAAAGCCTTGATTGTTTTTGTAATAATGTGATTAGCACTCTTTCCCAGTCACTTAATTTAGGATTATCAAGTGTAGGAAATGTTCATAGTCATGAAGTGGTAAAAAAAGATTATTTATCACCTATATTTTCATCTCAAGGATCTGGTATACCCTCGGCCAATTCCTTGGTCACTCTTGGTCAAGTTAATATTGCAAATGATTTTCCTCAAGAAAAGTCTAAGGAAGTTCAATCCTCCAGGCCAAACCTTCCCCCATTTAAAAAAATCTATAATTCTCGCAGAATTACTGCATTTACCTCCTGATTGTATTCCATATGTTTTGGCGTTAACAAATGTGCCTCTTTTGGATAGTAACAAAAAAGAAGATACACAAGCCTTAATTAGGAAGTCTGCTCACTGGCTGAAATCTAAATTTAAATTTAATGATCACCCAAACAACAAGATCCTTATGGCGCATAGAGTAAAGTGGGTTGGTTACTTAAGAAAAACGGATGAAGGAGACTGTGTCGTAATTAATTTTGCTAATCCCTGTTCAGTTGACTATTTACTGGCTAACTCTGATCATTGTAATAGGTCAGAAAATGGGATTCAAATACATTCACTGTGCCATTTTTATGATCATTCTCTTTTACCACAACGTTCTACTGTTGAACCTAGTAATCACAGTCTGGTCTCAGTTAGGTCACATTTTCAGGCAAATGTTCCTACTAGTAATCGCTTCCTGGCTCTTAATTCTCTTGACGAGAATGATTGTCTCACGGTTACCGTAAGCCCGGGTTCCAAAAATACGGCAAGATTAATGGCTGATGATGATCATGATAATTTTATACAGGAAGAAAGTGAGATTTGATTTGATACTTCCCCTTTTTAAAAAATCGACAAATCGGCATTATGTCTAGGATCCAAACCCATAACTCTGATCAGTTGGAACATTGCAGGGCTTCGGTCTAAAATAAATAATTTGGATTGGACGAGTTTTATATCATCTTTTGACATAATTTGTTTACAGGAGACTTGGTCAAAAGATACGTTTCTCTTGGATGGGTACACATCTTTTTATCAACCGGCATTAACTTCTTCAAAGGGATGGGCACGAGGAGGTCGTTTAGTTCTTGTACCTCTACAACTTCCACTATTGAATGTGTCTTTAATCTGGTCCGCACCTTATTTCATGATTGTTTTATTATCTATTAGGGGATGTAAAGGTATTTTGATTTAAAAATTTTAAACAACGTTCCGCGTGGTCTCCTTAAGGGAAACCTAGAGGACGTCGTTGATTTTATTGATTCATCTACCGTACTGCAGGATGAAGATTTAGTTGTCTCATGGGTTGGTGATTTTAATACTCCCCTATGCAGTCAGAAACCCCCAGAACTATGTGCCACTCTAACCGAGGGCAGAGAGTCGCTAACCCATTTTATTCATTCAATTGAAGGAGAAGCTTTGAATTTCTTCCTATGTAAGTTTGATCTGGTTCATGTAATGGAGAAAGCGGCATTAGATACCTTAAATATCCCTACTTTTACAGGGAATTCGAAGGGGAGTATTGTTGATTTTATTCTTATTGGTTCCCCAGATTATAATTTAATATGTGATTTTAAAATAATTCCTCACTGTGCTAGTGACCATAATCCCTTATGTATTAAACTGGACTTAAACATTAATCAAGCCCTTAAGGATAAGGGATCAAGAAGAAATACCACTTTCCACACAAACTTTGGCCTACGCCTGAAATGGGACAAAATAAATCCAATGACATTTAATCAGGAAATTATAAGATCTAGGTTAGATTCTATAAATATTTGTCTGTCCCAGCAGCTAGACCCTGATCATATAGTCCAAGAATTTGAACTTTTAAGTAACGTTATCTCGCATGCCTTGGTGGCGGATAGACCTCCCAAGGGTCCAGACGCCCATAGATGGTTTGATTCCGCGTGTTCAACTGCCCATAAAAAATTAAAAGAGGTCCTTAAAATAGTTCCTCCTTCTTATTATTTAATTAAATTAGTTAGGGCCGAGTATAAGGCCACTTTGGATAAAAGGAAATTAGAAATAAGGACTAAGGCATGGGAAGAGCTATTTGCTGCCTCTGATATGAAGGACACTTCAAAATTTTGGAAGGTGGTAAATCACTCATATTTTTCGGGTGATGATTGTCTTATTGCAGAGGATGTATGGATGAACCATTTTAGGAAAGTTTTTCACTCAGATCAAGATGATAAATTATATCTTGATTAAGGAGGATAACATCACTAATCAGATTACGATAGACTCTTATACAAATGCCCTAGATATTTCATTTGATCTTCATGAGGTCCTTGGAACCATTAATCGATCAAGGCAGGGGAAGGCCCCTGGCCCCTGGCCCTGATGGGGTTCCTGTTGATATTTTTAAATCAATGCCTGATCTTTGGGGCCCCTAGTCACAAATGTGCTGAGAAGCGTTGTTAAAAGTAATATCCCCTCCTCATGGAAATTGTCTATTATTATTCCTATATTCAAAAAGGGCAATAGACAGGATCCTTCCTGTTATAGACCAATATCTCTTATTGATTCTACGGCCAAGATTCTGGGCAATGTGATTTTATCTTGCTTGGAGGACTGGGTGACAGAGGCACAGATTTTATCTCCAATTCAATTTGGTTTTAGACCTGGTTTAGGCACAGTTGAGCAAATATTAAACTTGCACCTCATACTTAGTAAATATGTAACTGCCAAAAAGGAGTCCATTCATATGGCATTTATTGATTTAACTAGCACTTTTGATTTGGTAAATAGGGAACCCTGGGGTGTGATGCGACTCTACTGGAGCTCATAAAGCACCTACATATGGATTTAAAGGTGTCAGTTCAGTTTGGCCCATCTGGTCAGAGAACCTCCACCATTTCCTCAACTAGGGGAGTAAGGCAGAGATGTATCTTAGCCCCTTTTCTTTTTTTCATATATAAATGGGCTTTACGATTTTTTGATAAAATACGGGAAGGATGTACCAAAGATGGGCCAGAGATTGCTTCCAGTTTTGTTCAATGCAGATGATGCTGTACTAATTGCTCGCACTGCAAATGGTTTACAAGGCCCGTTGGACCTTTTTTTTAAATTTATGCTGGACCTTGATTTGAATGTTAACTATTTTAAGACATTTGTTATGACATGTGGCCTTCGAAATACTAAGTCTAACAATTTACTATGGGGGGGCAATATTCTTAATAAGGTGAAAATGTTTTGTTATTTAGGTATACATGTGAGTTCTTCCAATGTATGGAATGCTCACCTTAATTTTAAGACCCAGCAAATGGCCAGGAACATCGAAGCAATTTTCCGCTTTACTCATAAACTGGGCCATAGACCTTCTTCTCAGATTATAACGCTCTATAACTCTAACTGTGTTTCAGCAGCCCTATATGGGGCAGGTGTTTGGGGCTACACCAAAGTACCCACTCTCCAATGTGTTGAAAATAAATGTATGCGTAGGTTATTGATGGTACCCAAGTGTATAGCAAACATCCTTAGCCACGAGGAGGTGGGCCAATGCTTCTTCGAGGACACAGTCTCTATTGCCCTTCTCTTGCCATGGATTAGATGTTGGACGAATCCAGCGGGAAGTCTTGTGCAGGACTGTATTACTGAATGTTCACAGTTGGCTAATTCAAATAGGATTCCCTGGCTTTCGTATTTGTGAACATCCTTTGAAAAGCTGGGGCTTAGGTATATGTTTGAAGAACCTCAATCGCTAACCACAAATGCAAGGTCTCTGCTTAAATTACATCACTCTGAGCATATTTCTGATTTAAGACTTTATAGTTCTCTGAAACTGAAATCTTTTGATTCCTATACTCAGATTGTTATGGCCTTATACATGGAACCCTATTTGACTTGGTTCTCATTTTCAAAAATATATTCTCTTTTAACTTTATTTAGATTGAATTTGATCCATTTTAAGGTGGCCTTTCCTAATCAGTGTATTTGGCAAAAAGATCTACCACTGTGCCCTTGTGATGCTAGATCAAAGCAGAGTACTTCCCATTTTTTTCTTTTTTGTTCTCTTTATGGTACCCCTAGAAATGTTTTTATTTTACCTGTTTTACGTAAATTAAGACCCATCAACTATAAGGAAGCTCTGATATATTTTCAGAAATTGCCAGAAATTCAAATTTGTTATTATGTATTACATTTTATTAGATCCTCCATTGCTATCAGGAATCGGTATTAACATTTTGTAAATTATTTACGTTATCTCCCATATTTTTGTTTACATTTTATATGTTGTTTATAACAGTCTTTGTGATTTTATATGGAGCGAGGATTTTTATTATAATTGTAGGTTATTCAAAATGTTGGTATTAAATTTTATTGTATTTTGATATCAGCAAACGTTTTGATAAGAATTATTGTAAATTTGTATATTTTTAAGTGGCATCAAAATCATACTTAGTATATTTCTGTCCTGTTTGTGAAAGGGGAATTTGGATTAGATGAATTTGGGCTGTTTAGGTAATTTATTTATGTTATGGTATTTGAGTTGTGTTTTTAAATTATTTTTCATCCTATAGTCCTGTTTTTAAGATATGTGATTTTGTTTGCACTTTTATGGCAATTGCCGAATAAAGATCTTTGAGTGACTGACTGACTACACGCTGACAGCGTTAGTGTGTGTTTAAAACTACTTCAAGACTCTTTTTGATTTTTAATTGATAACTTGACTTTTGTATTGTGGATTTTTGTTGTTTGTGTCTTGTTTTGTTTCTTGCGCTCTGAAGTTAAGCCTACTGCTCTGCCAAGCTACCAAGGGGGTAAGCAGGGGTTAGCTGAGGATGATTCTCTTTTACCCTGACTAGAGTGAGGGTCCTTGCTTGAACAGGGGGTAACCTGACTGTCAACCAAAGACCCCATTTCTAACAGTGTTATTTTCAAATACAACTTAAAAAGATTTTTGCCTGGATTTTCATTGTTTGGTATTTTATCTTTATTACTCTTTTGGTGCTGCATAACTACTTTACGCAGTTACGGCTGTCTGCTATCTTCCATAGCTATCAGGGACTGAGCTCAGGTCAATTTAGTGAAGATACTGTTCACCCTGACAAGTTAATGTTGTTATTCCTTGAAGTGAGTAAGCACCCATCACTAATGATAATCCACTATTTTACAGGAATCAATTGTACTAGATTGTATTTTGGATTGTCGAACTTATGTAACATTGCTATTTTTATACCCAAATGTAGCTTGCTTTAAATATCACATTTTTCTTTCAGATGGGTGACAAAAAATGATCCAGTGTCTTTTAGATTATTTTCCCATGCGGATATTAGTGCTCAGATGTTTGCATGTTTTTTTTAAGCCATCTCAAAATGTGGCTGGCACATAGAGATTTAAACCTCCACAAAGAAGTGAGTTTTCACTCAGATGTGAGAACACTGAGCCATATATTCATGCATTGGTATCGCTTCTGGAAGTTCATGCTTGTCTGTGATGGCCAGTTATGTGCCTGCTTTGAAGATTTTTTTACTGCATTCAAAACTGATGACCGTTATCTTATTCAGAAAAAGTTGTCTCTGTGGCACAGCATCTAGTATGGTGTACTGGCAAAAAGTTTCACAGCTCCTTCTATGACTCTTCATCAAATCATTCTTATTCTCATCCTCTCTCTCTTGCTCTCTCTCTTCTGTAGCAATAAACTTCAGGGAGAGCTCAAATGAATAAAAGATGCGCCTTCCAATGGCTTCAGCCCTTTAGTGTGTCCTGAGCACATCATGATGCAGCCCCCTTCCCAGACTATTTTCCCTTGCCCTTCACACACGGCACCACACCCATCCCTACACCCATGTCACCAGCTCAGGTGACCGGCAAAGAAAAGGGAGCTTGGTGCACATGACCTCACTACAGCTGTTCCCAATAAATCTTTCTCTGCATTGTCCTTTCACTGCCATGTGGGCCTTTTGCCCAATACATCACACGTCCAATTTGGAAATACCTGATGAGATAAAATGCCCAGCCAGACTCTAAGGGGCATATTTATACTCTGTTTGCGCTGGATTTGCGTTGTTTTTTTTTACGCAAATCCGACGCAAAGCTAACTCCATATTTATACCTTGGCGTTAGACCCGTCTAGCGCCAAAGATCTTGGAGTTTGCGTCATTTTTTAGCGTGGACACCTACCTTGCGTTAATGATATGCAAGGTAGGCGTTCCCTTCTAAAAAATGACTCTAAGGCATGTGCGCCTTATTTAAACTCCCGTGCAAAAATGACGCACGGGAGTGGGCGGGCCTGAAAAAATGACGTCCAGACGTTTTTGCGTCATTTTTTAACGCCTGGTCAGGGCAGGCGTTAAGGGACCTGTGGGCTCGGAAGGAGCCCAGAGGTGCCCTCCCATGCCCCCAGGGACATCCCCTGCCACCCTTGCCCACCCCAGGAGGACGCCCAAGGATGGACGGACCCATCCCAGGGAACTTAAGGTAAGTTCAGGTAAGTATTTTTTTTTTGTGGCATAGGGGGGCCTGATTTGTGCCCCCCTACATGCCACTATGCCCAATGACCATGCCCAGGGGACATAAGGCCCCTGGGCATGGCCATTGGGCAAGGGGGCATGACTCCTGTCTGTGCTAAGACAGGAGTCATTTCAATGGGAGTTGGGAGTAAAAAAAAATGGCGCAAATCGGGTTGAGGCCGATATTTTGCCTCAGACCTGACTTGCCCCATTTTTTGACTCCCAAGGTCCATTGTCCCCTACGCCGGCGCTGCCTGGTGTGGGTCATTTTTTTTGACGCACACCAGTCAGCTGCGCCGGCTAACGTCATTCAATAAATAAGGCGCCCGCATGGCGCTTTGGAATGGCGTTAGCCGGCGTTAAAATTTTTGCCGCACAACTGCTATACTCAAAAAGTATAAATATGGCCCTGAATGTATTTAGCTATGATGTTCCATACTGACTCATGGACCAAGGTTATGTTAAGGACGAAAGCATTTTATTCAAATGAGATTAACATTCAGAACTGATCGAACACAAGTATGTTTA
Organism: Pleurodeles waltl; assembly: GCF_031143425.1. Classification (NCBI taxonomy): domain Eukaryota; kingdom Metazoa; phylum Chordata; class Amphibia; order Caudata; family Salamandridae; genus Pleurodeles; species Pleurodeles waltl. Next base: position 162,807,896 of record NC_090450.1, on the reverse strand, counting down.
AGCACCTTTGTTATTTTTATTCTTAGCTGATACTTTTAAATATTGGGTATGCCCAAGGAGTTTTCCTCCTAAGATCTTAACTCTGTTTGTGAAGGTACGTCTTTATGCAGATGATTTGTTCATCTTTGGTCAAAATCTAAAATCCTTTAAAGATGATTAGACAAACAGGCTGTCTGTTGCACTTCTAATGACTCTATTGTTAACATAAAGGAAACACACGTAATGGTATTTGGACAAAACAGAACAGGGTGATAGGAGATGGCAGAAGAGAAATATCATCAGCAGACAGTTGCAAACCATTATTATTTGGGCTTAGATAATTGTTCTCAGTCATGAAAAAGCAGTGGGAAATGAGAAAGCTTCTGGCCTATTCTCTGATATCTCTTCCTTCGACAAACCTTTTTAGGAGTTCCGAGGTCTCAAGAACAATCTATATAAATACATAGTCACCAAAGGTGAAGAAAAGCGTTAAATCAGACAAGAGTCTGAGTTGCAGCAACACAAAAGTTGGGGGACAGAATCTAATGGTTAGTATACAAGTTGCGATCCTCTTATCTAATCCTTTAAAAAATAATTCCGTCTGAATTTCCTAACTAAGCTACATGAGAATTCCTAATTATCTCAGGAAATATAGAAAGATGAGAATAATTGGAAAGTATCAGCATAACAGAAACCTCAGTAGAAGTTCTGATAGAGAATTATGCATAGCATTAAGCCACTCAACCAGATTAAGAATAGAAAGGCATAGACCCCTCTAAGTGTCAGTCTCAGGGCCATCTGCTCTAGTCAACGGTGTTAATGGGTCTGCTGCTGTCTTAGTAAATGAATACCAATTTAGATTTTGAAGAACCTCCGTCATCAACAACAGTAGTTCTCTTTTTTCCATACCTAGTTAGAAATTAGACTTTTATCCCACAAAACAAATATTGGGATGACCTTGGATATCTCTCAGATTCTGGTGCAAATAGGGGAGTCTTTCTTTTCCAGTTCATTGGCGCTTCATTTCCTTGCCAACATATCCTCCCATTCCCCACTAACTCCAATACACAACATACCTTTCATTAACTTTAGACTTATGCAGATGCACCCGCAGAAAAAGAATAATACAGAGCAAACAAAATTCATCATTGAAGGTTAAATATAGGAAAACAACATTTCAGGCATTCAATTGAGCTAACTTAGTAAAAGATTCAATGCACATTTGAGATACATAATTATACATGTATTTCTCTTCATAGATGTAACATTATTATGAATAACTGTAACTATACATCGTTCACTTATAATATCAAAATCTCTATACATGAATATAATACATACACATTATATTTCAACTGATTAAAGGCATTATTAAAACGTGCATACAAAATTATTAACTTTCAACTTGGGAGTGCACCTTGAATAATACAAATTTGATGCACCACTTGACTTTAGTGTCATTAAAACACACAATATATTTTTTGTTGATTGCAGTTTTGTGTCACTCCCGCAGAACATAATGGCGTAGCCAAGTTATGTGTTCTAGAGGTATAGCAACAAACCTCTTGAGAGCAACAAGGAGACTCATTTGGTTCAATGTTTCAACTGGGTACATTTTGGTTACTCCTTTAAGAAACAAAATCCCAATGATGTTCTATGGCTACCCTCTCAAAGTTTAAAACACTTTCTCTGCAAACCTAAAGTAATAAAATCTATCCTTTGATGCTGACAATTGAGGATGAACATATCTGCTTGGATAAAACCTTTGTGGAAAACATTTGCTATATGTCCAAAGTAAATTATCATTTTTAGAAACTACATTTCTGCAAACCATCATATGCACAAAATGGAATAATCATTCTGAAGTAGCCCTTGATGATTATTTAAATTGCCTGTCAGCATTTGGTGGTTCACCAAATGCATAATTAATTTGAGAGTACATTGGCTTTTAAGATGGAGCAGATTCCTAAAATATTGCAACTCCAAATATAAATAATAGTTATCATGCACTAATTTAAAAATATCAACTCTAGAACATCTGTAAATGTGTGTTTGGCAACTGGGGAAAGTTGCAGCAGTTCTGACGTGAACTTGGGCAACTTTAGCATGGACCCCAATAAAAAGGACTTTGATATTTCAACTAAGACAATATCCTATTGGATTAATCTTGAATCAGACTCTTTCCTCAATTTCAATGTCATTGGCATTGATGGGAAAACCACAATAGAGAGAGAAGATTAGGACTAGCATAAGTAAGAGGAATAAGTTCTGAAGAGAGTCCAGTGCTGCCTAATACTGGAATGAAATTGTTTTACATATTGATTGTATCCTCTCACAATGCGATTATGCCAAAATTAATGGGTAATGTACTAAGTATGGAAACAGTTTAATTGGTGCCTTTCTTAAGGATGTAATACATCATATTAAATAATAATGATGCACAAAGCAAGGGTAGAAGGTTACATTATAGAGCTTTTGAAAACAAATAGTACCTGAAATTGTTAGTCCTTGAATAGTGGATAGTATGGGAGTAGGCAACACCTCTGAACAACAGAAGGGATTAGACCTAGCAGGGGGAAACCACACTTCTTGGAAAATAACCATACTACAGGACAGAAATAACAGTACTTGAGAGGTCCTGAGTTATCTAGAATATGGACTGCTATTTTTAGGAAGGGAAGAAGTCACAAAAGCAAGCCAATTGAGGAAGGCCTATCAAAACTGGTTTTGCCTGCTCCAACTGTAGAGGTCATCGGCATGTTTGATCTTCTATCTATTCTCAATGCACACACTGCAAGAATGGATAATTTATACACATTTTACATCAAAACATTCGAATAAGCTCTCTACAATAGAAGGTTTAAAATGCACCCCCACTATTAAAAAGACAAGTGTAAATAACATAGGAACAGAAAAGGTCTAATGCTATAAATTAAAATGCCCTAAACTTCAGACGAGTGAGAGCCCACTCCTGATGAGGAAAACAAGTACAAACCTGCATAAAGCGACATTAAATTTCACAACTATCCCTGCAGAATAAAACACTCAGGAAAGAGAATTTCTTGAAGAGAATACAACTGTGATATGTTATTTCTACAATCTATTAACCCACCATCCTTTATCTGAGGTTGCGTCTAGATCCCTAGAATCCGGACTCAAGAACAACTTGTCCTGTGGGCATGTTTCAGAAATTGATCTATGTTATTACTCTGAGAAGCTTCTCATGATTGCTTAAATTGTGGAGATGTCTTAAACCTGCTTTACAATATTTTGGAGCTGTGCAACATAATGTGTACACAAATTAAACTGGTAGAATGTATTATAGCAAAACAGGACCTACATGATGACTGAACTAGGGTTATATTTATTTGGCTTACTGACACAAGTGAGATTCTTTCATTTTCTTATAGCTTTATGCCAATGTATGAGAATTGAACCAGAATATGATGCACTATACCCCAACTGTCTTCTCCCTTCTGTTTATCATGGTCACAGATTCCATTGGGTATTTAGAGATTTTTTTTTCCAAACGTTAATTACATACTATTGAGAACTGTTTACTTACAGAATAGATTATAACCTGGGCACAGGTGATATTTGGAGCCAGACACAATGATTGTGATTGCCTAATAGCCTGGATTATGAATATCTAGAGGGAGTTGAACCAAAAGAACAGCACTTTTTTCTGCTGTTTCATCAATGTTCCCCAGGTCTTTGAAACACTTGAAAAAGTGAGCCAGAGATAGAGAATGTATAGTCTGACGAAACAGTTGTGGAAAGCGGATGGTGGTCTTAGGAAGGGATCTCTCTCATTTCCTACTGTTTGATACTTACTATGCCATAAATGACAAAAAATCTGCAATCACGTATTTCCATCCAGCTGGTTTCCTATGTCACGTAACATTTCAAGGCTCATTAATTCATTACTTCAGCCTGTACCATCGGAAAGAACTTAAACCGAACAACTCGAATTCAACAACATGGTGTCCATCTTGTCATGCATGTAGAATCTTAGCATTCTAGTTGATCATTAGAAATCTGTGGTGAAGCTATAATGGAGCATGGGGAAATCAAAATAAATGACAGATTGCTGCAGCTGTTGAAAGTGCATTTTTCATTCAGTCTGTCACCCTTATTTCTCACACGGATGAGTAAGATATTTGAGAATGTATGAAAAATGTAGCATTATTTTAGTGTTCCAGAGTACTTTGTAGGGATGAGGAAGACAAAGTAGTAAAGCATTCATCTTTATTCAGTCCATCACACAATGCCCGTAACAACACCCCGCCCGATTCCCTCAAACTTCAACATTCCATAACTGCTTGTGGCATGCAGACAGAAACAAAAGGAAGGAAGGACAAGACAAGGAGGCAGACATATGGTGATGAACACACAATTCTAAATTTACATCAGCATAAAACATCTTTTTCCTCAGTTCATCAAATTGCTCCATTATATAGGCCTTGAAACAAATAGGGGGAGTGTTGGAAAGTGGTTTATTAGTACAGACAGGTAGGTACCTACACTTAGTTATAATACCAAAATCACAAATGTGGTTCAGTTATGGACTCAATAAATTAACCCTTGCTCAAACCTTGGTAGCTTGGCTCACAAGCATACAGGCATAACGTAGGAGATAGGTGTGTAAATCATTTATTAACAACAAGAGTTAATAAGTAAAACACGAAACACAATAAAAATCCACCACTGATTTATAAAATTAGGAAATATGTTTATCTTTATCTTTAAAATGACACCAAAATGACAAAAAAACAATATAGGGGACCGGAGACATTTGTTTTTAACAAATAAATCAAAAAATGTACTTTCTAGTGCCTAAAAACAAAAAATGCCAGCTTCAGCCATCTGGTCGCACATGACCGGGTCAAATTCAACATTTGAGGCCCACAGCGATGGAGCCGAAATCGGATAAGCTGAGCGGTAGGCCTCTGTCAAAATTTTACCTTTGTGCTTAGTCACTCTTTGCTTGTTTTTTACTTGACATCGAGTGGATCTCCTCAGCAAGCCAGCTTTCAAGGTGACGACCATGACTTGCTTCAGCGCAAGACTTTTGGGACGTCCTGGAGGTCCAGAGCTTTCAGCAAGATGAACTTCAAATCCAGTCCAGAAGTCGGTTCGAATTTGGCAGCTTGACTCCCTTATGGAACTTTTTCCTACAAATGCTCCAAATGTCTCCAAACTTTTGGATCCTCTTCTAGAAGGTTGTTTTGGGGTCTTGAAGGGTCCACAATACTAGACAAGGCTCCAGAAGCTTTGAGGTACTCCTTGGAGAGTTGGGACTGACTACACATTCCCAAAATGCACCTTATCAAACCCTTAAAGGTCTACTGGATGCTGGTCAGCTGGGCTCTCCTTGCAGGAGTTGATGCAGGGGGCTCTTGGTACCTGGTGCTTGCAGGGAGTCTACTCCTGGTTCTTTGAAGCAAGGCAAAGTCCTCTTTGTGGTAAAGTCCAGAGTGTGCAGCTGGTGCAGCCCTTTAGCATACATCACTTCTTGGTGCAGACCAGGGAGTCAGCAGGGCAGTCCTTCTTCTGTTTTTTTCCGGCAGGGACCTCAGTTTCTGGGAAACTCTACCACTTTTATCCAGCTTTCTGGGCTAGCAAGCTGGGGAGCCCAGACCAATCGTGTGAAGGGTGCCACTCTCTTTCTGATGACCGCTTTCTCAGTAGTCTGGCACATTTTTGTCCCATAAAAAACTGTTTCTTAAAAATCCAAAATGGAGAAAATTTCTTTAGGAGGATCAGGTCTGGCTAAGCCCACCCAAAGGAGTGGCTAACCTTTCCAATACACTGCCCTTCCAGACCCTCTCCTAATCTAATTAGAGAGGTTCCCACCTGACTGGAAGTGCAGGAAATGGGGGAGGTCTGATTTCTGTTTGAAGACCAGTTTGCCTACCCAATCCCATTCCTGCTCTGGCATCTGCTGCTGCAGTTTTCCTCACAACAGATGGTTCTTTTGTCTCAGCTCAGCTCACTTCACACTTAATCAGAGCAGCCTGGCCAGTCAGTCAAAGTTGACCAATCAGAAGAGGCTGCTAACCAGCTACCTTTAGGAAGTAACTTTTGGGAAGAGTTCTAAAACTCTTTCCCTGTAATAGTTATGACAACTGTAACATTTGGAACTTTAGACATATCTTAACTATTATTTTGACACTTTGAATCATAGCTTTAGCCCAGCTCACTCCTATCAAAATGTCAGCCCTAATTACGAGTTTGGCGGGTGGGTACACCCATACACCAAATTCCCTACAGGGTGGCTGTCACTGTAATGTCGACCTTCCTGCCAGACGCATTAAGACTTTTGTGCTAAGATGATTGGCGAAAACCAAGGTTTCTGCCCATCAGCCCATCAGCAAAGTGGTAACAGTATTGTCGTTGGCTCGTAATCGAGCTGGAGGAAATGCTGCTGCCAGCAGGGGCTACCAGCACCCTTGTAATGTACACTGTCTGCACGGAAGGTGCGGGGTAGGAGGACCCCTGCACTGTTCTGCCAGTTAAACCACCATGAAAAGGCTGGCAGAGAACCAGGTTGTACCACTGCCCTGGCTGATAGCAACTTGCACCCGTCGTCATACCATCAGGATCACCGATCCCGGCAGAAATGGCGGTATCCCGGCCAGGATCATAAGGTGGCAGTTGGACCACAACAGCAGTGGCGGTCTAGACCACCACCTAGTGTTTTTGTGGACTAGTGACTGCCATACAGTTAATTAGGCCCATAGACTTTATTTGTTTTAAATAAAGCCTTCCCATATGACCAATGTATGTAAAAAATAAGGTAGTTGAATATGGGCTTCATTTTATTTTAAAGGCAGCCTGCAAGGCAGGGTTGCCATTAAAATGACAGCAGTGCATCTATAAGTGCCTAAACTCAACTGGGGTCCATAAACCTACATGTCCTATATATTATGGACTGGTTGTCAGAGCCAATTATAATTATGCCTAATTACCATATACCTTTTAAGCAGAGCACTGGCACTGGGCCTGATTAACAGAATCCATGGCACAGTCAGAGTCAGTAACCAGCAGTGTCAGTCCAAAAAATGGGGGTGATCAGGGAAAGAAGGATGGCTTTCTCATAGGAAATGACAACATTTTTGGGACAAATATTGTCCAGGAGATTGGTTTTGTCATTTGATATAGAAGAGTTGATGGTCCACCCTTCACCGGTACTGATTCTGCTAACCTCCTCTTGCAAATTCCACTAGCATTGCCCATGTATTTCAGGCATTGCCTTGCCCTATCACTCTCCTGCGGGTTCAAGTGTGTTCACCACCACCTTTGACCCATTCCACCATCGACCATTATCAAGTACGATCATTGTGTCTTCAGTTTTTACTACCAGTCTGGGTTCACTATTTGTGATCATATCCAGTTGTTTCCTATGGTATTGTACAGTTACTTGGTCCCCAACAATCACATTGATCCATTGCACACTATTTCTAGCATCATAATTATCACACATTTTACGTTCACATTTTGAAACTGTGTCTCGCAATTGTCTCTCCTTCTCAGCTTTGCTCTTATCTTCCAATTTTTTCCCACATGATCAGCCAATAAGGTTGTAACCGGCTGATTGCTATTCTTCCCTTGAGCAACGCAGAGGGAATTTTGCCTGTAGTGTTATGAGGAGTGGTGCGGTATGACCACAACCTTTTTTTTAGGGCTTCTGGAACCGAGGTGTGTGATTTCAAAGCTATTTGGATGGTCTCTTTTATTGTGTGATAGGCTTGCTCAACTTGTCCCTTACTCTGGGGATGGTACAACAACGATCTTTTGTGCTCACACCATTAGTCATCAAGAAATTCACCATTTAAAGTGATATAAACTGTACCCCATTATCACTAACTAATTGGCATAACTCTTTTAAGAACTCAATCACTTTGATAGTGGTGTGCTGAGGCACACATGTTCTTCAATCCATTTGCTAAAGGGGTCAACTAAAACATTGGCATGGTTCATGTCAAGTGACAAAGTATTATGAGGCCAATGAAGTCAAGGCTGACCTTCATCTAGGGGACATTTGTGTACTGACATAACTTTGTCAGCACTGCTGCAATGGAACAACCCCTAATGTACTCAATATCACAGTGCATTGAAGGCCACCAATATCTCTCTCTTAATTGTTTTTTCGTTCCTGTCATGTCTGTCATGTCTCCGTAGCCATCATGGGCCAAGGCCATCAATTTATCTTTAAGGTTTTTGGGTGCTACAAGGGTGTCACCACATATTATGATATCACTTGCTATAGTGAATTCATCCTTTATTTTTCAAAAGGGTCTTACTAGCTCATCCAATACTTTCTTACCAAGTTATCCCTTCATTATGTTATGTTTCACCTCGGTAAGAGTATTGTTATTGTTAACTGATGTTATCCATTCACTCTTCATGATGGCTCCATTTGAGTCATCAGAGTGAAGCAGACCTTTTATGTCATCATCATCATCATCATCAGTATTATCACTATCTGACTCATACTCACATGGGGCATGTGATAAATAGTCTGCTAACACATTGATTCTTCCGGATCTATGTTCCATTTTGAGTTGGTACTTTTGTAACTTACATGCCAACTTAGCAATTCTTGGCGCAGTCCTGCCTGATCTGCTACCCTCTGAGATACAAGTGGTTTATGGTCTGTCCTTATTATGAATTCTTTTCCCAAAAGGAAACTTGAATGTGTTAACTGCACAGACACATGCTAAGATCTCACAATCAATTCATGAGCATTTGCTATCCAGTTGCCTTAAATTGGGTGAAGCAAAATCAATAGTATTCTCCACATACCTGCATTCTGACTCTAGACAGCACCCAAGTCTATCTCACTGGAGTCAGAAGTCATAATGCATGTTACATTTTTATCAAATTATCGTAATCAAACTGATTTTACATTCATCAATGCACACAAATTATATGTTTCTCTTTGTTAATTTGCACATTGGTTTCACCTTCAGTGCATATTTCTCTATGAATTTTGCACATTCATAAAAATAATAATAATTCTTCATTTGTGCATGGCACAGGTGATCCTCCAATAACTGCAATCATTAATGGTTTTTGGCCCGCATCATTCTTGTCTACTAAATGCCCATAGTACTCTACTGGTGTTTTGAAGACTTTGCATTTGGTTTTCTACAAAGTTAAACTACTACATCAAACCTTTTGTAAGATATGTTTCAGTAGTGATACATATTCTTCAACTGTTCAGCTGCAGATCATCTTGGAATGTTATAACTCCTTGCATGCTTGCAAATAATCCGTTCATCACACATTGGAAGACAGCAGTTGCTGAACACAACCTTAATGGTAGTTGCCAAAACTGCAAAGCACCTTCAGGATTGATAAATGCACTGTATTGCTTGGATTTGTCATCCAGTTGAATCTGGTGGTAGGCTGCACTGAAATCTAGGGTCATGAAAATCATGGTTTATCATTACCATTTGATTTATCAGTGACAGATGTTGGCAATCAGCTAGAATATTGTGATTAATTTGGTGAAGATAAATGCACAAGCGAATTGATCCATTTTTTCCCTAGTAATCATTATGGGTGATAAGCATTTGGATGCGTTAACCGGTTTTATCACTCCACTGTCACCAGTCCTCAAGTATAGCTTCACCTTGGTGCGAGCAGAGAGGGGTATGTTCCTCACATGTTGCCTATCTGTCAGTGAACCTTTTTTCAATAGCATTTGATGTTTGAAGTCTTTTAAGCAGTCTAATGTCTTGATAAACACTTCTTTGTACTCTTTCAGAATCATGTCTATACTATCTTCTTGGATGCTGAAAATGTATGGTGGTTGGCATGGATTTATTATCATTTTCAATTCTTGCTGTTCCAGTCACCCTAAAGTATTTACATTGTAGTTCACCACATATATTTATGTGGAAATGCATGTCCCTTTGATTGCCAAAATTCACATGGAACACCGCTTCAAATTTGAGTCTATAACCTCCGTCTGCACCAGGAATGATTCTGCTTGCTTCCGACAGTTCTTTCCTATGCAGATTGTTGCAAGTGTCTTTTGAAATTATGGAAATTGTCCCTGTGTTATCTAGGACACCAATGTCCTACCCATTAACCTGTACACAACATAGGGATGATTCTGCTTGTCTTCATTATTAATGATGACTATTAGCAAGACTAAATTTTCCATCATCTTATTCTTATTTGAGTCATTCTCTATCTCTTCCTCTTTCACTGTGTACACCTTATTGAGCTCCCTGAAATTACACACTTTCTAAAAATTTCCTTTTTTCAACATTCCTTGCATGTCCTGTTCATAACAGGGCAATTTTTGCTGGATGCTAGATGTGACATTGATCCACAGTGGTAACATGCCTATTTGGTCTCACAAGGCACAAATCCTCTGGTTTTGCCAACCTTGTTTGTGTTTATAATATCTTGCCATCTTTGCATATAAGATTGACTTTGGTCTGAAGACTATCCGGTTTGCAAAATAATTTCACACCTTTTGCTGATCCTTCAATGCTTTTGATGATTTAAATCACCTTTTCCAGGCTAGGGTTTCTGTGACACAGTAGTTTTCCCAGTGCTTTCACATACCTGGTGAACATCAGCACTTGGCTTCAGATCATCTCATCCACATCCATAAAGGAACATTTTAAAGCTAACATTCTTAGTGTTGCTGAATTGCATTCAACTGATTCACAGGCATTTGGTACTGGTAGTAGAAGTTATATTTCTCCATTATCACACTCATACTGGTGACAAAATAGGTTTTCATTCTCATTTTAGCTTCAATGTAGACATCTCAGTCATGAGCCTCTTCTTCCTTTTCTACTGGTGCAACATGACCAAATAGTCTTCTGCCTTCTACATCTAACCAAATGTACACCATAGCTTGATTGGATTATAACCAGTTCCTTCAATTGCTTTGAAATGTTTTTCAAAAAATTTGATCCATTGTGTCCAACTTCCCACAGGTGGCTGTGGAGCATTAGGATTATATAAAATGCAATCAGCGCACTAACAGATAGGAGTTGAGGTGAATCCAGCCGCACATTTACATTCAAATTGTACAATAAATCAAAACCATGTGCACAAATTCAAGAGGCCAACTCCTTAGCCTTCTATTATCAGAAATCCGATACAACTTGCATACAAGATTCAGCACATAATATTATCCTTATTTAGTGCATATAATATATTGGCATCCCATTGTCTTGTTTCACTATTCAAATCCAAAGCACTCCAGTAATCCAATCATATTCAAATTTTATAAATCTTTATTGCTTTATCTTGATTATTCTCCTCCATTCAAAACAGCCACTAGCCAACACGTTTCCTCCTCATGGACTTCATCAGGGCAAGCATACCATCTGTTCTTTTTTCTTTCCTGTGCAGAATGTATCCAAGGAAATCCTTGTATGCAAGTTATATAAAATGCAGATCACTCGCTTGGAATCAAGGAGGTTGAACAAGGATTCAATGATTGGTCTGGTGAACTGCACACATAGGTGAATGAAGAGAAGGAGATGACAAGAACATAATTCCCGTTAAATTGCAAAGTGTAGGTATTGTTAAAAAGGTAACCAGCGTGCTCAAGTGGTGAAATAATTATAGGCCTGGATTTATTCACAGAATGTGGGCATGAGTTGCTTTACTCACAGTCCCACGAGTAGCTCCTCGTAGGAGGTTAGCTGTAGACAGGAACACCACACAATGTCGCAGACAACAGTCAAGGAAAGCTGCTGATCATAAAAACCATATGCTAAAAGTATAACCCCAGTCAGCTTCATGCACTTTGTTGGTTGTCTTAGAAACTTTCCTGAAAAGGCAGGAATAACATAAGTTATTAAGTATATAAGTTATGACTGCCACATACAAAGTAATCATCAATTCTCTCAGACATAGCGTGGCAGTAATCTCATAGGTTGTCACCAATTGTTCCTCATTTAAAGATGAGGAAGACAAGGTAGTAACGTGTTAACTTTTATTAAGTCACAGAATACCCACTAACCTCCCCAGTCTCATTCACTCAAACCTCAACATTACATAATTGCGTGTGGCATGTGCACAGAAATTAAAGGGAGGAAGGTCAAGGCAGGGAGACAGACATATGGGTATGACCACACAATATTAATTTTACACCAGCATACTACAACTAACCATAACTTGCGTAACAACTGAAACCGATCATTTACATCAGTTTCTTCATTCACTAGAAGTTTCCTCTGTTGGAAAATGTTTCAGTTTTAAAGGCAGTATTCCAGCTGCAAGGTGTTCAGGTGAGCCACACTGTTTTCCTGAGTGTAGAATGTTAGCATTCAAGGTGTCCATTGTAATTATGTGCTGAAGCAACCGTAGAAAATGAGGAATCAACTAATAGGTTGCTGTTTGTGTGCGACATTCATGTTTTACTCAGTATATCATACTTCGGCCCTCATGGCCCCTCATTTACCTAAGGAAACCATGGCAGAAAATAATTTTCTTTCAAACATGGTCCATCAAATTCCACATGGTGTATTATAAAGTAATCAGAAACAGTAAGAGAGAGAATGTCTTTAGTCCAGCCTTCCACAACTAATTCTGGTTGCAAACCATTGAAAAGTTACTGACTTCTTAAAGGAGAAGGTAACCTATTTGCAAAAAGAGGAAGTGATTCCCTTTGGACACCTTTTCCTTTGTGAACTTTGAAAAAAGTCACAGGGTGAGTAATTAGTGATACAGAGAACATCTGCAAATTCTCACAGAAACGTTTAAAAAAATAAAACTTTTTTTAAAATGCAGTTTCATTTCCCTTCATGAAATCATTTTTTTTATTTATTTAAAGATACTTTATTTAAAGTCAATTGCAAGTATCTTGGTTTCCTGACCCTAGGAGGCCACCACCCCTGTGCATTTCTGTAATCAGAGTGAATTGCAATTTGCAACTTGGGGGCCATATTCATACTTTTTGATGCAAAACTGGGCTAATGCAGTTTTGCATCAAAATGTTTAGTACCAGCAGTCCATTGTACAGTGCCAGGCGGGCACCATGTTTAAGGAATGGTGCAGGACAGCGCTAAGCTTGGACTAGCATTAAAATAAAAGACGCTGGCTGGGTGGGGGTGGCGGTGGAGAAGATGGAGGTTGAGTGTCAAACAATGACGCTAGGCTGGTTAGAGGCAAACAAAAGATCACAATCCAGCCTAGCATAAATTCTTGATGAACAACGATCCATAACACATGACTTCTATCTTATAAAAGACAGGAGTCTTGCCCACCACCCCAATGGCCAGCACAGGGGACCAGCGCCCGTTGGGTATGGCCTTGCACCCTGTGCCATGCAGGGGGCCCTGTGTTAGGGCCTCCAATGGCACTTAAAATTATTTTTACAAATACTTACCTATATTTAGCCTACTTACCTGGGATGGGATCCACCATCCTCTGGTGTGGGTGTTCCTAGGGCTTGGGGTGGGCACCTGTGGGCCCATTCCATGGCATTTAGCCATGGAAATGGGTCCACAGGTCCCCTAACGCCTGGTCTCACCCAGGTGTTAAATAATGGCGCTAAGCAAGCTTAACACTATTATTTGGGTCCGGCTCCCACCCATGCGTCATTTTAGCACAGGGGTATAAATATGGTGCTATGGGGATAGCGTAATATTTTGGATGGGAATGCCCACCTTTCATCTCATTGATGCAAGGTGGGTTCACGCATCCAAGAAATTACGCAAACTCCAATATTTTAATGCTAGAAGGGTCTAGCGTCAAAAGATAAATATGAATTTAAGTTAGCACCATTTTTGCATCGAAAAACATGACAAACAAATGGTGCAAACTGAGTATAAATATGCCTCTTGCTTTGCAAATATTAATTAGATTGAGATACACTCAGAATCCTTTTTTTAGGACCAACCAATTTATACATACTTTGGTACACAAGAAAAGCTTTCTAGTCACCAAAATTCTGAGCAAAATTGTGACCAGCAATTTGCCACAGGAAGTTTGCACATCTGGCCCTTACTACCTAAATAGCAGACATGTTTTTATCATAAAGATATTGCTCAATACGCATTTAGAAACCAAAAAAAGGACAGACATTCTTGCACTATTTAAGAGACAATTTGTGTCCAACATCTTGTTTTTTATTTAACTTAAGGTCAACATTAATAAAGCTTTGCACCCTTAATGGATTTACTCTAGGTATTGACGGGAAAAGTTTACATCATTTCTAGAAACAAATAATTCTCAACAGATTCTGAAACTATTTCCTCACACCCTAAGATTTCTTGATTTTGCAGCACCTTTTTAAACACAATCTTACTTTTGCTATCTAAAGTATGCCACACTGCTATTGCTTAACCATGTCTGAAGTATAAAAATGCAATCAATTCACTTGTTTGGTACCATACTTTAATTTACCTCCATTTGTGAAAGGTTACAGTTGGACAATTCCATATTTACAACACGTGTGTCCTGTGATATTATTTGTTAATACTTTCCATTTAATCCTTGAATATAGTCCCTGTAAATCACACGTGCACCCATCTGGTAAACTGAAAGAAATATGATCCTACAGATTAAGAAATGTCATTGATGAAATCTAATATATATGGAAAACATGTGAGTTTAATAAAGGGTATTCTTTCCTAATATATAAATGCAATTTTTCCACACCCTGCATGTTTTGCTTTATCTAACTTTCTTTCTCTGAAATAGCTTTTTATGAATGAATACAAAAAATCTTAACTATTGAAACTCTTCTGCTGAGGGGATCAAAAGTGTAGTATGGGGCCCTAGGCCCTCATGCCGGGAGGTAACATGACACAGACACAGTGGTAGGGTATTACTAACTGGCCTCAGGCACATGCGACCGGCCCCTTTTATTGGCAGGGTCACCTGACTGGTGACGCCTGTGTTGGGTGGGTGTGGGGTGCACATGTAAGACCAGCCCTCAGCAGAGTGGCTGGCAGAAACACTAGAACGAGTCCAGCTGGACTCTACATCCCTCCCAAACTTTATTGAGGAACCAAACAAAAGTCCAACCTGTAAAAGAAACAATAACAAAACACCACAATCAGTCTGTTGGCCTCGAAAAGGCAGACTGCAGAATTGCAGTGGACATGGTGCAGCTGAGAGCACCCGGACACCTCCGCACGAGTCCAGAATTTAACCAGGTACAGCTGGGCACGAACTCTGTGTGGATGAAGTCCAGATACTTCAGTCGCTTGTCCACGACCTCACAGTTCGCTGGATATTGTCGATCCTGTCCTGCCTGGGCTCATGTGGTCCAAGTCTATTTACAGTTTCTGATGCGGGTGCATCTAGAGCAGTGGGGAGTCCACTGTATACAGTTCTGGATGGCATTCTGACTCGGGAGATTGTCTACCTCCTAAGACTGCAGATGACGTGACGGCCTGGGGCACCTGGGAGTCCAGCTGCAGAGCAGCGGCAGTCTTCCCTCTCGTGCCAGACCTCCATCAAGCAGGAGTCTCCTCGAGGCCCTTCGCGGGCTTCCACGAGACTGTGTGGGCTGTGCTTGCCTATCTCAGGCCCAGCAAAGACGTCTCAGAGGAACAGCCTACAGGACCACATCCCATCCTCGTCGCCATTGTAGTATGGGGCCCTAGGCCCTCATGCTGGGAAGTAACATGACGCAGACACAGTGGTAGGGTATTATTAACTGGCCTCAGGCACGTGCACCCGGCCCCTTTTATTGGCAGGGTCACCTGACTGGTGACGCCTGTGTTGGGTGGGTGTGGGGTGCACATGTAAGACCAGCCCTCAGCAGAGTGGCTGGCAGAAACACTAGAACGAGTCCAGCTGGACTCTACAAAAAGTAGTCTTTAGAGAAGTTCCTTCCCCAAGACAATCTACCTCTGATTTCATTAGTTAATCTACAAGTCAAAGATAAAGGGAAAGGTTTCCAATATACTGTAAGAGATTTTGGTATTGTGGCAGTAGCGTAAAATAGAATTATTATTTAGCAAAACACTCATCTAAGGCATACACGTCTGTACTATTTGTCACTTAAATATTTCAACTTTGCAAACACTGCAGTCTAGGGAGTTCTCTGTTCTCAAACTCCAATGTATGTTTACCGGCCTTTTCAATGAGGACGTCTGCTGCAGCAGCATCTTTGTTAGGGAAAAGGGTAGCTGCTTGGGTGCTGTTTAAGGCAAGCCATTTTGTCTGTCAATGCAAGTTGGAGTAGTCCCTTGGTAATCAGGGTTTTCCTCAGATAAAGCTAGGTCGTCATAGTACTGGATCCCAGAAAAGCACCATCAACGCCCATTTAGCGTGACTCTAAAGGCTCAAGGGAGATCAGTAGGAAACTTGTACAGGAACATGGTGAAGACTCTCAGAGGTCTGCAAACGAACAAAAACACTTAATAAATCAATATCCAGCTTTTAATTTTTAAATTAAATGTACCTTTATCTACACATAATCAGGTATATTTCATAACATTACAAATGCATGCAATGAAAACTAAAAATTCCTAGCCTCTCTTGAGCTACAGATCTGTGTAAATTTACTCTCAGGGATAAATTTATAACACTTTCTGCCGACGCAAAGTCACTGAAAGAGAGTCAGCCTAGTACAAAGTGTTGATTTGGGATTTATGTTACAGTGCAAACTTGTTTTACAATGAAAACTAGCCCTACAGTTATACAATGCACTGCTCTGTACTGCTTTCTGCTGTTTGCTTCAGGGGGTGGGGCTGGCTGGTACTTGGCCATTCTTGAGCACCCACACATTTATTTGACGCAAAGCCCTTTCTACTAACAATAGTGGACAGGTTTTGTGCCAAATATTTACTTCTCCTTGAGGCAGAAACAAAGTAGAAAAATTTGTAATTTTCTCCTACCTTTTCCAACTTTACATGTGAGCTGCACAGTACAGCAAACATACAAAGTGGGAAAATGTTTTTAAGTGTGGCTTAGCATAGTATTTAGTACTTGAATGGTATCCTTCGAGTATAAAACCTGTGCTAGACTCATGCACACAACTTTGTACTATAGTGCAAAGGTGTGCGCATGGTGCTAGGCAGCCACAAAATGTGTCTGCGCTGGGGAAGAGAACAATAGGACCATATCTAAGTAGTTGTGGTGCTTTCCTGCTCTGTTATAGCATTGTCTTGCTCTGTCCCTTTCAAGCAGCAACACAACTTTGACATATGTGTTGCATGAAAGTATAGTACATTTGCTCCTCAAATTTGAACACGTTAAAATCCCTCCCTATGTGTGCTTGCAACAAAATTCGCCAAATAACCCTCCTCCTGATTTATTAATTAATTCACATTGTAAATTCTCTTTCAATTTCTTTAGCACAGGGTTACACCATAAGAAGCTTCCTCCTACAATCATTGAAACACGGTTTCACTAACAATCTCCACCAGTTATGAGTATAGGCTTTTTGGCATGGGTGAAGTAAAATATCTACTGCCCCACACAATGTCTATAAACAAGATCAAAACGTCGTGGTACCAAGGCCCATCACTCTATATCTATATTGTTTTCATTATTTGTTATTTTTCTGACTACTTCAGCTATGGAACGGCTAAAGCGTTGTCTAGTTAGACCGAAATAAAGTGAAAAGATAAGACATGCATGGGGCAGAAGATGCATGTGCTACACAATTATGCGCAAGTATTTAAAGTTTACATCATCTTTAAATTGATTGTATTCAATGTTAATTGTTCATCCAGCCAAGCAAGTGGACTCGATTAATAGTTATACTTCTAAGTTTCGAAGATCATTCGTTTTGCTCTTATCATGGCATTCTAGTACAAAATCCATACAATGTCTGTGAATCTTAAGCTGACAAGGAACATATCATTGTAGAATTATTTGCATGTAGTCAAGTCCAATGTGGCTGTCAGTCAGTTATATTTGCATCTGGACTCCTTTAGAAAATTACTTCCTCTTTCACAGGACTCTTGTATTATCACAAATTGTCTGTTTGAAAACTGGGGCGAAATATGTTTTTGGGAACCAATATTTCCTGCGTATCAGCTTTAGTACGTTGGAGATTGCAATCCAGTTGTGGTACTTCAGTTGAGCACATCCATTTAAGGTTATATGCCATTTAATACACAGAAAGTAGTGGTTAGTTTGTTTAAAAAGTGTATATCATTGAAGCACAAGTGTTGCTTTTCTCTAAGGGTTTATGCCAGCTGACAGGACGAGACAGGTCGTGTTCTAAGTAGCCCATGCATATCATGTCCACTCCCCTAAAGTACAAATTAATTAATTTCCTTGTATCACTCTATTAGACTATTTTTAATTCCAGTAAGTTAAAATCAGCAAATTGTCATCTAGCTAAAACCACTGAAGACAACTTATAAAACAATAAGTCCTAGGATCTCAACACAGACCATTGGGTCCTCAAATCTCTGACATGGCTGCCGCATTTCCATGGATGACTTTAAAGGCATAGATGTGTGGGTTCAGAATACTTCTGATTACTGCAACTTCAGATCGAGCGCTATTAGGCACCTGGCCCCGGTTTTACTAAAATTTTGCAGCAGGGATTTTGTCACTTTTTGGCCCAACCCTAAAGCAAAGTCTATTTTGGGAGTTACAGAACCATGCAAAGTCCAGTTTGCGTGGGTTTGTAAAAGAAAGCAATGCAATGCAGTGTATAGCGCTGCCCTGCTTTACTTTGCATCAGGTAGGTGTTACATGGTTGGAGCATGAGTGTTCCCATGCACCCACTTATGCACTGGCCTGAAAACCATATATAAATTTGTGTAAACATGCCTTTGCACTAAAATGCCACCCCGTTCCTGAGGCTGGTGTAAGGAGGACACATTTTACTTTCCCTTTGAAGGTATGCTGCATCCTGCAGCATACATACAAAGAAGAATACACCTCAAAGGTTAACTTGTGTGCAGTAAGGTACCGCTTCCTGCACAAAAACTACCCTGACCATGATGCAACAGTGCGTGTATTGGTGCGAGACAACCCGAAGTGTGCCATCACAAGGAGAGAGCTGAACTGTGCTGTGTTGATTGAAATTGTAGTAATCATCAGCTTTGTAGTAGTAGGGATGGCATGTGGAATAGTACAGAATGGAAGTTGATGCGGGAGATGCATTACCATACTTGATAATCTTATTGCAACAGAACAGCTTTCAGGAACACTGAGAGATTTCTATATTATGTACATAATAAACTCATTTTGCAGTTGAAGCTTTCAGAGGGCTATTGGTGGTTAGGCACCCCCTAAGTTGATCCCTTAAAAGTCATGTTTTGTGTGTGAATTTGTAAGTTGCGTGGCACAGATGTCAACTGTGGGAAAATATACCACGTGATACATATCGTGGTATGTGTATGGTTAATCTTGAAAGTGCCCTGTGGTTTAATTACTTGGTCCTACTGAGGCAAATGTCAATGTAAGAAAAAGAGTATGTGTTACTTGTGGCACAAAGCAAAGTTAGCGAGGCCGCTTGCAGGTATCATGGTTAAGGTGGAATGAATCATCAAGGATAGAATAGATTTATGTTGTACAGTACATGTGGGGAGACACAGATTTCACAATACTGCATTCCAATCCTGGAAAAATTGACAGAGCAGTGAGTTGCTCAATAGTAAAAGTAGAGAGCAGAAACATTCAAAAAGTATGGTTGCCATAATGGTCTCAAGCTGCTTAGACTGCATTCCTGCATCATACGTCTGTGACACGCTCCCTGCCCATGCCTTTTTGTGCTGACAGTGTGCCCGAAGTACTCTTACAGCAATACAGATCATCAGAATTGTAATGCGGACTGTATGAATTGAGAAAGCCCATGCAGAAGACAAGACAGTGCATGCTTGTGACACACTTTTGTATATTGCGTCTTTTTTTTAAATTTATTTATTTTTATAAAGGGATCCGACCATTATAACATCACCATTTTACGTTCCAAAATAAGATCAATATAGCCATACCATCACATTAGGTAAACAATAACAGTAACAACCTCATTATTCACAGATTAGGAATAGCTAGCTAGGCGGGGCTGTCGTTGGTTATCCGTTATCTCAAACATTCTACCCCAGGTTTGGAAGAATCTCTTGAGCCCCCCTGACCTCGCAGCATACTTCCATTCCTGAGTTCTTACTTGTACCATTTTATTTAACCTTTTGGCATTAGATGGATTTTGCGTGGTACGCCAATTTTTTTATAGGAGGGATCTGGCCACTGCTGTGGCGATAAAGACTAATTTCACCCATCTAGGTGCAAGCTTTACCTTAGGGCCATAGCCCAGGACCAATAGCCACACCTAGGGGTTAATTTCCATCTGTATCGCTGTTTGCAAAGAATTGAACACCTCACCCCAAATCTCCTGAATGCAAGTGCCTATAATATGAGTCCAATTTGCTATTCTATCCACTTGACAGTGGAAACAATAATTGGGCAGCTGGAAATGATCCGGGCCACAAATTGCAGAGTGCGATAAAGCAGCCATTTACTAAAAACAGCATTCTATACCAATTTGTACCTCTTAATGCAACAAAATGTAATTCGTTGATTTTCTTCCAGATACCCCTAGTCAATTTTAACCCTTCATCCCGCTCCCTTTTCCTGGTGGCTTTATCGAAAAGGTTGGGACCTTTCCTCTCCTACAGTAGCCTTCTCCATTCCCCCGCTCGTCTGCCCCCAGATGGGTCAATCAGTTCTTTCACTATCTTCTGAGTGTCACGTATCTGACCACAATCCAAGTCAGCGAAGTTGCTAAGCAAATTACTATAAGACCCCAGAAGCAGAAAATCATTTGTGACGGCAACCCCAATTTTCAAGAGCGTTTCCCATATGTCTCCACTTAAGAAATCTCCAATTTTCCTAAATCCGGCGGCTTCCCATTTCCTAACTATTTCCAAATTAAGCCTAAAACCGGACTTCATCACAAATTTAGATAGATGTGTAAAAAAGTTCACATATGGAATTGTATACCTTTGAAAAAAATCTGACTTCTTTTTGAGAAACCACCTGAGGATCTTATATCGTACTTTCTTTGGGGATTTCACCAGCAATATTAAATCCCTCAAACCATATTCTCTACAAATTAAATCGTGAAAACCTGGAGAGAATGGGCTGCCCGGAGACGATGCGGGTTTTAAAGTTGCCATACATTGGCAAAAAATGCCAAATAATAGTCATTCATATTAGGAAGTGACAGGCCCCCTTTATCTCGATCTACATATAAGGTGCTTAGTTCAATGCGTGCATTTCCGTTATGCAAGATGAATGATGTAAATAATGAGTCCAGTTAAAAAAAAAATTAGAAGTTAAAATACCAGGGATGGCAGAAAACAAAAAATTCAACAGCGGCAGGATTGCCATTTTAATCCGTGCAACACTCCCTACAATAGTTAGAGGAAGTGCCCACCACTTTGTGAGTAATGATTGAGTTTTGAGTAGCAGGGGGGCATGGTTAAGATCGTACAGATCTTCTATTGTGGACAGAATCTAATCCCAAAATAGCTGTTGGGCCGCAAATTTCCGCACTGCACCAATTCAGGAAGAAGTCTACTGGAAGTACAACCACAAAGTATAATTTCAGTTTTTTACCTACTGACCTTATACCCCCCATTTGTTCAAATCGAGCAAAGACTTCAAAAGCCTTCTCCTGAGACCTTTGGTTATCTTCAAGAAATAAAATAATATCGTCTGCATACAGTTTTATCTTCCACATCTGCTTGAGTGGAGGATAGATCAGATAATGTTTTCTAATTGCGATGGGTAAAGGTTCGATAAATAAGGCAAACAGGAAGGGTTAAAGGGGGCACCCATTTTGGTCTGGATGGACTAAAGATGTGATTTTCACATTAAAACGAAGAGCTATAAGCTTCATAATGATTTTATAGTCTGTATTTATTAATGTAATTTGCAGATAGGAGTTTGGATCTTCTTTATCTTTGTCTTTTTTTGGGAAGCTGACTACATTCCCAGCACAGAGAGAATTTGGGATCGCCCCGCCTTTTAACATATCATTAATTAAAAGCAAGAAATCGTCTACCAAGACATCAATAAAAATCCTAAAGAATTCTGCCTGGAGGCCACCAGGGCCACAGGCCTTCCCATTTACGAGGTTTTCAACCACCTCCAGAAGTTCCGGTTATGTAAACAGCAGGGAAAGGGCATCCCCGTCTTCCTTTGTTATGGTAGGAATCTTTAATTTCCCTAGAAAATCCCTCATAGCCAATGGGATGGTGTTGGCTATAAATATGTCTATAATGCTCTAACATCACTTCTCCCACTGCCCTAGATTCCGTGTATCTCTCCCCCATAGTTAGGCATCTTAAAGCATGAATTGTATTACTTGCCTTTTGATCCTGAGCTTGCCAGGCTAAAAAGCTACCTGTAAAGTTACTCTCCTCGTAGACTTTCTGCTGGTAGGCCTGGTACAATCTCTCCACCCTACCAAGATACCGATCAGAGAGTGCCTGGTTGGACTGATCAAGTAATTTGTTTATTACTTTCCATAGGGAACCTAAGATATTTACCTAATTTCCTTTGCACGTCGTCTTCTAAAGTCGAGCTCTGTTGTTTATCACGGCGCATATTTGCAGCGTCTTGTGCAATCACCATGTCTCTTACATAAGCTTTGAATGTATCCCAGACTATACTCGGAGCGGCGGAGTCCTGCTTCCCATTTAAAAAATCCCTAACTTCATCTATGCAGACCTAAACCCAACCTTCCTCTTGGAGAAGCAGCTGGTTGAATTTTGGATTGCGATGTATCTCATTCTGACTTCAGGGAAATATCCAGAATCAGCAAAGCCTGGTCAGAAAGGCCAGAATGCAGTGAACGCTGAAGATATTTAGTTATCAGGAAAAAGTCGATACGAGAAGCACTTTTAAATCGACCGGAAAGACATGTATAATCTCTTTTATAAGGTGTGTTAGAGCTTCGGGGGTTGTATAGCGCCAATACTCTTCAATAATTCCCAAAGACCTTTGTGACCTTTGGTTTGAATAGCTTTTTCGCTTTGACTGAGGAATCAATATAAGGGTCATGAGGAAAATTAAAATCTCCTCCAAGTATAACTTTGCCTGGGATTTGTAAAAGAGATTGAAAGAGATCCTCACATGACCTAAGATCATCTTCCAGTAGTTTTTAGAACCTCGCAAAAGTAAATCTCTCCATCGACATTTTACAACTTACCCTGCACCACCGTCCATTTTTAGCACCATTGAAGTCTAGTATTCGGGCCCTGGGTTTTTTGGTTAAAAGACTGCGGTGCCCCTATGGGCTGCTTGTGCCACAGCAAATCCCTTATACTCTACCCAACTTCTAAACATAATGAATTCCCTAAGTTTTTTAACTGGAATATGAGTTTCTTGTAACAGGATTACAGAGGGATTTGCTGTTTTAACCCACTCTTTGATTGCACCCTTCTTCTTCCTGTTATTTAACCCTTTACCATTCCAAGAGCCAACTCTTAGTATGGGATTAGGCTCTGCCATTTGGTCACTTTGGAAAGCGGAGACCATATGTGCCCAGTAGCTCCCCTCCCAAAGACAGCCGGATCTGTGATACCTCCAATCACCTTAGGCCCACAACAATGATTCAGACTAATCCCGCTACTGTTTCTCATAAATCGATTGCCTATCATGCCTTGCCTACCTCTACAGAGCTGAATTCTTCTCTTCTGCGTTAGGACCTCATTCTCCTTCTTCCCCAACAACCTGCCCCACCCTTTACCACCTTGCCACCCTGTGTCACTAAGGGCCCCTCCCTCTCCCTTAGTGGCCTACACCTGGAGCCCTCCCGTCTGGGCGAACCAGGACCACCTCCCACCACCACCCCTTTTACCAACCCATAACCTTCTCCCAGAATCACCCTACCCCTAACAGGCACCGTGACATGGCACACAAATTGCCAGTGGCCGCAGAGGGGGAATGAAAATAGATTACAGGGGAATATTGTGCAAAAGAAATATGACCTGGTCAGTGAAATATGACCCGGTCGGTGCATTGCTCTGCCTCACGTGGCTCCACCCTGCAAGTAGAACCCTTTCCCTGGCTCCTCTGAACTCCTGAACCCTGTCAGAAGTTCGAGGCCCTCCTCCATCCGCTGGCTTCTACCTGTGCCTCATCCCTGGTGTCTAGTGGGAGAGCTCTGCTTTCCTACTATGCTACCTTCTGCCTCTCTCCTCCTTTTGCTTTGCTCTCTGCTCTGCTTCACTCGTGTCCCTTAGTGCTCCTTTTCCTCGTTTCTCTCTCACTCCGCTCTCTATCTCTCACTTTCGCTCTCCCCCTTCCTCTCTCCACTGCCGCTGCTGCCCACTCGGCCCCACCCCCTTTTTCAGCTCTGCCCCAATTTTCAGCTCCGCCCCTTTTCTCTCTCTGGTTTTCATCCCCTGCACCTCCCAGCTGTCCTCTCCTCCCCCCACCTCCCTACTTAATGGCGGCCGCTGCGTGGCTGTGCCGTTGGCGCACCAAAGGCAAGCCCATCTGCACCTGTCCGTGCCTGGACCGCACCAGTGCCAGAACCCCTGGCTCCCATCCCCCCCACCACTGACACGCACGTCTTCACTACGACAACGCCACCCTCCACCCCCTCAACAACGGCTGCTCTCCCGCCTGCCTTTAAGCCTCCCCGTAGACCACCCGTGGCCCCTTCTCCTGCCGGAACTGAACCTTCACCAGTCTCCATGCCAGCGCCCCACCCACCAAGGCAGGACGCAACCATCTCAGATGTATCCTCCTCAACACCCGCTCCGTACACAAGCACTCAGTAGAGCTATGTAATCTACTTGACTCAGCCTCTCCAGACGTCGCCTTCCTGATCGAGACCTGGATGAACCCCTCCTGAATGCCTGACATCGCCATAGCCATCCCAAACGGCTACAAGATCACCCGCAGGGACTGCTCCAACAAACCAGGAGTAGGCATCGCCATCATCCACAAGAACACCCTCAGGATCATGACCAACACCGAAGACACCCTCAGCACCGCCGAACACCTGCAATTCAAAATCCACACTGACCCAAACACTATCCTCCTAGTGACCCTCGTCTACAGGCCCTCCTGGCCCACGACTGCAGTTCAGCTACTCCATTATCAACATCATCAGCACGCATGCTCTCGCATCCACCGACTACTTACTCCTCGGAGACGTAAACTTCCACCTCTAGAACACCAACGACAACAACACCGCCACCCTGCTTGACAACTTCTCCAACCTCGGCCTCAAACAGCTCGTCATGACACCAACCCACTCCGCAGGATCCACACTCGACCAAATATTTTCTCTGCCAGTAATCACTTCTCTTTTAGCCATACCACCGAACTCCACTGGCCAGAACACCGCTGCATCCACTTCTCCTTCAAGAAACCCACAACACACCACGTCCCACAACAGATCCCCCACTGCAGTTGGAACAAGGTCACCGAAGACCAACTTATCGCAACACACTCCCAGAACCCACCCATCCACACCACTGACACTGACGCAGCTGCCCCAACTTCAGGCAATGGGTCAACACCTGTGCCAATACTATCGCCCCAATCAAGAATCCCTCCAACAGACGCACCAACAGAAAGGCCTTCTGGTTTACAGCCGACCTCCACAAATCTAAGCAAAGCTGCTAAAGACTCAAAAGAATGTGGCGTCAAGATCAGACTGTGGACAACCTAACAGCCTTCAAAAACGCCATCCCCAGACACCACCAACTCATCCGAGCCGCCAAGAGAACCGCTTCAAAGACTGAATCAACAACAACGCACACAGCCACAAGGAGCTCTTCAAAGTTGTGAAGGAACTCTCCAACCCTAGCTCCAACGGCAATGACATTCCGCCATCCCAAGACCTCTGCGACTCCCTAGCCTCCTACTTCCACTGCAAGATTGCAGACATCCAGAACCCCCACCAACCACCAACCCACAGATTCACCTCTGACCACCCTCCTGCTCTCCTGGAACCCCGTCAACGACAACAACACCATCGAAATCATGAACACCATCCACTCTGGCTCTCCATCTGACCCCTGCCCTCACCACAACCTCAACAAAGCAAGCTCCGTCATCACACCCCATCTATGGAAGATCATGATCAGCTCCTTCGAGTCCGCCACATTCCCAGAGAGCTGAAAACACGCTGAGATCAACGCCCACCTAAAAAATCCCAATGCGGACCCAAAGGACCTCAAGAACTTCTGGCCTATCTCCCTGCTCCCCTTCCCGACAAAAGTAATTGAGAAGGCTGTCAACAGATAACTAACCCACTTCCTCAAGGAGAATCGCATACTGGACCCTTCCCAATCCGGATTCCGCAGCAACCACAGCACCGGAACCGCCTTCATCGCCACCACCGACGACATCAGAACCATACTGGACAACGGCAAAACCGCAGACCTCATCCTCCTGGACCTCTCGGCTGTGTTCGACACTGTCTGCCACTACGCCCTACGCTCACGCCTCAACAATGCTGGAATCCATGGCAGAGCCCTGGACTGGGTCACCTCCTTTCTCACCGGCAGAACCCAGAGAGTCCGCCTCCCCGCATTCCGCTCGGAGGCCACCAAAATCATCTGTGGCGTACCCCAGGGTTCGTCCCTCAGCCCGACCCTCTTCAACATCTACATGGCCCGCTCGCTAACATCGCCCGATCCCACAACCTCAACATCATCTCATACGCCGACGACACCCAGTAGATCCTCTCCCTCACCAAGGATTCCGCCAAGACCTACCTCCACAAAGGAATGAAGGCCATTGCCGAATGGATGAAGAGCAGCTGCCTTAAACTCAATTCTGACAAGACGGAAGTCCTCAACTTTGGTGCCACCCCCTGCGCATGGGTTAACTCCTGGTGGCCTGCCACTCTCAGAACCACTCTGACTCCCTCCGACCACGCACACAACCTAGGATTCATCTTGGACCCCTCTCTATCGATGACTCAGCAAGCCATCTCCTCCTCATGCTTCAACAACCTCCGCATGCTCTGAAAGATCAACAAATGGATACCCACTGAAACCATAATAACAGTCACCCAAGCCCTTGTAAGCAGCAAGCTGGACTACGGCAATGCCCTCTTCGCAGAAACCACAGCCAAACTCCAGAAGAGGCTGCAACGCATCCAGAACGCCTCTGCACCCCTCATCCTGGACATCACCGGCCACTGCCACATCATAGACCACCTGTAAAAACCTCCACTGGCTCCCAGTCAACAAGGGAATGACCTTGAAACTCCTCACCCATGCTCACAAAGCACTGCAGAACACCGGACCAGAATACCACAACAGACAACTCTCCTTCTACATCCCGAACCGACATCTCCGCTCCGCCGACCTCACCCTTGCAGCCGTCCCACGCGTCCGCAGAACTACAACCGGCAGTATATCATTTTTGCACTCGACGCCAAAACATATAACACTCTTCCTACCCACCTGCGCTAGACCAAAGACCTCCTTACCTTCAGGAAACTTCTCAAAACCTAGCTGTTCAAGCAGTAGCAGCACCTCCTCCTCTCCTTCTCCCCCCTCCCCTCCTCAGCAACTTGGGACCCTCACAGGTGAGTAGTGCGCTTTACAAATTCCTGATTGATTCGCTGATTGATTGAAAAAGCGGAGTTCATCACCCTTATTACGAATTCCCCCTTCTCCCCTCTCGCCGTCTAGATTTTTTATGGAATACAACACGGTCTTAACTACATCAACTGTTTGTAGTATGTTAGAGCGTCCCTTGAAAAATACTTTATGCTTGGATTGCTGAACAAGCCCTGATGGGGCTCTGGCTTTCTGAAATTCGGGAATAATTTCCTTGAGCTCCCGCCTCCTCTGAGTGGCGGCAGCGGACATATCTGAAAATATCTTAAAGGTGAAGTCCCCTGGATTTTGATATACTTTGTTTTTAATCACCAACTGAAGAATACGTTCTTTAATATGAAAATCGCCAAAGTTCACCAATATTGTTCAACAATATTTTGCATTAGGAAGCTGCATTGCAGGCACTCGATGAGCACGCAATATAGAAAGGTCTTGGTTTCTGTCAGCTGACTCTGGGAGGACATATTGCATAAGGAGGCCTGTAATTAAGTTTGCCCATTTTCACGTCCTTCCGGAATCGTCGCAAATCTTAAATTAGATCTACATGAGTGATTTTCCATATAATCTATCTGGCTCTGCAGGTCTACCAGATCTGCTTGACATTTGGATATTGATGGTTTCAGGTGGATCCATCCATCTTCCAAATCTGATATTCACTGCTCTACCTCATTAATACGAGTATTAAGCTCCTGCATATTATTACTTATCAGATGTAGTTGTGCCTCAGTCTTCCAATTAGCCTCTTCCTGTGAAATTTTTAATGATTTTAGTTTGCTTAATATTTGGAGGAGCAAACTCTCCATGGGAGTGCCCACCCACCCCTTGACTCTTACATCCTGAGTTTGGTGATCTGATTGCACGTGCTTGAGCTCTGGGACCCCATTCCCTAGGAGGCTAGTGGGGGAGCCGTTTGCTGTGCCTGCCTCAGGAGCACAGGCACCTGAACACAGTTGATCTTTTGGGAGGGGGTTGTTTCCAGAAGATATTGACTTGTGGTCATTTGTCTGAGACCTCTTGGAACTTCGTTAAGCCCTCTACTCCCGCTGCTAAATAATGGATACCGCTGCCTGTGATCTAGAGCAGCCTCCTGGCTATCACTGATATCAGATGCAAACTCAATATTCTACTCTCGATGACAGAGGTCTTGTCTGGCATTGTCCACACTCTGCGGGCATCCAAGGTCGCTCACTCCTTGCTTCCCTGATGCTGACCAAGACGTTTCTCTATCTACTGTATTGCAGTACAATTGCCAGTATTTTGTATTGTCAATATCAGAGGGGGTCATGCTGAGGACTGGGAAGGAGACTGAGGAGGGACTGATGATCATCTGTTGAGAGTCTTTTGTGTCTGGCTCAACGTTCACCATTTTGTCAGAAGGTGCGGGCGTTTGCCCTTGAACAACCATGCTGTCTTATCAGTTTTCAGTGCAGAGCGGCCCTTGTTCTGTGAATCCCTGGGGGATCTTTGCATTGTTGCACACTGTACACTGCACCCCCTTCTATAAAGTTGCACCTGGAGGTCCACAAGCTGCACATGTGTCTACACAGGCCGCTTCCATGACCACCCAGAGCTTCTAACAACCTAACAGGAGGGACGTAACGTCGTCCCTGTAGGGGGAAATGCTTTAAGTCTAGTACATCCTGCAATTACATAGTTATTCCAAATAGTGTTCGGTTTGTTGCAGGTTTGTTTCAGGGGGGGGGTGAAAAGCCGCCCAGAAGATTTTTCTCAACAGAAACTGTGCCACCAATGAGGAACACATTTTTCTCTGTAGAATTAGGCCGTCCTCAATTCAGCTGCCAACCCACCCCCTCATGCTCTTGAGAAACAAAATAAGTTATCCATCTACTTAGTTCTTCCCACCAGGCAGTCTATAGCAGATCAATATTACCGTGCTTCCAGTGATGGGGCCTCTCTTTCTCTCTCCTTCTCCTCTCCACCACATGAGCCTGTGATATGTTAGCCGATTATAAGTGACAATACAGAATCCGACTAGCTACATCCTTCGCAGCAGCTTCTTCTTCTTTTTTTTTTTTTTAAAGCGTACACTCCTTTGGGGATGCACGTGCTGTTGGCTATGGTTCCAGTCTCTCCCCATTCCCTTCCCAATCCGGATCTCAGGGCGTCTGAAGAATTAGCCACAGAGCATGACGAGAACTCCTAAGTGGCCCCTTGTAAATTGTGTCTGACTCTGCAAAGTGCCTGATAGTGCAAAAGCCTCAAGGAAGTAATGCATGTTTTGTGGAATAGAAGTAATCTGGAAGAAAACACTGATGTGAGATAGAAGCACCTTGAAAGGCTCTACATAGGTAGTCATGAACATTTCTGGAGATGTCAGCATCTATGTTAATTTGCATATTAGCAAATAGGATATAAAATCTCTGTTACTTTTTGCATCGTTATTTTTTAAAAGTATGAAACTGCAGCATAAAGCTGCGAAGTGTTAAAAATATACTTTCTGGACGCTTGATTGATAATTACATTAGTTACAGTAAGCACAAACGCAATAGAGTTGCTAGCCTGTTATCATATGTTGGGCCTAATATTCTTGTTGGGGTTGCACACTGGAGATTTTGTTTAGGCATTGTGTGTTGTTTGGGGTGATGGGTTTTATGTGAAGTGAATGTATTCAGGTCTTTATGTATAAGTAGGATCTAGTGGCCAATTACCTGAGAATCATTAGATGCTCTATCACATTTAGAGGTGGGGAAACTGCTGTTTTTCATATTTTGGAGCTCAAATCGCTCTGCCATCTAAGTAGTTTCACAGTGGTCTAGTTGTTGTGAAACTGGCTACTCCATTGTGTCAGAATGTGAGGATGACAAAAGTCCAAGTCAATCTAGTAAAGCAAATATGTTTGACAAACCTTCATGACACTTTCCCAAAAAATTATCCACCTCAGCTGCTTCCTGGAAAGTTTCAGGGTAATGCATCAGGCAGGGTCCAAGAAAATGAGAGTCGCAAAACATTGATTTTCCATTGTATTCCCACTGGAACGTTCTGTTGACGTTATAGAAATAATAGCTCCAATTTACGAAAGAGATAGAACTTTACTCAGAAAGTCATCTTTATGTGATTTGGTGTAAATCTGTTCAGCCATTTTTGGGGAAATAGCATCAAATAAGGTCCTTTGACTGGGCTGAAGGCGTTAAAAAGTTATTCCTGTCTGGACCGTTGGTCCAGCTAGAGTCTTGTGGTACAGAAATTAAAAAATAGGGCTTTCAGACTGGCCATGAGATCATTTTTCTGGGACTGTGGTCAATCTTAAGGTATTGATCAATGTGATTGGCCAGTTGAAACAGAGAGCAGAAAGTTGCAGGTACCATTTCAGAACTCAGGAACTTAGTTGAAGGATGTGCCCACGAGGGGTTGGCCCCAGGACACGCCTGAGGCCAACCAGCTGCTCTTACTGCTGAAAGTGGTGGTCAGAATTGTGGGCAGCATCGAGTTGGGCTCCCGAAGGGGTTGTGCACACAACCATGCTGTTAACCCCCACCGTGCTTGGCTGAAGGCCATGCACAATGGCGGGTTCACTGGCTCTGGAGCATTGGCGTAGTGCGTAGTAGGGGAGTTGCCTGAATATGACAAAAAAACTCAGAAATGCACAGGAAAAAAATCAGTTGTTAAAATTACAATATACCAAAAGATCAAAGGAGAGTAAATGCACTATTGCATGCAGTACCTATACAATTATGTCCATCCACAAAAGGGCTTTCACCCACTGTTGGTTTTGTTAGTGGCATGCTTCACCATCGGTCTTCACCCAACTACAACTATGTATCTGGGTGGACTCAACTTCGAAACATTAGAGGGATCACTTATTGTAACTTATTTTTAGATCTGTTTAATAAAATTGTTTGGGAGTACTCAGACCAGTATCAAGTTTAGTTTTGTTAGTGATTTAGATAGCTGAACCCTGGCAAGATTAAAAATAATCAGTGATGCCTATATAGTTAATTATGTACTCCAACATCATAAATCAGGTCTACATGGCTCAGCCTTAACGCTATCAATAGCTGGTCAAAGGCTTTCTTCAGGACCAAAAATGAAGGTTTATCCCTTGAAATCCTACTTAGGGTTCTACATTTTTATTTTGTGCCACGTCACTCACAATCAATCATTCATAGGTACGTGACACTCAGATTTTTACTAATCCTACTTCTCAAGTTTTTTGAATCAGTACTTGTGGGATAAATAGTTATACTCTCATCAGTATTTTCACCATAGTAACTTTGGTGTGTTTGCTTGACTACTGCAAACCAATCCTATTTGGTGAATAAACATGAATGCACACTCATGTACTAGGTAAGAAAGACTTCTGCTCTTTAGAGGGAATTCTTAAACTTTTTAGCTAGACTTGTGTGGTCTAAAACTCCAATGTCTCTTAGTTGACATGCAATACACTCACAACATTACTGAAATTAACTAATTATAGTCAGCTAAACAAACCATAACTCACACCTCTGTAATGCAAGTCTCATGACCTAAAAAGTGTCATGAGTATTGCCATTTATCAAATCACTCATGACATATCAAATGACATCCCTCATGACATCACTCATGCATTATCGTATAAAGGAAAGTTAGTTTGTTTCAAGAAACATCTTATTCAATAAATTCATGTCCAATGATATGTTTCCTTTTAATAGTGTTAAAACTAACAATACACTCTTTATGAACCTATTAATCAACTTAATGTGCCTAGAATACACCATGTAACAATTATGTAAACTACTACTACTGAAACATATCTCTCCTTCATAATTTATTGCACCTTCAACTATATTTTAAAAAAAAATACTGCATGTATGTTCTTCTATATTAACTGGTATAAAACGCAGTGGCTATAAAAAGTTAAATAATCTATATCAAATTAAAACACCTTTCTAAAAACACATATATAGCATAACAAGGTGAGAAAAACCTTATGAGAAAACAACATTTATAAAAAAAACAATACTAAATCAAAAGAGTACACTTGCTAAAGATAGAATAAAGATGAATGGATAAATCATAATATACACTTTGGTCGAAGGCAGCGGGTGAATAATAATGTAGTTAATTGTGGTCCGAATTGATGGCCAGTGACTGGAATTCATTCGACCATTTATTACCTCACTTGTTTTTTTTTTAGCAGTATAGTGCTAAATATACAAGTCATGTTCAGTCATGAGTCCCATGCACAATGTTCCACAAGACTCAACTTATAACTAACTGTTAAGACCTTAGTATTGATAAAACTGGCTGTACTTTGCTTGTGTTCCCATCATAACACTTAAATATGTTTAAAAAAATTGACATTTGCTTAAAAACACAGTTAAAGTGAAGTGTTCCAATTCCTTTTTGGATCACCCAGTTTTGGACATTTTACTGTGGGTGAGACTCATTACATGTGTCTCACCCAGGGTTGTCACATGGCACATAGACTGTGTAGATTTACCACCAGTGTCCACCTTTTAAGATAAGGCTGCTTTGATGCAGCAAAGGTAAGGGTCTGATTACATATGAACACGGGTGCACATGACTGTGCACACGTGTACAGGCTGCACGTGGGATACTACTGTTGTGCACAGCCCAGTGACTGTGCACAGGTAGCCTGGTGCAATGGGGACTCTGCTTATTGATCTTGGATAGGGCTTATAATGTCAGTGGACACTAATAGGGAAAATCAGTGTGATTTAGGGCCTGATGTAGCAAAGGGTTTTACTCATTCTGTGTCTATGGGAAAATTAGTTGGTTCATATGGCCCTTAGGGCCTGATTCTGACCTTGGCGGTCTTTTCGCAAGACCGCCGAGTTACCGCCGCGGCAAAGACCGCCGACCGCGGCGGTATGCCGCTGCGCGTATTCCGACCGCTGGGAGCGTTCCGCCGGAATACCGCCAGCAGCCACACTGGCGGTCGGCGGGAAAGTGGAGACTGGTCAACCTCCACCGCCACGCCAGCAGAACACCGCCCCCAGAATTACGACCCACATTTCTGTGTGGCGGTCTTCTGTTGGCGGTCTTCTGTTGGCGGTCACGTCCCTATGGCTCCCGTCGCCTCCCGGAGGACCAACGCACAAGGTAAGTTGATCGTCCATGAGGGGAGGGGGTGGGGGGGTGTTGTGTGATGTGTGCGCGCATGGGGGTGTGTAGAGGGGGTGTGTGAGTGCGTGCATGCGGGCGGGGGGTGCTGCTGTGCCTTTGGGCAATGTGTGTAGTTCGGCGGGTGCGCATGTCGGCATGTATGTGTGCGGGTATGTGCCCCTGTTGTGTATGTGTGTGTGTAGGGGGTGTGCATATGTGCATGTTGGGGGTGCGTGCATGTCGGGGTGCATGTATGTGCATGTCGGGGTGGGGGGGGCAGGGGGTTCGTACCACCTCTGGGGGTGGCAGGGGGGTGGAGGGTGTGGGGGGAGGACTCGTGGGGGGCAGTGGGGGGTGGGGGAGACCCCTATCAGTGCCAGGGAAGGAATTCCCTGGCCCCGATAGTGCCTACCGCCATGGTTCGCATGGCGGTTCCCAACCACCAAAAACCGCGGCGGTAAGCAGGGTCATGATACGGTTGGCGGTCTTGGGTCGACCGCTGGGCCGGAGTGTGCAAACTCCAGCCCATCGGTCATGACCGCCGTGGCGGTCGGAGTGGGGAAGTGGCGGTCGATCGCGGCGGTGACCGCCGCGGTCAGAATGCCATTTTTTGGACCGCCGGTCTGTTCGCGGTCCGACCGCCGCCTCTCCGCCGACCGCCAAGGTAAGAATCAGGCCCTTAGTGTTTTGTTTGTATTGATACTTTATTAAACACATAGGAAGAGAACTGCCGTAGAGTGTAGTTTGGCTTCCCCTTCGCCTATAGAGACCACTGATGTCTTGAATTAAGGTGTAACCTGCGTGAAAAAAATCAATTCATTCTGTAATTTCCAAAATGTTATCTATGCACTTTATGAGTCACCCAAAACTTCTCTGGCTCAGCCCAGGTCTTTTGTCACCCTGCTGTGCCCAGTTAATTATATTTCTTTCCAGAACCAAGTACAAAGGCCTCTCTCCACAAAGGGGCCAATTATCAGAACTTCGTCCGGCCCCTGAGGAGGAAAGGGGTGGGTCAGAATGATCTTCATCAATCACTCAGATGTCACACTGTACCAGGGACTGCCCAAGCCCACTGAACAAAGGAGAGAACCCAAACAACTGGTGCTAACCCATGAGGGGATTCTCTTTGCACTCTTGGTGTGCAAGGCCCTGGCAGTGACGTCAGTGAGGGGGCAGAGGTGAGATCCCAGGAGCAGATGTGAGCAGTTACTCCTGGATGATGCCATTTTGAACTGTTGCAGCATTTATGCAGGAGGGTTGGGACAGGGATGGAGAGTTGATGCGCCACTATGGGATTGGCCAGGGATGATGACTGACTTCTGGAACCTTCCTCTCCACTTTAAAATTTCTTGCACAAGGGGGAGACTTTCTCTTGCCTAGTGATTCCACTGCGCTTCCCTGCTGGACCCTGGACTACCATGGAGTGCTGAAAGGAGGAACCCTTTGATGCCCATAAAGGACTTAGGACTCTGCCCAGCTGACCCCAGGACCAATGGGTCTCCCCAACGGCCGGTGATGCTGGCCCCCTTATGCCCCTTGAAGACCAGTTGGGAGAAAGCCTAGGACTTTTGAGCCCTGAATCCAAGATCAGGAGGAAGGTTGGCACAGGGAGCAGGGAAAACCAGCTCCCTGAGGACTGTACCACTTTGGAGGTAAGGAGGACTTCTGCAAATGCCCTTTGCTAGAACTCCCCACTATGAAAAAAACATGCCCAAGATCATCAAAATCGGTCCATCAGGGCCTGGATTATGGCATTTTGTGGTTATGCAACCTTTGTACCAGCCACAAAGCCTGTGGGGCCCTGCTGCCAGTTCATCTATTACCCTCAAGGTGGGCCAGGGCCTGGGGGTCAACGCAAGAATGTTTTATATTATTGTCCCTAGGGATGGGGTGTGCATGGGGCCCCTTTTCTGACTCTTCCCTGCATGCGGGGACCCCATCAACTGGCATGTTCATTCTCAGGTGGTCAGGACCCCATCCCTTACCCCCTGCGTGCCAAAATTGATGGGGGGAATGCTGTGCTGCTCCCTTAGCTATAGTCAGCCTGCCCCTCGCCCTGTTCCCATAATCGGGGGTAGCAGGAGGCTGACACAGGGGCCAAATTTATGGGTGCAATACAAAAAAAAAACAATGTGATGCCCTCTAGGGACTGCATTTATGATTTCATTTTTAATGGCTGGGGAATTTATAAAATAAACACACCAGCACAAGTTCTGCTTATTTTAAATGCTTTATTGGTTTCACATAATGTTGACAATGATGATTGATCACAGTGTAAATGTTTAATTGGCGCTCTTAAGTGCTTTTACCCAGGATTATTTTTGATAATTTGAGATTGAAAGTACTAAATACTATATTTAAGGCTGTTGTTGGACTTGGTCATTCTGCAGGGCCATTCCTAAACGTTTTGTCTTACTCCTGTTTTTTTCTGAAATTGTTTTTGTTGACCCTAGGGATCTGTACACTTTACCACTGTTAGCAAGTGCTAAAGTGCATGTACTCCCTCCTTTAGCAGGATATAATTGGTATGCACACTACTGGCACATTTAATTTCATTGTAAGTTAAGTCCCTAGTAAAGGTACTACCTTTAACCAGGGCATGTAAATGAAATGTTACAAGTGGGCATGTAGCCATGCACTTAAGTAGCCTTTTACAAATGTCTCAGACCATGTCTCAGGCCTGCCATTGCAGCATATGTATGCAGTTTTAAATTGTGAGATAGGTCTAGCAGATAAACCTTCTTGCCAGGTCTACACCTTCCTTTTTATTAGATATAGGTCACCCCTAGGGTAGGCCCTAAACAGCAAAGAGGGCAGGGTGCAGTGTACTTAAAAAGTTGGACATACACTTTTACATTTTACATGACCTGATAGGGTAAAATCTCTACATTTGTTTATCCCTTCAGATAACATTGGGTTACCTTATTACACATAACAGGTGCTAACTTTCAATTGGGAGCAAGTAGGAATGTGGAGTTTGTTGTCTAAACAATCACAATTCAAAAGCCTCTCTAATGTCAGACTTCGAGTCACAATTCTGAAAATGCCACTTTTAGAAAGTTGTCATTTTCTTTTCCCAACCATTTGGTGCCTGCAGTCTGTATCCTGAATCTTTGTGTATTTCTCTCAGACAGTGAGACGAAGAGGGAGTAGGTGTTGGCAGGAAGGGCCATCGCTGACTTGATTAGGGGGAGGAGCAATCACATACCTCACTTGCATATCACAAAGGCTGTGCCTGAGCTCACGCACATCAGGTTTGACATTAGTCTTCTGTTGCCCCAGACAAGCTGGGGCAGAGGCAGGGAGGCAGGGAGGCAGGCAATTCCAAATACCTATGAGGGTGAAAGCCTCTAGAAATGTCTCCTACTTTAAAATTGGCACCAAGTATAAATGCTGGATATTCAGACCCAACTTTTCAGTATTCCTCTGGTCCTATGGAAGAGTCAGAAGGACTGATGTGCTGTTCTACAAGATAGACTCCTACTCTGTTGCCCTGCTGCCAAGCTTCCTGGGTGAAATAGACTGGACCTGCATCTTGATCCCAGGACCATCAGATTGACTACAATGGCTAGTTGCTTGGCCTCCTGATCAGATCCTCAGAAACAGAAAAGTTTGCAACCACCTTGAACCCAGCCCCTGAAATCTGTCTGCTGTGAGTCCTACCCCCAAGTGGCGCTACCCCAGTCCTGGACCTTTGGATGTTTGTCTGAATGTGCTCTGCTGTGGTTCTGTGAGTAGAACTGATGCTACACAGAACATCTCCAATCAGCCACATCAGAACCACCGCTGTGCGATGCATCCTTGAGAAAGGATAATTCATCACAACCTATGGCTTACTCAGAACCACTGCCGCATGACACTTCCTATTTTTCAGGCCTTCCGATCACAAGCCCATCAACAACAGCATTCTCAATGATGACTTTGCATTGGAGCTCTGCAATTTCCTCGGATATACCACTGTGTAACGCATACCCAATGACAGACTTTGCATCAAAAGCCCCTTGTCAATGGGACCCTCAGAGACCATGCAGGACTCCTCATCACAGTCCTACCTCTTCCAGGGAAGTGCCATGGGATGATGCATCTTCTACGCAGATTCTTGCAAAGCTCCGCAATCAGGATTTAAGGTACTATGGCCCAACTTGGTCCCTGTATCAGGCCCACACTCCATCGCGATTAGCCTGAACATGGTGACTTTGTCCTAATCTAGCATGACCAGATAACTACAGTCTGCATATTGTGCTTCTAGGCACTACTTTCACTTAAATCTTTGAAATTGCACATCTCCAATTCCACTGATTGGATTTTTGTCATTGTGATCTCAAATCATTTGGTACATTTTGCTCTGTTTGTCTAAATGTGGGATTTTTCATGTGTGGTGTTTTCACTTTATTACTGTATGAGTGCTGTATAAATATTTTACACATTGCCTCTAAGTTCAGCCTGCCTTCTTGTGTCAAGCTATCACAGCGTTAAGCACAGTTTAGTTTGGAGCTTGGTTGTGTTTCACCCTGGTAGAAATTGTGTTTGCTGCCTGAGTAGGATTTCAGTCCCATTAACCAGTAATCCAATTTCCTACAGGTGTCACATTGCTAGTGTTAATGGTAATGTGATCTGGTTTATACAATTCATTAGTGACATTTGTCTATATAGTGATAACCAATATTCTAAGGTCCAGCTTTTTGGAGGTTGGTATTTACGATCTAGATATTCTGACATACAAATAAGTGTGAATAGCAAGGAGGCCACTGTGGAGTCTTTTGCCACAGAATAATATTAAAAGTATTAAAAGAAGAGGATGGCAAGTGTGAAGGTCATGTGGGATGTGCAAGTGGAGGTCTTAATGTCAATGGCAAAAAGGATAATATGGTACTGCATTGTTTTATGAATGGCTCTGTTTCAGTCTGGATCGGCATGCAAACACAAGCTTGGTTTCCTAAAGATCATATCTGAGCAACCAACATTAACTGTTAAGGAACACCAAAACAATAGGCATGAGAGAATTTCCTAATCACTTCATTCAAGAGGATATTATAGATAGAGATTCCGTAAGCTCATGATAACCGGAGACTTGTGTTAAGGACAGCAAATTGACCTCCAACCAGGGGTATAAGTGGCACTAAGAAATCTAAAAGGACTGTCATTGTGAATTGTGTGGCATACAAGAAAGGAACATTATTCTGAGAGAGCTATTCAGTCTTGTGGCACCACATATAAACATCAAATTCTGATCTCTGTAGTCTACAGTTGTTCAATAGAGACAGAGCATCAAAAACTGTTCGTAATTAAGAAGGTACTGATCAAAGTAGGACTGAATGCATCTTAGTATCTTCCCACCAAGCTGAAAGTGATCACCGATGGACATCACTATGTTTTGATGCAGTCTGAGGCAGCTAAAGATTTTTGCTTGTGGATTACAACCGCCGGGCCCACCAGCCTGCAGGCGTCGGTGGTCGGACCGTGGTGGATCTGCCACGTTCATAATGTGGCGGTTGGATCCCCATGACCGTGGCAGTCCGACCACAGTGGTCTGACTGTCACTGTGAGTCTGGCGGTCTAAGACCGCTAGACTCATAATGAGGCCAAAGTCTTTTGCCATTTTTACAGCAAAGTCTTCAAGCATAGGCTTAGCTAGTACCATCCATGCTGAGCTGATTAATTACAAAAGCCTTTTGCCACTTCAGGCACAATATTATGCACATCTAGGGAGTGCTGGTAAAATCAATAAATTAAAAAAAGTTCATGAAACACAGCTAGATGACTTCAACTACAAGAGAATAGGATGCAGTAATGTTTATCTCAAAGTCTGATATATTACATCTACCAGAAACCCGGAGATGAACAATTTGAGCCTTCTTGCATTTGAGTCTCCTCATTGTACAGACGTGGGAAAGCTTTCAGAGGCAGACTAGCTGGGAATTGGACAATTTGTGTGGCAACCAGGTTACATATGCAGCAGAGTTTTTGAGTTGACATTTTGGGATTTTTGTGCAGGGTGGTGGCTTGCTTAACTGCCATGTAGGTCGCTGATGGAGACAAGAAGATCCAAACAATTTGGCAGAAGGACGAAATCTGTGCAGTGATTAAAAACAAAGGGTGTTGCTGTAAGGAATTGGGTTATTGATTCAGGAGTGTAAAATCCTTAGTCAAACAGCAAGCATATCCTTTTCAGGGTGAACCACGAAAG
The DNA here is from genome assembly GCF_031143425.1 of Pleurodeles waltl. Lineage (NCBI taxonomy): Eukaryota > Metazoa > Chordata > Amphibia > Caudata > Salamandridae > Pleurodeles > Pleurodeles waltl. Next base: position 162,768,158 of record NC_090450.1, on the reverse strand, counting down.
TCACTAAATTGGCCTGTGCTTAACTCTGGTAGTTTGGCACAAAAGCAGTCTGGCTTAATGCATATGCACTGTGTAATGTATTTATGCAGTGAACAAACAGTACTAAAATGTAAACACAACACAGGAAAACCCCAAACCAATTTAGAAAAATATAGAACATTTTATTACATGAAATGATACCAAAACAAAAATCCAATCAGAAGACCTAGAGCTATTATTTTTAAGCTTATAGTGAAATCTAATCCCTAAAAGATCAAACTGACAACTGCAGGTATCTGGAGGTGGGATTCTGGACTAAAGTCCAAGTTAAGACCAACCACGATGGAGCACAGATCAAATGCACAAGGTGGATTGGGCCTGGGATCGGCTCACCTTTGGACTTAAAATAACATTTGAAGAAAAGTCCACGAGAAGAAAGAGTTCAGCAAGGATAGGCAGCAGGCTGTGTCTCAGGCGAAGCCATCGCCAGGGTGTTCTGGATGAGGTTTCAATGAAGTTATTGATACTGGTGGGAAAAAGCTCAGAGCAGGAGCAGTTGGATTTCCAGGCTGAGGCAATCGTTGATGGAGAGCCTGTCCTCATTGATCCTGGTAAAGATTTTTACCTTCAGACTTAGACAACTTTGTGGCACTCAAAGTGTGACAAAACTGCAGGCCATAGCTAAAGACTGCTTCACAAGACTGGATACCATTGTTTACGGGTCCTGATGGATGGCATTTGCTGCTGTGGAGAAGAACGTAGCAGGAGCTACTGCAAACTCAGGCTGACCAGCGCTAAACCTTGGGCAGATCAGCTTGCAGGTAGATCTTCTTTTGGTTCTTCTGGTACTTTTCTGTCAAACTTTTTCTCAGTTCCAACTTTTAGCTTTGTGTAGAAGCAGCACCTCTAACACCATGTCCAAGGGTCCAGGATCTGTGGGACACCACTTAGGTGGTTAGGACTCACACCACTAGAGGCCAGGTGCAGGGTTCTAGATTTCTGGAGTTTGTTATGTCACTTTAGCTCACATTGGATGCCAGCCAACTACACCTTCTAGTCACTCTGGTAGCTCTGGGTTCAAGCAGCAAGGCAGACCTCTAGCAGCAGAAGAGTCCTGTGGGGATTAAAGCATGCTGCTTGAGGCAGTCCACTGGAGAACAAGGCAGGCCTCAAGAAGCAGGCAGCCATCCTGCGATCCATGCAGTCCTTTAGAAGTCTTTCACAGGTCCAGGAGTGTACTGAAGAGTTGTTCTGAGGATCCAATATTGATCCCTGGCACCATTTTTTGAAGTGGGGGAATTCTCTAGGCTACCCCTCATCGGATTCTGGAACATTCTTCCCTTCCCTGCCAAGGCTCCAAGAAAATGTGGGATGACAAAAGGCTAGTATCATGTTTCTTTGTGTGTGCTGGAGGCAAGTCCTTTCAAATGTAAGTGGGATAGGAAACAGTTCCTTCTCACCCATCCTGGCAGGATGGCCCATCCTGTCAGCACCTAGTTCCCCTTTGTCTCACTGTGTGGGAAGAATACATAATGCCCAACAGCTAAGCTATTCACAGTCATGGGACCCAGGACACTGGCTGTAGGTACCAAATGGTTAGGGCAAGAAAATTCCAACTTTCTAAAAGTTGTGTTTTCAGAACTGTGACTGAAGCTTTGACTTTAACATTAAGAAGCATTTTATATTAAAATTCATTTGAGTTCAAATATGAAATTCCTACCTGCTCCTCATCAAACTCTAGAGCCTAAAAAATGCAATAAGGTAACTCAATGTTATCCAATGGGAGAGATAAGCATCACAGTAGTGCAAAGTGAGTTTAAGAGTTTTTCACTATATGGGCATGTAAACCTTAAAAGCACATGTTCTACTTTTTAAATACAATGCAACCTGACTTATGGGCTTTTTAGGGCCTATCTTAGGGATGGCTCACATGTTTTAAAGAGGAAGGTTTAGGGCTGGCAAAAGGTTTCTTTTGCCTGGTTGATATGAAATCTTTAAAACTGCACTTCTGGCTTCAATGGCAGGCCCGGTACATGTTTCAAAGTGCTACTGTTAGACATGGCACAGCTACCTAAGTGGTTGAAACTATGAGTGCTGCAGGCCTATTAGTGGCATTAGATTAAGAGGACTTGTGGTACCATGTACTTGGGGCTTTTAAGTGAATATGACAATCAGATATAAGGCAATTGCACATGCACTTTAGCACTGGTTAGCAGTGGTAAACTGCCCAGAGTCCTAAGGCTAACAACAAGGAAATTCAGAAAAGAGGAGGGGTGAAGACAAAATGTTTAGGGAAGACCACATCAAAGATGGCAGGTCTAACAGTTGTTTGCTTTCTTCCTTTTGGTCCTTTCTCTACATCCACTCACCTTTTCACATCTTTTGGGAAAAAATGGGAGGATGGTGTGTTCCACACATTGAAATGAACCAGTTGATGGTATGAACCCCATAATTGGGTCTATTTAGCCATCTGTGGTCTTGAAGAATTTTATTGCGTAGGTATAGCTCCTTGATCTCATTAAAACCAATTAATATGAATATTGAAGTATTGTTTTGTGGAATAGAAGCTGTGGTTAGTTTAAAAATACAGGAAAATTGTCAGTTGGAGAAGGTGACACATGTACCTGAGGTGGATGAATACAGTGCTCCATATTGTTAAACTCAGGATGTTTATCAAAAGGGCATTGCCCTATAAATATTACAGGGTTTGACATTTGTAGACCCTTTTGAATCAAGACAAACATCTAGATACTGTAACAATAAGCAACAGCACCAGAGCACTCCGTGGACTGAACTTACATACCAGTATTGGGTAAGTCAGCTTCTTTGCACCCATAAAAATAGATGGTTCCTTCTGTGGTGTATTGCCTATAGTGTGTCGGAGCCAAAAGTGCCACATGTGCTGGTATTTATGTAGTAGAAAAGAACAGAGGCAGACTTTAATCTCATCAGTTTTCCATGAATATAGACATTGCAATAAATATTACTTTTACTATGACAAATTGTGTCTATTTTAACAGTGAAGTGTTTACCTGTGGCCTCGACTATCATACAAGTTCTCTGATACGATTTTATAATATCATTTTATTTTCGGTTATATTTATTTGTAATTTAGGCTTCAGGCATCAAATGTGTGTGAAGTTGAAATATTGATCTATCTCTTGACATTTTAATATGTTTTGTTTTACATCTGCTGTAATGTAGCAGAAAAAACAATTCATGGACTGGAATATGTTGATATTTCAGTAGAACTAGGGTGCTTTTTTAAAAATGTCAAGCATGAGCTGTGGAAGATGTGAGGTCAATACATGTTAGCATATATTCTGCGTTTGTTTCAGTATAGATGCATATTTTTCATAACGATGAATGCGATCTTGACAGTGTTATTTGGATTAATTGCACTAATTACAGATACGTGTTTTCAGCCTCAAAACCATCTCAAATGTACAATGGATATACTTAGCAATGTATTATATTTTTTGAATGTAAACGTCCCATTTTGATGTCAAAACTGAAATAAAAGAAACGTAGTCTGAGGCGACTCTATATAAATCATTACTATCTCTTGAAAGTTTCGCTTTGGAGAATTAGGGGCATATTTATAAGCCCCTAGCACCACCTTAGCTTAAATGTATTTACACTAATGTGGCCCAACAAGGCCAAAATCCTTGCGCCATCTTTACAAAGAGGTGCAATGCATACATTGCGGCACTTTGTAACCCTTTGCATTAAATTATGTCTGCACCAGACATAATGTATGCAAAGGGGGCATTCGCCGGTTTGGGGGGGGGGTGAAAAAATGGTGCAAGGAAATCTAACCGATTTCCTTGATCATATTATACGGCACTTCTAACGCCTGCTCAGATCAGTCATTAAAATGGGGCTTCCATCATTTATAATACTACTCTGCAGGAGTAGCGCCAATCTTTTGCGTCAATAAAAATTATGCTATTGCCCCCTACCATGTGCCATGGTGCGCCATATCTTAGATACGGTGCACACATAGTGGCGGAAGGGGGGCACTAAGGGGTGCAAGGAAAGTGGCGCTGCACTAGGTGCAGCGCCACTTTCCTTAAATATGACCCTTAGTGACTACAAAGTGAAGATGAGAATTTGTGAATTTCCGATAATAGGCCGGTGTTACCTGCCGCACAGCAAGTAGCCTTGCTGCACTGCATCATTGGGAAAGGGCAGGAACATGTCATATTTAAGGCATACTCTGCATACCTGACTATTCCCAGCTGGTCCATGTGTTGTTTTCAGGATTGTTTTTCTGCAGGAAGGGAAACCTTCCTACACAGAAACAATCCTTAGAGGCACATTCCTTTATATATGTGTGCTGCAGAATGGAGCACAAATAGAAAGAGGAAGTAAGAGAAGAAAAAAATATATTTCTCTTTGTTACGCCTCTCCTGGGGAAGCATAGCTTGTTAGCTCATTCCAAGATTTACCAAGTTTGGTAAACCAGGAACTGCATCAAAAACTATGGGAGCTGAATGGAAACACCCATGGAATGTCTTCCTTGTGCAGAGCATTGCAACACAGCAATTTATGCTGCATTGCATTAGTCCAGGTTTTTTAAGCCCTTCAATGTCACACAAAGAAGCTTTGCGTTGTTTCAAAAATATGACTTAGAGATTTGTGTCACACATGTACCACTTTGTATGGTGCAAGCATGACCCTATCCTCTCATACATATGCTCCTAATTATATTCGGTACACGTTAATTCCATCTTTAGTGAAACACCAGATACATTCATGAGAACTTCTTGAGAGAAGAGAGGAGACTTAAAAAAATGTGTTACTTAATATGGATTATAGCTTTGAAAATATTCTGCTAAGCCTTTGCAAAAACTTCCTATTTATATTAGAACTGATGAAGCATCTGATGTTGGAGTGGTTCCAGCATCTATATGTACCAATTGGCATTGTCTTAGTGTTGGCAATAGCCCTTCTTAGGGGATTTCCCTGAAACATTTTGTTTTTTCCTCCCATTTTTTTACTGACTCTGTATTGGCACACCCTTGGGGTGTTCTGAAAGCTTGTGTCCAGCCTGCCAGTGCAGGCTTGTGCATGCACCAGGGCATATGTGCCCCTGGAGTGAAGAATGGCCATGTGTGTTTTCACTGCCATTGAGAGCAGCTCTGCCCATAGCGTAATATGGGGGGAAATGTATAATTAATCATAACTGCAATACTTGATTGCAGTGGAACAGCCTCATCATGTTTACTATGATTAGATGCCCAATGACAAAACTTTTCCAATAGTAAAGGTAGTTTTGTAAGTAACACCTTGGAAATGTCACCTTCAAGAAAGTGGGCATTTCTGTGTTCTAAAATCTCTTTTGTGTGCCTTTTCAATTCAAGCTTAATTTCAAAATTGCGATAGTTCTCTATAAAGAAACTTTGCTGCTATCATGGAAACCGGGATGCATCCTATAACTGTTTTATATTGAACTGGGGTGATCGCTGGGGTGGGTCTCGTGCTGCCAACATGGTAGTACTGCATGTGGGTGCTGGGAGCGAAAGTATTATTTTTCTAATGTGTACACACTGATGATTTGGTATTAACACTGTTAAGCCTACTACTATTAGTGATATTTCTGAATGTGATTTATGCCCAGATTTACATGATGTTCATGTGGTGTTAATTCATGTGTGTGCTGAATACAAACTTTATTTACATACACCTTGTGTAAAGTCTTGTTTTTGATGCTTAGTGTACTTACTGCGTGGTAGTGCTTTACACATTGCCTCTGTGATAGAGCTGAGTGCTCTGTGCCAAGCTTACCAAGGGTGAGCGCAGGATATACAGTGAGTGTATTCACCAACACCTGATGGGAGTGATAGGTTCTGCCTAGCGGGAGCCTCGTCTCAGCCAACCAGAACGTGTCGCCTCCATTACTGAGTGAATAGATGACAAAACAAACTCATTTTTTTTGTTTACTCAATAAATCCTTTTAAGGGTACCAATCACATTTTACCCATCATCAGCAACGTCAATTTCTATTGCTTACACAAACACTGTGAACGCACCTGAGCAGTGTATGACAAAATGGGATGATGATGATGATTGAAATTAAAAAAAAAGACCAAAAAAAGTAACAACATATCATTCTCCCCAACTACATGGAAAATTGCAGGTCCCAGACAGGCAATGGGACAGAATATCATAAGGTGGTAACATGGTCACCAGATGACTGTCCAAGCCCCAATGAGCTTTTGAAATGAGGTGTTGGTATGATGCTTCTGCCCTCTGATTGAAAAGTATGGACATTTGAAGTGCTTCCTCATATGGTCTGAGGACTCATGATATATGGTTTTACAAAATTAGCCTGAACAGGCAGCTAATTATTTTTTTCTCAGAATTAGCATAATATGTTCCGGTGAAGATAAATGTGTCTCCACTTATGCTACATGTACTGAAAATGGAAAAAATTATGAGAAATAAAGATATTTCTCTTTTTTATGTCTCACCTGGGGAGGGGTAGCAGTTTTGGCACAATCCCAGGTCTACCACTTATGGTACATCTGGGGATGCATCCAAATGTGTGGGTGTTGCATGGGAACACCCTCACACCACTCTTCGAATGCCTCTTTAGGGCAGAGTAATGTAATGCAGCAATTTGTGCTGCGTTACTCTGGATATATCAAGCCATTCAGTGCCATGCCAAGTGGCCTTGTGTGGCTTGATAAATCGCACCATTGGTGGTGCAAAAGCGACACATCTATTTCATATATAAGACCCTGTGTATTTTGCCAGCTAGAGTTAGGATAAAGAACCATTTCCACTGGACAGCTGGTTCACAGTTCTAGGAGCACTACTTATCAGTGATTCATGCAGTCTAATTAAATGGATAAAATGGAGGCAGTTCATGGGGTTAGATGGAGGACAAGCCCCTAGCCTGCCCACAGTTTACCATAGCCTAACAAGAAGGAGGAGGAGCTGGAAGCTACTGCCACTTCCAACGTCAACCACCTCACCTCATGGCACAAACCATGGTACTTGTTGTTCTATCTAACAGTGAGTGACTCAGAATGAAAGAAAAGCAGGAGTTGGCCCCTTCATGACCTCACTTATAGAGCACAGAGGACTAGAGACCGAGGGGATCCAATAGCAGGTGTTTGTTGCTATTACCAGTTAAATGCAAGAGTGGGAAGATGGGTTAACGTGAGCAGCCTATACTCTAAGTGTGTGTATGTGAGTGTCATTTTGCAAGTGCATAATCAGTCATGTGCACACATGTGTGCCTCTGCCTCCATGTGTGTGTGTGTGTGTGTGTGTGAGAGAGAGAGAGAAAGAGAGAGAGAGCTAAAGAGACAGAGAAAGAGAGATAATATTTGCTTGTTTAAATCGTCCATTGGTATGTGATGGGGATAACTGGCATATTATCGGGATACCTGACATAATGCCAAGTCATACTAAAGTATACAAAAAAGTGAAGTCTGGAATCCTTGTATTAAACCCAGACACTGGTAACTACTCAGGGACTCATGGATTCAGCCTCATGCAAATCAGTCTTGATCTTGCTCCAGTGGGACCAGTTTAGTAAAAACTGCCAGGATAGGTTCTCCCTGCTTGAGAACATAAGCAACCCAGAACCACGTTTGCCATAGTTAGGGCTCATCAGCCAACTATAACTTAGTACCAGTGACACAGTGTGCCGTGGACGCAAGTCTGGGCATGCCTGTCTCGCTTAGGGCAATATATTAAAGTATACCAAAAAAGTGATGGATGGAATGCTTGAATTAATCTCAGGAACTGGCAGTTACTCAGGCCATAATTATTTTGGACAACATGCACCTCAGTTTGGACTTAGCCATATGCAAATCAGTCTTGATCCTGCTCCAATGGGAACAATGAAGCCCAAGCTCCCAGGCTAGTTTCTCCCTGAAGCAGAACACAAGCAACCCAGAACCAGTTACACCCTAGTTAGGGCTCATCAGGTAGCTGTAGCTTGGTCCAACTGACATAGACACAGGTATACTTATTATAATTCATAGTGTGATAAATTGGATTCTCAAGCAATAACCACAATCCTTGTCTGAGTGAGCCAAAAAACTAAATTAACCTGTGCTTAACTCTCTGGCAGCTTGGCACAAAAGCAGTTGGGCTTAATTTACAGGCAATATGTGAAGTATCTATGCAGCACACAAACAGAAATAAAGTGAAAAAGAATACTAGTAAAACCTCACACTAATCGCCATTTTTAATATGATATCAAGGTGACAAAAATCCAGTCAGTGTAACTGGAGATATGCAACTTCAAAGTCTTAGGTTAAAAGTAGGTTCAAAAAACCCAAAGGGCCAATAATGGTTATCTGGTGGCTTGGGATCAGGACAAAGTCACAAGCTCAGGATGACCACGATGGAACGTGCAGGGACGTAGCTTCAGCGGATAGGTTTGGGGTGGCACACTGCCCATTAAGTGTATTTTCTGGTAAATAGTTGGGTGCAGGTGCTTTCAGTCGGGTATCGTGAAGTGTCTGTTTTACATACACACAGACAAAAACACACACACTCTCCCTCTCTGTTTTAAAAGTATTAAAAAATGTTGGTTATCTTACAAAATATTGCGTTTACTCTCATTACCTACCCCTACCAGAACATATTAATCCCCCTTTCCTCTGCCCCTTAAGGCCCTCTCTTGAATCCTGCTTGTAGTGTACTGTATTTTAACATTATACCAGCGTGATTGTTCGAAAGTCTGAAGCTTGCACCCCCCAGTTTTACTGACCAGGACACACCCATGGGTATGCAGGCTGGGAACAAGACCGAATTGAACTGAGTTGCAAGGTCCGGTGTCGCGCTACATTGATTTGCATCAGCACCAATGGGGCCACTGATCAGGAGCTTCAAGGTGCTTTGATGAGTTGTGTTGCGCTGCATCGGGTCCCATCAGGCCACCAATTAGGAGCTGTGAGATGATGCATGGTCCTCTATTGAGTTGTGCCTTGCTGTGTCAATTCCGATGAGGGAAACCTTAGTTAGGGAAGTAAGAGTATACTCTGATGCCACCCAAGTGTCCAGGACCTGGTGGTAACCTCTTGGGGATCAGGACTCACTCTAGCAGAGGACAGCAGCATGGCTTAGGCAGGTCCAGTTAGATCTGGTTAGCTGGGCAGATTGAGGACACGTATTATGAGCTTGTTATGTCCCTATGGCTCACATAGGAGGCCAGACATCTAGATGTTAGTGTCCCCCTGATGACTCTGGGTTCAAAGAGCAGGTCCAGGCTTCCTTTCTGAGGGAGAAGGGCAGAAAGGCACCAGGGCAGTCCTTCTATCAGTAAGACATTAGGTCAGTCCTTTCAACAGCTAGGCAGCAGGGTAGTACTTCTTCTGAGTCTTCCACAGGTCCAGCAATGATCTGATGAATGGCTCAGGGTGTCCAATACTTATATGCCAGCCTTTGACCTTGGGGTACTCCTTATACTAACCACACCTCTGGTTCTGTAAAGTTCTTCCTTTCCACTGTCAAGGCTCCAAATAATTCAGGGTGACAAAAGACAAGGTGGAGATGTGCGATGTATCTTTTGAGATTGTGAATGGGATCATTTGGGTTCCACTTCTCCCCTGTCCCCACTGAATTTTCGCTAATGAATGATGGCCTACTGTCTCCCAAATGAAACACCATCAGACCCTTCTCCTGAAACCTTAATTGCTTTCCTTAGTTTGGCAACAATCTACCTGCAGGTATGCCTGACTGATGATATTGATATGTATGTGAACTTTTGTTTATCTTTTATCTCTCTGCATGGGATTACCCAGCAATCCCACTTGGGCCCTGTGTATCAGTGATATAGATATGCATGTGCAAATTTGTTTGTTTCAGGTCCCAGCATATGACTACCTAGAGATCCCTTCCCAGCCCTGTTTATTTACTTCATTTGATACCACCACACAGTAACCAGAGGGATATTCAGAGATGGGGTATCATCGCGTATTTACTCCTGTGCTAGATCTTGAACATGGCACAGCCATTTGGCAACAGGATGCTAGTATACCTATCATCATCTCCTGGTGCTGTAGAAGAAACTAGAATTAATTCACTGTTATTGGATATTTTAGTGACCTGAAATGTGAGATGCTATTATGCTGTTACCCATCTAAGTTTCAGTGCACACTTCAAAAGGGTCTTGCCCCTAACAAGTGAGTTTCACATCCTGAGAAGTGAAATATTTAGCACTCCTTCATTGATCTTTCTGTCTCCATTTTTTATTTTTCTAGTGTGTGACTACAAAGTACATCGTCCTAGCTCCCGACCAGAAACCTGTACCCCTAAAGTTTAGGGTAAGGGATTTCACATTTAAAAATTAGCTTTTTATGTTGTATTGATGGCAGCCCTAATTAGCTAGTCAGTTAGGGACATTTCTAGCAGCTTTGTTGAGTTAGAACCTAACGCTGTGAATTAAGTAGTTCAGAGTGCATGGTTTTTAGCACAACTATGGCTCTTGCGTTTGCAGTGATTTGCAGTGATTGTCACCCTGCATGCTCGCATTTGTGTGCGTGACTAAGGTTACATAAGATACAAAGGAAGGCAGTATCACACCCCAAAAAAACATGATTTTCTTATTATCTGTTCTAGGTGCCTATATGATTATTTCTCACTGAGGTAGGACTTGAGGGATTTTTTTGTTCAAAGATAAGGGTATGGTGTGAGTACACCTCTACTATTAGGGAGCCTTAGCCCTGAAGAATGCCTCAGACCAGGATAGGCTCATAGAGAGGGCGAAACATGTCAGCTTTTTAAGATGGCTTTAGTCACTCCTCTCATTTTATCCATCTTCACTTACTTTTTACTCATACCTACGGACACCACTGTTAAAGGTAAAATATACCAGTAGTCTTTGAGGTATTTTAACTTAAATGGACCCCACCCTTTGTCCAGTAGCCTCTATATAAGAACTCCCTCAGTGGCAGGTTTACCAAGAGGTTGAGTCCACCCTGGTAGCACTGTTCTACCAGGGTGGGGAGAGGTGGTCAATCATGAGGCATGACACGACTAAGTGTGTGAGACCACATCTTCCATAAAGAAACATCACGTTTCTGCCTGGAAACCACGCGTTCACATCCAAACCGGTATGTGGAACATGATGATCATAAACATAAAGCGCCTTGAGACCCGCACGGGTGAGTAGCGCGCTTTATAAATGTTAATGATTTGATTTTATAAATTAATCTCTGTCCCACCACACTTTCTGTGTTCACTGACACAAGACGAGTCTAAAGTTTCTTAGTGTGTTTTCTGGAAGCAGCCCTTTGAAATGTGATTGGGGGAGGGAACTGTTTCACCCCAACCATCCTGGCAGGATGGCCTGTCCCGCACACATCTAGTCCACCTTTGTCTCACTGTCTTGGAGGAATACACAAAGGCCAACAGCTAACTTAATCCTGTGCATGTGGCTCACGATACTGGCAGAAGCAACAAATGGTTAGGACCAGAAAATACCAACTTTCTAAAGTGGCATTTTCACAATTGTGACTTGCAACCATGACTTTACCATTAAAGAGGGTTTTAAATCACAATTCATTTGAGTGTAAACATAATTTTCCTATCTATTCTCAAACTTAATTTATCACTTATTAAGTGTAATAATGAATCCCAGTGTTATCCTATGAGAGAAATAAGGCCTTGCAATAGTGAAAAAATATTTTAGGAGTTTTTCACTACCAGGGCATGTAAAACTTAAACCCACATGTCCCACTTTTTAAATTAAATGCACCATGCCCTATGAGCCTTTAGGGCCCACCTTAGGGTTGACTAATAGATATTAAAAAAGGTTTGTTTTACAAGTTTAAAATGGCAGTTTAACACTGCACTGCAGGCTGCAATGGCAGGCCTGAAACATGTTTAAAAGGCTACTTTACTAGAGTGGCACAATTAGTGCTGCATGCCTACTAGCAGCATATAATGTACCGGCCCCTGGTAAATGGAGTGCCCTTTAAGTGGGACTTAAAAGCAAATTGAATGTGCCAGTTAGGTGAAGGCCAATTATACCATGAGAGTGCAATCAAAAGCCAACAAAAGCAAACTCAGCCAAGTCAAAAGGTTTTGGGGACTACTGCCCAAGGGTGTCAGGTTTAACACATGGAATATGATGGCGCTAACTCCCATAAGATCCAGACACCAATGCGTTTGAAATCACTGGCATATGATTTGAATCTCAGGCATGTGATAGGCATTGGGAAAAGAATGGTCGTTGCTGCTGTTTTATGAACATCGTTGACCTTACCTACCTGTACATAAAATGCCAAAAATTGATTTTTTATTGCCCAATATGATTTTTGTTGGGCAATTCTCTAGGTCTAATTTAGAAACTTGGCAGAGTAATGTGTTTAGCACTGTACTTTTACATTTAACATGTGGATACTGACAGTGCAGGTTTCAGGGAAACTTTAGAAATTAGCAGGTACATTTATGCCAACCTGGGGGCAAAGTTGTACATGGTTATCTGTAACACTACTTAGATATGATGCAGTAAATGGCTTTTGTAGGATTACATGTATATTATTACATAGTGTTAATCACCACAGTGTAGTTATGATTCAGCCACGCTTTCATTTAAAAGTAATATTTTGATTTGTCTATGTCTTTGCTTGATGAGGGCAGATCTGCACCAGATTACCCTCAGATTAGGCATGCACGTAGGTTGGTCAGCAAAAACAGATAGTCCAAATTTCATGTTGAACAATGGCATGGAAAAGTTAAGTAGGAAAAATGTTGGGGCCTATTTACAAGGAAATAGTGCTACGCAGTGCCGTAAGCAATTTTGCTGTGCTGAGCTGCATCATTTCCAAAACGCAGGGATGAGCCATAGTCACTAAAATATGGCACGCCCCTGTGTTTTCCCTAGCACTGGCACTAAATAACCTCCCTAGCACCAACACAGGCACCCTTGGACCATAGCGCAAGGATGTATGATGGAACAATGCACGCACCAACCACGCATGCCTGAACAACGTGGTCGGAACAACGACTGTGTTGTTTCCACGAATGTCTTTACCACGCATGCCTTTACAATGATTTTTCATTGTAAAGGCATGACTAGTAAAGGCATGTGTGGAATGGCATGCATGGTTTTTGCATGACATCCATCCACCAGCCCTGAAAACACAACTAGTCTGACCACCCAACCCACCCTAAAAATAAAACTACCGACCCCTCACCAGCCCCTAAAAAATACCCCCACCCTGAGCCCTAAAACCTACCTTGACTATTCAACCAACCTAAAAACTGACCCCGCCCCAAAAATAAAATGACCCCACCCCTGAAAACAAAATTACGCTGACCTCCCACCCCTGCCCTAAAAATAAAACTACCCCAACCACCCACCCATAGAATAAAAGTACCCAACACCCCACCCGCCCCAAATATAAAACTATCTCGGCCCCCCACTAAAAACTCCCTTGATACCCCTACCCACCCTGAGCCCTAAAACCTACCCCAACCACCCACCCACCCTAAAAACAAAGGACCCCCACCCCATAAAATAAAACTACCCTGCCCTTAAAAACAAAATTACCATGACCCCCCACCACATGAAAAAACCTGACCTCCCCACCCACCTGGAATACAAAATTACCCCAACACCCCACCTCTGCTGCTAAAAACCCGAACCCATCCACCCTAAATACAAAATTACCCAAACCCTCCACCCCTGCCCCTAAAAACAAAATTTCCCCGAACCCCACCATGCCCTAAAAACCATAGTACCCAACACCCTACCCCACCCTAAAAACAAAACTACCCCAACCTCCACCCTGCCCCTTAAAAAAAATAACCCAGCCACCCCCTTAAAAAGTACTCCAACCCTCTCCCAGCCCCACTTACCTGACGACATCCTACCCTGACCCCACCCTTAAAAACAAAATTACCCCAACCCCCCACCCCATCCCTAAACACCCGATTCTCCCACCTACCCTAAATACAAAATTACCCGACCCCTCACCGTGCCCCTAAAAACCCTCCCCAACCTGCCCTAAATACAAAATTACCCCAACCCCCCACCCTCGCCCTTAAAACCTGATCCCCCCACCTGCCCTGAATACAAAATTACACCGACCCTAAAAACCCGATCCGCCCACCCGCCCTAAAAACAAAATTACCCCGACCCACCACCCTGCCCCTAAAAAACTGTCCCCCACCCTAAAAACAAAGTTACCCCAACCCCCATCCCCGCTCCTAAATACTAAATTACCCCTACCCCCCACCCTGCCCCGAAAAACAAAATTATCCAGACCACGACCATGCCCTAAAAACAAAACCACCCCATCCCCAATTACCTGATTGTGTCCTCTCCCGATGCTGACTCCCTTTTTCTCTGCCTTAACCACGCATGTGCATTGTTCAGCCCATGCATGGTTCCGGCAGAGAAAAAAGGAGTCATTGTTAACGCAAGCGTGGTTCAGCTTGCGCTAACAACGTTGTTGTGGGCCCGGCGTCGTTGTTCCGAACGTTCCCCATAGTGCAAGGGTGCCTGCATTGCAGGGAATGATTGTTTATGAGCAGGAAGGGACACCTTCCTGCACATAAACATCCTTCATGGCGTTTTGCTCTTTCTATGTGTGCTGCAGAATGCAGCACACATAGAAAAAGTTAAAACGAGGAGGAATAAAAGTCTCCTCATTGCGCCACGCTAACACCACCACTGGTGCTACATCAGATTTACGTTTCCTTGTAAATCTGGGGCAGTGAAAAAAACAATGGGTGTAGCATGGGTACGCCCACAGCGTCACACTGCAAACCCCTCTGCTGCACAAAATTGTGTTGGGCCATATTTACAAGACGGCATTAAGCCACACAAAGTGAATATGGGCAGGGCACAGCGCCACCTGTGCGTCAGAAAAGGTAACACTCTTGTAGCTTTAGGGGCTGTATATATGCCCCCTTGTTTGTTCTTTCATTTACAACCGCTGACTTACTTTACTCCAAATTTGCGTGAAAGTAGAACTTTTCTTTGAAATTTAACCTGTGTTGCTTTGGTGCTCATCCATTCGGTAGTATTTTTTGAGACATTAGCATTTAAAAAAAAGGTAAGTGCCCCTTAAAGTACAACAAACATTGTTCTGGGCCCAGGCAGCAGTTATATGAAATATGTGCACTAACAGATATTTTATGGATACCACAGAATTTCATGCACTGCCAGATATTATTTTGAATGTTCAGCCTGCTTTGGGGCTTCCGTACAATATATTTGGGAGTGGTAAATCAATTCATGTTACCACTGAAACAAGCTCGATTATGACTCGCTTCAAGACTGAGTATTGTGGCAGTAACACAATAGAAAGCTCCCTATTGCATACACTGTACTGCCCCTACAATAACTGCTAATACCTTAGTTTCAGTGAAACTATGACTTGAGGGGCACGCAAGTGAAACAATGACAGGAAGGGCACGCAAGATTACAAAACATAACTGAATAACAGAGTTAAACAATGAGCAACAACAAAATAATAGCTGTTTAGCTTAGATAACATAATTCAGCCAAAAGATTAAAATAAACAGAAGTACGAGCGATTTTGATTTTGGTTTTAAAGTAGTTTGGAAGCAATCAATCATTAGAACGAACAGATGAGATTTCCAAAGGGCGTTTTCTCCATATGCCTAGCACTGCTTTTGGGTAGGCAGCCAAATCGCATTATCATTCGCTCAATGACATTCAAAACACAAAACACTGGCTTTCAAATGTCAATACTAGCAGCAAACTATTAAAAAGATATAAGAAAAAATGTTAGCATAAAACACCGGGCAGTTCCACAAACCATACATAATTTGAACAAAGTCTTACATTATTATGCATTTTCAGCATTGTGTAAAATTTAGGAACACATTTACACAGAAGAGGCGCAGCACGGTTCTGTGCCGAAATTGGCAGTGCTGCGCTGCACTGTGTCACTTCTGAAATGCAAGGATGCATCATATGCTAACACAGGCATCCTTGCACTATAGTGCAAGGGTGGCAGCATTGCAAGGAATGATTGTTTATGTGCAGGAAGGTGTCTCTTCCTGCACATAAACAATCTACAATGGTGATTTGTTATTTCTATGTGTGCTGGAGCACACATAGAAGTATTAAATCATCATTATTTAATGATCGTTTATGCGCAGGAAGGGACACTTTCTGGCACATAAACACTCAGGGCATTTTGCTCTTTCTATCTGTGCTGCAGAATGCATCACACATAGAAAAAGCAAAAGTGAGGAGACATAAAATTATTTCTCCTCAGTGTGCCATGAGTTTTTGCACTGCCTCAGATTTACAACTTCTTGCAAATCTGGGGTAGTGTCAAAAGCAATAGGTGTTGCTGTGAAACTCCCACAGGAACACCCATTGCATGCCCCTCTGCTGCAGAAAACTGCATCAGGGGCCCATATTGACATGGCAGCATGAAGCCACTAAAAGAAGATCAGCTCCGCCTTGTAAATATGGAGCAGTGCACAGCGCCACATGAATGTCTCAAAAAGTGATGCTCTGGTGGTGCTGAGGCTTGTAAATATGCTCCCCATTTGATATTGTATAAAGTGTCTTACTCTGTTTACACAGTTCTTAGTACTAGCCTAACGTACTAAGGAGAATATTTACATGCCCATGGTGCCACCGGAGAGTCACTTTTAGGGATGCTTCAGTGGCGCTGTGCACCGTGCCATATTTATAAGGCATTGCTAAGCCACTTTTCATGGCTTAACACTGCCTTGTAAATATGGGCCCCTCTGACGCAGTTTTCTGCAGCAGCGGGGCGTGCAATGGGTGTTGCAGTGGACTTTACACCTCAACACCCAGTGCTTTTGATGCTGCCCCAGAGTTACAGGGAATCGTGAATCTGAGGCAGTGCCAAAAAGAGCACCACTCCAGGGGTGGTGTTAGCATGGTGCAATGAGGAGAAATACTTTTGTTTCTCCTCATTTTTGCTTTTTCTATGTGTGCTGCATTCTGCTATTAATGATTGTTTATTTGCAGGAAGGTGTTCCCTCCTGCACATAAAAAATCATTCAATAATGACGATTTGCTTCTTCTGTGTGCGCTGCAGAATGCAGCACACATAGAAGTGCCAAATCGCCATTGTGGATTATTTATGTGCAGGAAGGGAGACCTTCCTGTACATAAACAATAATTTCCTTCAGCACAGACACCCTTGCACTATGGTGCAAGAATGCCTGTGTTGGCAGCTAAATTTAGAACCAGTGCTAGGGGAAACACAGGGGTGCGTCGTATTTTTGTAAATACAGCGCCTCCCTGCATTTCAGAACTGACGCACTGCGTCTCTGCTAATTTTGGCACAGTGTTGTGCACCACCAGTTCCATGTAAGTAGGCCCCTAAGGGACATATTTAAATGCCACTAGTGCCACGGGAGCATCACTTTTAGTGACACTCCAGTGGCACTGTGCACTGCGCCATATTTACAAGGTGGTGCTCAGCCACTTTTCATGGTTTAACGCAGCTGCGTAGATATGGGCCCTTCTGACGCAGTTTTCTGAGGCAGAGGAGCGTGCAACGGGTGTTGCTGAGAGTGTTCTACCGCAACAGCAATTGTTTTTAATGCTGACCCAGATTTACAAGGCATCGTAAATCTGAGGCAACACCAAAAACTAACACCACCCCAGGCGTGGTGTTAGCATGGTGCAACAAGAGAAATACTTTAATTTCTCTTCATTTTTACTTGTTCTATGTGTGCTGTATTCTGCAGCACAAATAGAAAGAGCAAAAGGCCACAAATGATTGTCTATATGCAGGAAGGTGTCCCTTCCTGCATGTAAACAATTGTTCAATAATGACAATTTGCTACTTCTATGTGTGCTGCTAAATGCAGCAAACAGAGGAGTCCCAAATCGCCATTGTAGATTGTTTATGTGCAGGAAGGTGTACAATCATTCCCTTCAACACAGACACCCTTGCACTATGGTGCATGGATGCCTGCAATGGCACTGGCAGCTAAATTTAGTGCCAGCGCTAGGTGAAACACAGGGTTGCACCATATTTTTGTAAATACAGCACATCCCTGCATTTCAGAACTGAGCAGCATGGTGCTGCCAATTTTTGTGCTGCACCGTGCTGCTCCAGTTCCCCTAAATGTTATCAACATTTTCAATGGACTATTACAAGTGCTGAGCTAATGCTATGGATCTGATAAACAATGATGGCACTGAAATAATTATCAAAAGTGGTATACAATATATAACTGTGGTAAAAATAAAAAAGTGACATGATTTTGGAAATTATAGTGATGTAGTATTTTGTCATTAAGAATAATTCGTATTTGGCATCTCTAACTTTGTTTACTGAAAAAATGGCAGAAGGACTCAGATTTCATTTGAAGGCAAGATATCTAGATGTGATGAATTGCTACAAGATCATCATGAATTAAAATATAATTAAAAAGGGAAATACAACATTTTAATGGAAGGTTTTCCCTAATGGTATTTGTATCGTATTGTATAGGATATGCTACTGGGAATGTCACATGACATAGTTACCTACTTCCTGTTTCCACAAAGCATGATACTACAAAGTAGGAACTAAATCCCAATGTTCAAATGCACATTATTTTACTTTTTCCTCTGAGGGAAAACATGTTCTTTCATGGAAAAAAACAGTTTTCCCATGTGTCATTCAAGTTTTGAGGTGACCTGTTCCGCTTCTCGTCCTGGAAACTGACTTTCTCTATTCTTTCTTTTTCTTTAAATAATGCTGTTTTTTATCATGCATTTTATATTGACCTCTTTGTTTTTACAATGGGTTGTTCTGCTATTAATTATTGTTCTGATCTTTTTTCATGGTTATGCTTTTATGGTTTTAATTAACTATACAGTATAAAACTCTGCTCATCCTTTTTTAGGAGTAAATCTCAGACAATTTTCAGAATGGTAAAGAGTCAGCTGAGAATTTGTGCAGCTTCACAAACGTACAGGTTTGTGGGTGTTCACAAAGGTATATGGATAATCACATCTTGTTCCCCTACATGCTCCCATTTCTCTTCATTTTTACTTGTTCTATGTGTGCTGTATTCTGCAGCACAAATAGAAAGAGCAAAAGGCCACAAATGATTGTCTATATGCAGGAAGGTGTCCCTTCCTGCATGTAAACAATTGTTCAATAATGACAATTTGCTACTTCTATGTGTGCTGCTAAATGCAGCAAACAGAGGAGTCCCAAATCGCCATTGTAGATTGTTTATGTGCAGGAAGGTGTACAATCATTCCCTTCAACACAGACACCCTTGCACTATGGTGCATGGATGCCTGCAATGGCACTGGCAGCTAAATTTAGTGCCAGCGCTAGGTGAAACACAGGGTTGCACCATATTTTTGTAAATACAGCACATCCCTGCATTTCAGAACTGAGCAGCATGGTGCTGCCAATTTTTGTGCTGCACCGTGCTGCTCCAGTTCCCCTAAATGTTATCAACATTTTCAATGGACTATTACAAGTGCTGAGCTAATGCTATGGATCTGATAAACAATGATGGCACTGAAATAATTATCAAAAGTGGTATACAATATATAACTGTGGTAAAAATAAAAAAGTGACATGATTTTGGAAATTATAGTGATGTAGTATTTTGTCATTAAGAATAATTCGTATTTGGCATCCCTAACTTTGTTTACTGAAAAAATGGCAGAAGGACTCAGATTTCATTTGAAGGCAAGATATCTAGATGTGATGAATTGCTACAAGATCATCATGAATTAAAATATAATTAAAAAGGGAAATACAACATTTTAATGGAAGGTTTTCCCTAATGGTATTTGTATGGTATTGTATAGGATATGCTACTGGGAATGTCACATGACATAGTTACCTACTTCCTGTTTCCACAAAGCATGATACTACAAAGTAGGAACTAAATCCCAATGTTCAAATGCACATTGTTTTATTTTTTTCCTCTGAGGGAAAACATGTTCTTTCATGGAAAAAAACTGTTTTCCCATGTGTCATTCAAGTTTTGAGGTGACCTGTTCCGCTTCTCATCCTGGAAACTGACTTTCTCTATTCTTTCTTTTTCTTTAAATAATGCTGTTTTTTATCATGCATTTTATATTGACCTCTTTGTTTTTACAATGGGTTGTTCTGCTATTAATTATTGTTCTGATCTTTTTTCATGGTTATGCTTTTATGGTTTTAATTAACTATACAGTATAAAACTCTGCTCATCCTTTTTTAGGAGTAAATCTCAGACAATTTTCAGAATGGTAAAGAGTCAGCTGAGAATTTGTGCAGCTTCACAAACGTACAGGTTTGTGGGTGTTCACAAAGGTATATGGATAATCACATCTTGTTCCCCTACATGCTACCACTTGCATGGGACAAACAACTGGGTCTTATCTGCATCCATGGCAGATAAATATGCAGTAGTAGGGCCATTTATGTCTGCCAGTATTACTTCTGTTAAACTCTAGCAGCATAAATGAAGGTACTTTCAGCCATAAACTTATGTCTAAAGATACCAAAGCCTTTTTGGATCAGGTCAGTGAATCCAAACCACAGCTTACAGGCTTCGTTGTTGGTATTTAAACTGGGAAGAGGAATAAACTAGCTAACATCACAGAACTCAGCACCACCCTTTCTCCTTTACTTTTCATTTTTTAGTAAAATCTTTGAACTACATAAATCTTGAACTTGTTGAAGATTACCACGTACATCATAACAAATGTGTTGTTCTCTACATTCTAGGAAAATAAATCTCTCAGCTACAATTGATTAAGGAATAGTGTCAGTCCCTCCAATTGGAGCACGATTGCCCAACTATGAACCCACATTTAGTCAAAAATAATCATCTAAAAATCGAAATCCAGTGAGCACAATAAAAGGACAAAAATTATGTAAAGACACATCTTTTCTATATCAGACTTATAAATGTAATCTATTTCTTATTAAAAACAGAACATGGTCAGAATCACAAAAGACATTATGGCCCTCATTAAGACATTGGCGGAAAATCCCACTTACCGCCACACTGACTGCCGCCAACCTTCCGCCGCCTGGGCAGACATCCGCTCACCATATTATGACACACACACCAATCCGTCACTATTCAGCCACAGACACAAATCCGCCACACTAAAGGTCAGTGATAAACTAGCAGTATCAAAACCCACAGCGTTACGCCAACAGAACAATGCCCACCACATTATGACCCATGAATCACCACGCAGACATTCAACGGTGGTAAACCATTGGCGGTATATACTGCCGCGCTCAAAATACACACACTCAAACAAAACAGCACCACATTGGACAATTCAAACTACACACACCTGACACCCATACACACACCACACCCACACACCTACACAACTATAAAACACACACTCACAGTACCCACAACCCTTTATGAATACAAACCATTGGCACGAACCAGACACCACGACCACAGACAAGAACAGAGCCACACACCACCATCACCTATACACCACCCACGCACCTTACATCACACACATTAACACATCACCCTACACACCCATACCCACACTACTCACACAACACCAATGGCACTCCAGAGACACCCCCAATTCTCAGAGGAGGAGCTAAGGGTCATGGTGGAGGAAATCATCTTGGTAGAGCCACAGCTATTTGGAGCAGAGGTGCAGCAGATATCTATAGCTAGGAAGATGGAGCTATGGCGGAGCATCGTGGACAGGGTCACAGCCGTGGGACAGCTCCCAAGAACCAAGGATGACATCAGGAAGAGGTGGAACGACCTACGGGGAAGGTACATTCCATTGCAGCAAGACACCAACTCGCTGTACAGAGGACTGGCAGTGGACCCCACCTCCTCCCCCACAACTAACAGCATGGAAAGAGCAAGTCTTGGCAATCATGCATCCTGAGGGCCTGCAAGGAGTAGCAGGAGGACTGGACTCAGGTAAGTCAACTCACTAATTCTATCACCCCCCCACCTGCATGCCATCACATACCCTCACCCTCACTCCCATCAATCCATCACCTCCCACACACCCTACCATCACATATCACTCATCCCAATGCCAAGCCCTGCATGCACCACCAATGCACGGACACCACTCACTGCCCTGCATGGACAACTATCACTAAAGCATGCACACTAGAGTGAATCAGCTATCCCACCATATAACAACTCACACAAGTGAAAGCTGGCAGTGCGAATAAAACCAAAGAGGGCACCCCACCAATGCACAAAGTGTCACAAACAGAAACAATAACACTGCATTCACATCCCCACAGGCACCCCAGCCAATGTCAGCAGAGAGGAGGTGCAAGCACTATCCAGTCCTCCCACAGAAGAGGCCCACAGTGATGAAAGCGACTCTGGTCGCCTGGATCTGGATGACCAACCTGGCCCATCAGGGACCTCTGGACAGTCGGTTACCCAGCCACAGTCACACGCCACCACAGAGTCTCCCCCTCACGAAACACCACCACAGCACCCACCCAGCGTACCCATACCTCTGTCCCCAGGACCCATCAATCAGCAGTATGTCCACCACTACAGGGACCCCAGGGCACACCTTGCCCCCAAGATAATCAGGGACCTGGGGTTAGTGGCAGTGGGCACACAGTTCAGGGGACAGATGCACAGGACAACAGGCAAATTGGGAGGAGTGCTGTGCGCCAGGGGGAGGACAGGCCCAGGGAACCAACTCTCCAGGAGGCACTCACCAATATCCTGGGAGCATACCAACATTCCCAGGATACGCTTGGCCAGATCCTGGCCAACGTGCAGGAGAACAGGTGGCTGCAGGCGGGACAGTACAAGGGGATCAAGGAGGACTTGCAGGCCATTTACACCACCCTGGTCTTCATTGCAGGGGTGCTGACAGACATGGCAAACATTATGATGGAGGCAGCCTCACAACAGCCGGGCCCTGCCACTAGCCAGAGATCTGAACTGGCTTCCACCTCCGCTGCCACTAGTGGACAGGAGGCCCTGCCACAGAACCAACAGGCCACCAGCACCCCTTCCCCTGCAGAAGGAGAACCACCCCGCAAACATTTCCTGCGATCCAGGCAGAAGCCAGAGACTATTGCCTAGACCCCCACCAGGAAATGAGACTTTCCTGATTGTCACCCTTGTGTCCACTTCTGTCACCCTGTCCACCTTGAAGTGCCATTGCTCCCCTTCCTATGTCCCCTTGGGCAATGCACCTGTGCTACCAAAAGACTGGAACTATACCCTGGAGTTTCTTCCATCATCACCCCAGCCCAATGCACTTGCCCCTCTACTTCTTAGTACTTAAAGAAACACCCTTTGAAAAAATACAAATATGGAGTATGTCAAATGATTTAAGTATGTATTTGTTTAACCAAGTTCAAACATTGCATTTCAAATGTACAGTAATGTTCACATTGGAAAGACCTGTAGTTGGCTGCAGTGATCACACCGGGAGCAATAGTGAGGCACCAACATCTGCAAAATGAGTTACCAAAGGGTACAGTGATTGGGCATAGAAGTGGGAAATAACAGCATGCCAGTGACAAAGATAAACAAGAAAATGTCAATGAAAGATGAAGTCACACTGTCCTACCTGTGTGTCATTGGAAGTATTGTCTGATCACTGCAGTTCTGTTGTCCTCATCTTCATCCTCTGCTTCCTCATCCTCACTGTCCACAGTGTCCACTGCTGCCACACAGCCATCTCCAGCCTCCTCCTCCTGCAGAAAAGTCACATGGCATCTCAAGGCAAGGTTGTGCAACATACAGCATGCCATGACTATCTGGCAGAACTTCTTGGGTGAGTAACACATGGATCCACCTGTTAGATAGAGGCACCAAAACCTCGCCTTCAGGAGGCCAAAGGTACGTTCTTTTATATTTCTTGTACACCCTTGTGCCTCATTGTAACGTTCTTCTGCCCTTGTCCTGGGATTCTTCACAGGGGTAAGTAGCCGTGATAGGTTGGGGTAACCTGAGTCACCTGCAAATATGGAGGGACAACATTTAGCCACACACTACCCATATGGCCTACACCATACCCATACACCAACATCCACTGGGTGGGAACCAGGGCTCACCTATTAGCCACACCCTGTGCCTCTGTAGTTGGGCCATCACATTTGGGATGCTGCTATTCTTCAGGATAAAGGCATCATGCACAGACCCCGGATACTTAGCATTGCGTGGGAGATGTACTGGTCTGCCAGGCACACCATCTGGACATTCATGGTATGAAAACTCTTTTGATTTCTGAACACCTGTTCAGTTTGCCGGGGGGGGACAAATGTAATATGTGTTCCATCTATTGCCCCAATTATGTTGGGGATACGTCCCATTGCATAGAAGTCAGCCTTCACTGTGGCCAAATCCTCCACCTGGGGGAATACAATGTAGCTGCACATGTGTTTAATCAGGGCAGACAACACTCTGGTCAGCACGATTGAGAACATTGCCTGTGATATTCCTACTGCCAAGCCCACTGTCTCTTGGAAAGAACCAGTTGTCAGAAAATGGAGGGGGATCCCAGTGGGGTGATGGATAGAATATATCAGGTCAGGCTCCAGTTGGGCACACTGCTCCGTGATTGTGGCCCTGTTAAGTCTGTAGGTGAGGATAATGTGCCTGTCCTCCATTGTTGCCAAGTCCACCAGGGGTCTGTACACAGGGTATGTCCCCATCTCCTATTCGTCCGCAGCGGTAGCGATCTATGGGGTGAAAGAGTGAGGAGCCGGTCACAAACTGAACATTGTAGCCACAAAAGTACAATGCATTATGTTAATTTTAAATGTATAAGTGGTATTTGTACTGTATGTCCAGTTGTCAACTGTCACGCAGTTATAATCCAGGGCCTGCCCCCACCCCTGAAATGGCGTCCGCCTGTCCTGTGTTGAGGAACAGGTGGAAGTGAGGTAATTCCGCTGACGTGGCGCGCCGCTGTGGGAGGCTGTCGGGAACAGCTGTGCAATGCCTTATTGGATAATATTGACCCCTATGGGGTACAGTGGCCAATGGTGATGTATGCCGGTGGTGACAGTATGCACCACCGTGGACGTCACCGCCATTTTCTATCTGTTTTCTCACTTGCTATTTGACCTTCAACAGGAGAGGACCTGGCGGTCTGTGTGGTAAAAGTGGCTATCTATCTGAGTTCTCACCACCACGGTCTTAATTTGGCAGTAGTTACCACCAGCCTGGTGGCAGTATTATCCCCACTTTATCACCGACCGCAGGGTTGTAATGAGGGCCTATGTAATTTCCCCATGGCATTAATACATCACTCACAGAATTGCACGATGCAGTAGCACTATTTTGTGAGATAATACATTCAGTGATGTTCATCCAATACACAAAATAATAGCATATAAGTCTTGCATGTGAAACCCTTTGGCTCAGTCCCTGAATGTTTTTTCCAAGATGGCCACTGTGTGAAAACACACGGAAGCAGGAGCCACATTTATTGAAATTTGCTTGAAAAAAACAATTCTAATATTGCTGCAGCTCACACGTTTACTCACACAGTGGCATCCTTTGAAAGGTTTTTCTTACACAGTAAGGGAATTCCTTCAAATTTGGCCCCTGCCAGTGCATCCCCATTATTAAATACATTTTCTTTAATTTGAAATAACTATTCAAAGATGGCTGGTGTGCATACATGTACACAGACAGCAGCTGTCTCTGAATATTATTTTATACATTAAGAAAATTCATTCAATGACAGGCTAGCTGTGTGGGTGCTCATGTGCGACGGTCCTTTTAAAACGTTTTTGTCAATCAAAAGACAGCTCATTAAAAATTGTCCATTGCACATGCATGCACACATTCTCTTATTGGTGGCTATCTTGGAATAGATTAAATAATTCTAGGGTCTCTAAGAACTGTTAAAAAAGTGGGCAGTGATATGAGCTTGAGGGAACTTGGAGACTAGTGGGCCTTGGAAAATAAAATTTTCCAACAAAAGAGAGGTTGTGGAAGGGTGGGAAGAGAGGGTTAGCAGGAAGGGAAATATTCCTCATATGAAGTGCAAGGCAAAGTTTTCCATCTGCAGTTGAAGGACACATGTCATCCAAACAAAAGAGAGTAAAACATAAATGCTCCTTTCACAACAATACATTTTCTAGATCCTTTCAAGAACATGGCCCAGTAATATGTCTTTCAATAGACTCTGCAACCAAGGTCTTTGTCAATGTGGCAACCTGAAAATGAAAGCCTAATGTCCTGAAACTACTGAGCATTACTTCAGTGAGGCAAGGTATAGGTAATGAATAGTCCTGTGAGACATTATACAAATGGAGACTCAAGAACACAAGGAAATCAGGAATATGTCTTCAAAATTTATTTGAAATCCAAGCTCTCTTCTAAGGTATACTATCTGGATAGTGACTATGAAAAAAAATGATACATAGCAGTATTAATACTTTTAAGGGATGTGAACAGGAAGAAAGTATTGTAACATTGTGATGTTGTGATGTTATCATGAAGCTTCTTTATATTGATATTTTCTTCTCTATATTGATATTTCCCTCCACGCCTTAATCTCTAAGGTAACTTAGCAGCAAAATAGACCTACTATGTGTGTCAGAGATTGTTAACACCCACATTTCTGTTCTGAACAATAGACCCAATGTTAAAAAAGTAACACTGTCTACTAATTCAGCAATATTTCCACTTTTTTAAAATGTAACACTATCAATGCCAGTGGCCCAAAATGGTGTAGAGTTTGAGAGGATTACAAAATATGATTGTCTGGAGTCATTCACAGGGATTCTAGGCAATCACATTATCACAAGGTTTTAAGCAGTATAGCCAAAAAGGGCATCGATTCACCAAAATGCCAAGGGCAACAGAAGTGAAATCACATACACATTAACATTACTAACATCACAGGAAGTTACATCATATGACCCTTGACCCTGTTTTATTCCCAGGAAGGTATACCACATGACCCTAACATCACACTCACAGTGTCGTACACACCTTTATGCTCATTCTTATTCATTCCTACTCACACATTGGCTGTGTCCATGTCCATGTCGCACTTATCAAGACAGAAATAGAGAATTAAGTTTTTTACACACCGGTCTATCGTACCTTGAGCAACAAAGTGGAACTCTTGTGGATTACTGAACATAAAGGCTTTGGATAATTTGAAAATATTTTGTTGATTGGGCTCAAGATACCAATTGGATTTATTTAATCTTTTTTGTTTTTCGACAATCAAAAAAATAATTATTTGTTTCTGATTTGGATACTTTAGAAATTGCTCTCACATACACTTATGGTATTCCAGATTACCATATAAGAGTGCTCCATTTTTATTTTTTTTGTATTTTGAAGTCTGAAGTTGTCTCTGGGACAGGTAGCCCTGGCAGTAGAGCATCTGTTCCATGGGCATGATACCGTATGTGGTGAATTATACCATAAGAGCTCTAAATGACTTCCATATAGCCAGCTCTCACTTTAAATACCTCTTTCAGTATTGGAGTACAAGGGGCAACAGGAAGATACTGTCTCTCAGAGAATAAATTAAAACATCAAGTAACATCATTCTGGTTAAATAGTTGTTTAAAATTAATTTGTATTTGTCCTTATTTTACATTATTCATGATCTTCTATATGGTACCAGAAAGGTGTCAATTGCACTTTAAGGATAACTAGAAGATACAATCACAAAGAAGCAGAAACAGGGAGTGAGCGAAATATAATGAGGAGGAGAAAAGGAGGGGTAGGGGGCAGCTAGGCACATAGGAGCAGGTCAGTAAAGGTGAAGGCAGAACTGGTGGGTTTTTAGTAGTTTAATGAAAGAGAGTAAGTCAACTTGAGTTCTGATGGAAGGAGGCAGAAGTTTCCAGAGGCTCAAATGGATCCAGAGAATGGCTGTGGTAATGTGAGCATCTACATCGATGTGGTCTAAATGATCATTTTTTGGGTTAATATCTATTACCTTGATGACAATGTTTTTCACAAATGTTATTTCTTTTTCAACATCCTTGAGGATTTACAATAGGTCAAAGTTGTTCATTTACTTGCAATTTGCAATGTTCCACAATCTATGGCCTTTCAATAGTTTATACTATAATTCCTAAAAGTTTAATTTCTTTCCTTTGAGTCTTTGAACTTATGCCCTGAGTCTGTGGCTCTACTCTCTTGCTCATCAATGCATTGATTGATTGAATGATGTGCTTGCTGTATCTATGTTTGTTCCCTTCCATGGATTCACATATTCTACTTCGATCACAATATATTTCCTTTATACCTTTACTCCAACTTAGGAGATAACACTCTTTCTGTTTGGCTTTTCCTTTCTTTTTTCCTGCCAACTTGGCCATTTTTTTAAACCTTCCCTTAATCATTCCATTCTTTGTGTCTTTATTCTTCTAGAATTGATTCTAAGATGATTACAGGACCAGGACATAATGTTCCGTTTCCTCTCCTCTGCTTCACTCTCTGAGCTGCTGGTTGTACAATTACACAGCCAGTTCATCTGCTTCTACAAGGATATAATGGCCAGATGTATCAAAGAGTTTTACCCATTTTGTGTCTATGGGAAAATGTGTTTATACATATGGCCCTAAATTCTTTATCTGAATATAAGACACAATGGGCCTGATTATGACTTTGGCAGAGGCTGTTAATCCGTCCCAAATGTGACGGATATCCTGCCTGCCTTATTACGAGTTCCAGAGGATATAATGGACTCGTAATTCGGCAGGCGGGATATCTGTCGCATTTGGGACGGATTAACCCCCTCCGCCATAGTAGTAATCAGGCCCAATGTATTAATTACTGTGGAGTCTTTCTCTGAGAATCACCTTTTAGGTGGAGTTTTTATCATGACTCCATGGTGTGCAGATGTATTGGTATGTTGTTACTATGTCATTTTTCTGGGCATTGGCCATACTGTTCCTCAGAGAATGATCATGTTTTTATTGTTGTTGTTTTTTTTTTTATTTACTTCTTTCTTAGCACCTTTAGCTTATTGACCACAGGATCTGTCTTCCTCATATATTAAATATTCAACAATACTTTGAATTACTCTGATCAACTCGAATCGGACATTTGTAGATGCCATAACACTCCATTTGTGAATTGGCCATATTATTTCCTTCCAATACCATCACCTTATATACATTAAGCAGAAACAGGAGTAGGTTGATGATGAATTAATGTTTTTAATTTCTGTGCATCCAATGCGTGTTTTCCTTTTCAAGTTATATCATACTTTCTGTGACTACTACTTGCTATACTGTCCACCACACATTATTGAGTTGGAACGGAGTCTGCCATGATAAAGATTTGGGTCCTGAATCATATGATAGAAACCAACTAGTTTCATGTTCATTTGCTCCCCCCCCCCCAACTGACTAGGCTTCACTAGCACTAGTTCACATTCCTGCCGATTTTATGGTCTAACCTGGGCCAATCATTTTTATTTCACCTTAGAAAGTCTTTTCTCTACTGCCTCTTGAACCAGACTTAGAAGTGTGTGTCTTTGTGCAGTCTGCCAGGTTTCATTCTACGCACATCCCTGCCTGGCACATTTTGACTTTCAGGAAACATGTGAACACAAAAAGTATTCGGTTTGCCCGAAAAAAAACACTTACCATATGTGTGTTCTTGTAACTGACAAGATCCATCTGATGAAGCATTAGTTGTCTGTAAGTTTAGTTGTTTTGCACAGATATTTGAACTTTTACTAGCAGTATCTTGCACATTGCATCCGGGCGGATCCAGATCAGTAAGTAGAGAAGGGGATGTACAGTGTGGTCAAGTGGGCAAGAAGTCAAATGATAAAAGATATGATGATTACAGGAAGGAAAATGTATAACATTTAGTCACTACTTATCGTGTGCTATTAGTGAATTAATTCTGTACACATCATTGGATTCCATCCATCAACTTCCATTGTGGCTTAACTTTTAGCTCCCACCAACATTAAGCCTCTCCCAACGTGCCTTAAGTCTTACTGAGTTGTCTCTTAATAGCTGAATGTGTACAGTGGGGTGTCTTTTTCTGGTTCAACTGCTCCACTCTCTGAAACTCACCTAACACCAAACCTCATACATGTCTCCTGTATGGCAACCACCAAAGGTACATAAAATGGAGTTGCATCTGTCACAGTCTTTGCAGCACAGAAATATGAAGCAGTGGAAGCTGGGTAGAGAGACTTTACTGAGTGTTTACTGCAGCACAGTTCTGGAACCTCACTTGGACTCACAACTCATGCATTCACTAATAGTCACATTAGTACCAATATGGGAGAATGGTCATCACAAACTACATTACCCCTTAAAATCTCGGCAAGTTGCTGGTGCCTTGTCCCTCTACACCATGCATGCCTGCAGTCTAAGCAGAATTGATAAGCAGCTGTTCTGTAGCCTGATTCACTTTTTCAAGCCATAGGTACAACACATTGACAAACAATGATGAGAGGTCTGATGTATTCTAAATTGTGTTTGCAAAACCATTGTAAATAACTTTATGAAAGCATATTTCTTTGCATGTTGTTTTTGCCATTCGAAATCAAAAAGCACACATTGAAGTCCTTTGCAGGTTGAGAGGCAACAAGGGCGGCCAGGGCACAGTTCTTACCCTGGTTGCTCAAACTTGTAGGCATTATTACTTTGTGACTATGTTTGAAGCAATGAATGGTTAGCGTCTGCATTGTGTAGAGATAACAATTAGCAACATCTCAACTATCAATATTTTACACTAATCATGTGCAGGATGCAGGCATCAGAAAGAGTAGACATCAGATCCACTGCATGTTTTCCCATGTATCACATTTACAGAGTACCACAAATTGTAACATTGTTGCCCTGTTCCAAGTTCAAGTTTCAAGTTCAAGTTTGTTTCTAGAGCGCATAGTGAATAAAACCGTTGCCCCTTTAGGCAGTAAAAACACAATAACATTTAAAACATTCAGAACTACTGTGATCAAAAACACAATGGCACAGACTAGCTATAATAAAAAAGAAAGAAAATAGTCATAAAATGCATTTAAAAATGCAGCAGGTTTTCAATAGCAAAATAGATTTAAGCTTGCCCTTGCACAGAATATTAACATGACAGTGCTAGGCCGTTGTCATAGCTATGCAAGGTGTTTTTCCCCTTTAAAATATACGAGAAAGAAATAACTCTTGTAGTCAGGTCATAACAAAGATAGTTTCATAAAGGAATATAACAGATGACTTAAAGGAGTGGTGGGTGGAAAGCGCTTAAAAACGTAAGCTCATGTTTGTTCAGGTATTTCACCAGACTGCTGCTGATTGCACATCCTTCCTGTTGAAACAGACTAAGATTGCGGGCCTGCTTCTGCACAGCCCTTTCTGGAACCAGAGCGGCCGGAGGATTGTTTTGTGATCTTCAGTATTAGCTTTGCAAATGCATATCTGTGAACCAGTGACTCGGGGGCTAGTCCGCAAAGCCTGCGTAACCCAGTCATGTTTCTGCACTTCCAGTGGGGGAAATATAAATCATTTGGCAAGCATCCCATACGAAATTTCATGAAGGCTGTTTTAAGTTGGGGTTTAATAGCTATGCTCAAGTATAACTGGAGTACTAGCTTGATGTAAGATGAGAGGGTAAGACAGGCATGCTGTGTCTTGGCAAATACCTCTGTGTCTGCTAGCAGTGAACAGGCTTTGATGTTTTTGTTAACTGACACCTAGCTAGGTGGTAGGAAATAAAAGTTTCCCATTGGTCTGTTAGACCTAGTGATACCAAAGATCTACCTAAATAGAGCCTGGCTAAAGAGTGGGGTCACGTGTTCATTTCTGCCCAAAAAGAGAGCAGAGCATGCCTTGAGTTACCGCCTTGAGTTTATAACAGAGCTTGATAAATACGCCCTTCCTCGCCATTGATTGTCTGATTAGGCTGAACTCAAGCCGTAACTGAGTAGGTGACGTGTAAGCTGCTATTGAGAATGTCGATTTGAAGAGCCTGGTGACAACTTTCTCCAGGTAGACCCTGTCCCTTCCCCTTAAAGTTTCACTACTGCATACAACGGTGGGGATCTGTTTGGCCTGGATTATCTTTAGCAAGGGCAAGTAGGTCAAGGAACCTATATCCTTTGATGTGTTTAAATGCATATGTGAGGGAAAGGGATGTCCGCCGTATCAGATGCAGGTGCAGCTTAACAGTCTTGTTGCTGTCCAGGCTGACTCCCAAGTGTTTATATCCCTGCACATCTTCCACTTTGTTGGCACCCAACTCTCACGGATGTGAGTGTCGCTGTGGCCTTCTGAAATACATTGTTTTGAATTATTTCAGGTTAATGATTACGGCGATCCTGGCAGAGTTTTGGGCTGTGGTGTTCAGAAGCTTTTGAAGTCCAATTTTGGTTTGACTAAGGAGGATCAGGTCGTCTGCATACATCAGTCTTGGTAGAGGAGTGTTCCCTAGTTTCAGGGTATGAGAATTGTGCTAAGCTAGTTGGTAAATCAGCTAGGCAGAGATTAAAAAGAATAGAAGCTAGCACACGCCACTGTCATAAGTCCTGAAAAGTTGGTATTTATGTTGAAAGGGGGCACCATCCCAAAGCTTAATTCTCACACGTCAGTATGAAGAAGAATTATTGTTCTCAGCAGATGGTTGGGGGTGTTACACTCGATGAGCTTGGAACATAGTTTGCCTCTTTCTACTCAGTCAAAAGTAGCCTTATAGTCTATGAGTGTAGAGGTTGGTTAGTGTATCTGCTGTGATCAAACAGTAGAAATAGGGCCCAGAGTTTGGCAGATGTGCCTTCTCCTTTGGAAAGCCTGTTTGATTGAATGGGATTAGATTGTTAGCTGATGCCCATGCTTCAAACTCCTCCATGAGGCAGCCAGCAAAGTATTTGGATCCATGTCCAAAAGGGCTATAAGTTGATAGCTAGCTGGATCGTTCACTGGACCCCCTATAATAATTGGGGTAATAATTGAGCCTCTCCATGAGTGTGGCATAGAATTGGAGAATGCTATATCATTGGAGACTGTAGTCTAATGAGCTGTCCAGAAGGATTAGTCTTCTTGAAAGAGAGCAGCAGGAATTCCATACAGTCCTGGAGCCCCTTCTCTCCAGCTTTTGGTTATTTGGCACTTAACTGCTTTTGGGCGAAAAAACAGGTGAGCTTAGCTTTTGTGCCACAGTTTGACTGGCCATGACCATCCTTCCAACAGAGCTCATACCCTGGTTTGATGTATAACTTGGGGAGCTAAAGTGCTGGGTAAGAAACTGGTACCAGGTCTCTTCAGAGATGTTGGTTAAGTCCCTTGATTGTGATAAGCCATTCAAGATGTTCACCTGTTTCCAAAACCTTGCATGTTTGCTCTCCTTGAGGTCGTATAGGACCTTGGTCACTAAACTGGTCGCAGCTACCCTTTGATGTTCCCACAGGTGTTTCCTATAAGCTGCTGTAGATTTGTACAAGAGCGTTCTTAAAGTTTTGTTGTTTGGGATTCGTTGGTGTAATCGTAAGGCATATTCAAACTTCATTTTAGTTTGTTGGTTTGCTAGTGGCCCCTACAATGCTGTTATTGTGCCGAGGTTTTGAAGCTTGATGCAAGCAATGATCCGCAAGCTCTTTCACAAATTGTTCCTAAGCAGTTTGTACAGGGCTTGCGCTGTTACATATGGCTACCCACATACAGTTGGCTTCCTCTGGTAAACCACCAATGGTGTCTGATGACCATTTAAGCTTCTTGCCATTGATTGTATGCGTGCACGCTGCAATGCCTCTGTTTGCTTGTGGTGGTCAATGGTCATAGTGAGGAGCAATTCTTGTGGTAAGTGGTCACTTTCACTTCTTGTAGTAATCTGGAACCTACAGACTTACTGAAACAAGGGGATCAAAATGACCATAAAATCAGTTAGCGTGTTTGCCTTCTATTTGTGAAAAGAAAAGGAGGGTGGCTGATCTTGGTGGAAGCAGCCATTGGCGACACACAGATTCACAAATTCCAGTTCATTAATCAGTGATCTGCCAAGTTTGTCAATTTTGAAGTCTTGACTCAAAACTTGGTTGGGGATCTGTCAGAAAGCGTTCTGAGACACAAGAGCTTCATCTGCAAATTCAGTGCCCAGCAAGTTCATGTTGAAGTCTCCAGAGTGTATGATTTTGAGGGGAGAAGGACTGTTCTGCATCTCAACAATTTCCTTAGTCAGGTGATCTTTGGCTGTCAATTTGAGGTCCTTTATTGGAGGAGTATAGATGTTCAGAAGAGCTAAACTGAGGCTTTAAGAGCAGATATGCTATGAAAATAGGACTGTTTATAAGTTATTCCAAGTGATTGGAAGCATGTAGTTGCTTCCTTGAGTGGTGGAGTGAATGTAGATTGTTAAGCCCCCACTTGGACGACCATAGTGGGTTCTTTTTGTGGCTGCCTCGGAGTAATTGGTATGCCATAGAATTGTTAGGGCAGTTTTGCCCCATTTTCTTGCAGCATGATTATTTGAAAAAAGGGTGTTGGAAAATGGGTCATTGGTAAGGGCAGGTAAGTACCTACACTTAGCAATAGGCCACTAACCTCCACTTAGATCCAGTTAGGTGTCAGTAAATTAAACCTAGCTCAACCCTTGGTAGCTTGGCAATGAGGGACAAGGCTTAACTTAGGAGACAGAGTGTAAAGCATTCAAATATCACAAAACAGTAATTAAATAAAACACAGGAAACTGTTTAAAAATCCAAAATCAATTCATAAAAATAGATTATATTTCTGTCTTTAAAGTGACACAAAAATGAATAAAATCGGATAAGGGGAACCGGAGATATGAATTTTTAAAGAATTATTATTTTCTAGCGCATAGAAACAAAAAGCGCCAATCTGGTCATCAGGTCGCACCTCGACCGGGGCAAAGTCAAAGTTTAAGGCCGACCGCGATGGAGCCCGGCTCGGCTACAGCCCGTGGGAGGTCTCGGTCAAAAGTTTACCTTAGGACTTAGTCGTTTATCTGAAGATTTTCTTCAGTGTGATGAACCTGCCAGTCCAATCCGACCTCTTGGAACTCACCCTCGGATACCCGTCGCGGGCACCCTCGGTGGAGATTTTTACCTTCAGACTTAGTCATTTTTTCGAATTGAAAATCCTTCGACAGGGGCAAACCTGGATCTTGATCCGACGTCCTTGGAGCCCTCCTCGGATACACTGGCTGGGAGGTCCCTGTCAACTTCCTACGTTCGGACGTAGTATCTTTTTTGGAGATTTTCTTCACCGGGACGAACCTGCAAGTCAGGCCGGGTCGCGGTTGAGGCAAGCCGGCTAAAGTTGCTGCGGCGGGTCGGTCCCTCTATAGTTCTCCAAACTTCTGGATCTTCTTCCAGATGTTCTTTTAAGGTTCTTTTGGGGTCCACAGCTCACCCCAAGGTTCCAGAAGCTCTGAGATGCTCCTTGGGGGTGTGGACTACAACTCCCAGAATGCACCTGGTGCAAACTCCTTTTTGGCCACTGGACAGTGGTCAGCTGGTTGGTTTATTCAGGAGTTGGTGCAGGGGACTCTGCTTAGCAAGTTTTTACCTGTAGAAAACAGGGAGCCCCTCCTTGAACCAGTTGAAGCCAGGCAAAGTCCCTCTTCTGTTGAAGCCCAAGTGTGCAGCTGGTGCAGTCCTTCAGAGTGCAGGGTCCAGGTGCAGGCCAGGGGTCCAGCAGGGCAGTCCTTCTTCTCCTGTAGTTCTTCCTTGTTGGATTCTGATGGGGATCTGAGGTGTGGGTGCAGGTCTGCCAGTTTTATTCCTGCTCCTGGGTGAAAAACAGGGGGGTCCTGGTTCTCCAATCAGGTGCAGGGTCCTTCCCCTGTGATGACCACTTCCTGGGAACTGTGGCAAAAATCTATCTCAGGCAGCAACATTCCTCAAAAATCCATCATGGCTGAAAGTGATTTTTGGAGGTTACATCTGGCTGAGCCCACCCACTGGTGTGGCTAAAAATCCTAAACACACCCCTCTCCTGCCCTCTCCTAATCTAATCAAGGGGGCACCTAATTGTCGGGGTTTGCAGGATGTGAGGGTGTTGCTGGGTTGCTCCAAATGTCCTTCTCTGCCTTTGAAGACAAGTTTGGTAGCCCTCCCCCTTCCTGCTTCACCATCTGCTGAGGTGAGATCTCCTGCCCCAGGCACATCTCTGTGTGGAGCCAGGCCACTTCACACCTCATCAAGGCAGCCTGGCCAGGCTGCCAGAGGCTGGCCAATCAGAGCACAGCAGCAAAAACACTGCAGGGCTGAAGTTGGCAACTTTTCAGGTACATTTTAAAACTCTTTACCTGAACAAGTTACATTAAATCCAACAACTGGAAGTTGTGGGATTTATTATAACAATTAATTTGATACCAAACTCCTGGTATCTGTTACTTAAGGGGATTTTTTAAATTAAAATCAAGTATCCCCATTATAGCCTAAGGAGGCCATTCACTACAATGAGGGAAAAACGAATTTGGCTGTTTTACCTCACCAGGGATTATAACATTATTTTTATAAGGTCCCTATTTATAGTGACATGGCACCCAGCCCTAGGGGCACACAGGGCACACCTTAGGGGTGACATATGTAAAAATAAGGTAGTTTAAGACTTTGGAACTACTTTTAATTCCAAAGTCGAATTTGCATGTAACTTTAATTTAAAAGCAGCCAGCAAGGCAGGCCTGCCTTTAAAATGACACTGGGCACCTCAGCAGTGCATCTATGGGTGCACTACCTATGCTGGGGTCCCTAAACCTACATGCCCTACCATATACTAGGGATTTATAGGTAGGATGACTTAGCCAATTATAATAAGCCTAATTTGCATACTGCGTTTACACAGAGCACAGGCCCTGGGACTGATTAGCAGTACCCAGGGTACCATCAGAGTCGGGGAAAACATCAGCAAAAAGTGGAAAATGGGGGCATAAAGTTAGAGGGCCTCTGCAATCAGCCCTGTTCTCTCACAGAGGGTAAGAACATCAACACCTCCTTATCAGCTAGCTTGTCAAGTAACCCACTGATGTTCCAAGACATACATGAAGCTTCCGTGTGGGCCCTGAGGCCGCTTGCATTGGTTTGCCAGTCTGGGAGTCAACTCCAGTCACAAGAATGGGAGGGGTTCCTTCTTCTTTGAGGTGGTGGTGAGGCACCTTTTTGGGCAAGGAGCAATGGTGATTTGCTCCACGCACATCTAAGAATAGAAACAGGGACATTGTTTGGAGATGTAAGTTTCTGGTTTACTGCCTTTATGAGTAAGAAATGGAGGTCCACTGGTTCAGTGATAAAAGTAACCTGAATGCCACTGTTCTTGAATACACCTGCGTACCCAAAACCTGGTTAGGGGCTGTGCTCGAAGTCCAGGTCACCTTGGAGGCTTTGTTTCCACAAGTTGAACAAGGTGGGAGAATCTCAATCGAGGCTATGTCAGTAGAGGATAGGTTTGCAGTGTCAGGCATTTGGCTCACCAGACAAATAATGTTGTCACAATTGAGTAAGTTGTATGATCCTCTTGACATTTTCTAGGTACAGTAGCAGTATTCTAGTGCTGTCGCAGGTAAGGAGTGATATTGTTAGTGATGTTAAGGTGCGAGCCTGGGCCTGGGGAACTGTGACATCTGTGGCAGGTGGAAGGCACCTAGGAGCTTGGTTCACAGATGCTGGTCATGCATTGTTGTAGAAACCTGGAGCTCTGAGTTAGCAGCTTCAACATAAGCTGAGTCCTGCGCAGTCCTGACTGTACATGTTATGTTTGGCTGGTCAGCAGTCACAATTGGCATCACTCCCCCTCTTGCAAATGAGCTCCACATTAGAGAGGGGCTCTGTTTCCCAAAAGGTCTGTATTTGGCTGTTCAATAGGTCTAGTAGAGTCCAGAGATCCCCATCAGGGAACTGTGATTATTTGATTTTGAGAGCCTGTTGGGCAGCCTCCTGGGGCTGCATTGTGCTGTTCCTCGTGGGGTCCTGGGTAGGGCTCTGAGGGATGTTACATGCCCCTTCTAGAGCTCTCACTTATTCTGCTGTGTGGGCCCCAGTTTGTGATATAGTATGGTTATTCTGGCTGCTGAAAAAAGAGTAGATTGTTTTCCTCTCATTGGCTTTATCCCTGTGTTTTCTCCCTTTTCACCAGTTTTCCTTTGCTGGCTCTTCGGATTGTTGTGTCTGGACTGTTATTGGAACACGGCTTGAGTACAAAGGGTTGGTATAAGGATCACCGTCAGGGTTTGACAATGGGCTTGTCTGAGGGCAGTCAGGCTGTGGCACTTCTTTGATGAATTCTGCCAGCTGCAGGGTAGCTGCCAGCGGCAGCAACACGTGCATTAGGGGCACCTGGCTAACTCCAGGAGAACTCATGACAAGAGAGAGCACCACATAAGGTGTCGATTGCGGCAAGCTGTTGGCAGCTTCTGGTACACTGTTGGGAGCTTCCATTACAACGTTGTTTGTCAACGTGCATTGGCTCAAGGAATTCTTTACATCCTTGAGGATGCTGCTCAGCATGCTCGGAAGGGTTCCTAATTTGTCCAAATTGGGGGGCAAGCACAGAGACCAGCCGGCGTCTAGACTTCAGATGTCTTTTTAGCTTTGATTATTAAATTATTGAGGTTGGACTTTTTTATATCAGTCACTGATATGAGGACAGCCAGTGTATTTAGTACCTTTATCAGAGTGGACTGATAGTTAAGGGCTTTCACTGTAAACTGCAGAGTGTTTCATAAATCTCCCCAGACATCTGTTGAAGTCGACCCAATGCAAATGTTGGGGGGCTTTTAGTCCCTCTTCAGAGCCCTTATGATTCCTATCGGGGTAACACAGGTTTGTATGGTTCAGCTCGTCCTCCCTGTACATGGCTATCATAGCTTCCCACTCTGTGGAAGTAAGCGAGGAAGGATTCTATAGTGGCCTGTCCTCCAAGAGCTCTTGAATAACTGGACTGTTAAGGGGAGTACTATCAGGGCACCACTCGGTTATGTGAGCTTGTGACTGAGATTGATGAGACTCAACAATATCGTAATTATTATTAAAGTTGTTATTGTTAGGGTGGGCCACTAGGTGGCAGGGAGGTGCAGTCAGGAACAAATGATGGACCTAGTTGGAGGTTGTTGGCATTTGAAGAGTCAGGTGTTGTGACTGAAGATTGATGGTTTCTATTAAAAGAACAGTGTAGCTTGCTGCATCTTTGACCACTCTCTCCAGCAGGGATTGCAGGGTCTCTACCATGTCAGCACTTAAATGAACTTGTGCAAAAGTAGGAGGGGCAGGTGGGTGGATATTGCTGTTCTCACTTAAGCTACCCTGTTGCTCAGGAGGGTGCTCCCCCGGTTTGTGGGGTGTGAAGCACGCTTGTTCACCCTATCGCTGGTGTTGACACTATCAAGTTGTCTTTTGTCAGTTGTTGAGACGGAAAGTACTTCTGCTCTGGGAGCTGCTTGGGTGCTTAATGCAGAACCTGCAGCTTTAAGTGCCCTTATCGTGCAGAGGATGCAGTGACACACCTTGGGCGACACCATAGGCAGCTATTTGATTGATAATCGTTGGTTCCAAGGGAGATGGTAAACCTGAGATGTTTGAGTTGGTAGTGTAGATTGCGGCCACCGGGTCCTTAAGAAAAAAGAATTTTGTGTCAACTTTGGATTGACATTTTTTTATGGAAAGTGCTTTGTAAATAGATTTAGGGGGTCCTTACGACCCTGGTGGACGGCGGTAATTTGGGGAAAGGTACTGCCAACAGACTGGCAGTACCTTTTCCCAAAATATGAAATTGGCGGTTTGGCTTAAGCCAAACCACCAATGTATCACTCCGTCCGCCAGGGTGGTAATAGCCTCCAGAATGGAGAGTTTGGTCTCCAGCCAGGCTGCTGTAACAATCCCACCCTCGGGATTATGACCCCGCCTACCACCATGGTTTTCGTGACAAATCTACCGCCCCGAAATCCATGGCAGTAGGCACTATCAGTGCCAGGGGATTCCTTCCCTGGCACTGATAGGGGTCTCCCCTGCCCCCTCCCCAGTGTCCTCCTCCTTCCCACTCCTGATCCCCCAACATCCACACACACACACACATGCACACTCATACAGACATGCATACCCACATCCACCCACGCACACACACATACATACCCACACCCAGCAACACACACTAACATACATTGTAGCACACACGCATTCACAACACACAACATACACGTACACTCACATTCATTCATTCATACACACATTCTACGAGACTCACACCCGCAGGCATGCATACAAAAACAGACACACACACCTACACACACAACACCGCCACACACGCACACAACACCCCCACCCCCCTCTCTTGTCGGAGAACCCAACTTACCTGCTTGCAGGAGGTCCTCCGGCAGGAGACGGGATGCGGCACTGCTGCCAGCAGCAGCGTCCGCCAACAAAACACCGCCAGGCCGTATCATGGCTCATGATACGGTAGGCAGTGTTTTGCTGCGTGGTGCTGCTGCTGGCATCAGCGCCACCTTACCGCTGTCCGCCATCATGACCGTTGACGGAATACCGCCAGCCTTCTGGCGGTACTCCATCTACGGTCATAATGCGGTTGGCGGCTGGTAGCCATGGTGACGGTATGTTGGCAACCATCGCTGTGGCGGTAGGCGGCATTTACTGCCAATGTCATAATGAGGGCCTTAGTGTTTGCTAAGTTAAGCTTGTCCAGACCTGTTAGGGCTGCTACACTGTCCATTCTTGTTGTTGTCCCAGAAGATGATGGTGTAATAGTGACTACAGTAGGTTCTGCTGTGACTTCAACTCCCCTGATCGTGGCTGTGTTCCTATTTGATCACGACGTGGGAAGGCCCCTTATCTTGCCAGGTTTCATGTTGAAGACTGAGTCAAAGTTGGTTTAACATTGTGTGGGTTAAAATGGGGTTGAGCTACTGACAAGGCTGAGTATGGGGGCCAGATGGAGCAAAATAAGGACTTGACCAGTTCACTCCAGCTTATGACCTTCCAAGAAAACAAGGTGCAGATGAGCTGGGCTGTGCAGGTGTTGGTAGAGTGCATTGAGAGAGTACTGATCATGTTGAGACACCTGAAAGGGAGAAGTGGGAGGGGGAAAGAATACGCTTTCAGATGGGTGGGAGCACACCCCTGGCCACAAGCCGCACCAAGCCTAGCCGGACCACTTCTGCGATCCAGGGGCTCAACCTAGTTAAGGCAGGACTAACCGCCTCTCTTGCCTCAGTACCTTAGCTGCCCTATAGCTTGCTATCTAATTTTCATCTGTGCTCTAAGGCTCACTTTCTTTGCTTATATCGTTCTCAGTGTACCGTCCATCTGCAGTCTCATCAGTTTGAAACCTTCTGAGCCTTCTTCAGCTCTAGAGGCAATGAGGTAAAGAGTGGAATGAACTGTGTCTGAGCCCAGATGATATCCTGGTACACTGGTGAGGCTTGGTTTGCTTGGCTGAGGTGAGAAGTGATGAGAAGCAGTGGAGACTAAGGCGGTCATTCTGACCGCGGCCCGCCATGCGGTCACCGCCGAATGACCGCCCCACGGTCAAAAGACCACGGCGGCCATTCCAACTTTCCCGCTGGGCCGGCGGGCGACCGCCAAAAGGCCGCCCGCCGGCCCAGCGGGAAAGCCCCTGCAACAATGAAGCCGGCTCCGAATGGAGCCGGCGGAGTTGCAGGGGTGCGACGGGTGCAGTGGCATCCGTCGTGATTTTCACTGTCTGCTAAGCAAACAGTGAAAATCTTTGTGGGGCCCTGTTAGGGGGCCCCTGCACTGCCCATGCCAGTGGCATGGGCAGTGCAGGGGCCCCCAGGGGCCCCACGACACCAGTTCCCGCCAGCCTGGTTCTGGCGGTGAAAACCGCCAGAAATAGGCTGGCGGGAAGGGGGTCGGAATCCCCATGGCGGCGCTACAAGCAGCGCCGCCATGGAGGATTCCCTGGGCCAGGGGAAAACCGGCAGGAAACCGCTGGTTCCCCTTTTCTGACCGCGGCTTTACCGCCGCGGTCAGAATAGCCCAGGAAGCACCGCCAGCCTGTTGGCGGTGCTTCCGCTGCCCTCCGCCCTGGCGGTCAGAGACCGCCAGGGTTGGAATGAGGGCCTAAGTCTAGCTCTAGGCCTGGACAAGAGTCCTGCTGTTCTGGTAGACCTGGATCGCAAAGTACATTTGCTGTTACTTACTGCCACTTTCCGCTGCCATGCTACGAAGTACTGCAGGCAGCCTGGAAGCAGCCTGCTTGATGCTACCTCACCCTTAGGCTCACAATGCTGTACATCACGTCCAAGGTCCGAAGAGAGTGGGGTGGGCGCTGCTGCAATGAGGCCAGCAATCAGCAGCCTGTAAACGGTTCCGGATTGGCACTCCCTCCTTGGCTCTGCTGCCCTGAGTGAGAACCTGCTTCCGTTGCATGCTTTGTCTCTCTCAGCTAGGGGACAATCACCAGGCTAACCCCTTGCTCCTTCATCTCTGACCACCGTCATTCTGTGTGTGCAGATATGAATGTGAATGGACAATGTCTGAGAGCTCTAGCAGTTACCATTACTGTGTTCCC
This sequence comes from Pleurodeles waltl, assembly GCF_031143425.1. NCBI lineage: Eukaryota > Metazoa > Chordata > Amphibia > Caudata > Salamandridae > Pleurodeles > Pleurodeles waltl. The sequence continues at coordinate 162,725,802 of NC_090450.1, read as the reverse complement.
TTGAGGAACATGGGCAAGAATGGCAGCACTCTGCAAATGTGAATGTCCTTTTGTTCTATGAGGCATATGAGAATCTCTCGCACTGCAAAGGGTAAGTATGTTAATTCATTGGAAAGAACTGGTCATGCTCCCAGACTCATTTAATTGCAGTAGTCGATAAATACCAATAAATGAATCCCAGTAGAGCAAGGTGTGTTTAAAAGAGGACGCTCAATATTAGACCCTTGCTTATGCTCTATTGCCTGGAAATCAGTAGAAGCAAAGCACAATTTATATTGCTGCTTCATGAACGAACTTCAGGTGGCCTTTGAGCTGATAAATTGGGAAATATTCTGAGAGATAGTGAGGGAATTAGAAATGCCAGGGGGAATATTAGTAATCCTCATATAAATGCATAGGGGAAACTAGGTCAGAGTCTAATTAAACAAGGTATTATCATACAAATCTCTCCAAGAATGGCTTACCTCAGGATGTGTATTGACCCTGACTCTATTTGCCATTTATCTTTTGGATCTACCCTTCGTATTGCAAATACTCAGGAGTTCTTGCCTTAAATGGGAGAAACCGGTCCCAGAATGCTTGTTTCTGCTCCAGGGAGGACCTGGCTTGGCAGTTTGGGCTGGACTGTTCCCATGAGGAACAGGGTCAAGACTAATCTTCATATGGCTGGGTCCAAACTGGGGTGGCATGGTGAGCAAAAGAACGATGGATTAAACCCAGATCTGTGACAGGGGGTGAGTGTTTGCATTGTTCAGCACTCCGTCCATCATCCCTTTGTGTTGCTTAAATGGGAGAAAGACATGTTCTCTGTCTTTTATTTATTTATGACTTGGTAGTCATGCATGTGACATAAATCAGGTTAAATATTGCGATGACTGTGAAAAAGCAAAAGAACAAAACTATGGTTTTTGGTCAGAAAATGTGAAAGCTCCAACGTTTCTAAGCCAAAGCAAGGGTAGAAAAATGTGTCTTCCTCTACATATCTCACAATCCTCTTCACAGCTGCATTTAGACATAGCAAATTACTGGGCATTACTATGTACAGCAGGGTTACCAGAGTTTAGTCGGGATTATGGAGGTCCCACCTTGATACAATTCTTTGAGCCAAGAAATTTACATATATATATATATATATATATATATATATATATATATATATATATGTATATATATATATATATATATAATCCAGAAGTATTAAATATGGATGTGTTTCTTACCTGGAATAAACTGGAGGTCTAGGGGCATATTTATGAGCCCCATGGACCTCAGTTGTGGGCAAACCTTGAAATCATATCTATTAGGCCATGTAAATACACTTTGCATGGTTTTGAATGGCCTGATAGACATGGAGTAAGGCAAGGCTGCAAACCTCTGCATTGCCTTACTCGCAATGGAGGCATTCCATTGGTGGTGCGCTGGGTGTTCCCACGCAACACCCATGGATTTTGATGCATTCCAGATATACGAGGCCTTCTAAACCTGGGGATGTGCCAAAACCTTATGCCTCCCCAGAGGTGGGGCAACAAGGAGAATTATCTTTATTTCTCCTTGTTTTATTCTCTTTCTATATGTGCTGCATTGTGCAGCATGAGGAGAAATGTATTCTGCAGCACATATAGAAAGAGGAAAAAGTGTCCCTGGATTTTGTACAGACAGGTGCCCCTTCCTGCATGAAAATAATCCTGCATGCAATGCAAGCACCCGTGCAATATAGTGCAAGGGTGCCTGGGTTGGCGCTAGGCTGCCAAAATGGCACCAGCGTAGTGGGACATGGCAGGAATGTGCAGTATGCCATAGATAAAGTGCATTCTTACCCTTTCCCTTTGACACAGGACAATGCAGCAGGCAGCATTGTGACTTGCTGTTCTGCCCTGCATCAAAAGCCCATTAATATAAGGCATGGACGAATCTCAAACAAGATGGCCACAGGTGCTAGAGTCTCCACGTCACCACTGAGTCTCTTTTCGGAATATGACAGCAGTTTGCCACTGTTGGGGAACTAAGTGAGCGGGTTGTGATGCAAACGCAAGAGGATCAGGATTACAGCTCTTTGACACTTTTTAGAGGTTTTTTCCTTGTTTTTTCCCCCGCATTACTCCCCTCACATTCGAGGTTGTGACTGCCATTTTGTTTAAAGATTGGGTGGCAACGCTTTGAATATCTCCTCGATGCCCTGCTCACTGGCAATGTTACCCAGTTCCTTAAAACACATATTAAGTAGTTGAAGGTTTGTTTTAACATTTTCTTTTTATTTGCCCTTATACTGTTTATTCACTCCTCCTCAAGTGATTTACCTGTTTATAAAACCGGCTACTGTTCCTAACAATGTAGAGCACTGCTGCACTGGATGGAGGTTTGCCACAACAGCTCCTTCTACTGCATGTTGTTTTTGCTGCCTCCTCATGCTGCCTGGATTTGTACATAAAGTACTAAACTGGATACTGCTCTAGTTACCACAAAGTTCTTTTAATTTTGTTGGAGTCTTGCTTCACCATCTCTTTTGCCTGCAAGACATCTATTGCTGCATCCTCCTTTTCGTCTGGGTTAACTTAAGTCTGGCTATAATTTTAAAAGTCTTATGAACAGTCTTATATTTGTTTGCCTATCTACACTGCATTAAGTACTGTTTCTTCCTCTAAACTCTGGGCTTAGAGGAAAAAAGCTTCTCCTGTTTCATTTCTTCTGACTGATTTCCATCACCTTCAAGTGCTCTTTACCCTCTTTTGCGGTCTGCAATTTCTGCTCTCTTTTATGCCTATGGAGTCCTCCTCATCCTTCTGTCAAAAGACTGCAACCTCATCCGGAACAATGCCCGCAGCCTTCAAATACTTTACTACTGCTCCTAAACGCCAAAAGAAGGACCCTGGTTCTCCAACCAAGTCTCAATTGGCTTTGACTATTGAAGACCTTATGGAAGAAATAAAGATCGACCTTACGGAAGAAATAAAACTCTTGAGACTATTTGTAATGGCGACCAATGCTAGGCTACAGCAAATAGAGGAAATAATGATACAATCTTGACTCCTGTGAGACAGTGTGGAGCAACACCTGAGTAACATAGGATACAGCAATTAAGGCTGATGATTTGTATGGGAAATCTCTCTTCTAAAACAACAAACTGACGATTTGTAAAACTGCAACAGACGTAACAACCTTAGAAGTTATGGCATCCTTGAAGGGGCAGAGGGTACAGATATGCTTGCCTGTTGCAAGATACACATTCTGAAATTGGTTAGGCTCAAGGATTGGACAATACCCAGTCTACAATGTGCTAATTGAGTCAGCACCAAATCTTCTGGTATTTCATCATCAGGTCATCCCAGAGGAATAATAGTTATTTTCTTGGAATACATCGAGGTATGGTTTTATGAGTGGCCAAACAAAGGAAGCAAATGCTATGGTCTAGTAAAACGTTTTTTTTTTCTCAGGATGTGGCTTGTCCAACTGCGGCTCGTCATAAGGAATTTCTTTCCTTCTGTCCTATGATCCATGAATGCGCAATATATTTTTTTAAAGTGGCTTACAAGGAGAGGATTCCCCAGACAACTTAAATGAAATTCATTTTTCAACACAGGAGTGAAGAAATGGAGCTTAGGAAAACTTGAAATGTTGCTTTTTTTCTCACAGTTATTAATGCATTATTTTTTGCATTTGATATGTCTTGGTTCTTGATAAAGTTATTGTTTTTTTTTATTCAAAGGCATTTATTCTACATACTAATACTTTTTTCCCATTTACAGATGTCTCTTGTCTAGCAGGATCCCTTCCCCATCTATGTGTTTCTTACGTGTCTCCCATCCCAGATCTATTGTATATATTATGTCTTCAATTGTACGTACATTTACTTTTTATGTGCCCTTATTCTGTTTATTGACTCCTCCTCGGGTGATTTACCTGTTTATAAAACCGGCTACTGTTCCTAACAATGTAGAGCACTGCTGCACTGGATGGAGGCTTGCCACAACAGCTCCTTTTACTGCATGTTGTTTTTGCTGCCTCCTCATGCTGCCTGGATTTGTACATACAGTACTAAACTGGATACTGCTCTAGTTACCACAAAGTTCTTTTAATTTTGTTGGAGTCATGCTTCACCATCTCTTTTGCCTGCAAGACGTCTATTGCTGCATCCTCCTTTTCATCTGGGTTAACTTAAGTCTAGCTATATTTTTAAAAGTCTTATGAACATAGTTATCTTTGTTTGCCTATCTACACTGCATTAAGACCTGTTTCTTTCTTTAAACTCTGGGCTTAGAGGAAAAAAGCTTCCCCTGTTTCATTTCTTCTGACTGATTTCCATCACCTTCAAGTGCTCTTCCCCCTCTTTTGTGGTCCACAATTTCTGCTCTATTGTGTGCCTATGGAGTCCTCCTCATCCTCCTGTCAAAAGACTGCAACCTTATCCGGAACAATGCCCTCAGCCTTAAAATACTTTAATACTGCTACAAAACCCAAAAGAAGGATCCTGGTTCTCCAACAAAGTCTCAATTGCCTTTGACCAATGAAGACCTTATGGAAGAAATAAAACTCTTGAGACTATTTGTAATGGTGACCAATGCTATGCTACAGCAAATGGAGGAAAAATAGTACAATCTTGACTCCCAGGAGACGGTGTGGAGCAACACCTTAGTAACATATAGGATGCAGCAATTAAGACTGATGACATGTATGGGAAAATCTCTCTTCTAAAACAACAAACTGATGATAAGTAAAACTGCAATAGACATAACAACCTTAGATGTTATGGCATCCTTGAAGGGGCAGAGGGTTCAGATATGCTTGCCTGTCACAAGATACACATTCCAAAATTGGTTAGGCTCAAGGATTGGACAATCCTCAGTCTACAATGTGCTCATCGAGTCAGCCCTAAATCTTCTGCCGTTTCATCATCAGGTCATCCCAGAGGAATAATAGTTATTTTTTTGGAAAACATCGAGGTATGGTTTTATCGGTGGCCAAACAAAGGAAGTAAATGCTATAGTCTAGTAAAAAGGTATTTTTTTCTCAGGATGTGGCTTGTCCAACTGTGGCTCGTCATAAGGAATTTCGCGCAATATGTTTTTTTTTAAGGTGCCTCACAAGGAGAGGATTCCCCAGACAACTTAAGGAAATTCATTTTTCAACACAAGAGTGAAGAAATAGAGCTTAGGAAAACTTGAAATGTTTCTATTTTCTCACAATTATTAATGTATCAATTTTTGCATTTGATATGTCTTGGTTCTTGATAAAGTTATTGTTTTTTTTATTCTAGGGCATTTCTGCTACATACTAATACTTTTTTCCATTTACAGATGTCTCTTGTCTAGCCCGGATCCCTTGACCAACTATGTGTTTCTTACGTGTCTCCCATCCCAGACCTATTGTATATATTATGTCTTCAATTGTAGGTAAAAGTGCTTTTTATCAGTCAATGGTGTAATTTCTTTATTGGTATTCCCCTTTTTTCTGTAACTCTCTTCTATGTTTTTAACTGCTGTCCCACTCTTGCATCTTATCTATAGACTGTCTCCACAGCTTCCATCATCCATCCCTGGCTAACTCTTCTCTGACGTCCATCTTTTTCTTTGCGCTTCTCCACCCCACCTCAATATTGCTGTTGCACTGGATATGTTTTTGTTTAATTATGGTTGAAGCCTTCTGACTTTTAGCAATCTTCTCTCTTTTTACAAGATACTATCTTTCTCTTCTCTTACTTCCTCTTTTCTTTATCTTTTTCGAATATCTGAACCTTACCTTACAAACATATGCTGTGTTTGCACTCTGAAGATTTGGTTGTCTCTCATATATTGCATTATTCTTTTTATTGAGTTGAGGATGTATTTATACTATATTTTGTTATTTTCCTTTTTATATGATTATGAATTTAGGTTACGATCTTGGAGGATGGGATACTCCATCACAAACGTGACCGATTTCCCAACCTCCGTATTACAAGTTCCATTATATCCAATGAAACGTGTAAAACGGTGAGTGGGATAACTGTTTCTGTAATGTGTGTAGTGTCCGGGATTGTGAAAGGTCTACGCAACCCTATTAATAAGCAGAGAGTTCTTTCACATTTATCTACATTACATTGTAAGATTGTTATGCTACAAGAAACTCACCTTACAAATAAAGACATTGACCTCATTATTGGCAGTCACACAAGACCGCCAAAGCCATGGGCTCCAGAAGAACACCAGTGCTGGTGGTCTTCTGATCACCATATTACGAGTACTGAAGGATTTCCATCACAGTTTGGGGGGGAATCCTCCAGTAGTCATGCTGGTGGTCGGAGGAGCAGGGGCGGTTCCACCACTAGCCCCATCCCACCAAAAGGACTCCACCAGCCATATTACAACCTGCAATATGGCCTGGCGGTGTCCTGATGATGGGGTACTGCCGGCGGTGGAAGCACCTGTTCCCATTCCCTGCCGGACGACCTCCTTGCCGTATAAGGTAAGTCAATCGTCGTACAGGGTAGGGGGGTGGGAGGGTGAGGGGTGTTGTGTGTGAGTGGGTGTTGTCTCCGTGTGTGAATGTAAGTGTGTATGGAGTGTGTGTACATGTGTGTATGAGTGTTTCAATACCTGTGTATATGCATGTGTGTATGGGTGTTTGAATGCATGTATGATTGTTGAAGTGAGTGCGTGTTGGAATGTTTGTGAATGCGTGTATGGATGCTTGTGAGTGAATACGAGTATGGATGTGTGTGAGTGAATGCGTGTATGGATGCATATGAGTGAATGCGAGTATGGATGCTTGTGAGTGAATGCGTGTATGTAAATGTTCGTGAATGAGTGTATGTGGGGTGCATGTGGGTGTGTGTGTCTGCATGTGCATGTATGCAGGGAGGGGTGTTGGGGGTGCTGCTCTGGAAGGGGGATGGGGACGGAGTGCTGTTCTGGAAGGGGGTGGAGGGAGGGGGATGCTGTTCTGGAAGGGGGTGGGGAGGGGGTGCTGTTCTTGTAGGGGGCTGGGTGTTCTGGTATGGAGGGGGATGGAGGGTATTGGGATTGCAGAGGGGGTTGGGGGAGTTGTCTGCCGGTGACAGGAAACAAATTTCCTGTCACCGGTTGCCTTTCCTCCAGGGTTTTAATGGCAGTGCTACCGCTGCCGAAACCCTGGTGGAAAGCCGACTCTTGATACTGCCGGCAGTCTTCATAGGACCGCTGGGTCGAAGATCCTAATCTCCGGCCCGCTGTCCAACCACCCTGGCGGTACAGGCGGGGATGTGGTGGGTTGACAGAGGCCAACCCGCCACACTCATAATAAGGCAGTCTTCACCACCGGCCCATCGGCAGTGAGACCGCAACCATGTCCCTGGTGTTCTTAGGACTGCCAGAGTCATAATGAGGGACATTATTTCATTAAAGAGGCACTAAGTAGGCCATATATTTTGTTCTCCCGCAAAACTTAATCAAAATGGAGTGATCACACAATTTCATAAGTCACTTTCCTTGACGATTGAGAAAGAGGAGAAAGATGAAAGATGGCTTCTCCTTCATCTTACTATCAATAATACTCCAATCTACCTCCTTAACATTTACAGCCCTACTGGCATAGGTGTAAACATTTTGGGAACACATATCCCTCAATCTATACTCCTGACCAAATGCAAACCTTCTTGTGGGAGAAGACGGTAATCAAAATATGGATCCTTTTACTGACAGAAAATCTCTTGCTGGGTACGTCCCTAATAAAATGCAAAAAACATTCAAAAACACTATCCAACCCAGGGGACTGATAGACACATGGAGGATTTATGACTCACAAATCCAAGTCTAGAATTGATTACATTTTTCTGCCACCTCACTTAGGCGGTCATTACAACATTGGCGGTAAAAGCCACTTACCGCCGTGCAGAAGTCCGCCAACACACCGCTGTGGCCGCGGAATTCCGCTACAGCTATTATGACCCACAGCTCGGAATTTGCCAAAATTCAGACACCCACACAAGTCCACCACACCAAAGGTCAGTGATAAACTGGTGATAAGAAATCCTCCACCATCACGCCAACAGAAATACGCCCACACTATCACGACCCACGAAGCCACACAGCGGTCTTTCAACCGCGTTATTCCATTGGCGGTACACACCGCCGCGCTCAAAATACACACACATATACAAAACACAACCACATTGGACAATTCCAAATACACACACCTGATACACATACACACACCACTCCCACACATCCAATACAATATAAAACACACACCCACATCACCCACAAACCCTTATGACCACAAATCACGAACGAAAGCCAGAGAGAGACACCACCATCAACAACACTAGCATCCACAGGCACACAACATAAACACCCACATAACTTCCAAGCACCTCACACTACACCCCACTACATATCAGCACACTTATCACCCCACTCACCACCCCACACATCACTTACACCACCCCATGGCATGGCAAAGACACCCCAGGTTCTCGGAGGAGGAGCTCTTGGTCTTGGTGGAGGAAATCGTCTGGGTAGAGCCACAGCTATTTGGATCACAGGTGCAGCACACCTTCATTGCAAGGAGATGGAGCTATGGCGAAGAATATTGGACAGGGTCAACGCAGTGGGACAGCACCCAAGAAATCGGGAGGACATCAGGAAGAGGTGGAACGAACTACGGGGGAAGGTGCGTTCCGTGGTCTCAAGACACCACCTGGCGGTTCAGCGGACTGGCGGAGGACCCCCACCTCCTCCCCCACAACTAACAACATGGGAGGAGCAGGTCTTTGTGATTCTGCATCCTGAGGGCCTCACAGGAGTAGGTGGAGGAATGGACTTTGGTAAGTCAAATCTTAACTATTACATCCCCCACCCTACTTGCATGCCACCACATACCCCCACCCTCACCCTCACCCCATCACTCCAACTCCTCACAAATGTCCCAACATCACAAACCACACATCCTAACACCAAGCCATGCATGCAACAACAAAGCATGGACACCCATCACTAAAGCATGCCCACTGCACATACCCATACATCCCCCTAAACCATCATCACACGGTCCCACACAGGAATGCTAGCACCGGGGTACACTGCCACCCACCCATTGCACACCATGACACACACAGATGCAATAATCATGCTTTTATACCCCTGCAGGACCCCTACCCAACGTCACTCGACAGGAGGGACCACACATGTCCACACCACCAACAGAAGAGGCCCACAGTGATGACAGCACCTCTGTCCAACTGGATCTAAATGACCAGCCCAGCCCATCGGGGACCTCGGAACAGTTGGTTCCCCTCACCCAGTCACAGGCCACTACAGAGCTTCCCCCCTTTGGAAACATCAGCACAGCACCCACCCAGCGGGCCCATACCTCCGTCCCCAGGACACGTCAATCAGCTGTGTGTCCACCACTACAGGGAACCCAGGCTAACCCACCACCCCAACAACAACAGGGACCTCAGGGCAGTGGTAGTGGGCACACGGTCCAGGGGACGGAGGCCCAGGAACACAGGGGAACTGGGAGGGCTGCTGTGCGACAGGGGGAGGACAGGCCCAGGGAACCCACTCTCCACGAGGCCCTCTCCTCCATCATGGGAACCTACCACCATTCCCAGGAGACGATGGCAACGGTACTGGCCAAGTTTCAGGAGACCCAGTGCCTGCAGGAGGAACAGTATATGGGCTTCAGGGAGGAACTCAGTACCATCAATTCCACCCTGGGCACCATCGTAGGGGTGCTGAAGGAAGTACTCAACACCAGGAGGGACACTGTGGCGATGAACTGCCCACCACCTCCGCCGGCGCTAGTGGACAGGAGGCACCGCCACAGGACCTCCACACTAGCACCCCACCCCCTGCAGAGGGAGAACCACCTTGCAAACGGTCCCTGAGATCCAGGACAAAGACAGAGAACGATGCCAGGACTCTCGCCAAGAAATGAGACCACCCTGATTGTCATCCTACTGTCCCACTTTGTCACCCTGTCCATCCTTAAACTGTCCCAGCTCCACTTCCTATGCCCATATGGGCAATGCACCTGTGAGACTAATAGACTGGACTCTGCCATGGACATTCCTCCACCATCACCCCTCACCATTTTACAACCCCCTCCAATATTGAGCACTGAAATAAACACCCTTAAAGCACAAAACAATCTGGAGTCTGTCTGTGATTTGGGAATACTGTATTAGCAATAACTGTGGCAAAAAGCATTTTCATTGGTGATGTCAACATACCTATGTCACACAGCTCTAGTCCATGAGGAATCAAAGCAGATGTCACACAGTGGGACCCACATCTGTGAAATCGTAAGGGAAAGTGACAACTCAGTGACCATACACTGGGTGAAAACGACAAACAGTAGAGAGGTATTAGTGTTTAAGTACATGTAGTAGGCAGGTTTGTATTCTTACCTGTGTCTCATTGGAAATATTGCTGGATCACTGAGTCCCTGTTGTCCATGTCTTCTTCCTCTGCTTCCTTTTCTTCACTGTCCACAGGCTCCACAGCTGCAACAACACCGCCATCTGGACCATCCTCCTGCAGAAAATTCACCTGTTGTCGCAAAGCCAAGTTGTGAAGCATACAGAAGGCCACGATGATCTGGCACACCTTCTTTGGTGAGTAGAATAGGGATCCACCTGTCATATGAAGGCACCTGAACCTGGCCTTCAGGAGGCCGAAGGTCTGCTCGATCAGCCTCCTGTTTAGCCCATGGGCATCATTGTAGCGTTCCTCTGCCCTTGTTCTGGGATTCCACACTGGGGTCAGTAGCCATGACAGGTTGGGGTAACCAGAGTCACCTGCAAATGGCAAGGCACAACTGTTAGACACACTCTAACCTGAAGGGATATCCCCGGACCCAGACAACCATTCCCACTGACTAGCTTCTAGGTGCTCACCTAATAGCCACACACGGTGCCTCTGGAGTTGCCCTATCACATAAGGGATGCTGCTATTCCGCAGGATGTAGGAGTCATGCACTGAGCCAGGGAACATGGCATTCACATGGGAGATGTACTGGTCTGCCAAACATACCATCTGTACATTCATGGAATGATAACTCTTCTGGTTTCTGTACACCTGTTCACTGCTGTGGGGGGGGGGCTACCAAAGCCACATGAGTCCCATCAATGGCACCTATGATGTTGGGGATATGTCCCAGGGCATAGAAATCACCTTTCACTGTAGGCAAATCCTCCACCTGAGGGAAAACTATGTAGCTCCGTATGTGTTTCAGCAGGGCAGACAACACTCTGGACAACACGTTGGAAAACATAGGCTGGGACATACATGATGCTATGGCCACTGTTGTTTGAAATGACCCACTTGCAAGGAAATGGAGCACTGACAGCACCTGCACTTGAGGGAGGATTCCTGTGGGATGGCGGATAGCTGATATCAGGTCTTGCTCCAACTGGGTACACAGTTCCTGGATTGTGGCACAGTCGAGCCTGTATGTGATGATCACATGTCTTTCCTCCATTGTCGACAGGTCCACCAACGGTCGGTACACCGGAGGATGCCGCCATCTCCTCAAATGTCCCAGCGGACGGTGCCTATGAAGGACAACAGCGAGCACAGAGTCAAACAACTGAGAGGTACGTACCCACAGGTTACACAGAACACCATTCACAATCAAAAAGTGGCCTTTATGTGTGTTGAGTCTAGGCCTAGGTATGTGTGACGCAGTTGAAAATGAAGCCATGTGGGCCCCTGAAATGGCGGCTGCCTGACCTCTAAAGTGGGACAATGGAATGTGAGGTAACTGCGCTGGCGTTGTACACGGTCGCGGTAGGCGGTCGAAGACCGTGGCGCAATGCTGCATTGGTTAACAATGGACCCTATGGGTCCCAGGAGCCAATGACGATGTACGCCGGCGGGGACGGTACGCACCGGCGCGGACGTGACTGCCATTTTCTATCTGTACAATCACTCGATACCTGATCTTCGGCAGGAGAGGACCTACACTGCAAGTGCTGCTTTGACCTCGGTCTGGAAGAGACAATGGCTTGAGTGTCTGGGGAAAGGGCCCCTGCCTTCACATCGGAGGAGTTGGAGAAACTCGTGGACGGGGTCCTCCCCCAGTACACGCTACTCTACGGTCCTCCAGACAAACAGGTAAGTACACTGGGAGCATGCTGTATGGGCTATGCCTGTGTGGAGAGGGGTGGATGTAAGAAGGAAGGGGGGAGAGTGCAGCGTGCATGAAACGACGGTGAGTTCATGTGCCACATGGCAAGGGTGGGGATGGGGGCCAATCACTTTGACGGTGCAGTTGGTAATAAGTTTCTCTTCCCCCTGTACAAATCATGTAGGTCAGCGCCCACCAGAAAAAACATATTTGGCGTGCCATTGCCAAGGACGTACAGACCCTGGGGGTCTACCACAGACGGAGCACCCACTGCTGGAAAAGATGGGAGGACATTCGCTGCTGGAGCAAGAAGACGGCGGAGGCTGAGCTGGGGATGGCCTCCCAACGTGGGAGGGGTGCCCGTCGCACCATGACCCCCCTGATGTTCAGGATCCTGGCGGTGGCGTACCTGGAGTTGGATGGGCGCTTGAGTGCATCACAGCAGCCACAAGGGGGTGAGTGCACTCGCATTCTGCTGATTTTGCGCGCAGTGGCGGTGTCTGGGTGTGGGAGGTGGGCTGTGGGTTTCCCTAGGCCAGGGTTAGTTTAGTAGGCAAGGTCCCTCCGTAAGGCAGGCCATGTGGCACCCCACCCCACCTATGTGGAGTGCCAAGTACACCTAGTCATGACCCTGTGTCATCCATATGTGCAGATGTCGTCCATAGCCTTGTAGACCATTTCCCAGGAATTGAACAGTGGAGCCCAAGAGCGCGGCGTAGTGCAGGGGGCTTCTGTGTCTGTTGTGTCCGCCAACGGTAGTGGTAATGCATGCGCTCAACATGTCTTTCTTCTGCCGTCCCCCACCCTTTTTGTGGTCTCCCTGTTCTTGTGTGCATTAGCATCATCAGGCACAGGAGCAGTGTCACCGGAGCACGAGGGGGCTGCATCCCATATGGCCATGGAGGGCCACACTATGGAATCGGACTTCACCAGTGGGACGGAGGGCGAGGAGAGCTCCACAGCGGGGACAGGAGCTGAAACCAGTGACACGGACTCGTCCTCTGATGGGAGCTCCCTTCTGGTGGTGGCAACATCTGTGCCCCCCCGCATCTACAGGTACAGCCGCCAACCCCCCTTCCAGCACCGCCGTCCCAGAAGCCCCTCAGCCTTCGCCCCCTGCCCGCTCACCCGGGAGGGTGGGCCTCACCTTCGCCCCAGGCACCTCAGGCCCTGCCATTGACACCTCAGCTGCCCTCAGTGAGGAGGCCATTGACCTCCTCAGGTCACTCACTGTTGGGCAGTCTACTATTTTGAATGCCATCCAGGGTGTAGAAAGGCAGTTGCAACAAACCAGTGCATTCCTGGGGGGCATTCATTCTGGTCAGGCGGCCCTTCAGCGAGCTTTTCAGACTCTGACCTCAGCACTGATGGCAGCCATTGTCCCTGTGTCCAGCCTCCGCCCTCCAACTTCCTCCACCCCGACCCAATCCCCTGTACCTCAGCCTATCCCAAGCACACCTACAGACCAGCATGCACACACGTCAACACACAAGGGAAGCTCAGGCAAACATAAGCACCACACATCCCACAGGCACTCACGCAAGCATCACACACATGCAGACATAGCAACATCCACTGCCTCCACTGTGTCCCCCTCCTCCTCATCTCCCTCCCTGTCTCGTCTATACTCACACCTGCATGCATTACCTCTACAGCCACTACTACCATCACAAGCACACCCACCACCACACCCGCTCACATGCAGTCACCACCCCCACTACCATTCACACGTCCCCTGTGTTCTCTCCCAGTGTGTCTGTGATGCCCCCTCCCAAGATACACAAACGCAGGCACACACCCACCCAACAGCCATCCACCTCACAACAGCCTCCAGCGCATGCAGCTTCACACAAAGTCAGCAAACGAACACCTCCTACAACCTCTTCCTCCACTCCCAAACCCCCTCCAGCTACCTTGACCTCTTTCCCACACCTCCCCCACCCCGTCCGTCTCATAGGTCCCGAACTAGCACCTCAGCCACAACATCTCCGGGACCAGTGGTGCCTGTAGTCACCGGAATCTGGAGTGCACCGGCCACCAGGACAGCCAGTGTGGCACGGAGCCACAGCACAGACAGTCCCCCACCTGTGAAGCATCAGAAGTTGGCCAGTGCCCGGCAGGAGAGGGGAAAGACTCCAGCCACCAAAGCCGCTCCCAGAGGTACAGGTGGGAGTGTGGAGTCAGCTGCGACACCTTCCAAGGTGGGGAAGGGCCACAAGAAGGTCAGCAAGTCTGGGAAGAGCAGCATGGCGGAGAAGACCGCCATCATCCCAGCTGCCCAGGAGGCCACCGCCAGCACAAGCCCAGCAGCCCAGGAGGCCACCGCCAGCACCAGCCCAGCTGCCCAGGAGGCTACCGCCAGCACAAGCCCAGCTGCCCAGGAGGCCACCGCCAGCACAAGCCCAGCCGCCCAGGAGGCAACCGCCAGCACCAGCCGAGCTGCCCAGGAGGCCACCGCCAGCACAAGCCCAGCCGCCCAGGAGGCCACCGCCAGCTCAAGCCCCACTGCCCAGGAAGCCAGCACAAGCCCAGCAGCCCAGGAGGCCACCGCCAGCGCAAGCCCAACTGCCCAGGAGGCCACCGCCAGCACAAGCCCTGCTGGGCCATGAAGGACCGCCAGCAAAAGCCCCACTGGGCCATGAAGGACCGCCAGCAAAAGCCCCGCTGGGCCCTGAAGGACCGCCAGCAAAAGCCCTGCTGGGCCATGAAGGACCGCCAGCACAAGCCACGCTGGGCCATGAAGGTCCGCCAGCAGCTGAGTCACCTCAATTGAGACCGCCGTCTCAAGCACCGCTGAACAGGGCACCGCCGTCTCAGGTACCGCTGAACAGGGCACTGCCGTCTCAAGCACCGATGAACAGGGCACTGCCGTCTCAAACACCGCTGAACAGGGCTCCGCCGTCTCAAGCACCGCTGAACAGGGCATTGCCGTCTCAGGCACTGCTGGCCCATGAGCGCCAAGGGCACTGACGCTACTGAGTCTGTCACGGGCAGAATGAAGCACTCTGGGCACAATGCCCCCTCCAGAACCAGTGGAGAGATCTATCCACTACCTCTGTCCTTAGCAGGATGAAGCACTCTGGGCACCATGCCCCCTCCAGAACCAGTGGAGACTGTCATCCACTACCTCTGTCCTTAGCAGGATGAAGCACTCTGGGCACCATGCCCCCTCCAGAACCAGTGGAGAGATGCATCCACTACCTCTGTCCTTAGCAGGATGAAGCACTCTGGGCGCCATGCCCCCCCCCCCAGAACCATGGAGACTGTCATCCACTACCTCTGTCTTTAGCAGGATGAAGCACTCTGGGCACAATGCCCCCTCCAGAACCAGTGGAGAGATGCATCCACTACCTCTGTCCTTAGCAGGATGAAGCACTCTGGGCACAAGGCCCCCTCCAGAACCAGTGGAGACTGTTATCCACTTGAGAGACTGTGGCTTTGCACTCCCCAGGATTGAACAGTGGGCAAGTCAACCACTGCATAGACTTGAGAGACTGTGGCTTTGCACTCCCCAGGATTGAACAGTGGGCAAGTCAACCACTGCATAGACTTGAGAGACTGTGGCTTTGCACTCCCCAGGATTGAACAGTGGGCAAACCACCCACTGTATAGACTTGAGAGACTGTGGCTTTGCACTCCCCAGGATTGAACAGTGGGCAAACCACCCACTGTATAGACTTGAGAGACTGTGGCTTTAAACTCCCCAGGATTTAACAGTGGGCAAACCACCCACTGTAGAAACTTGAGAGACTGTGGCTTTGCACTCCCCAGGATTGAACAGTGGGCAAACCACCCACTGTAGAGACTTGAGAGACTGTGGCTTTGCACTCCCCAGAATTGAACAGTGGGCAAACCACCCACTGTAGAGACTTGAGAGACTGTGGCTTTGCACTCCCCAGGATTGAACAGTGGGCAAACCACCCACTGTATAGACTTGAGAGACTGTGGCTTTGCACTCCCCAGGATGGAACAGTGGGCAAGCCATCCACTGTATAGACTTGAGAGACTGTGGCTTTGCACTCCCAAGGATTGTACAGTGGGTATATGGCCCCCTCATTGATTTGGCGTTGTGCACTCAAGCGGCTGAGGTGCCCCCCCTTTCCCTCCCCCTGAGGTGCCTGTTTTGTTGCTCTCTGATGCCCCTGAAGTGTTCTCTCCGTCATGGTCGGGGATCTTGTGTGGGCCTCGCCCATACCGTGTGGGCCCAGTGTTCCACTGACTTAATTGGAGCACTACCTGGACTACTATGCTTGGTATATATTTTGTACATGGTGTATATATATATTTTTGCCTACTTGATTTTAATAGATTACAATGGTTACACTCATTTTCTATCGTCTTTGCATTCTTCCGGGGGGGTTGGGGGGTGTAACTGTGATGTATCGATATGCATTTGTGTGTGTGTTGTAGTGGGTGAGGGTGGGGGTGTTGCGTGTGTGTGTCCCTGCTTTTTCCCTCCTCCCTCCCCTGTGTCGTAGGTGCAGTACTCACAGTGGTCTTCGCCGCCGGCGTTCGTGCTCCTGGTAGATTAGCAGGAAGGCTACCGCAGGGAGAATTTGGAGTTCCGGGTCCATGGTTTCCTCGTGGGGTGTGTAGAGGTGAGCGTTTTCCCTTCGGAATTCCTGTTTCTGCTGTGTTTTTATCCGCGGTGAATCCGCCCCGGAAAAGGTGGCGGATTGGTGGGTTGTAATAGTGTGGGCGGTATATTGTCCTCCGCCTGTCTGTTGGCGGTGACCAGCGCGATGTTTGTCTGTACCGCCGTGGCAGTCGGAGTGTTAAAGTGGCTGTCTTTGTTGGCGGTTTCCGCCACGGTCGTAATTGCAAATTGTTTACCACCGGCCTGTTGGCGGTCTTACCGCCGCTTTAACACCGTCCGCCAGGGTTGTAATGACCACCTTAGTTTCCACCTTAGTCCATGCTGAAATTGGATTCTAATACTAATATCTGATCATGCACTTGTTTTTAATGATATAGATATAACATCCAAAACTTATGGACCAAATAGATGGCGCTTTAATAATTACTTATTGAAAGCTCAAAGTTTTGTGGAAAAAGTGGAATTCGTTTTGAAGGACTATTTTGACTAACAATACTTCAAACCTATCATTTCATGTCATTTGGGTCGGCTAGAGGTCATATTATTGACTATTTTGCTGCTAAAAGAAACAAATCCTTAAGGAGACAGCACTCTAACTCTCATCTATTAAATAACTTGAGCATGAATGTTATACTTCTAACAGTGAAGTCACTTTTAAGCATTTTGTTCAAGATAAGTTGGCTTTCAACACAAAATCAACAGAGGAGGTGTCTGGTGTGCTTTTGGGTGAAATAGAGCAGGAAAGCTGCTTGCTAACTACCTCAAAATCAAATCCCCAAATTCCAAAATAGTAAATATTATAGACAACAAAGGTACTTTGTGAATATGGTGCAGTGATTTTTGATGCCTAACACCACATTAGCATCAACAAAATGATGTTAATGTGGCTTTAGAGCTTCCTAAATCTGGGCCTAAATTCACAGTTTATACAGATGATTATATGTTTCTGATCGACAGACGTCCCTTCCTGTTTTTACAGATCTCCTGACAACCTATTCCAGAGCATCTGGCTACAAACTAAGGGGCATATTTAAGATCTCTAGTACCTCCTTGTGCCACATTAGCATAATTTCTTTTGATGCTAATGTGGCCCAAAGAAGCCAACATCCCTGTGCCATATTTACAAAGTGGTGCAATGCATGCATTGTGCCACTTTGTAACCCTGTGCGCTACATATTGCCTGCATCCGGCATAATGTATGCAAAAGGGGCGTCTCACTTTAGGGGGCTGAAAAAATCGAGCCAATAAATCTAACAGATTTGTTTGCGTCGTTTTTCTTGGCACTTTTAACACCTCCTCAGAACAGGTGTTAAAAGGAGGCACATCAATGATTACAATGAGTCTCAATGAGCTTTGCAGGATTAGCGTCAAAATATTTGACGCTAATCCTGCAAAGCTCCTGTCTAGCGTCAAAATTCTGACGCTTGTCCCCTAACTACCACCACAGTGCACTATATTTTGAATACGGTGCACACGTGGTGGCATTAGGGGACTCTAAGGGGTGCAAGAAAAGTGCAGCAGCACTGTGCGGAACACCACTTTTCTTAAATATGTCCCTAAATGTTACTAAATCTGAATAAATTCTGTTCAAAAGAAATGTTCGCAGGCATTGGCTTTAAATTGAATTCCAATTATATAAAATGTCTAGGGATCGAATACTCCTCTTCAATCACAAAAAACATTCAGATCAATGTGGATGACGTTCTTCAAAAATGCTTCACATGTCAGAGAAGTGGTCACCTCTGTATTTATCCTGGTGGGGCAGGTTAGGTACTATCAAGATGATGATGCTCCCTGTCATTCAGCCACTGATACACCCTTAAAGGGCTGGCAAAAACTGGAAGACTCTTTAATTTTTCCTTTCTCTTTTCAGTTTCTAGCCCATTTCCCACATCCTCCACAATCTTTTGTATCCCCTACCATTACACACTCTATATCCACTACATTTCCCGTCCTTACCAGTTTTCTCTTTTTCTCTCACCATTGATTGTTTTCTTAGAACCTTCTATATAGGACAATACATTTATCAAGTTATCAAATCACACCATTTTTTTAAAAGATTGGGTTGCCAAAGGAATAATTCAAGTTAAACAACTACTTTGGGACATGCAATCTCTCTCCCCATCTGAAGTTCCTTCCAAATTTGGCCTCTCTGCTACTTCAATTCTTTAATACTAATATCCATCCTTTCATAGGCTCCTTCCCTCACTCCTTCCTTACTTCCAGCACAATTAATCCTCTCCTCATCCATTAAGGCCTCTTACATATATAAACATCTCCATAATTTACTTCTTAACCATCCCAAATACAAAATAGAACTTTAATGAGAATCAAAACTACAACATTCTTTTTCTGTACAAACATGGTGCTTTATTTGGTTAAGAATACACCATCCAACCCGCAATGCTAGCACTACACAAACTCTATACTACTTTTATCAAAGATTGTTCTTAATTCCAACCTCGCTCTCTAAATACAGTCCAGGCTTATTGTGAAAAAAATGGGCTGACTGAAGATGCCCCCATACTTTTTGCCCCCATTTTTAGTTTATAGTGGTGTTTTCTGACTCTGACCGTGCTCTGGGCACTGCTAACCATTCCCATGGCCAGTGCTCTGATTAAAATGGTACATGGTAAATGCAAATTAGGCCCAATTATAATTGACTCTGACAACCTACCTATAAGTCCCTGGTATATGAAATGAACCAAATAAAAGGAAACACTCACCGTAGGCACACACAACATGCCGAAGCAGACATGGAGAGAGAGTTGCAAATAATGCCAGTCCTGCTCCTTGCAATATACTGCCACGTCCGTGACCGCTGACGAAGATAACGATGCTAAGTACCGCAACCTAGTAAATAAGGGAAGAAAGGGCACAGTTACACACCCACCCACCCCACCGACCCTGCAACGCACTCCCAACCCCTCACACCATCACAAGCCATACACACCAGAACAAGAGGTACTTACCCGACACAATGCAAATAAAACCTGCCCAAAGTACACACATGTGCTGAGCACTCCTTCACAATGAAACAATGAACCACGTCTCCATAGTGTGCCAACAGCATCACTGGGCACACAAACTTTATTACAAAATAAACAAAAGAAGGTCCAAATGAGGCCATTGGTCAGTCCATAAGAGAAAGCCGAACTTCGCTCCCACGTGTGCGCAGGGTACTCCACCTTAAAGGGACATCAATGGGGAAGCCAGGCACCTCAGGGAACAGGAGCAGGGGGTGGCGGGTTGGGGACTTACGTCTGGGAGGGTTGGGCTTGGGCTTCCGTTTGGGAGGTGGAGGGGGTTTGGGTTTGCCCTTGGAAGGTGGGGGAGTGGACTTGGACCGGGAGATGGTAAAGGGACCTGGGGCAACACAGAGCTTCTTCCTCTCTGGGCAAGGGGCATGGGAATGGGAAGGGCGGATTGGAGTGGACTTGGATGAGGAAGGAGTGGACAGGGCAAGGAGGTGGGCATGTTTAGGGACAAGATGGGGTGGGCCAGTGGGTTCGAACAGGTCAACACAGGACAAGAAAAGGTTTTTAGGGGCAGTAGGGGTGGACATGGAGGAATGTGTGGGAGTGGAGGTAAAGGGGGTGCAAGTAACTGGCGTAGGTACGCTGGACGTGGATGCAGGTGCCTGTACAGTATGCTGATGTGTGGTGGATGTGTGTTGAGTTGGTGTCTGGGAATGTTTGAGTGTCTTGGGAGGAGGGGGGGTGGACACAGTGGGACAAGACATGCTGCCAGTGTAAATGGATGTTGTGTGCAGGTCTGCAGGTCTGGTGACTGTGCTGCATGTGTGAGTCAATGTAGTTGTGGTGAGTGCAGGTGTGATGTCTGGGTTGGATGGCTGGAAGTCAGATATTGTGGTGACTGCAAGAATGGGGCCAGCATCAGTAATGACTGAGGGTGCAGTGCGTGTGGGTGTGCATGTTGAGAGATGGACACACTGGGGGAAGTGGATGTTGTTGTGTGTGCCTTTGTATGTTGGCTGTGTGTATGCCTGTGGTGGGAAGTGTGGTGCTTGTGTTTCTGTGTGTGCTTCTTGTATGTTGAGGTGTGTGCATGGCTCTCTGAACGTGTGCTTGGGATGGGTGAAGGGAATGGGGTGGTGGAAGGGTTAGAGGTGGTTGGACGGGGGATGGAAAGACCAGGGACACTGGCTGCCATCAAAGAGGAGGCCAGAGCCTAAAAAGATCACTGTAGACCGGATTTGGCACTGTGAATGCCTTCCAGGTATGCATTGCATTGCTGTATCTTGGATGCTAGGCCTTGGATGTCATTCACAATGGTTGTTTGCCCTACAGAGATGGTTCTCAGGAGGTCAATAGCTTCCTCCGTGAAGGCAGCTGGGCTGACTGGGACAGGGGATGAGGTGCCTGGGGCGAAGGAGACACCCACCCTTCTGGGTGAGCGGGCACGGGCAACTGGGTGAGGAGCAACTGGGAGGGCTGTGGTGGTATGGGGGGTGGTGGAAGATGACATAATGGGTCCGCCACCAATAGGGAGCTGCCATCGGTGGAGGTATCAGAGTCACTACTGCCAGTGGTAGTTGCCTCCCCTGTTGTACTCACCTCGCCCTCCAATTCACTGGTCCCCTTAGCGTCGGTCGACCCTTCCTCCTTGGAACCGTGGGCCGCTGCGCCCTCACTCGCCGGTGCCACTGCATAAAACTCATTTCCCACATGACACACGGACCTGATGAAATGTTAGACCTGCCCCTAACCATTTCTGTGCCCATGGGGGGAGCAGGACTGCTGGAAGACACCTGTCAGAGTGCCAGGCACTAGACAGCATACATACCACAGCACCCAAAGACATCCATCAAAGTGGTATGAAACGGTATTGGTACTCAACCCATTGTGGCTGCTGTGCTGCCTTCAAGCGCCCATCCAAATCAGGATATGCCACCACCAGAATGTGGGACATTAGGGGGGTCAGGGTCTGACGGACAGCTGGGCCTCGCAGGTTTTCCTGACCCAGCGCCACAGGTCCTCCCACCGCTTCCTGCAGTGGGTGCTCTGCCAGTTGTAGACCCCCAGGGTCCACACCTCCCTGGCGATGGCCTGCCAGAGTCCCCTCTTCTGATGGGCGATGTCCTGTTTGAGACACACAGAGAAGAAAAACAGAGGTCAGGATATGCCCATCTGATACAGCTGACATTTCGTCCCCATGGAAAGGAATCTTCACAAGATCATTTTACCACCTCACTCACAGTATTTGCCACACAATCTATGCCTGTGCAGTTACAAATCAACCATACATGCATATAGGCATCTACCACCATCACACACATCCATGCAAGAAAACTGCCAACTCACCTGCTCCTCTGGTCGCCCATCTAACTTGGCATACAGGGGGAGGAACCCGTCCACCAGCTTTTCCATCTCCTCCATTGTGAAAGCCGGGGCCCTTTTTCCTGTGACATGTGCCATTGGAGTAACCAGAGTCAGGACACAGCAGCACACTCATTGGAATACTTGCATGCACGGGATCCGGGGGTCAAGTGAAATTGGGGTAATGAGATGTTGTACGCTCAGCGGCAGTGTGCACCGTCACCGCCAGCGGCTATCATGATAGGCCGAGGATCCCCATTGACAACCATGTAAACCAATGAATCCGTGCATGGCGGCGAACACCGCCTTCCGCCATGACAATTACGCCAGCGGAATTATGTCACTTCCACTCTTTCATATCTGGATGGCAGGAGGCTGCCACGTACATATTTCCTGGTCACAGGCCCCATTCAAGGCCTTCAGGTCCTAGCCCTTAGTCGCCTGCCCACATGAGTGTCTGTTCCTCACATCAGTCCAGAGGTACCACTGCATACATGTCCCTAAAGTTGTACATCATACACCGCTTGTGTGTGTAACCTACGTATTATCTAGCAGTCATTCATACACAACATGTTTTGCATGTGTATGTGTGTCCCTCACATGTGTTCTTTCCTCGGCATAGGTACAGACCCATGTGGTGAGGGAGAGCCCCATCTGTGTACAGACCTCTTGTTGATTTGTAGACCATGGTGGAACGTCACATCATTGTCACCTACAGTCTCAATCGTACAACAATCCATGACCTCTGTGCTTTACTGGATCCTGTATTGAGACCTGCTAATCGGAATCAGCATGCCATCTCTACTGAAGTGCAAGTGCTCTCTGTTCTCCATTTCTCGACTACGGGCTCATTTCAGGTGACAGTGGGCATGGGTGCAGGGTTCTCACAACCAATGTTAGCCTTGTCCTGTTCAAATTCCTGGATGCATTTGTACAAAACCTGCACACATATGTCAAGTTTCCCAAAGGGCTGAGCTCCCTGCCATCAAGTGTGAATGTTATGCCTTTGCTAACATTCCCCATGTGATAGGTACCATCGATGGCACCCACATAGCTCTCATCCCCCCAAGAGTGAATGAACAGGTGTACAGGAACAGGAAGAACTTCCACTCAATAAATATACAATTGGTGTGTACTGCTGACCAGTACATTTCACATGTAAATGTCAGTTTTCCTGGATCAGTTCATGATTCCTTTGTCCGGAGGAACAGTAGTGTGCCACACATGATGAAACAACTACAAGGGGGCAGAAGATGGCTCATATGTGAGTGCGTATGACACTGGATCAGTACATAGCTAACAGCCAGGTTGTCAGTAAGTAATGGCAGTTTGTTACAGTCCTATTTCAACCACTTTTGCAGGTGATTCTGGCTACCCCAATTTGCAATGGCTCCTGACACCTGTGAGAAATCCCAGGACAGATGCAGAGAGGTATTATAATGAGGCCCATGGACGTACTAGGAGGGTGATTGAGCACAGTATGGGTCTCCTGAAGGCTAGATTTTGTTGCCTCCATCTCTCTGGGGGATCCCTGTGCTATGGCCCTGCAAAGGTGTGTAGAATAGTGGTGGCCTGCTACATGCTGCACAAAGTGGCTGTGAGGAGAGCTATCCCCCTACTAGAGGAGGAGGGTGCTGTACATCCAGACCTGCTACCTCTGAGAGGGGATGAAAGTGATGGTGTGGATGAAGAGGGGGAAGATGTCCACTCTAGGAACCAGCTGACCCAACTATACTTCTAGTGACTATGAGGCACATTTCACTGATGCTGTTGTCTGCACTGCATAATGTTTGTCTGACTCATTTGTTTGGGGTTGTGGTGTCTGTAGTCATGAAGAATAAGGTGGCATGTGGCATGGAAACAAACATGATGTACATTTTGGTTTACTCCAGACGATGTTGTGCGTGGGGTACCATTCCTGCAATAAAGGTATGAATGTGGAATTGACTGGCAAATGCATTCACACTTACAATTGAATTTCCATTATGACAGGGGACATACAAATTGGTGTAAATGTGTTTTATTTGGTGTCACAATTGCATTGGTGAGCTGTACAGTGATAGGGAGTGGGCTCATGGTGGATGTCCATACTAGGAACATGGGCTCAGCGATTGGTGGCAGTGGGTATTAGTCCATATGTCCCTTGCAAGTTGTTATGTTGCTATTGGCAGGTGAGGATGGTAGCACAATGGCACACTTGGGAGACAGTTCAGGTCAAAATCACTTCTTTGTCTGGGGCCCTGGTCTTGGCAGGTATTCCACTGCCATATCTGGGTCTGAGGGCCCATTTGAGTGTCTGGTGCTGGGCTGCACGGGTAGGGGTGCTGGTCTCCTGTGTGTCCTCTGCCAATGCCAACAATCCAGTTGTCGCTGCTGATGTAGAGGGCAGGTCTGTGTCCTGGCCAGTGGTAGGGGCTTCCAGGTGTGTGTGGGTCTCAGGCTGGCTTGGGTAGTGGTGCTGCAGCACCACTGCAATAGTGGCCATGGTGGCATTGAGTTGTTTCCACTGCACCATGGTCTCTTGATGTTGGGCTATCTGCAGCCTTTGACTCTGCTCCAGGGTGGCCAGGATCTTGGGCCTTGGGTATGGTGGTATGCTCCCAGGACCTCAGAGATCACCTCCTGGGCTGCAGCATCCATTCTTTGGCCTCCCCCTGGGCCACTGATACCCTCCCACTGGGCCTAGCCCCCTGTGCCTGTGTCCCCTGCACGGGTCTGGCAGTCCCACTTGCACTGGGGCCATCATCATCCTGCCTGTTTGTTGCTGGTGACTCTGGCCTCTGTACTTGTGGTCCACCAGAGCTGATGTTGGTGGCTGGGTGGTAGGGGTGTCAGTGGTATCCTGGGTGGAGCTGCTGGAGGGTGACATCCCAGGACTGTGTGACGGGCCAGGGTAATACTCACAGTCCATACATCCCTCTCCAGTCTACTGAGTGGGGCCTCTGTCTCCATGTGGGGAGCTGGCACTTCTTGGCCCTTCTGTCAGGGTGTCAATATCAGGACAGTGCGCGCTCTACAGGCGACATAAATGCAAAAACCCAGTCCTTATGCAGAGGCATATTTCATGCATTGTGTTTCTATGCAATATGTTAACCTTTTGCAATGCAGAGGTTTCACCTTGAAAAGTCATTAATGCTGTTTGTAATTCATTGTTCATTTGCAAGGCCTGTTTGCAGGACTACAGGGTGTGGTCCTTTATTCTAAGACTTTCTAGAAGCCTTTCTTGAAGCATGGTTGGGTGTGGCTCGTAGGTGGGGCTTGGTTCTATATAAGGGAGCCAGCCCAGCTCCACGTGCTCACTATTCAGAGGTCCCGGTGCAGAGCAGCAGCATTTTCCAGAGCTCCTGTCCCGAAGGCCTATCCAGTCATTTCGAGGCCTGCACTTGCTTATTTGGTGATCTTCAAGCAGGGCGGTAAGGCGGAGGTCGGGTTAGGCCCCCAACTCCGTTTTCCAGTGACACTCGAGTTTTGGGCCTAAACTTGAAATCGCGTGTGCGATTGTTTTCATGGCATTTGCATTGTGAATTCCGAATCGGCAACAGTGTGCGCGATTCTTTCCAG
This sequence comes from Pleurodeles waltl, assembly GCF_031143425.1. Lineage (NCBI taxonomy): Eukaryota > Metazoa > Chordata > Amphibia > Caudata > Salamandridae > Pleurodeles > Pleurodeles waltl. The sequence continues at coordinate 162,700,221 of NC_090450.1, read as the reverse complement.
GCATTTACTTCTTGGCATTCAGATCGGCGGTGTGCGCGATCATTCCATGGCATTTGTATCGTGAATTCCGAATCGGCAACAGTGTGCGCGATTCATTCCAGGCATTTATTTCTTGACATCCAGATCGGCAGTGTGCGCCATCATTTCAAGGCATTTGCATTGTGAATTCCGAATCGGCAACAGTGTGCGCGATTCTTTCCAGGCATTTATTTCTTGGCATTCAGATCGGCAGTGTGCGCAATCATTTCATAGCATTTACATTGTGAATTCCGAATCGCCAACAGTGTGCGCGATTCTTTCCAGGCATTTACTTCTTGGCATTCAGATGGGCAGTGTACGCGATCATTCCATGGCATTTGTATTGTGAATTCCGAATCGGCAACAGTGTGCGCAATTCTTTCCAGGCATTTATTTCTTGGCATTCAGATCGGCAGTGCGCGCGATCATTTCATGGCATTTACATTGTGAATTCCTAATCGGAAACAGTGTGCGCTATTCCTTCCAGGCATTTATTTCTTGACATTCAGATCAGCAGTGTGCGCGATCATTTCATGACATTTGTATCGTGAATTCTGAATCAGCAACAGTGTGCGCGATTCTTTCCCTGCATTTAACTCTTGAATCATGGATCGGCGTTGTGCGATATCGTTTCATTGCATGTAAATCTAGATGTTTGAATCGGCAACAGAGTGCACAATTCTTTCCTGGTGTGTAACTTTTAAAATACAGATCAACGGAGTGCATGATCATTTCTAGACATTGAAACCTAGATGTGCAGTTTTGATTTAAGTGCATAATATTCCCTGAACATTTCAGTCTTGAAACTCTTAATCAGAGAGTGACGTAGAAGTGTTATTCATGGTATTTGTGCAGTTCATTCATGCAGAGAAAAAAAACATATGTTCTTTGATTCTTGCTACAATGCAGAGATTGTTCTAAGAAGTATTTTGGAGAGAGTTTATTGTTCAAAATATAATATGCTAATTCTGGAATGTTCATGAGAAAACCTTGCATAATCTTTCCTGATTTCCAGGTACCTAGATTCTTGAGGCCTAGTTATAGTGAAGCATTAGGCCATTCATGTTTTTAGCATAAGTGTTTATTTGAAACAAAACTTAATGAAAGTCATTGTGATTAATCTTGCAATTGTGTTGTTTAACTCTTGCTTTCACAGGTCTCCTTCCCCGCTGTTCCCAACCCAAAACCCATTCCCCCTCTTGTCCATTCTTTAACTCTGTGCTATATAACTAGTGGAGTTTGGAGCTGCCAAGAGGTGGACATGTTGGGAACATGCGCAAGCCCCGAGGATCTGGTCTCCTTGACAGAGGGTGGCATGGGTGGGGGTGCCTGTGGGGTGAAAGACATGTATGTTACATGTTGAAGACGAGTTCCAGCACACATCTCCTTAAACATTTTTTTTTTGCCTTTATTAGTTCATATTAATGATGTAATTATTCATATGTAGGTTCAAATAATCATCAACCCAACCATAGCCAACGCATTTCGTCCTTGCGGACTTCTTCAGGGCTTCAGGGCTTACGTTCAAAGATTATAAAATGCTTCCCAGCAAAATTCCATCTGGGGACACTCATGCACTTTTGAAGTCTGTAAGGACAAAATGCGTTGGCTATGGATAGGTTGATCATCATACATATGGATAATGACATCATTAAAATGAACTAATAAAGGCAAAACATTTTTAAAGAAGATTTGACTGGTGGAATAATGTGACATGTGACTTCGCATGAGAACATGTGATAAACTTTTTTCCAATATTAGTCGATACAAAAGGGTGCTGGATCTCGTTTTCAATTTGTTATACCAGAATTTCCTGGTGTTTGAGGTTTAGGGGATTGGCCCTCAAGACTCGTGCACCATCAATATTTTCAATTGTTCATGTAACTGAATGTAAAGGTGCAGCAATGATCGCCTCAGCCCCCTTTTCATATTTATAGAATGTATGTTACATGTACTAATTTGAATAAGGATGGACAGCTCTGCACTATTTTGTGCTGTTTATTCCCCTTTCGGGCCATGCAGGGACCTATTTTGGGGTTGTCCTTACATTTTGCATGGGATGTGGAGGTGCATTGTGGGTGCAGTAGTGCCATTGTGATTCCTTGCAGGGGTAGGTGGCTGTGCACGGGGGGAGGGATGTGGGCCTGTTAGTGGCTTTGTGGGCATGCGGGGTGACTGGATGTAGTGATTGTGGCCTGGGTGATTAGTGGTCCTGGTGGTAGTTGGAGGGGTGGGGGGTACATGCATTACAGGTGTTGTGGATATGAAGTAATTGTAGATGACTTACCAGAGTCCAGTACTCCAGTGAGTCCAGTGAGGCCCTCAGGGTGCAGGATAGCCAGTGCCTTCTCCTCCCAGTCGGTGTTGTCGGGGGTGTAGTTGGGGGTCCTTACCCAGTCTTCTGGACCGTGATGTTGTGCCTGGATGCCATAGACCTCACCTTCCCGCACAGGTCGTTCCATCTCTTGCGGATGTCATCCCTTGTGCGTGGACGGTTTCCCACTGCATTGACCTTGTTTACTATAGTCTACCATAACTCCATCTTCCTGGAGATGGGTGTGTGCTGGACCTGTGCCTCGAAGATTTGAGACTCGACCTTCAGTATTTCGTCCACCATTGTTCTTAGCTCCTTATCTGTGAAGCGGGGGTGCTTAGGGGGTGCCATGGTGTGTGTTGTGGGTGGTGTGTTGTACTATTATTGCTAATGGTGCTGTTGTGAGGTTGGGTGTGTGACTTGTGTGATGTTGCGTTCAGTGTATGCGTGTTGTGTTGTAAATCTCAGTTTTCTTATTGCTGTTGCAAAAGATTGTTGGGATGTGTATGTGAGTGTTTTATAGTGTTGTGGATGTATGTTAGGTGTGTGGGTTTCAAACTTCCAAATGTGTAAATTTCTTGCTGTTGGGTCCAATTGCTGGCCGCCGCAGTGATTTGTACATCATTATTTGGAGGGCGGAGGATTTGTCTGCTAGGCGGTGGCGGGGTGGGGTGTACAGCCTTTCTGCCATCAAGGGCCCTGGCCATGGCTGGAGATAGCAGAATTGTTGGAGGTTTCTGATTTTGCCATCATTATATGGCAAGGTGCTGTTCACCGCTACTGACGGTCTTCTGTTCACCGTCGCCACGGGGGTCGGCGGTGTTTCCCACTATGTTCATAATGACCACCAAAGTTTTATTTCCAAAGGAGATGAACTAAATATAGCATGTTTGGTGCCAAATTAAATGTTATATTAAATCCAACAAATTTTCAATGTTGAATTTAATAGTACTAGCACAGGGAAAGAGTTTTAGAACTCTTTCTGAAAGTTACCAAATTCAGCCCTGTAGTGCCCTTTCCTGATTGGTCAGCCTCTGGCGGCCTGAGCCAGGCTACCTTAATGAGGTGTGAAGTGGCCTGGGCTTAAACAAAGGAAACATCTGGTGGGAGAAGAACAGATGCAGCACAGAGCAGAGCAGGATGGAGGAAGAGTAGCAAACTGGTCTCCAAAGGAGGGAACGCCACTTGGGACAGAAGATGGATCTCTCCCATTTTCTACTCCCCCAGACAGATGGGAGACACAGTGATTAGATCAGTAGAGGGACTGAAAGGAGTGTGTTAAGGGAGAGTTAGTCACACCAGTAGGTGGACTCTAAGGATTAATTTTCTCCATGTTGTTTTTTTGGAGAATGTTGCTTTCTGGGATTGATTTTTGCCACACTTCATAGGAAGTGCTTAACTCAGAGGGTGTCGCCCTGAACCCCATTGAGCAGGAGCACCCCCTCCTGATTCCCAAGACAGGAGCAAGAATAAATATGGCAGAGTTGCCCCTCAATTCAGATCCCTGCTGGAAGAAGATACTGGAGAAGAAGGACTGCCATGCCGAACCCCTGTTCTGTACTGAAGAACTGCACTCACAAGGATTGCACTAGCTGCACATTTTGGGCTTCACCAAGAAAATGACTTTGCCTTGCTTCTGCAATCCAGGAGTGGAGTCCCTGTAAGCTACAGGTACAAAGGAGCTGACCAGAGTCCCCTGCATCCTGTCCTGCAAGAAGAGCCCAGCTGACCAGCGTCTAGTGGTCATTTAAGGATTCTGACAAGGTGTATTCTGGGAATTGTAGTCCTAATGCCTAAGGAAGAATTCAGAGCTTCTGGGACCCTGGATCAAGGTTGTGGACACTTCAAGTACCCAAAAGGACTTTGGAAGAAGATCCAAAAGTTTGGAGACATTTGGAGCAACTGTTGTAAAAAGTTCCATAAGTTGAAGAGGTGCATGGTGGGAGTTGTAGTCACAGACCCCAAGAGGCAGACCAAAGCCTCTGAACCCTTGGCTGGTGCTGTGGACCATTTTCCCGAATCAAGAAACACTTCTGAAAGTAAGTGTAACAGGGTTGCATCATGGTTGGCATGAACTCTGGACTTCGTCCCTGTCTAGTGCGACCTCTTTTTTTTTTTAACCCTTTGAGCACTATTTGCTTCTAAGCACTAGATTTACTTTTAATCTTTAAGAAATCATATCTCTGGTTTCCTATATTGGAATTTTGTCATTTTGAAGGTAAACATATTTCATATTTTTATAAATTGGTGTTGGATTTTTATTGTGTGTTGCATTTTACTTATTTACTGTTTTGTTGCTATCAAAGGCTTTACACACCTGTCTCTTAAATTAAGCCTTACTGCTTGTGTGCCAAGCTACCAAGGATTGAGCAGGAATTAATTTACTGACACCTTGCCTGGACCCAGGGGACGGTGTGGCCTATTGCTAATTATAGGTACCTACTTGCCTTTACCGATAATCCACTGTCCAACCCCTAGAAAACGTATTCTGGACCTGTTCAAATACATCAGGCACATACTTACATTTGGTTTTAATTGTCCAAATATTGACTCTTTCTGGAAGAAGATATATAACACAAATTCTTCAATTTGTTCCATAAACTTTCCTTTTGAGATAAAAACTATTTCTTTGGGAAGTTCCTCATCTTTTTGGATTGGTGCCCATTACTAGACAAACTTATGGACTTGCTTATTGCTATAGCATTTTAAATCATTTAACCTAAATGGAAAGATGCTACCAAAGTCATTTTTAATGGACAGTGGAACTTACTCTGTCATCACCATAGACTCGACAGACATCCACCACTTCCACACAACAACTCCTTAATAAAGATACATTTTGGTCGCCTCTTACCACTTACCTATGAAATCAATCTGCTCGCATCCAGGACAGTAATTCTGTTTATCAACTGCCACGAACCTCTCTTTTATTATTTATAACATTTAAATGCTATTTACTTGTACTATTATCCATTTGTATTACACTTGTGTCAGTCAGTAATATTTACCACTGGTAAGGTTGTTTATCCTTATTATTCCTTTTATTGTCTTTTTCTCCATCTTCTTTTCTCTTTCCTATTATGTTTCTCTTGGTTTCCTTCCCACAAACCACATAATACAAAGCACAGTATTACTAAGGTACCTTTTTATTTAGTTATTACTTATTGGTCTGTAGTTCAATATTGTCATAGTTTACTGTTTATTAAAGCATATGTTTTATATGTTTTGCAGTATCATCGGACTCAAGTACTATGCATGTTCTTTTAAGTTGCACCTTTTTGCTGAAATCATTTCAGTAAAGCTTTCTTAAACTAAAAAAAACATAAATATGATACCTGGTGTTCAAAAGAACATTTGAATTCCCTATATTATCTATGATTCGAACAATAAAGAGGTAAATAAGATCGATCCATTGGTGCTTTATACCAATGTAATTAATACTGAAATTTTGGATTTTATTGCTAGCATTAGGAGAAGATGCAGTTGCCTTCTAAATCAAAAACTATCATCTGTATTGTGTGCTGAGATTAGCTGCGAGTCTAAAGGGAAGATCAAAACAATAGTTGACCTGGTTTCTTTGGACTCTCTCTCCTTACATGCTGTTCGGATAATCTCTCAATCTGATGTAAATAAGAAAATAGAAAGAATGTTTTGGGTCATGATTTCCACTATTTTAAATAAAAGATTTCAGTTTCCAACTTGATAGATTCCTGGAGTATTGATGTGATATTTCCTTGCATCTTAAAGCTACCAGATGAATTTATGAAAAATAGAATTTTAAAATTTAGGATAAGGGTTAACTCTATAGTTGCCTGTACTATGTGATCTTATATGATACAGGAAGTAGAGAATCATATAAATGTGGTGTGAATATGAAATACTCAAATGTACATGTTTCATTGGATTGCCAATTTTATAAAGCAGAAAGGCACAGCATTTAACAAAAACTATTTTAATTAAATATGATGTAAATTCTTGGAAGAGAGCACTAAGGCCCGTATTTATACTTTTTAGCACCGCATTTGCATCATTTTGTGATGCAAAAGTGGCGCAAACTTACAAAAACCAGTGCTAAAGTGCATATGCTCTCTCCCTTAAAACATGGTGACATTGGCTCATACCCAATTGGCTTATATAATGTACTTAGAAGTCCCTAGTAAAGTGCACTACGTGTCCAGGGCCTGCACATTAAAATGCTGCTAGTGGGCCTGCAGCACTGATTGTGCCACCCACATAAGTAGCCCCTTAACCATGTCTCAGGCCTGCCATTGCAAGGCCTGTGTGTGCAGATTCACTGCCAATTCGACTTGGTATTTAAAAGAACTTGCCAAGCCTTAAACTCTCCTTTTTCTATATATAAGCCAACCCTAAGGTAGGCCCTAGGAAACCCATAGGGCAGGGTGCTATGTAGATAAAAGGCAGGATATACACCTGTGTAGCTTATATGTCCTAGTAGTGTAAAACTCCTAAATTTGTTTTTCACTGCTGTGAAGCTTGCTACTTTCACAAGCTAATATTAGGGCTGCCCTCATATACTGTTTGAGTGGTAAATTCTGATCTGAAAGGAGTAACAGGGTCATATAAATATGGCCAGAATGGTAATACAAAATCCTGCTGACTGGTGAAGTTGGATTTAATATTACTATTGTAGGAATGCCACTTTTAGAAAGTGAGCATTTCTCTGCACTTGAATACTTCTGTGCCTTAAAATCCACGTCTGGCTAGGTTAGTTGACAGCTCCCTTGTGCATTTCAATCAGATAACCCCACACAGGATGCTCAGGCACACATCTGCATACTGAATGGGTCTTCCTGGGCTGGGAGGGTGGAGGGCCTGACACTTACATTTGATAGGACAGTGGCCTGCCCTCACACAATGGACTGCCAAACCCCCTACTGGGACCCTGGCAGGCAGGATGGAACTGAAAGGGGACCTTGTGCACTTCTAAGCCACTCTTTGAAGTCTCCCCCACTTCAAAGGCACATTTGTGTATTCAAACCGGCTCTCTGACCCTACCACCTCAGGCACTTCTGGACACTTCAAGATACTCCTTGGGACAGACACTCTGCCCCAGAATCTGCAACCTGCTAAGAGGAACTGCCTGGCTGTCCAAATGACTCACCTGGTCTGCTTTTCTGAGAAGGACTGCTGCCTTGCTGTTGCCCTGCTGCCTTGGTGCCCTCTGGCTCTGCTGAGAAGTGCTCTCCAAGGGCTTGGATTGAGCTTGCCTCTTGTTCCCTGAAGTCTCAGGGCCAAGAAGACTTCACCTTTGCAAAGAACTCCTTGTGTGGTGAAAAATTGACACACAGCCTGCACCGTGGTGAGAAAATCACTGTATGCTGAACAGGAATGACGCAGCCTGGCTCCCAGAGTGGAGATCGACAATGCGCCAGCAGTGCAACCGGAACTTCAATGCACAGCCCACTGGATCAGCACATTGCCGAGCCAGAACGATTCAGGCTGACTTCCTACAAAGCAGAATCAATGCAGCACCTGCCGTGCAACAGAAATGTCCCGCATTGCCCACCGGATCGACGCAGTTCCTGTAACCTCGTCCCACACACCCAGGATTTCTCTGCATCGTCCCCGGGGTGTCCAAATATCCCGCAACTTGAAAGGGTTCAAGTCCGCGCACCGGAAATCAATGCAAGGCCCTTGCTACGTGTAAAATATCAATGCATCGTCTGTATGCACCCAGAAAAACCGACACACCCCTCCCAATTTTCCACGCATCTCCTCCTCTGCAGTCCCTTTTGGATAATTTAGATGCAAACCAGGCACTTTGTCCTTGCAAGAGACACTTATTGCTTTTAAGAACTTAAGACTCTTTTTATCATTTTCTAAAGTGATATTTCAACTTGTACTTATCAAATCTTGATCGTTTTGACCTGCATTAAATCAGATAAATATTCTATATTTTTCTAAACCTGTGTGGTGTATTTTTATGGTGCTTTATGGTGTTATTGTATGATTTATTGCACAAATACTTTACACATTGCCGTCTAAGTTAAGCCTGACTGCTCAGTGCCAAGCTACCAGAGGGTGGGCACAGGGTAATTTGGATTGTGTGTGACTTACCCTGACTAGAGTGAGGGTCCTTGCTTGGACAGGGGTAACCTGACTGCCAAACAACGTCCCCATTTACAACATTTGTGTATGTTGTTTGTATGGAAGAACAAGGAATGAGTTTAATTCCAACCACATAATGCGAATCCCCTTTCCTTTTTTGTTTTGCAATAGTTTATTGTACTACAATCCCAATAAACTGAAAGTTTGACTGACTGACTAACTACCAGACTCCTTATGCATCAGAACCATGAAAGATAAATAAATAAATAAAATGTCTATTAAAGAGAGTAAATTAGCAGGCTGTTAACAAAATTGTGCCCAAATCCCTAAGTGTGCCCTCAAGATAATTGGGAGCTGACTCTGGATGCTTCCTTGCAACATGCTTTTGATAAACCTTTTGATATTTTCATCATGCCACACAACTGGGTTTTCTGGTTCCCTGCACCAGATCTGCCCTCTTTCTGGCTCATTGTGCTCTTCCCCTGCTAGTGAAGTCCCTCTGCAACCAGCTAACAAAATACCCTTTTTTCAACACCCCAGGGCCTAGAGCCTCTTGGCTTTTTGAAGATCACATCTGGGTCAACAGAATCCAGGAACGGTGCACAGAAGTCCTAGGGCAACCAAGCAGAGTACCCTGACAGGTTTATTTCCCCAGGTGGTCAGAAGTCATTCAGTCTATTCTTGCTGGGCATCAAGTGGCTTCTCCTTCTAGTTAGGCGTCCTTTTTCCATCGCTGCTCCTAGGTCCCGGGGCTTCTCAAATGTCTCTCCTGTTTGAAGGGGCTTTAAAGAGGATTTGGAAGTTCTAGGAACCACCCATGCCTGGCTAATCCTAGGATGCCACATCATCCCTCTACACCTGTCCCAACCCTCCTGCACAGCATTCTGGAAAACAAATATGGATACTTTAAGCTGTCTATGGAAAGAGCTTCTCCGGGAGTCTCAGTTCTGTCCCTTTGCGAGACAGCTGCCTGATCAATTGCCACCAAAACCTCTAAGGCGGGCACCTCCTGTGTTGGCTCTAGAGGTCTGTCCCTCCTCCTTTATTTCAATGGGCCTGGACTTTTTGATCCAGGGAGCAGTTTGACAACCTAATTAACAGATGAAGATTTACCCCTCTGCCCTACTTTTTTTCAGATATTGGGTCAAGCACTGTTAATTGTTCTAATGTGTAAAGGGCCCTTTAATCGCCCTGCTAGGGGGAAGAGTATTTAATGTGGCTCAATATGGAGGAGAAAGGCCTGTAATCTGATGCTTAGGTTTGCAACGGAAATAAGAAAAATATTAAAGTGTGTAAATGTGTGTATGCAGGATGCTACGTAGGATAAATCCTCACTTGGGTGGATGTTTATCAGTAGATTGATTTGCTGGACTCTCTAAGCATAAATGGAGCAAAACTGTACTTTAGGCCAACTTTTGCCTATAATGGGGGTCATTCTGACTCCCGCCGGCCACGGTAACCGCGGTGCCGGCGGGATCCGCCAGAAAACCGCTGCGCGGTCAGAAGACCGCCACGGTTATTCTGTGTTTCCCGCTGGGCTGGCTGGCGACCGCCAGAAGGCCGCCCGCCAGCCCAGTGGGAAACCCCTTCCCACGAGGAAGCCGGCTCCAAATGGAGCCGGCGGAGTGGGAAGGGTGCGACGGGTGCAGTAGCACCTGTCGCGATTTTCATGTCTGCATGGCAGACACTGAAAATCTTTTAGGGGCCCTCTTACGGGGGCCCCTGCAGTGCCCATGCCATTGGCATGGGCACTGCAGGGGCCCCCAGGGGCCCCACGACACCCCTCACCGCCAACCTGTTCCTGGCGGTCGGAACCGCCAGGAACAGGATGGCGGTGAGGGGGTCGGAATCCCCATGAGGATTCCTCAGGGCAGTGGAAAACCGGCAGGAGACCGCCGGTTTTCCGTTTCTGACCGCGGCCATACCGCCGCGGTCAGAATGCCCTTGGGAGCACCGCCAGCCTGTTGGCGGTGCGCCCGCGGTCCCCGGCCCTGGCGGTCCATGACCGCCAGGGTCAGAATGACCGCCAATGTGTCTTACTGTGTAAGCACCACAGACTTTCAGTAAGCCCACACAATGAATACCCACTCATGTTCTAAGGCTTTCCCCATGTCAGCAGCAATCCCTTAAGAGCAACTTCTAAGACAGGCTACCTTTTTGTAGATACTGGGCTGTACAACACAGGAGTTTCACACATTCAGCCCACACACGTGCACATATGTTTACCTGTGTTCATGTGTAACCAGTCCAGGGCCTCTGACCTTAGCTGTACAGCAGCTCCCTAATCTTAAAATTTTACATTAGTTCTTAGCACGCTTAATCCAATTATCATGAATTTACTGTGATTGAGTTTCAGGTACTGAGACATGCTCACAGTAAAAGTCCACAAACTGGGTAGTCAAAAACATTTCTGAAGGACTAAATGGTTGTAATCCATTTGCTACAGTAGCCAAAGACTTTCATGGTGTAGATATACTATGGAATGATTGGGCATTAATCTCAGCTTAACATTTTTGCACCAGGGATGAATTAGGTCTTTTGTTGAATACTTCAAGATATATATTTCACAAAATGACCTAATTATATGTTTTCTTAAAAGACACTTGAAGACGTTGTGAGACAAACAATGCCAAGACGGTGCGATTTTTAGATTTTGTAAAATGGAGTTTACCATAACATGCCAAGGAGTATTACTAAGGAAGCACATTTGATCATAGTATTACTAAGGAAGCACATTTGATCATATTCAGTAAGAATGTTTTCAAGGAATTTTACACTGATTGCTTCAGTTGTTAAATTGAACTCTAAGCGAATTTCTGCTTGACTGGTTGATTGAGGAAGGGAAAATGGTTCTAAACAATTGCGTCTGTGCCTCATTCAGCCAAGAGTTCATTTGTCCAGCAAAAAGCTCGGGACCCATAGCCTAGTGATGATAAACAAAAATGCCTGAATTGCTTTCAGCAGTGTTGTACTTGTGCAGTCACCAAGAATCTTGGATAATTTCTAAAAGCCAAATTTCAATGTGGCTGCTTTTCTTAATAGATTGCAAGTGTGATTTAAAAATGGACACACATGTTATTGCCACTACATATTGCCTTGTAGATTAAAATGTCTAGTACCATAATGTTGTCTTTGGTACCAAAATGTGACCAGAAGCCCCTTTAAAACCGAGGAAGTAAGATATTTTCTGTGACTAATTTTTTACATCTTCCAACAATAGTGATGCAAAATATTTTGACTGTATATCGAAGAGGGTAATTAATCTATAATTAGCAGGATTTTTTTTGTTACCTATCTCACATGTAAGTACAAACTTTGCCTGGATATTGGAACATTAGCAGAATTTCAGCAACTCTCGAATAGATTTTTGGAAAGTGTATAGCCAATAACTTGGTTACGGCCTAAATATTGCTGCTGGGAGTTCATTTGGCCATTGTGCTGCATCATTCCTGCCTCTATCAAATGCCTGTAACACTTGCTCAGACGTTTCCCAGCCAATTGGAGACACCTCTTTTTCCCCCATGGACAGACTGAAACCTGGGGATTGTTATATGAATTGATCTCATTAGTTTCCTGTGGAGTCTCTTAGGTGTTGGATTTCTAATCCAATTTCATTTTAGGCTCATTAGGCACATATAGGGGGTCATTCTAACATTGGCGGGCGGCGGAGGCCGCCCGCCAATGTTCCCCCGTCAAAATACCGCTCCGCGGTCACAAGACCGCTGAGGGTATTTTGAGATTTGCCCTGGGCTGGCGGGCGGCCGCCAAAAGGCTGCCCGCCAGCCCAGGGCAAATCGACCTTCCCACGAGGACGCCGGCTCCGAATGGAGCCGGCGTAGTGGGAAGGTGCGACGGGTGCAGTTGCACCCGTCGCGTATTTCAGTGTCTGCTTTGCAGACACTGAAATACTTTGTGGGGCCCTCTTACGGGGGCCCCGCGGCACCCCCTACCGCCATCCTGTTCCTGGCGGGAGACCCGCCAGGAACAGGATGGCGGTAGGGGGTGTCAGAATCTGCCGCCATGGAGGATTCACAAGGGCAGTGGTAAACCGGCGGGAGACCGCCGGTTTACCCTTTCTGGCCGCGGCTGAACCGCCGCGGTCAGAATGCCCTTGGGAGCACCGCCAGCCTGTTGGCGGTGCTCCCGTGGTCGGTGACCCTGGCGGTCACCGGCCGCCAGGGTCAGAATGACCCCCATAGTTGTTTGATATAGGAACTCCAGTTTGAAATATTTACATTGGTGATAGGTGTAGTACTTCCAAAACCAGAGATCTTATTTACGTTAATCCAAAAACCGTTTAGATTCAGAGATTGGCAGACTTTCTAAATGTATATCTACTGTCTATGTTATTCAGCATGTTTTGCGTTCAAGATTAGTTTTTCTCTATTACTGCTACTTGCTTTGTCATCGTTTTCTTTCTTTCTGATGCAGTTGTAATGAATACCAATATTTCTTTAATTTTTCTCTTCATTATTTTGATGTGCTCACTGTTTATAGTTAATTTAAACTAATGAACCCCACAGTATGGAATCATATGACTCCTCCTTTCCGGTGATATTCTAAAACAAAATTACATAGATTAAGTGTTATGTTTCACACCCAGTTTTTCATTTTCTTTTCTACTTGGTATGTGCATTTAAGTCGTTTTATTTGTTCAACTCCATCAATTCAACCCACAGCATTGATGCATGTGATTAAATACTCTTCTAGAGCTAAGATTATAGTTTACGGAAAATGATGTATAATCTGAAAAGCAAAGAAACAGTTTAATAACTCCATAGATGGAACTGTGTATTCTAGCACTGTAATTCAGCTTTCACAACATGAGCAAATCTTGCTCTATTTTTGGACTTTAATCTACGATTGAAGACTCTCCATCTCATATCCTGTAAAGATTTAAGCACCAGGTTACTTATTTGGTCCTTTTTTGTGTTATTATGGAGTGTTCCAAGATGTTCCAAGTGTCTTCTTCTTGCGGTTCCACCTCATTTATGCAAGATGGCAATAATTTTAATTGAAATCTACTGACAATATTATACTATCTGTATTCTGCAAGGACAGAAATCAATAATGAAAGTTAAGCAATTTTTTTATAGTTTGCATTTTGCTATCTTTTCCTGGTAAAACATAAAATGCTAATTCTAATAAGTTGGTAAAATACAAAACTCTTTAGTATTTTTAATTTAATTAATAAGAGACTCAAATATCGAATTTCTATTACCTCCTGCTGCATATGTAACCTGGTTGCCACACAAATTGTCCAATTCCCAGCTAGTCTGCCTCTGAAAGCTTTCCCACGTCTGTACAATGAGGAGACTCAAATGCAAGAAGGCTCAAATTGTTCATCTCCGGGTTTCTGGTAGATGTAATATATCAGACTTTGAGATAAACATTACTGCATCCTATTCTCTTGTAGTTGAAGTCATCTAGCTGTGTTTCATGAACTTTTTTTAATTTATTGATTTTACCAGCACTCCCTAGATGTGCATAATATTGTGCCTGAAGTGGCAAAAGGCTTTTGTAATTAATCAGCTCAGCATGGATGGTACTAGCTAAGCCTATGCTTGAAGACTTTGCTGTAAAAATGGCAAAAGACTTTGGCCTCATTATGAGTCTAGCGGTCTTAGACCGCCAGACTCACAGTGACAGTCAGACCACTGTGGTCGGACTGCCACGGTCATGGGGATCCAACCGCCACATTATGAACGTGGCAGATCCACCACGGTCCGACCACCGACAACTCCAGGCTGCCACCAGCCTGCAGGCTGGTGGGCCCGGCGGTTGTAATCCACCAGCCTGTACATGGCGGTTTACATCGCCATGGAAAGGCAGGTGGTATGGGGGTGTCAGGGGGCCTCTGGGGGTCCCTGCACTGCCCATGCACTTGGCATGGGCAGTGCAGAGGCCCCCATACACAGCCCAGTCACGCATTCCACTGCCCGAATGTGTGATGGGTGCTGCTACACCCGCTTCACTGCAGCATTGCAGCAAGCTCAATTACGAGCCGGCTGAAGTTATGGCCCTGTTCCCCACTGGGCTGGTGGGTGGAAACACTGTTTCCACCCACTGGCCCAGGGAAACTCAAAATGGGCCTGCAGGGTTTAGCCCGCAATGGCAGTGTAGTGAAGTTATGAGTTTGGCGGGCGGCCTTTGCCACCCGCCAAACTCATAATGAGGCCCTTTGTCACTTTCTACTTTGACGCGGATGCCATTGTGCTAATCCCATGCCTATGAATTTTGCTATAAACTTTGCCAGATTAGCAGAAATTTGAGGTAAGCAGATTTAGAATGTCATTCATGTGGTAGGGTGGTCCATATAGGAGCTGCTCTCCACCTAAACCTGGGAACTACCCAGAGCTCCTTGCTTCATTTTTGCATAATTTATGCAGTTCTCTAAGACTGAAAGGGTATTGTTTTTTTTTATATTGGCGGCTCCCATTTTGTCTTACACTGGGTGTTCCCTTGTGTCTGGGCAAAGCTGTACCTCTCTGAAGAGGTCACAACAAGAATGAAACACTTGTCTGGGGTTGCTTTTATTCATTCAGGTTGGCTTGAATGGTGTTCTATCAATCCTGGAATAGTACAAGTCTTTTGCCATTTTTCAGTTTGACATTAATGGCACTATCTGTAAAAATGGCAAATGACTCTGTCATTTTTTTGCTTGGCATGGATGACATTGTGTGAATCACATGCCTACAAATTTTGCTAGACAAGCAGCCATTTCTAATGAGCGGATTCAGAGTGTCACTAGTGTACTACAGTGCTCTATATTGGACCTCTTCTCCACCTAAACCTGGAAACTAGTTTCTTGATTCCTTTCTCCAGTGTTGAGAATAAAATTATTCAAGCCTGTTACAAAAGATGTAATAGTTCTTTCACATTGACAAAGATTATTCTTTTCCTGTAGTACCATCAACATCTGTTAGAAATGGGGTCTCTGGTTGGCATTCAGTTTGCGCTCTGTCCAAGAAGGGACCCTCAATCTAGTCAGGGCAATGGAGATACCCACTTAGGATAACCCCTGCTCACCCCCTTGGTAGTTTGGCACAACCAGTCAGGCTTATCTCAAAGGAAATTTGTAAGGTATTTGTACCAACACACACAGTCATACAGTAAAAACACTCAAAAATGAACACCACACAAGTTTAGAAAAATAGCCAATAGATATCTAAATCAAACAAGACCAAAACAACAAAAAATCTAACATGAAGAATTCAAGTTATGAATTTTGAAATTTAAAAGAGACCTACTCCATAGAAAACAATGGAAAAGTTGTTACACAAAGTACCAGGTTTGTGTTAAAAATAAAGCCACATGGACGAGCGTGCATTGACAGTCAGTGATGCGTTGCTTCCTTAATCGCAAGTGAAGACGTGCATCATTTCTTCTCCGGTCGGGTAGGCGATACATCATTTTTCTCTCGCGCAAGAGAGCAATGTGTCAATTTCCAGACGGGGACCTCAGATCCGTGCAGGTTCACGTTGATTTTGATACCCAGTGATGATGTGTGCGAACTCCGACCGCACGGTGATGGAAAACCATGCTGTGTGGGGTTTGCATTGATTTCAGCAGCCACAAGTGGGTGTTGAGTTGTTTCTCCAGCCGCGATGCAGGTGATGCGTCGATTTCCTAGTCGCGATGCAGGTGATACGTCAATTTCAGCCGCAAAGTGGGTGGCACATCATTTTTACAGCCCATTTGAAGTTGATGCATGACAATTTTCCCCGCACAGCTTCCTGTGCATGGATTTCAGTCCTTGTTCTACCAGCTTCACCTTTCAAGGGCCTAGGGACTGGATAGGACACCACTTGGCAGTATAGGAGTTTCAGCAAAGAGTCCAGGCGCTGGCAGAGGAAGTCTTTGATGGCCCTGAGACCCTGAGACTTCAAAACAGGAGGCAAGCTCAGTCCAAGCCCTTGGAGACACTTCACAAGTAGGGATATACCACAAAATCCAGTCTTTGTCCTCTTTCAGGCAGAAGCAGCAACTGCAAGGCAACCCAGGAAAGCACAGTCATGTCACAGGCAAAAGGACAGTACTCCTCCTCCATCTCTTCAGCTCTTCTCCTTGGCAGAGGTTCCTCTTGAATCCAGAAGTAATCTGAAACTCTGGGGTTTTGGGTACACTACTTATATCCCTTTCCGCCTTTGAGTAGGCAAACTTCAAAGGAAAGTCTATGTTGATCACAAAATCCGGCCTTGCACAGGCCTGGCTCCAGACCCACACCAGTGAGCTAGAGATTGCATTGTGTGAGGGCAGGCACAGCCCACTCAGGTGCAAGTGTCAGCTCTTCCCTCCACTGTAACCCAAATGACCCCTCAGGATATGCAGGCTACACCCCAGCTCCCTTTGTGTCACTGTCTAGTGGAGTTTCACAAAAGGCCCAACTGTCAGTCTGACCCAGACAGGGAATACACAAGCAGGCAGAGTCACAGAATTGTTTAGGCAAGAAAATGCCCACTTTCTAAAAGTGGAATTTTCTGGGGTTTTTTGTCCTCATTTTTAGTAAGGCTGCAGGTATCAACTTGTCTCTTAACTATGGTATACACCTCACCAAGGACTTTGCCCTGGACAGTTAACCTCCACCATCAGGAAAAGCGAGGCAGTGGAGCAAGATCAATCCCCAACCCCTGCTTCCTTCTTGTTGGGCCTTATTTCTTAATCACAGGACAGCCATATACTCAATGGTCAGAACAGATTAATTGTCTTCCGGGCTAGGAACCAGAGACGGAGCAGAATAGAAAGATAGGAAAGGTTCCCCTATTCCAAGATGTTTCTCTGTACCATTGATGCAGTCTAGATTAGCAAATCTCTTAACTGCAAGTAGCCACTGCATATGGGTGGGGGAGACTTAGACAGCCACTTAATACTAATCTCCCTACGCGCTATTAAGACCAAGTAAAAGATGAGTCGTGCCTGGAGCTTCCCTGCTCCATCTCTTGGCACAATCCAAACCCTCTTGCAGACCAAATACAACCATTAGTAAGTTTACCTCTATTCCTCTTTTCATTATGATTGAAACGGTCTTACCCACTTCTTTCCAAAATGTCTGAATTTCCAGACACAGCCACAAAAGATGTATATTGTCTGCACCTTCCAAAGCACACTTCGAGCACAAACTGTTTATCAAGGCTCCTAGTTTTGCCTGTTTTCTTGGTGTCCAATAGGCCCTGTACATAATAAACAAACTATATTTTCCACAATCATGAACGTTTGGAGCCCGGCAGGACTGGAGTCCAAACATCTTCGGGTGATGGGAAGGAGGCGACTGCGGGCACTAACAGAAGTATTCCGGGAACAAGGCTCGTACTTCCTTTATAACTTTGGCCATCCAAGGTACTACGAAAAAGTTAGATTGAAAGTTCTTAACGCAGACTGCAGGATATGGGTCCAAGTGAGGGGGAAATTAGGGAAATTAGGAATCCCACACAAGAGATGGCTTCAATTTGGAACTTCCCCGGCATCCCGGCTTGCCAGCAGGATGCCCTGCTAATTCCACTAATAGAGGCGAATGTTCTACGATGGGGTCAACAAGTTGTTCTGTGGTTTCTGTGGGGTTCTGTGGGGTTGTTCTGTGCGGTTCTGTGATCGCCTGGGACTCCATATCGAGATGCACTAATGCTAGACTATCTATGTTTAAATACTTACAATTGAAAAGCTGGGTAGAAGGATAATCTGAGGTTGGGCACAGACTGGGAAAATGAAATAATAGATACTCAAGTGTTAAAGAGAGAAGAATGAAGATGGTCTTGGTGCCTGGTGCATCCAGGCATTTTCAAACAGACAATTTAAAAAACAATTTAAAAAACAACTTTACTAAAAGATGTGCTTTTAAATTGTGAGTTCAGAGACCCCGAATTCCAATCTCTATCTGCTCCCAAAGGGAAACTGCACTTAAAACATATTTAAAGGCAGCCCCCATGTTGACCTATAAGAGAGATGGGCCTTGCAACAGTGAAAAACAAATTTGGCAGTATTTTACTGTTAAGACATGTAAAACACATCAGTGCATGTCCTTCCTTTAAGATACACTGCACTCTGCCCATGGGGCCACCTAGGGCCTACCTTAGGGGTGCTTTACATGTACAAAAGGGAAGGTTTGGGCCTGGCAAGTGGGTACACTTGTCAGGTCTAATTGGCACTATAAAACTGCACACACAGACACTGCATTGGCAGGTCTGAGCCATGTTTACAGGGCTACTCACATGGGTGGCACAACCAGTGCTGCAGGCCCAATAGTAGTATTTGATTTACAGGCCATGGGCACCTCTAGTGCACTGTACTAGGGACTGACTAATAAGTCACAAGTGCCAATCATGGAAAAGCCAATTACACACAAAAGTTACCCAGGGAGCACTTGCACTTTAGCACTGGTCAGCAGTGGTAAAGTGCCCAGAGTACCAAAAGCAGCAAAAATGATTCTAGCACACAGTAAAAACATAGGAAGCAAAGGCAAAAAAATAGAGGAGAGACCACACCAAGGATGCCAGGTCTAACACGTGTCCCCCAGCTGAAAGTGCGGAGAACTACCCAACCTCATGGGAGATCTCATCACTAAGGTGGAAGAATCTGGATAGACCTTCAGCATTGGCATATTCTGTTCTAGGGCGGTGTTCCAACGCAAAGTCCATTCTCTGTAGGGAGATGGACCAACTCAACAGTTTTGGGTTCTCATCCCTCATCTGCATTAACCATCTGAGGGGCCTGTGGTCTGTCGGAACCCAGAAGTGAGCCCCAAACAAGTAGGGTCTTAGCTTCTTCAGTGCCCAGACCAAAGCAAAAGCATCACGCTCAATTGCACTCCACCTACGTTCCCAGGGAAGTAACCTCCTACTAATGAAAGCTTCAGACTCTTAATTTAACTTTGCTAGTACCACTCCCACACCTTGTTCTGAAGCATCGGTCTGCACAACAAATTCTTTAGAGAAGTCAGGTGCCTTCAGCACATGGCTGCCTTCAGGGCATCAAAAGCTGTCTGGCAAGCCGCAGTCCAGATCACCTTTTTTGGTTTGCTTTTTGGTGGTTAACTCATTCAAGGGAGCAACAATAGGGACATACTCCTTGACAATCCTCCTATAGCATTTGGTAAGACCTAAAAAGGCTCTCCTCAGTCTGGGTCTTGGTGAGCTCCCAGGCCAGAATGGTGTCAATCTTTCATTGTAGGAGTGCCACCTGGCCACTCCCTACCTGGTGTCACAAGCACACCACAGAGCCGTGCCCTATTTGGCATTTACTTGCCTTATTAGTGAGACCTGCCTTCTGCAGGGCCTCCAACACTTTGCTAAGGTTCAGCAAGTTTTCCTACCAGCTGGAGCTGAACACAGCAATGTCATCCAGGTAGGCTGCACTGAAGTCCTTCAAACCAGGCAAAACCCGGTTAACCAACCTCTGAAAGGTGGCAGGGGTATTTTTCATCCAAAAGGGCATAACCCTGAAGTGGTAGTGGCCATGTGGGGTAGAAAATACAGACCTCTCCTTGGCCCCCTCAGTTAGAGCAATCTGCCAATATCCAGACATTAGATCTAATGTGCTGAGAAATTTGGCAGCTCCCAACCGATCAATGAGCTCACCAGCTCACGGGATGGGGTTTGTGTCAGTCTTTGTAACTGCATTGAGTCCACGGTAGTCCACAGTCTGGAGTGGCACCAAGGGCAGCAGCTTTTGGGACCAACACCACAGGACTGGAATAAGGGCTACTGGAAAACGCAATAACCCCAAGAGCTAACATTTTGGATACCTCATCCTTAATGCTGCCGCTAACCTTGTCAGTCACCCTGTAAACTTTATGTTTCACAGGTAGATTGTCCCCAGTGTCCACATCGTGTGTGCACAAGTGCGTGACCCCTGGGATCAAGGAAAAGAGAGAGGCAAACTGTCCAAACATTTGGTGAAAGTACCTCTGTTGTTCTAGAGTCAGTAATGGGGAGCTGTCCACACCCTCCACTGAACCATCTTTCTATTTGGCAGACAGGAGGTCAGGAAGAGGATCACTCTCTTCCTCCACCCCTCATCTGTTGCCAAGAGCATAGTCACTTCTACCCTCTCAAAGTAAGGCGTGAGGAAGTTCACATGGAAGACCCTCATAGTGTTCCTAGGAGTCCGCAAGTTCACTAGATAAGTGACATAACTCTTGCGCTCCACCACCTCGAAAGGCCCAGTCCACTTGTCCTGAAGAGTGCAAGACTCCACTGGGGCCATCACCCGCACGTTTTGTCCAGGATGAATCTCAACTAGAGTGTCATTCTTGTCATACCACTGTTTCATATCTTCCTGGCTTGCTTCCAGATTCTCTTGGGCGAGCTTCCTGAAGCAGGCAGTCTGGTTTCCAAAAGCCAGCATGTATGTATACATCCTGGGGGGCTTACTGGAGGCCTTCTCCAAGCCTTCCCAAACCAGACTCAAAGGACCCCGGACAGGGTGGCCATATAAAAACTCAAAAGGACTAAATCCAAGGCCCTTTTGTGGCACCTCCCTGTAGGCAAACAGAAGGCATGGCAAGATTACATCCCACTTACTTCTCAAGGACTCTGATAGGCCCATGATCATGCCCTTCAAAGTGTGGTTGAATCCCTCAACCAGACCATTTCCTTGGGGATGGTAAGGAGTAGTAAACTTGTAGGTTACCTCACACTCCTTCTACAGAGACTTCATATATGTAGATATGAAGTTTGTACCCCTGTCAGTTACCACCTCCATGGGGAACCTACTGTGGGCACCAACCCCCATCAAAGCATGTAACACCTGTCAATACCAGAGAAATATGCGCTATATTGGCGTCAAAAATGCAAAACCCAGCACTCTCAAAACAAAGTAATTTATGCATTGTGCTGATATGTTGTGGTTTAACCTTTTGCATTGCAGAGTTCAATCCTGAAAACTTATTTTTAATATGCTTACAAATACTGTTCATTTGCAATGTATTGCTGCAGAGTATGTTAGGGTGTGGCCCCTTTCCAGGGCCTTCCAGAGACTTTCCCTGCAACATGCCTGGGCGTGGTTCTGGGCTGGGCCAAGACTCTATAAAAGAGAGCCAGCCCAACTCCCAGTGCTCACTATTCAGAGGTCCCGGTGCAGAGCAGCAGCTTCTTCCTGAGCTCCTGTCCCGGCGGCCTATTTGGATCTTCTAGTCTTCTGCCCTAATCCTTCATTGGTGATCATTGTTCCAGGCGGAAAGACGGTGGTTGGACTGTCCCGACACCGTTATTTTGAATTTTCATATTCTTGGTTTAAATTCTTAAATGAGTAACAGATTACTTGCGCGCTACCATTTCTTGACATTTATATGGTAGTTTACAAATAGGCAAGACGAGCGATTTATTTCATAAAGGTTTGACTTTGTTATTCATTGCGCGCTACCATTTCTTGATATTTACATGGTGGCTTAAGAATCGGCAAGACGCGTGATTTGTTTTATGGTGTTTAAACATTGTTGTCCATTGCGCGCTACTATTTCTTGACATTTACATGATGTTTTACGAATTGGCAAGACGCACAACTCATTTCATGAGCATTTAACTTTGTTGTTCATTGCTCGCTACCATTTCTTGACATTTTACATAGTGGCTTAAGAATCGGCAAAAGAAGCACGATTCGTTTCATTGTACTTTGATCTTGTTATTGATTGCGAGCTGTTATTCCTTGACATTTACATCGTGTTTTACGAATCGGCAAGACGCGCGATTCGATTAATGATGATTTGACTTTGATATTCATTGTGTGCTACCATTTCTTGGTATTTTACATGGTAACACTTGGATTGGCAAGACGCACGATTCTCTCCTCGAGTTTAATTCATGTTGTTTATTGTATGCTACTATTCTAAGATATTTATTATGTAATATTCGAGTTGACAAGTTATGTGATTTGTTTGCGGAATCCATATTGTGTTATTCATGGTGCACAATCCTTTTATGGTGTTTACTAAATATATATATATCTGCAATATGCGCAATTTGTGTTGAAACATTTTAAGAGTACACAGAAGGCCAGAGTTTCTAGATGCAATATTGTATGGTCCTAGTATACATTCTCAAAACAGGATTTATATGACTGGTTTAAAATTTTGTCAGAATGTTTTTTCTGATTCTCATGTAAAGGAAAGTACTTCAATAAGAAAGTTTTCATTTAATTCATCTTGATTCCCCTACAGGTATCCGGCCATCTTGAAACTTAGTCATTTTAAACTTAACTCTTAGATTGTTTATGTTTTCAGAGTGACTAGGCTTAGAATCATAGTCTAGTATTGATTTCAGGAGATATAATTTTCATATTGTGTCTTCTAACCTTTTTCTTACTACAGGTCTCCTTCCCAGGTGTTCCCTTCCTAATCCCCTCTTCCCCTCTTGGACTCTATCAGTCTCTGTGATTTATCTATCAGAGTCTTGGAGCTGTTCAGCGGTGGACGTGTTGGGAACGTGCACAGACCCCGAGGATCTGGTGACTCTGACAGAATAGTGAGCCCACAAATTATTATCCTCCTGGCTTGTGTATGTTCTCAGCATGGCCACGATAGACGAGTTAGTCAAGGCTATCACCCAGCTCCAAGCAGAGGTGGTATCATCCAAAGAATTGACAACCAGCTTAGCAGAGAGAGTGAGTCAGTTGCAAGATAAGGTAGAGAAGAAGGAACAAAGTCCCACAGGTGTGTCTTGGCCAGGTACTTCTTCTCAGGCTTCTGGAAGTAATCCGATTTCCCTAAATGTTCCTTCTGCAATTCCTTTAGCTCCCCCAGAACGTTTCTCAGGTGGCCCTTTGAAAGCGCAATCTTTCCTGGTTCAAGTGGAACTACACTTCACCTGCAGACCAAATACTTTTCCCGATGCCCAGTCCAAAGTAGCTTTCTTGTTATCATATCTATCTGGGGATGCAGCTACTTGGGCAATTCCTCTTGTGCGTAAAAATAGTCCCTTGTTGTATAACTGGAGAAATTTTGTTCGTGAATTTGAGAGAGTTTTTGATCGTAGAACTGTAACACAGTCAGCAGATCGTGAATTATTAGATTACGCCAAGGAAATCAAGACCTAATGTCGTATTTAGCCAACTTTAACCGTCTGGTTGCCGAGACATCCTGGCCTGAAGAAAAACAAGCAGTCTTGTTTTACAAGGGACTCAAAGGGGAATTAAAAGATATCTTAGCGCAAATCGATCCACAACCTACAGACTGTCAAAAATTAATAAATCTTGTCTTGAGACTTGATCATCGTTTAGCAGAACGTAAAGGAACGCACAAAACGATTGAAAAATATTCATGGCACGTTCATGATAACAGGGACTCAAGAATTCCGAAAGAAAGAACGCCGGAACCGATGGAAATTGGAACCATTAGAAGACCTTTGACCAAAGATGAAAAGGACCTCCGCAGAAAAAACGGACAATGTCTTTATTGTGGGCGAAAAGGTAATTTTGCCAAAGATTGTCCAATCAAACCAAAGAATGAAGATAAGATTCAAAGAAAGAAACATAAAGAGAAAATCATCTTTGACGTGATCCATGCTCCCCAATATGGGATTATCCTCGGCTTGCCATGGTTAACTCATCACAATCCGGAGATCAATTGGGCAGAACGAAAAATTGTGTTCTCATCTGCGCTATGTAACAAACAATGTCTCCAAAAGATTCAAGTACCAAAGGTTTGCAACTCTTACATAGCTACTGCTGCGGAGAAAGAAATTCAGCTGCCCAAACAGTATTCATCTTACAAAGATGTATTTGATGAGAAAGGAGCAGAGACTCTACCTCCTCATAAATCTTATGTCTGTCAAATTGATCTAGCCCCAGGTGTGATACTTCCCAACTGTCGTGTATATGCCCTGTCAGAACATGAAAATCAACATTTACGAAAATACCTAGATCAATTTTTGGAGAATGGCTTCATTTGCCCCTCTAAGTCTCCTGCAGCTTCGCCTTTGATTTTTGTTCCACAAGCTAATGGTGAACTTCGAACTTGCATCGACTATAGGGGTTTGAACAAAGTCACCATGAAGAATAAATATCCTTTGCCCATAATTCCGGTCTTATTGGAACAAGTAAAGAAAGCAAAAATCTACACGAAGCTTGACCTTCGAGGTGCTTATCATTTGGTCAGAATGAGAGAGGGTGACGAATGGAAAACAGCGTTCAAGACAAGATATGGCCTTTTTGAATACACCGTCATGCCTTTTGGTCTGTGTAATGCTCCAGCAGCATTTCAGTTTTTCTTGAATGACGTTCTTAGAGAGTACCTCGACATATTTGGCATAGTCTTCATCAATGACATTTTGATCTACTCAGACAATGAAAACGAACATGTCCAACATGTCAAGAAAATTCTTGCAGCCCTTTGAAAACACCATTTATATTGCAAACTAACCAAGTGTTAGTTTCATGTTACCACAGTTGAGTTTTTAGGAGTTATTCTTACCCCTCAAGGTATGGTGATGGCAGAAAAGAAAGTAAAAGCCATATCTGATTGGCCCACCCCAAAGACTGTTCGTGAAGTACAATGTTTCCTGGGGTTTGCAAATTTTTACCAGAGGTTCATAAATCATTTCTCCCAGACAGTGGCTCCAATCACTAAGCTACTAAGAAAGAAAGAAAAGTTTGTATGGTCCCCAGAAGCTGATCAAGCCTTCTCGACTTTGAAGGAAGCTTTCGCCACTGCCCCAGTCTTGACTCATCCTGATGTGAATCAACCTTTCATAGTGGAAGCTGATGCTTCAGATGTAGCAATAGGAGCCGTCTTATCACAACGAAATAAAGACACTGGTCAACTTCATCCTGTAGCTTATATGTCTCGGAAGTTGAACGAAGCCGAACAGAACTATGTCATTGCTGAAAAAGAGCTTCTGGTGATTTGTGAGGCCTTTAAAGAATGGAGACATCATTTGTTGGGTGCCAAATACACTTTTACAGTATATACTGATCATCGTAATCTTCAATTCATTAGTTCTGCCAGACTTTTGACCCCTCTGCAATTACGCTGGATGCTTTTTTTTGCCGAATTTGATTTTGTAGTAACCTTCCGGCCTGGTAAAGATAATCGCAAGGCTGACGCCTTGTCCCGTCAAGAGTCTACCACGTTGCTTGCATTTCAAGCCTCCAGAGCTATCATTGCTCCTGACAAGGTTCTATGTATCATGAAAACTGAAGATTTCTTTGAAGAAATTCGCAACTCTTTCACTGTTGAAAAATGGCAAACATGGGCCCAAGCAGATCCCAAAAGGTCAATCAAGCAAGGTTTACCCTTTCATGACGCTCGTTTGTTCGTACCCACTACCAAACTTCGCAAGATAGTGTTTCATTTGTTGCATGTTATACCTACGGCAGGTCACCCAGGTACTCCTAAAACTCTTGAACTGATCCAACGCTATTTTTGGTGGCCTACCCTAACAAAAGATGTAAAAGCAATGGTAAACAACTGTGAAGTTTGTGCTCGCATTAAAACAAGTCATTCAAAACCAAAATGGTTGTTACATCCACTTCCAACTCCAAGTCGTCCATGGGAGCACATTTATTTAGACTTTATTACCGGTCTGCCAGTGGTTCAACAGCATTCAGTTATTCTGGTGGTAGTAGATAGTCTCACGAAATATGGACATTTCATCGCCTGTAAAAAATTGCCCACTTCTAGTGAATTGGCAACTATTTTACTGAACAGAGTGGTTCGTTATCATGGACTGCCAAAGGTTATCCTCTCCGATCGGGGGTCACAATTTTCCTCCAATTTCTGGAAGACATGGTGTAAAACACTCCAAGTGACATCTACGCTATCTACTAGTCACCATCCTCAAACAGATGGTCAAACGGAGAGACTAAGGGGGTTATTCTAACTTTGGAGGAGGTGTTAATCCGTCCCAAAAGTGACGGAAAAGTGACGGATTTACCACCAGCCGTATTACGAGTCCATTATATCCTATGGAACTCATAATACGGCTGGTGGTATATCCGTCACTTTACCGTCACTTTTGGGACAGATTAACACTCCTCCAAAGTTAGAATAACCCCCTAAATCAGACTTTGAAACAATACCTACGTGACTACGCTGAAAAGGCACTTCATTCTTAGACATCTATGCTCTGGTTAGCTGAGTTAGCTTACAATAACTCATTCCACACTTCTATTGGCGTTACACCCTTTTTTGGTTTATTTGGCTATCATCCTGACACCTTGCCCATCACAATTCCTCAAGAAAGTTCTCTTACTCCAGCTGTGTCAGAAACCATTCAGCATTTACATCAAACCCAGAAACTGATTCAACAGCATTTAGAAAAAGCCAAACAAAAATATAAAAGGCATTATGACAAGAAACATTGTGAGGGACCGCAATATCAACCAGGTGACAAAGTGTGGCTTTCCACAAAACATATAGACTTCAAGAAGAAGCACATGTTTAACCCTAAATTCATAGGTCCTTATACTGTCCTTCAGCAAATCAATCCGGTGACCTATAAACTACAATTGCCCAGATCCTTACGGATTCATCCAGTGTTCCATACTTCCCTCGTGAAAAAGGCAGTCCAAAAGGTCCACCCTCATCCAGCTCCTGTTCTAGTACAAGGGTAAGAAGAATACGAAGTCAAGAAAGTGTTGGATTCTAAACTGAGAGGGCGTAATCTATGGTACTTAATCTCATGGAAAGGTTATGGTCCTGAAAGTAACTCATGGGTTTCCGCATCTGATGTTCATGCTCCAGTACTTGTGAGACGCTTTCTTCGTCTTAATCCAAGCAAACCAGGCCCTAGAGCGCGTCTGGGAGAGGGAAGTACTGTCAACACCAGAGAAATATGCGCTCTATTGGTGACAAAAATGCAAAAAAAACAGCACTCTCAAAACAAAGTAATTTATGCATTGTGCTGATATGTTGTGGTTTAACCTTTTGCATTGCAGAGTTCAATCCTGAAAACTTATATTTAATATGCTTACAAATACTGTTCCTTTGCAATGAATTGCTGCAGGTTTTCAGAGTGTGTTAGGGTGTGGCCCCTTTCCAGGGCCTTCCAGAGACTGTTCTAACCTTTTTCTTACTACAGGTCTCCTTCCCAGCTGTTCCCTTCCTAATCCCCTCTTCCCCTCTTGGACTCTCTCAGTCTCTGTGATTTATCTATCAGTGTTTTGGAGCTGTTCAGTGGTGGACGTGTTGGGAACGTCCACAGACCCCGAGGATCTGGTGACTCTGACAACACCACAGGAGCAGTGATTGAGCTCAAAGGAATGGCTTCTGGGTACAGGGTGGCATTGTCCACAAAACCCAGGATAAACCTGTTGCCCATGGATGTCTTGGGATCCAGAGGCTCCACAATGTCAATATCAACCCTTTCAAAGGGGGTGCTGACAACAGGAAAAGGTTGGACAGAAGCCTTCCATTTCACCCCACCCTTGCCACTTGCCTGACACATTCGACAAGACCTACAGTGCGCATCTGAGTGCCTGCGCATTTGAGGCCAGTAAAAGTGGGTGACAATCCCAATCACAGAATGCTTCCCTGGTGGGTCCCCCTTCCTTCTGACACTGAGTTAGCTCAGGGACCTCCCCCAGTTCAGCCACCTGTTCCCCTATAGGCTTAGGGGCATCCCTCTCAGGTTCAGCCTCCTCCTGGACCATGGGAACTTCTGGAGTGGGTTTCCCATGCCCCTTGCTGTTCCTCCTTCTGGCAGACACTTGGGACACTCTTTCAGGCTCCAGGACCTCCTGATCACCCTGACAGGCTACCATTGACTGGGTGGACACACACCCACCCAGGCAGACCCAACATCTCCAAGTG
Source organism: Pleurodeles waltl (assembly GCF_031143425.1). Taxonomy (NCBI): domain Eukaryota; kingdom Metazoa; phylum Chordata; class Amphibia; order Caudata; family Salamandridae; genus Pleurodeles; species Pleurodeles waltl. The sequence goes on along the minus strand of NC_090450.1, from coordinate 162,672,082 downwards.
AGACCTGTGTTCCACCTCCTTCAAAGGGGAATCCTCCAGGTCATTTTCAAGCAGACAATCTAGAGGTATGGTTGGACACGCAGCTACTCTCAAGGAACCTGACACCCCCCATTCAAAGGGACCCTGCACCAGTCTGCACAGGCGCTCTGAGTTGTCTACTGCAACTACTTGGTGAAGTGCATGGGGAACTACCTGCTCTTCAGACACCAGGCGACTTCTCACAGTAGTTACACTGGCTCATGTGTCTCTCAGAGCCTCCACCCTCTGTCCATTGATGGTCACCCATTACCTGTACTTTTTAGTGTTCTCAGTCACAAGGGTCATCTGGACCCTTGACCATTTCGCTGTCCCATAGTGAGACAAGAGTCATCTCAGCTGGCTTTCACCCACCTGGAACTAACCTGGAACTAACTCCCTCCCGAGAGCTACACTGGCCAAACCCTGTGATTGAGCACCAGTAGGTGACTGTGTCATCTTGGGACATTTGGGGTCCTCCCTTATGAGACCCACCTGATCACATCCATAGCCCTTGGGGCGATCCCTCTCTGCAGGTTTCCCTGTAGAGACCCATGTTTTCTTTTCACTGGGGGGATGGGAATCCTTACCCTGAGAACTAGGTTAGGGCCCTTTAGAGAACTCTCCTTGTTTACCCCTACCCCTCCACTTCATCTGATGGGGACCCTACCCACCCTTGGCAGAGTCTCCCCCATACCTCTTTTGGACCCTGGTGCTCTCTCTAGGGTCCACTTCCTGGGCAAGCTTCCTGTGGTCAGTCAGCTTGCTATGAATTAGGCGCTGCCACAGCTCTGAAAAACAAAGACTGTACAAGTGCTCCCTAGCAATTTAGTTGTACAGCCCCTCATAAGTTGTTACATTACAGACCTTCACCCAACCATCCAGTGACCTGCAGAAAGAGTCAACACATTCTTACCAGGTCTGGGATTATTTATTTTTGTACAACCTAAACTTGTCCTTGTACAGCTTGGGGGAGACACCTTATCTTGTAAGAAAGGCATCCTTCATGATATTGTAAGTGAGTCCCTGAGGATCCCCTAAGGATGTCAGGGTGTCTCTCCCCTCTACCTTGAAGTGCTTCTACAGAACCACCCCCAATATTGTTCAGGGACCATGCTCATGTAGACAGCAGACTCATACCACTTGAACCATAGATAGTCGTCATCCTCCCTATTGCAATCCTTCACCAGATCTTTAAGAATATGTACCCTCCTCTCAGGCTGCACTGATGTACTGCTGCCACCACTTCTGCTAGATTGGCTCCTCTGATCCAGCTCTCTCTAACTGGAGCTCATGAGCCAAAAGCATCTTTTTCTCCTCTATGGCAAACCTTCTCTCCTCCATCTCCATCTTAAGCTTCTGAAACTCAAACTGGAACACCCTCTCTCCCTGTCTGTCCTGCAACTCCTGAGGAGTCGGACCCTTAGAGGATACACTGCTACCTTCCCTCAGGCAGAACAGGTACATCCTCTACACCACCTGAATTACTCTGCACCTCCTCACCCTTGTCCTCCTCCTCTGTGCGTCCCACAGTCTCCTTGGCTTCCACCCAGGCCCTCAATGCCTTTTGCAGTTCCTCCTTCCTGGCGGAACTCTTCATTGGGCAGGCAAAATCCTTACAAAACTGCTTCAGTTGAGCCACTGTATATTCCTCCAGTTTTTCCAACTCAAAAACAACCTTTGGAGCCACAGCTGGTGCATCCCAAGAATGAGACATGTTAGAAAGTACACAAACATGCAGAAATTCCTAAAGTAGTTCAGACAGTTCCCAAGAGAAGTTCAAAAATCACAAAAAATGGAAGTAGAAAAAGTCCAAAAAGAAAAAAAGAAAAAACAAGCAGTATGTGGTCATATAATAATCTGCTCTGAAAACAGTATTGAACACTTAATCACTGTATGTCAGGTACAAATACAAGTTCTATCTTCACCGCTTATCACCAGTGCTAGAAATGGGGTCTCCGGTTTGGCAGTCAGTTTGCACTCTGTCCAAGCAGGGACCCTCAATCTATTCAGGGCAATGGAGATACACACTTAGCATAACCCCCGCTCACCCCCCTGGTAGCTTGGCAATAGCAGTCAGGCTTATCACAAAGGCAATGTGTAAAATATGTGTAAAGTATTTGCACCAAAACATGTAGAAATACAGTGAAAACACTACAAAATGTACATCACACCAGTTCAGAAAAATAGCCAATATTTATCTAACTCAAATAACACCAAAACAATGAAAAATCCAACATACAAAGTCAAATTATGAATTTTTGAATTAAAAAGAGTCTTACTCAATAGAAAACAATGGAAACGTTGTTGTTACACAAAGCACCTGGTCTGCATCAAAAATAAAGCTGCACTGGCGAGCGTGTGTTGGAAAAGTCAGCAATGCATTAATTCCTTACTCGCAAGTGAGGCTGTGCGTAATTTCTTCTCCAGTTGGGTAGGTGATGCGTTGTTTTTCTCTCCCGTAAGAGAGCACTGCTTCGATTTCCAGACGCGGCAACTCGGATCCATGCAGGTTCACGTTGATTTTGACGCCTAGCGATAATGTGTACAAAATCAGGCCGCCTGGTGATTGAAAACCACGCTGCGTGGATTTTGCGTTGATTTCAGCAGCCACAAGTGGGGGGAGTCACAGAATGGTTTAAGCAAGAAAATGGCCACTTTCTAAAAGTGCCATTTTCAAACAGACAATTTAAAAACCAATTTTACCAAAATATATATTCTCAAATTGTGAGTTCAGAGACCCCAAACTCCAAATCTCTATCTGCTTCCAATGGGAAACTGCACTTAAAAGTTATTTAAAGGCAGCACCCATGTTAACCTGTGAGAGACGTAGGCCTTGCAACAGTGAAAACTGAATTTGGCAGTATTTCACTGTTAGGACATGTAAAACACATCAGTGCATATTCTTGCTCTAACATACACAGCACCCTGCCCATGGTGCTACTTAGGGCCTACCTTAGAGGTGCCTTACATGTACAAACAAGAAGGTTTGGGCCTGGCAAGGTGGTATATTTGCCAGGTTGAATTTGAAATATAAAACTGCACACACAGACACTGCAGTGGCAGGACTGAACCATGCTTACAGGGCTACTCATTTGGGTGGCACAACAAGTGCTGTAGGCCCACTAGTAGTATTTCATTTGCAGGCCCTGGGTACCCCTAGTTCACATTACTAGGGACTTAATAGTAAATCAAATATGCCAAGCATGGAAAAGCCAATTACACACACAAGTTACACAGGGAGCACTTTCTCTTTAGCACTGGGCAGCAGTGGTACAGTGCCCAGAGTACCAAAAACAGCAAAAGCAGAGTCCAGCACACAGTCGAAACATAGGAAGCAGAGGCAAAAAAAACAGGGGGACTACGTCAAGGATTCCGGGTCTAACAACATCCATGACCAATCATGGCTTTTGAAATCTAATTTGATCTGAAATGACTAAGGGTTCCGGTTTTGATGTTGACACTTTAATTTCCCAGTAAGCAAATACCTGCTTATGAGCTAGAATGCAATGTAGCTTTTTCTGATTATGTCTCTTTAACTTAGTGGTTTTATACATTTCACAAGGCTGAAGTGGGAAAAAGCTGCATTGATGATTAATGAATTATAAAAAAGTATGACATTAAGGTAAAGCTTTTAATACTTTTAAAATATTGCCCCTGGTTCAGGTAATCTTTGGGGCTCTTGGACTTATATTGTGGTGTTATCAGTATGAATGGATGTAGGTTGTATGTCCTCTAGAACTGGTATTCTTTTTTTTACCATTTTACTGTATGGAAGTTGAAAGTAGATTTATTACCTGCTTTATCACTGCAGAGTTATTTGAAGTGCCTTGAGTTATTGACCAATCAAATATTTGAATTGTGTGAGTGGTCTGGTGTTTGCTTCTTCAATTTGGTTGTTAGTATCTGCGTTTCAATTTTTTTAAATTTAATTATCCTTTACATTTCCCTTTAGGTTACGGCTTACTCCTCAATTTCAAAGCAAATTCAATCTTTTAAATATCGTTGGGAACATTTTCATCACTAATTGTGTCTGGAATGATCAATGGTTTTATACAGGCACTTTTTAATTCTTTGTTTGGTTGATTACTTGCATTTGCATTCATTGTTTGGTCTTTGGATTTAAAAATTGATTCATTTTTGTATTTGGTTATTTGTTATATGGTATTGCCTGATATATTACATCATAATTTACATAAACTTCTGCTTCCATTGTAAATTCATTACTTTGAGTAGATTTTACTCTAGTATCAGATTTTTTTTTGAACATGGGTATGGATTTGCACTTGTCCATTCAAAGCTGCTTTTTAGTTATCAACCATTGTCTGAAAGACATGTGGTAGATATGAAGGATGGTAGAGGATCAAGACACAAGAGCAGGTTGTGCTAGTACATCTAGGCATTTTCTGTTCCCAGGTTATCACAATATATTTCACTTATTCATTTTACAGTCAATTTCAGTCAAGAAATTGTTCATGTTATCTATAATGTTTGTCTTTCTTTACAAAACAATTGATTGTTCAACTAATGATGCTATTATAACATTTAAGGTTGCTGTCATTTCATACCATTTCATTGATTTTGACCAGATAATCAGACTTTTGTGTATCATTCATTCTCCAAGTCGCATTTGTTTGATTGTACAAAATTATTTGTGATAATTCTTTATCAGTAATTTCCTATTGACTCTCACAGGATGTTGTCCAATCAACAAGCTGACTCCTATTGTTTGAGTTTTGCTTTATCTTTGCTTTGCCTCCATTATTAGACATGGGAGGTCAGTGGTAAAAGCAAAATTGTACGTAGTTGCACTTCATGCTGCCAGATTTACTATAGATCTTATAAGTTGCTTTTAATTGCTTCTAGACAAACTTCCTTCAATAAGGTCTTGTTTGCATTTTGATCTGCACATGTTATTAGGGTCTTGTTCATTAGAAAATGCCACATTTTTGATGTTTTTATGATACCAATGTGTTTTGATGGTCACTTCTCGATATGGATGGCTTAGACATGTATTGGTCATACAGGAGCAATCTATGGTTTATAATTGTTCCTTTGTTGCTTGTTTATATTATTAATCTTATTTGTTTTGTTAGACTTTTTAATCTTAAAGGTTTTGGTGCAGATTTATCACTATTTTATGCAGCGCAGCAAGCCGCCTTGCTGTGCTATGTGAAATGGAAAGGGCAGGAATGTGCCATATTTAACATGATACTATGCATTCCTGTTCTTTCTTTGTGCTAATGCAAAATGGGCTGCCTTACGTCAACGCACCATGGTGGAAGGGCACCTGTGTTGCAGACAGGATTGCTTTAGTGCAGAAAGTGGCACTATGTTTTGTTCCAGTGAGGACTTGTGTTGTTACACAGATATTGGATGTCAGATATCATACGTTTTTCAACACAAACACTGCCTCGACCACCAAGAAACTCTTTGGCCATTTTGACTGCTGTTTGTATTAATCATACATCATATTTCCACTAAACATAAATGACTGAGCACGGTCTACGACAACATGTAACTCACTAAGGGCCAGATGTACAAAGCTTTTCTTTTGTCGCAAACGGCCCAATTCGCAGGATCACTGCCTGCTGTAAAAAAATGAAAAAAAAAGTTTCCTTTTTTTGTTTGAAATGCATCCCATTTTCCTTAAAGGAACAGGAACTGAATTAAAAAAAACTGCTTTATTTAAAAAGCAGTCACAGACATGGTGGTCTGCTGTCCCCAGCAGGCCTCAATCCCTGTAAGTGCAGCAATTTCCAATGGGGTTGCAAAATGTACCCTACCACATGAATATTGGGAATCGCAATTAGTGTACTTAACACTGTTGTACATTTTGTTTTGTGACTCACACTTTGTGATTCCTGAACAGATAGCAAATTTCAAAACTAAAGGTCGTACACCTGGGCCTAAATACTTCTTCAGCACTAAAGCACTAGCTGGTGTGATGTGGGAACACTGATGAAAATATTTAGCAATGATGTTCCCTCATCAGTTTATCATCTATTTGATGTGATGTATTTGCAATGACTGTTACTTGGCTACTATGGCACATTTACAATTACTGCTACTTGACTACTACATCTCCACAACAGTACAGGTGCCCCATTTCCCCATGGGCTACAGACAACCCCCAGCCCAGTGGGCAGTGCCTGCTCATTTTGCCCTCCTCAGCTTCCTGGTGAGGCAGGCAAACATTGGTTTTCAAGGGCTCTCGTTGACTCACAGGCTCATAACCCTCATACATGCTGTGCATATGGAGCAATCTGGAGGAGAATGAGCATGCCTACCTGTTTCCATTGATGTTGTGGCCAGAGTTAGAGCTGTGGAAGTCAAAGGATTCAAAATATCAGAGTTCTAAAGAGGGCTGAAAACTCCAAGATGCCAGAGAGGCTGAGACCCAAGATAAAAACTGAAATTCTGTGATGTTTGACCTTCAAGTGTACAGCTGCATAGAATAGAGCAGAGGTCAGGTTCAGGGGAGCTTTTCAGACCGGGCAAATCAGAGTGGGCTCACAGGCATAAAGAATATGTCATGTCATATACTCTCATAGAGAGCACTAACAGTCAAAGGCCTTTTCGTGTGATATAGTGGCATCATGAAAAGGTTGATCCAAGATAAGCCTGATTCTTATGCTGTAGAGCATAGGCTAGGTAAACCCGGCATGTTTTGCATCATGAAATAAAATTCATAATGTCCCTATATTCTTGGTGGCCCTTTGACCTTGCATAGCCCCTCAAAACGGTCACGTAGCTTGCATGGTGCATTTACATGCTGCTCATGAATCTTAGATGGTTGTGAAGACATTTGACCATGATATACTAGCTGGATTTCTTAAGTGTCATTGAGCTAGTACAATGAATTTGCATTCCTACCATGTATAAATATGAGATGTTGAAATGTTCCCAGATCTTTACCATACAAAGCTCCATACGTGTGACAGTAAGTATGTCTTCTGTAGAAGGATAATCATTTTGTGATTTTGATGTGCTTTTGATGCGATTGCTGTAAACATTTTGTGTTAAATTAATTAGGTTGAAGAAAAGACATTAAACAATAAAGGAATTTATTTTTTTCTTCTCAAAGTGATGCACATCAGAAAAAATACTGCAGGTTTGATTCATAAGATGTTGCTAAGGGCAGTTGTAATTTACTCATTTAGTAAACCTGGCTTATGTCTGACTTTTGAACAGGAAGCCAAGAATCCTCTTGATTTACTCCTGGTTTACATAAGTGACATAGGGCCTCACTACGAGTTTGGTGGTCCGACCGCTATGTTGGCGGTCCCAAAAAGACTTCCTTACTATGAGTTATACAGAGGACCTCCGACCACCAACCAAAATAGTAAGACCGTCAGTGGTGCATAGGCCCACAAATAGGTGGTCTGACCTCCAGCACCAACAGCACCGTGACCAACCACTGACCTTAAAGTTGCAGTGGTGGACAAACATTGTGGTCAGCCAATGGTGGTCCAAACCAGACCACTTCGTGGTCATCAAAATAAGGATTTGAAAACAACATAGCTTACACACATTGCCATAATGTACACACCTGCAAATGACACTATAAAATAGACCCCTTCAAACACTAAAGTTCTTTGCATTTAGACTGAAAACACTGAAGCCAGAGCAAATTATTTACCACACAGCACATATATTAGACACTACTTTTCTCACCATCTTTTTTCACACCCAGCACGCACTTTTGTCCAGTCACACTCTTTTGCACCTCCCCTCTTTAGTAAGTCACTGTCACATTGTTTTTGTTCCACCATGTCACGTTCTAAAAATCCATGTCTTTCTGAGGAAGAGTCATGATGGATGAAACCATAAGAGTAGAGCCACAATTTTTAAGATCACAAGTCCAGCACACCGCTCTCAAGAGGAAAATGGAAATGTGGGAAAGGATAGTTGACAAAGTGAATGCTGTAGGTACCACCCTGCGCACAAAGGAGAACATTAGAATGAGGTGGAATGACCACAGGGGCAAGATCCTTTCCCTGGTCTCCAGGCACCAGTTGCAGGCCAAGAAGACTGATGGTTGCCCTCCCAGTTCCCCATTACCTCAATTTCCATTGGAGGAGAAGATCTTGGTCATCCTGCAGCCCGAGGGCTTGAAAGGAATACCTGGGGAGGTGGAGTCTGGTAAGTCAAAACTCTAAAAATGGCACCAAAGTGCCATGTCATGGATGCCCATAGCTCACCTTTTGCCACTTTTACTGTCACTCCATTCACAAGCCCAGTGTCACCAGTCCAAAGACCTCTAGTTGGCAAATCACAATTGAAGTGTACTCATCTCGGGGGCTAACATTTGTATAGGGTATGTAGTACAGGGACTGACAGGACAGCAACTCCCAGCAGGCATTGTTACTGTTACTGAAACCACCAGCCCATCATTTCCTTCACCAAATAGCCCTGTTTGTTAACTCCCAGTTGAAGTGTACTCACCTGGGAGAATAACATTTGTCAAATGTGTGTAGTAGAGGGACTGACATGACTACAACTCCCAGGAGCCACTGTCATAATTGCTCCAACTATTAGCGCAGTGTCCTTTTCTCCAAATACTCGTGTTTGTGAACTCAAAATTGAAGTGCAATCACATGGGAGGAGGCCATGGGCTAACTGTTGGGAAGTAGGGAGATTGACATGACTATAAAGCCCAATAGTCCCTGTTTCTCCAAAACCAAAAAAAGCCCTGTATTCACTTGACCATACACACCTATTAGTGAACTCTCAAATTAAGTTAACTAACATGGGAGGATGCTATTTGTCAAGTGTGTGTAGTAGAGAGAATAACATGACTGCAAAGCCCAATAGGCACAGTTTCTGTAACTCCAAACACCAGCACAGTGGCCACTTGCAATATATACCCTTGTTTGTCAACTCCCAAATGAAGTTTATCCACCTGGGGGATGACATATGTATAGTGTGTGTAGTAGAGGGAGTGACATGATAGCAAATCCCAGGAGGCGCTGTTTCCATTACCTCAAACACCAGCAGTGTGTTCTCATGTCCAAATATCCCTGTTTCTCAACTCCTATGAGAGTTCATTCACCATGGGGGATGACATTGGTCAAGTGTGTGTAGTAGAGGTAGTGCCATGACTGCAAAGCCAGGAGGCACTGTTTCCCCATTGCAATGCACCACATCAGTGGTCACTTGATCAAATACCCTTGCCTGCTAAGTCAGATTTGATGTTTACTCATCTGGGAGTGACCAGGATACAGATCATGCCCGACTCTGAGATGTCTCTGGCTACCTAGCTCCATCTTGACCTTCTAACCCTAGATGTAATTATTGAGGAGAGGAAGGACACCTTAACCAGTGTGCAAAACAATGATCCCAAAGGCTTCGAGATACATCACTACAATGGTATTGGCAGTATACTCATACAGGCCACTGTAGCTGCAATTGGCCAGGAAACTATAAGCCACATCTTGGGGGTCTGTCAGAAGTCCCAACTCGTGATGGGTCAGGTACTTTCTGAACTCCAGGAAATGAAGCAGCTGTAGAGGGACTTATATCCAGAAATGCGTGAAGTGGGAGGCTCACAATACCAACATGGCCTCCCTAACAGGGGTTCTGAAGGACATTAACACCACCCAAGCAGAGATCTAGAACAACAGCCGACTCCTTCCTTTGGGGCATCTCCACCAGGCCCTTCATTGGTGCCAGCTACTGGAAGAGAGGTCCTGTCAGGGTAAGAACTTGACCCAGACTACCCTGCCTCTATATAATTACAGATTCCCCCCCCCCTTGCAAGCGGGGACAACCAGCTAAGAACCCTGGAAATGCAGATGGCAAGACACCCACCACTGCCAGCAAGGGACCTCTTACAAAATGATGTTCTTTGTGTGCCACATATTTACTCTGTTGACTTTCTTAAAACATTGAACTTTGGACTTCCAATGGTGTGGCATCTACTCCAATTTTTCAACAACCGTGACTGACCCCTTCACATTTCTGTTCCATCACACCCCAATGTTATTTTCTGCACACATTTGAAATAAATTCACCTATGACAAAGTAATTGTCTGCTTACTTCAGTTCCACATTTTGCCATGTAGAGACCATGTGAAGCAAATGAGGAAGAGATAAGATACTAATGCAGGGAGGGATATGTTGCAGGTATGGTGTCCTGCTAAGGATTACTAACAGCCCACACAAACACATTGCAACTAGTGCCTGGTCACACCAAACCTTTTATTCCACTGTACAGCACATAGGCTGTTGAAATGTCTGGACTGTCATAGCCAAGAATGGCTGACTCATATTCAGTAAAGGTACACATACCAATGTACAGCCCCCCCAGACTATGGAATGAAGGGCCCTGTCAAACATTGTCCCATAGAATAGGCAAACAGAAAAGTGGATGGTGTCACCAGCTCGAGTTAATGGTATCCCGCCTGCCGGATCGGCCACATAATCGTTTGGCCGATATGATGTCGGCATGAATAATTGAGCCACAACCTCTAACATGGCAGATCCAATGCGAGACCTTGTTAATTAAGGAAGATTTGTCTTCCCGCATTTGTGCTGAAGGCGGAGGGACGCAATTTTCAGTGGGCATGTAGGAGGGCTGGCCAAATCCTAAGGTGGTGTTCCAATTCCAATCAAGGTTAGAGAGAGGAGGTATGGATTTTGCCAAGGGCAGTACAGCATTTCTATTGTGATGAGGCCTATGGTTAGGCCCCTGGACAACCTCAGAGTTCGACGACAAATCTACTGGCGAGGACACAGGTGCCGGGGAGTGGTTACATGGCAAAGACAATGGCTTCAGTACTCGAGGAAGAGGTAGATCAGGTTTCTTGAGAAGCTTAAGAACTTTGAGCAATAAGTGCTTCAACTCTCCTACTTCACTCTTTAAACTGAAGACCAGGGCTAAAGGTTCTTCTCTAGGGGAATCACAATTGGGGGGCAGGGTAACCAACGGGGTCTGTTGAACACTGTCCAAGTCTTGTTGATCCAGAATAGAGAAACAATTTGAACAAGTGATCCCATGAATAATGGTATCAGTACCTGAGGGTTCCAAATTAGACTTGGGTACATAATGTAAGGAAGAATTAACAGTTCTAGGAGGACTTTTAGAAGGAAGTGCTTGAGACGGCATACTCATGGGCTGGACGTCAGCGGAAAAATTGGCTCCAGATTTTAGAAACCGCAATAGAGTCCCCGATTTCTGCCCCTTCCGAGCGTTCCTCTCTTTTTTATTGAGAATTACTTCCACTTCTTCTATTAAGTTATCGATCTCTCTAGACACACAATTAGTATGGGGTTGTGTGACTCTATTAGGTTTTGAAATTTTAGATTTAGCAGGGCCCAAATCAGGACTAGTTCTCACCTTGCGCTTTCCCATTCTGTAGAAGAGACTCCACACCAACTTAGGGGAAAATTGAAAGAAAGTAAACACAGCGATATCAGAGAACCCCAAACCGTACCTTGGGGCCCAGAGGGGGAGCCCAGCCTGGCTCCGTGGCACGCTTGAACAGATCCGCGTTCAAAGAGTGCAGCAGGGGACCTGGAGAGTGGAATAAGCCTTTGCTCCTCAGGCCTCACTAATCTCCAATCCACAATGTAAAAACAAAAAATAAAGAGATATGGCCAAGCCTCTTCCAGGTGCTGACGAGCGCAGGATGGGCCTGCCCTTGGCCCGGGCTTTGCCCGGGTGCATCCTGCGCGCGTCCCGCAAAGCAGCCGCGCGAAAAAGATTTAAAGGGGCCTCAGGTACCGCCCCTAGCAGCTCCAGCAACACAGCGCATCCCGCGAGGCAAGCAGGCGCATGAAAAAGATTTAAAGGGGCTTCAGGTCCTGCCCCTAGCAGCTCCAGCAACACAGCGCATCCCGCGAGGCAAGCGGGCGTGCAAAAAAGATTTAAAGGGGCTTCAGGTCCCGCCACTAGCAGCTCCAGCAACACAGCACGTCCCGTGAGGCAAGCGGGCGCGCGAAAAAGATTTAAAGGGGCTTCAGATCCCGACCCTAACAGCTCTAGCAACACAGCGCGTCCCGCGAGGCAAGCGGGTGCACAAAAAAGATTTAAAAGGGCTTCAGGTCCCGCCCCTAGCAGCTCCAGCAACACAGCGCGTCCCGCCCAGCTTTAGTTTATCATATACCACACCAATTAATCCACCATCACATAAACCAAAGTACAGACACAGGGCAGGACAACATTCCCTGACCATAGAACCATAATTATTCAGTGGCCATGCATCTAGTGGTATGACACAAACATATGTCAGTGTTGTGGCACCGGCACTGTGGCCTGCAATTATGGAACACATCTACAGTTACACACAGGTCATACAGGAAGAGTGTTTAGCCAATGTATGCCTTGCTTGCTTGATGACTTCAGATTTCATGCCCTCATGATGGCACAGTTGATGCAATTGGCCCTACACGGCACACTAAACAAGTAAAATGTGCACTTCAGATCTTCCACCCAAACACTGTTCAAGCTTCCTTGGTGCAGGTCTCATACATCACAAATCTATGACCTACATTACCTGGAACAATTCATGTTCACTTACTATGTCAGAATAGCTTCAGATACCTGCCACACAAGGATGGTATGGTGAAGCTACCTGTACAAAGACAAAACAAGGAGTATGGACTTGAAAATATACTTATTACACAAACCACATAGCAAGCATCTAGAAATGGAATAACATTGCAATGAGACTGTCGCAAACAAAGCAGCATCATCAAGGTGGAGATATGTCAAAGGCTAACTAATATTGCAGAGTATGAGCTCCCTAGATTTTGCCAAAACACTCAACTCTACACATTCTCAGACCTACAGTACGTTGTACAGTCACAGTGATGACATCACATGACATACTTACACTCATGAAAAGTAGCTGTTGATGAGATCTTCCAGCAAGTCAGTTCCTTCCTCTTCACCACTATCATCTTCACTTGGCATTTCAGGATTCTCACCTGGTAGCACTTCAGGCTGCCCCTCCTCTGGGATGTTGGGTTCTACCAGTGGAGTCAAGACAGTGGTATCTGGCCTTCAGGAGCCAAAAATCCCGCTCCACTATCCGCCTTGATCTTTCCTGGGCTTCATTGAAGTGGACTTCCCCTGGCGTGTTGGATTACTTATTGGCATCAAGCAACAAGGATGATTAGAATATACTGAGTCTCCTGTTAAGGAACGGGACACGTGCAACATGTAACTCACTTCATTACTGTAGCACCAGACATTGAACACTGACACTCAGGACAGATGTCACTTACCTACCAGCCAGGCCCCCTCTGGGTACAGTTGTGAAGTTAGCTGGGGTATGGTGCGGTTCTGCATTATGAAGAAATCATGGGCTGAATTCGGATAATGGGCACAGACCTTTGAAATGTAGAGAGCCGCAAAACATATATATCGCACATTGATGGAACAGAAGTTCTTTTTGTTGCGCTATACTTGTTCTTTGGCCTGTGATGGGACCAAGCCAACATGTGTGCCATCAATGGCCCCACCACATGTGGAATGCATGCAAAACCATAACAGCCAGCCTTCACAAGGACTAAATCCTTAATTCGGGGAAACTAGTTATAGCTGTCCAGGTATTTCAACATTGCTGAGAGGGGAAGCAGCCTGAACAATGACGGCTGAACAACAACGGGCTTTGTCCATGAAAGCGGAACAACGCTTTCCAGAACAATTACCCTGTTTTCCTCTGCCTTAACCACGCATGTTTGAACAACGAAGAAGCATGATTAAGGCAGAGGAAAACAGACTCGAGATCGGAGAGGACGCGGTCAGGTAAGCGGGCTGAAGTAGGGTTGGGTCTAGTTTTAGGGGCGGGTGTAGGGGTATTTTTTGTTTTTAGTGGTGGGGGTCGGGGTAATTTTAGATTTTAGGGGTGGGGTGGGGTTCACTGTAGTTTTAGGGGCAGGGGTTGGGGTAGTTTAGGTATTAGGGCTGGGGTGGGGGTACTTTTAGGTTTTAGGGGCGGGGTGGGAGGTCAAGGTAGTTTTAGGGGCAGGGGTTGGGGTAGTTTAGGTTTTAGGGGCAGGGTGAGGGGTCACTGTAATTTTAGGTTTTAGGGGTGGGGTTCACAATAATTTTAGGGGCAGGGTGAGGGGTTGGGGTGATTTTAGTTTTTAGGGGCGGGGTGGGGGGGACAGGGTAATTTTAGGTTTTAGGGGCAGAGTTTGGGGGTCGCGTAGTTTTAGGGGCAGGGGTGGGGTCGGGTAATTGTAGGTTTTAGGGGTGGGGCGGGGGTTGAGGTAGTTTTAGTGGCGGGTGGGGGTTGGGTACTTTTAGGTTTTAGGGGTGGTGGTGGGGGGTCACAGTAGTTTTAGGGGTGGGAGTTGGAGTAGGTTTTAGGGGCGGGGTGTTGGGGGTCGGGGTAGTTTTAGGTTTTAGAAGTGGAGGTGGGGGGTCTGTAGTTTTAGGGGCAGGGGTAGAGGGGTCGGGTAGCTTTTAAGGGTGGGTGGGTGGTCGGGGAAATATTAGTTTTTAGGGGTGGGAGGGTGGTCGAGGTAGTTTTAGGGCTGAGGTGGGGGGTCGGAGTAGTTTTAGGTTTTAGGGGCAGTGGTGGGAGTCACAGTAGTTTTAGGAGCATGGGTGGGGAGGTCGGGTTAATTTTAGTTTTTAGGGGCAGGGTAGGGGGTCAGGGTAGTTTTAGGGGTGGGGTTCGGGGTTGGGGTAGTTTAGGTTTTAGGGACAGGGTTGGGGGGTTGTGTAGTTTAGGTTTTAGGGGCAGGGATGGGGGTCAGGGTAGTTTTAGGTTTTAGGGGTGGGGTGGGGTGGGGCGGGGCTTGGGGCATGTTTAGGTTTTAGGGGCAGGAGTGGTGGGTCGTGGTAGTTTTAGGGGCGGGGTGGGGGGTCAGGGTAATTTTAGTGTTTAGGGGTGGGGTTGGGGTGGTCGGGGTAGTTTTAGGGGCGGGGAGCAGGGTCAGGTAGTTTTAGGTTTTAGGGGCTGGGTCAGGGGTCGCAGTAGTTTTAGGAGCAGGGGTGGGGGGGTCGGGGTAATTTTAGTTTTTAGGGGTGGGGGTGGGAGGTTGGGGTGGTTTTAGGGGTGGGGTGCAGGGTCGGGGTAGTTTTAGGGGTGAGGTGGGGGGTCGCAATAGTTTTAGGGGCAGGGCTGAGGGGTCAGGGGGGTCGCATGCTGGAACCATGCATGCCTTTACCAGGAATGCCTTTACAACGAAAAATCATTGTTAAGGCATTAGTGGTAAAGGCATTAGTGGTAGCAACGCAGTCGTTATTCCGACCGCGTTGTTCGGGCTTGCGTGGTTCCAGCATGCGTTGTTCCGACATATATTCTGCTGAGAGGACATCCTTCAACACCAGGCTGATCATAGGTTGGGACATGCCAGCTGAGAGGGCCACTGTATGTTCAAAGGACCCTGTGTCTAGAAAGTGCAATACTGACATGACTTGTACAATCTGTGGTATGCTGGCAGGATAACTAATAGCTGACATCAGATTTGGCTCCAACTGACGACATAAGTCCACTATTGTTTGCCTATTCTGATGGTAAAGGAGGATAATGTGGCATTTTTCAATCCTCTAAAGGTCTGGCAGCGGATGGTAGACAGGAGGATGTTGCATCCTCCCTCTCCCTAGATACCTATATATGATTTCTAGCACTAGTCAGTGCGTCCACAGGAACATACATTATGCATGTCAGTGATATCATGTGACAAGGCATTTAAAAATGGATAAACATGGCAAACAGTGCACATCACAGCTGCAAATAACACAAGGATCACATATGACACGCACGGTTTTCCACACATGTCCACAACATGTATATGGACCAAACTCAAAGGTGTGCAACACAAATGCCCCTCAAAATATGATTCGATATTCCTACCACCAAAATGCCACCTGTGCCCTGAAACAGACTACAATATTGTTTGAGTAGTAGGAACTACATGACAAGACAGGATAAGCATGTTTGAATGGTCATAAATACATTTTCAAATGTGTGGCGCAGTTTATTTAGTCAAATACACCATTTTAGGCTGCCCAAATGGCAGCTGCCTGACTTCCTCTACTGGACATTAGGAACCGCCCTCATATGCCAGCGCAAGTCGTCATGGCGGTAGGCGGTTTCAACCGCAGAGGATTAAACCATAGGCTAATGTTGTTGCTAATGGCAGTCGCAGGCCAATGCTGCGTCCGACGGCGGTGACGACCATGTATGTGGTGGACGTGACTGCAATGTTATGCAGATTCATTCACTTGACTCCTGCCACTGCTGCCAGCAAGACCTCAATAGCCTGAGCTGCTGTGTACCACCTCTGGAAGCTATCATGCCATATCCCGCAGGTGATAGGGTCTCTGCCTTTGCTCCAGAGGTGCTGGAAAGGCTAGTTAATGAGGTTATCCCCTGTATGAATAGCTCTATGGGTCACCAGAGAAGCATGTAAGTACCTAATGTACACAATTTACTCTGTACTTAACCATCATTTCCCTCCTCACAGGCTAGAATGTGGCCATGCATGTCAGTTTAACTTCTTATGTGCCTGTTGTTGCAGACGGTGTGGCATTATTGGGAGGGACAATGTGCAGGCATAGGTGTCTAGTGCCATATGTTAAGTTCAGTTACATTATGCTGTGTGAGATCTTTGGGATCCTAGATCCTCCTTGTATTGAATGTACATAACTAGGTGAGGAAACATTACTGCCATCCACTGACAACTCTTTCTCATGATTTTTAGAAACCCCATATATCATGTATGTGCATGACAGCATGAGCAGAGTATGCCTGCCAGTTGAGAGTAATGTGAGCAATGTGTATGGTGCCACAGATTTCTAAACACATCTGCCCTTGCTAAACTGTTGTGTGGAATGCATATCATGACTCACTCTGCCCTTCAGGTTTCCAAACAAAGCACATGCCAAATTGAGGTTACATGATGTACTGTCATGCATGTAAGTGATGAAAATGGAGTATCATGTAGGTTCTGTCAGTGCAGTCTGCAGAGACCATGGTGTGTCAAAAGTATCTTCAGTATGGGACCTAGTCTATGGGTAGAGACATTGTGGCCATGCAAATGTGGCACTGTGCCCCCTCACTGTACACCAGCAGATCATGTGACAAATATGAGGCTCTGGTGGCAAATCCTTCCCAGAATGCCTCATTCCTTTGAAGAGATTAGGAATGGGTACAGACATAAGTCATTAATATAAGCAATATGAGCACTTAGCATCATTGTCAATGTGTGGTTTTGACTCATGACACATCCCCTACTCCCAGAGCTCTGTTGTCACCTTCCCACAGGTCTTATTTGTTCTGTACAGGTTATTGTACAAATAACAGTCCCACAGTGCAGACAGTGTGGTGATTCCAGGGAAGCCATGATATGTGACTTAGTAGCTTGGACACATAGTAGAAACTGTACAACCCATGCCTTTGTTTGTTGGATGCCATCGCTGTAGGATGGACACATATATTCAAAGGAGTGTTCTGTGGTACTGGTACATAGAACAGAACCCACCCCAGAAGTGGCATGAGTCTGTATTTGTTATTACACATGTCCACACATGGACAGGGAAGACACATTTTGTACCCACTATGCCTGTTCCTTCATTGTTACTCATGTGCAATGTTTGAATTTGTACTCTGACAGTTGCCTGTAGGGACTGCATACAGTGAATAATTCTCTCAGAGTATGTATGCTTTGGTCCATTCATGCTTATGGAGTCTACCCTAAAGAAGCCACATATGTGTGATGTATTGCATAGTGGCTCACATCACAGTACAGGTTGCAAGAGCATGGGCTACCTGATGTCAGTAAGTCTGCTTAGTCATTGTAGGCCCTGAGCAGGCTAGTGGGTTTGTCTGCAGATGAAAAAAATATATGTTTGTAGTCATGTCCCAGTTCTTATTGGCTTGTATCTTGTCACACTTGGGGAGCATTGACAAATAGGAAAGTCCTAGCTTGATGTTATTGACATCTGTGTGACACAACCATTTGAGATGAAACTTGTGATCATTATCTCTTGCCTTTTGCATACATGCAGGTCAACACTTATCAAAAGAAAGGCTTATGGAGAGCCATCTCAACTGGGGGTCCACAACCTGTTGAGTTCCCACTTCAGGAAAAGGTGGACCTGAGATGCTGGGCCTGGAAGATTGTTGAGGTCCAACTGGGGATGTACTCCCAATATGGGCAGGGTGCCTGTCGGACCATGACCGCCCTAATAGCCCACATTCTGGTGGTGGTCTATCCCGATCTAGACGGGTGTTTGGGGGCAGCACAGCAGTCACAAGGGGGAGTACAGGGCATATCCCTGCCTCTCGCATTGCCTAGTGAATGTGTGTGTTGTTCTAGTGTGTGTAATGTCTATGCAAGAGACCACTACGCCTCAGTGTTACAGGCCAAAGGTAAGTAGTGGATCCCTGTCCTCAGCCATGTGTCTGGCTAAATGAGTATATAGGCATCTGCCAACCATAGGCCACTTGTCTTCAGTGCATGATAGGTGCTGGTGCCTCGTTGCAGGCTGTAATGTGAAGATGGCCAACAAACATGTGACAGGACTTACATTGTTCTTTGGGTCAGCTATAGATCAATACCTTCCCTTGGTAAGTGGGGAATGTCCAGTGACATAATTGATGTGCCATCACTTTTTCCAGCATTCCTTGTGCCTTCATGTCAGCATGTATCCCTTTCTCTTTTGAGAAACATTTGTAAGCTGCTGTTTCATGCATGGTCTACCTATGTTGATGGGATTAAGGGGGTTATTCTAACTTTGGAGGAGTGTTAATCCGTCCCAAAAGTGACGGTAAAGTGACGGATATACCACCAGACGTATTACGAGTTCCATAGGATATAATGGACTCGTAATACGGCTGGTGGTAAATCCGTCACTTTTCTGTCACTTTTGGGACGGATTAACACCTCCTCCAAAATTAGAATAACCCCCTATGTCTGTATTCCCTCACATATATGTGCATGGCAAAATGTGTGTGGAATGAGACATTTACATTAGTGGTTCATTTCATGTTGTGCCACATACAGGAGTGCGTCACCATTGTTTATTGGCTGGCTCATTCCCTCATGCATCATAGCATGCCATTTGGCGTATACTACTGCAGTAGCAATGAGGGACAAGACAGGTAGGCCTAGAGTTTTGAGCTTGAACTTTTAGAATTGATATATATATATATATATATATATATATATATATATATATATATATATATATCAATTCTAAACAACTACTAAACCATAAAAAAGGATAATTTACCTTAAAATTAGTTGTTAATTTTGTATTTGCAGCATCAGCACCGGCTAGTGAAGGAGACGGGTCACAGCTAAATGGGGAAGCATTCGGCCATGGGACCTTGGGTCAATAAACCAACAACACAGAGAGACCCAGTGGCCTGGAGGGTGAGGGGAGTGCCATGGGGGAGAACAGAACATCCTCTTCATCATTGGATTCTTCCTCCAGTGGACACTGCTCATCAGGGCATCCACCTGTACCATCTTTGTCCACCACCCCCCATTCTAACGCCACCCTCCCTGTTGCTTCCCACCAAGTTGGCCATGCCTGCTCACTCGGGAGGCTGGGTATCTCCTTTGCCGCAGGCTGCACCTGCACCCGAGCCCCTATTAACCCTGCTGGCCTCATTGAGAATGTTATTGACCTCCTGAGAAGTATTTCTGTCAGGCAGCCATTGTGAATGCCTTCCATTGAATGGCAACCCAAGTCCAACAAACAAATGCATTCCTGGAAGCATCTAAGGTGCAAAGGCTGGCCTACAGAGATCATTTCAGGGTCTAGGCTCCTCACTAATGGCAGCCAGTCACCACCTCCCTTCCACCCCACCTCCACCTCCACCTTCCTCTTCCCAATCCAAATACTTCTTACCCTACCTACCCAAACCACACAGACAGATCCACACACATCCACCTCAACACACAAGAGCAGCACACACAGACACAAGCACTACAAAGCACACCAGCACGCAAACACCCACAGATACAACAGCCACCACTTCCCCAGACACCCTCCAGCATTACACACACATCTAGCATACCCACTGACACCACCACAACAGTCAGTGACATACCCATCACACCCAGCATACCCACGGACACCACATCAACAGGCACCCAGACATCCGCCACAAGCACCATACCCGCAGACACCACCCCGATGGACACACAGACATCCACCACATCAAGCATACCCAGAGTCACCACCCCAACAGACACATACACACATCCACCACTCCACATGGCCAGCACCTCAACCTCCCAGACCCCCAAGACACACACACACTCACTCACCCACCCAACAGACACCAACTAAACACAAGCATACCTCCCAGAAACATGCACCCACAACATTCACACCAACACAGCAGACAACCACTCCTTTGACCTCCAAATCCGCACCCCTTCTGCTGACAGTCCCTGTGTCCCTAAGAAAAGTTTTTCATTAGAACTTAACCTTTCCCCTGTTTCCTCCACCCCTCCCCCAAACCCAAGAGACAGGCCCATCCCTTCCACCTCTGAGGCCTCCCCTGCCCCCCTGCAAGCACTCATACCTGTTTTCCCCCAAGAAGATGCCAACCCCCCCCCAAAAAAAAGCAGACCACCCCTCCCAAACCCAAGACCAAACCACCCTTCCAAATCTTCCCCTGATCCCTGAGGTGCCTGCCTGCCCACTTGATGCCCCTTTCTGTGGAAGTTCCCTGGTAGTTAGGAGTCAAGTGTGGACACAGTGATGTGTATTACCCATTGAGTATGGACTGGCCAATGGCCTTGGACATTTTGAATTTAAAACAAAAAAACCCAAAAGTTGCTTTGGGTACACTAGACCTTGAATAACTTGTGCTAGTCCTGAGTAACGTGTGTTGTCTGCCTACAGTTGTGTGTGTTTCAGCCAGCTTGCTGTTGTTTGCACTATCTGACTTTGTGGGCAGTTCTGGTGTCCCCTAAGACAAGGTATATATTGAATGTATGTATATGTAGGTGTATATGCATTGGTGGTGTCATGGCATTGTGTACTGTTTGTTATGGTATTTCATTTTGTGTTGCCCAATGTGAGCATGTATGGTGTTAGACTTGTCCCCCTGATATGGATTATGTATTCATTTGATCTGTGTCAGCTTGAGTTTTGTTTGTGGAGACATAGAGTGTGTTCAAATGTGCTACCTTTGTTTGCATTTGCTTGTGCATTTGTCCATTTTGCTGTGGATACCTTGCATCTAGTTCATGTAGAGGTATGTCCCAAGCAGTTGGAGATGTATGTGCTTTGTTGACTTGCACTTCCACATTGTGCAGAATGGCATGCTATTTAGGTCTAATATTGTTTGTCCTGAGATACCTGAAGGGCCAGTTCCTGTGCAATAGTTGTTTTAAGGGCAGTTGCAAGGTGATATGTATCCCGTTGCAGCCTCCTTCCCTGAGTGCTCCTGCTAGACCCATTCCTATTGTACAGGTATTGTTTGCTTCGTGAGATTTGTATATTTGTCTCTCTTACTATTGTGCATCTCATTGTCCATGCAATGTGTTGCAATGTGTGTGATGTGTGTGTCCATTGCAGGGTTGTTTAGTGGTAATGGTGTATGTGCTCCATGCCACATCCATACATATGTGTGTTGAATGTGATGAGAGTCCATAGCATGTGTGTAATATAGGTGTGTGAGTTGTATTTGTAGATGTGATGTTGCTGTGTTGTTGGTGTTGTGTGAGACAATGTCGTGTACACTTCATTGTTCCTGTGCCTGATGAGCAGATGTGTGTTTTTTTAGTATTGTTGCAGTGCAGTATGAGTGACCTGCCCAAAGGGGGATATAGTGTGTCTGTGCACGTGTCCTTTTTTATGTTTAATTCCAGCCTGGGAAACAATGAGACCTGTACTTCGTGCCCGTAGACTATGCCTCATCTCATATGGACGACGGCACAATGATCTGTTGGATCTGTTGGAGAAGTTAATAACACAGATAGGTGTGTGTGCTTACGGTTGGTTTTGCACACGGCAGCATTGATTTTGTGCACCTTTGAAGATCATCAGCAGCAGCAGGACATGGGTGATTGGCTCCATGGTGGCACCAGATGTGCAAAGCTGCTTTCAGGTGAGTGTCTTCTTTTACACTGTTAATTTCTGCCTTTTGAGATGAGGTGATTGGACTGCCACAGTCACATTGGCGGTGTGCAACCTCATAATGTGTCCAGCAGAAACACTGTCTCCGCTGGCCTGTTTGTGCTGCCTTGTGAATGCGGCGGTTTGTGCTACCTGATAGTGCTGGAGAGACTGCAGAAGTTTTTGCTCCATAGGCCAACATGACTCGTAATCTGGCGTTCTGACCACCAACCCAACGGCGGTTAGACCGTCAATCCCGCCATGGCGGTCAATGGGCTGCCAAACCCGTAATGAGGCACCTAGTAATGAAGCCCCAATACAAGCAAGGAAAATGGACCAGTCCAGCCCTTGTTCAAATGTAAAAACTAGGGTGCAATGTGAGGCCCACGGACCCCTGAGGGTTGGTGCCTCCCCACCAGCTACCATAATGATAGCTACACGATCTTACATTTAGGTTTCAGTTGTAAACCAGGAGTAGTGCAAGAGTAAGTTTCAGAGAAATCTTTGTGAATGGGACACAAAATGCTGTCTGGCATTAACGATTCAGGTCCTATCTCGGTGTAATACAAATAAGAATCATAGTGATTTTTAAAATGTGTGATCTAGAAATGCAGCATTAGCACGCAGCAGAAAAGAACATCGCATATTAAAAGGTTTTTACATTTTCAAATTTTGAAATGCAATATTATGAACCGTCATCACCTGCCATTTAGAAAGCTATTCAAAATACCGTTTCTCTATGTAGCAAGATCCGTAAGTACCAGAAGCTCATGGGAATGAAATGGGAAATGACTGAACTGACAGCTGCTCCACAGCCAGAGGCATCCGCCATATGCTAGCATCTGTCTGCTACCCATCAACAATCAAAACCACCTCTGAGGCTGGCTTGAGAAAAATCATTGTCTGCCATGCAGCTTCAAATCCTGGGAGGGGGCAACGTGCACATAATAGAAGGACAGGACATAAGACAGCCATACTCTGCATATCACTCTGTTAACAACTATTCCCTTGCTACGGAGTTTCACAGTCAGTGTTTCTCCACACCTGCCAGACATCAAACCAAACAACGCCCATAGCTACGTCCCAAAAACTCACTCTAACTAAGTATAGATTTGATTAGACACTGGATTACATTCAAAGAGAAGGTTTAAAAAATGTAAGCGAGCAAATGGCCCCACACCAAAATGACAATAATTGTTTTAGGAGCATGTTTAAAAAACAGTGTTAGCTATTTCCTGCAATGAATTTGTTATTATTTGTTGACTGAAATAATACAACTTCATGAACAATGGCAACTCATTAAAATCATTTGTAAGTTGATAGGTGACAAACATTCCTACTTGAACGGTAAATCATATTACTAGCCTGAACAGAATCATGATTACAAGGAGGAAGAAAACAATGCACTTTATTCCGAGACAATTTTCGCCAGAGAAGACCTGGCATAATCTGCGCTTTTAAACACAACAACATTCTCATTTCATTTTTTTTTTAACCTTTTTTAAAGCTTGGCCCAGAAAATACTCCGCACTAAAATCGTGATGTCATATTGTTTGCCATGGAGCCATTTTATTATTGCCTGTCTTTTAATTGGAGTTTTCAGGCTGTGCACATTTTGGGGCATATTTACAAGCAGCTTGAGCTGCTGGTGTACTACATTTTGTGATGCACTAACAGCACAGGCTGCAGACTCAAATCTACTCTGCATGTCTTTTTATGTCCTTGTGGACATGGAGGCCCATATTTATACTTTTTGACGCTAAACTGCGCTAACGCAGTTTAGCGTCAAAAAATTTAGCGCCGTCTAACGCCATTCTGAAGCACCATGCGGGCGCCGTATTTATGGAATGGCGTTAGCCGGCGCTAGCAGACCGGCGCTGCCTGGTGTGCCTGGTGTGCGTGGAAAAAAAACACGTAGACCAGGCAGCGCCGGCGTAGGGGGAAAATGGCGTTAGGGCGTCTTAAAATGGGGCAAGTCAGGTTGAGGCAAAAAAATCGCCTCAACCCGATTTGCGCAATTTTTAAAGACAGGAGTCATGCCCCCTTGCCCAATGGCCATGCCCAGGGGACTTATGTCCCCTGGGCATGGTCATTGGGCAGAGTGGCATGTAGGGGGGCACAAATAAGGCCCCCCTATGCCACCAAAAGAAATTAAAAAAAATAAAAAATTATACTTACCTGAACTTACCTGAATGTCCCTGGGATGGGTCCCTCCATCCTTGGGTGTCCTCCTGGGGTGGGCAAGGGTGGCAGGGGGGGTCCCTGGGGGCATGGGAGGGCACCTGTGGGCTCATTTTGAGCCCACAGCCCCCTTAACGCCTACCCTGACCCAGGCGTTAAAAAGTGGCGCAAATGCAGGTTTTTTTGCCCCGCCCACTCCCGGGCGTGATATTTGCCCGGGAGTATAAATACGACGCATTTGCGTCGCCGTCATTTTTTTAGACGGGAACGCCTTCCTTGCATCTCATTAACGCAAGGAAGGCGTTCACGCAAAAAAATGACGCTATTTGCCCATACTTTGGCGCTAGACGCGTCTAACGCCAAAGTATAAATATGGCGTTAGTTTTGCGCCGAATTTGCGTCGAAAAAAACGACGCTAATTCGGCGCAAACGGAGTATAAATACGGGCCCGAGTACGGCACTGCTGTGCAAGTCGCTACGCTGCCTTACTCAAGGGTCAAAGAGGCATTCCAAGGGCATTGGTGTTCCCACCCATCACCCATGGATTTTGACACATTTGCAGATTCGCAGATTACAAGGATGGACCTGGGAATCCATCAAAAGCCCATTACTTTACAGGGGAAGAGTAACTAGGGGAAATAACTTTATTTATTCTCATTTTTTCCTCTTTCTACGTGAGCTGCATCCTGCAGCATACATAGAATGAGTAAAACACCGTCATTGATTGTTTTTGTGCAGGAAGGTGTTCCCTTCCTGCACAAAAACAATCATTGCTACAATGCAGACACCCTTGCACCATGATGCAAGGGTGCCTGCATTGGCCCATGGCAGCCAATTGTGCACCAGCACAGTGAAAGAGGACAGGAATGTGCTGTATCTCAGAGATACAGCACATTCCTGCACTTTTCTGTTGAGGACCTGCAGCACAGCAACAAGCCAAACTATTGCAAATGAGGCCCCTAGTGTGACTATTGAGGGCACGTGCCAAAGGGTATGAAAGGAGTACTTGCCTCATCGTCTGCCTTAGTGTTAATCCGTGCAAACGCCTTTGAGCCGACAGACCCCTCCTTGCAGTAGTAGATAACTGTCCTACCTATCTTTGGCTCAAATCCTCAGGGCTGTGTCATAGTGGTGAAACTAAAGATAGAAATAAAAAGTAAGACCAAATATAACAATGTGATGGGTCGCTAACTAGTGTTCAACTTGGATGGGGCATAAAGTGCACCTCCCAGTGTAGTGGGTCAGTGGGTGGGGGTTCCCAGCAACATTTCGAGTTTTGTAGCCCTGAAAATCTAAAACGTGCAGTATTTCAGCATTTTCCCCATTCCCTCATGCAGAACTCAGAATCAAGAGGTAATTACACACGAATATATACTGAAGGTAGCAGTATCAGTATTTACAAGATCTTATGGCAGTTTTACTACAAACTCAAGAAATTGAGCTCAGCATCCAAAGTTGCTGTACTGCATTGTGTGAGAGGGAGGGAGCAGGAAAGAAACATATCTACTACAACTGCTCTTTCCCTAGCAATAGCACACAATCAAGCAACCTAGTTCAATTGCAAAACCTGCATTGCCTGATGTCTAGAATAACTTTTGTACTAGAAGGGTGCTTTTCCAGCACAAAATACTATGCCTAGATAAACCTTAAAAAAACGTTTCCCACTTTGAATGTGTGCAGTAAAGTGCAACACACACACAAAGTTAGAAACGTAAAGAAATAAAAGGATTTCTCCACATTTTTGTGAATCTAAAAAAAAAGCATGATTTTCTTGGTGCAAAACCCTTTTTAGTACTGTTAGCATATAGGTCTTAGCATGAAAAGTATTGAGTGGTTGCCTGAGAATGCTCATGTACTGCCATGACTTTAAAGCAACTTTTGCTTCAGAAAGTAAATTCCTAATAAACATTTTGTGATGCTTTGCTTCAATTTTAGGATGCAAATTCAGAGGCAGATTTACCAAACTATCAGGCAACTTACTGCAGCAGCCAAAAATTCTGTGCTGTGTTGTGTGACAGGGAGGGAGCAGGAGAGCAGAGATATGACTCTTTCCTCCACTATCCCTATAGCCACCACTGATTTTAGCTGCCATGTGCCACACACACCTTTCCCCATAGCGCAAGTGTGTATGCAAGAGTCTAGCATAGGTTTTGTACTGGAAGGGTTCCCTTCTATTACAAAATACTATGCCTAAACAACATTTAAAACTTTTCCTACTTTGAATGTGCGCTGCAATGCATGCAAAGAAGGAAAAGAAAGGAGAAATGGCAACATTTCTCCTTTTAACGCCTGGTTTTAAAAGGCATTATATTTTTACACAAACACCTGTCTCATATTATTAGTAGATGGGGTTTTACGTCAAAAAGGGTAGGTGGTTGCATGAGAACACCCATGTAATCTCCCCATGACGCTAAGTAATGCAAAGCAACTGCTTTGGTGGTCATTACAACCCTGGTGAACGGTGTTAAAGAGGCGGTAGTACCGCCAACAGGCCAGCGGTAAAACTTTTGCAATTATGACCGTGGCGGAAACCGCCAACAAAGACAGCCACTTTAACACTCAGCCCGCCACGGCGGTACAAACAAACAGCATGGCGGTCACCGCCAGAAGACAGGCGGGAGACAATGTACCGCCCACACTATTATGAAAGGCCAATACGCCACCTTTTCCGGGGTGGATTCACCGCGGATAAAAACACGGCGGAAACAGGAATTCTGAAGGGAAAACGCTCACCTCTACACACCCCACAAGGAACGAGGACACCATGGACCCGGAACTCCAAATTTTACCTGCGATAGTTTTCCTGCTTCTCTACCAGTAGCACGAACGCCGGCGGCGAAGACCACGGTGAGTACTGCACCTAAGACACAGGGGAGGGGGGAGGGAAAAAACAGGGACACACACACGCAACACCCCCACCCCCACCCACTAAAACACACACACTAATGCATATTAATACATCACAGTTGCACCCCCCAAGCCCCCTGGAAGAATGCAATGACAATAGAAAATGAGTGTAACCATTGTAATAAATTAAAATCAAGTAGGCAGAAATATATATATACACCATTTACAAAATATATACCAAGCATAGTAGTCCAGGTAGCGCTCCAATTAAGTCCGTGGAGCACTGGGACCACACGGTATGGGCGAGGCCCACACAAGATCCCCGACCATGATGGAAAGAACACTGCAGGGGCATCAGAGAGCAACTAAACAGGCACCTCAGGGGGAGGGAAAGGGGGGGCACCTCAGCCGCTTGAGTGCACGACGCCAAATCCACGAGGGGGCCACATGCCCACTGTTCCATCCTGGGGAGTGCAAAGCCACAGTCTCTCAAGTCTCTACAGGGGGTGGTTTGCCCACTGTTCAATCCTGGGGAGTGCAAAGCCACAGTCTCACAAGTCTCCCAAGTGGGTGGGTTGCCCACTGTTCAATCCTGGGGAGTGCAAAGCCACAGTCTCTCAAGTCTCTACAGTGGGTGGGTTGCCCACTGTTCCATTCTGGGGAGTGCAAAGCCACAGTCTCTCAAGTCTCTACAGTGGTTGGGTTGCCCACTGTTCAATCCTGGGGAGTGCAAAGCCACAGTCTCTCAAGTGGATAACAGTCTCCACTAGTTCTGGAGGGGGCTTTGTGCCCAGAGTGCTTCATCCTGCTAAGGACAGAGGTAGTGGATGTATCTCTCGACTGGTTCTGGAGGGGGCCTTGTGCCCAGAGTGCTTGATCCTGCTGAAGACAGAGGTAGTGGATGTATCTCTTCACTGGTTCTGGAGGGGCCTTGTGCCCAGAGTGCTTCATCCTGCCAAGGACAGAGGTAGTGGATGTGATTCTCCACTGGTTCTGGAGGGGGCATGGTGCCCAGAGTGCTTCATCCTGCTAAGGACAGAAGTAGTGGATGTATCTCTCCACTGGTTCTGGAGGGGGCCTTGTGCCCAGAGTGCTTTATCCTGCCAAGGACAGAGGTAGTGGATGTATCTCTCCACTGGTTCTGGAGGGGGCCTTGTGCCCAGAGTGCTTTATTCTGCCAATGACAGAGGTAGTGGATGTGATTCTCCACTGGTTCTGGAGGGGGCATGGTGCCCAGAGTGTTTCATTCACCCATTGACGGACTCAGTAGCGTCAGTGCCCTTGGCGCTCATGGGCCAGCGGTGCTTGAGGCGGCGGTGCCCTGTTCAGCGATGCTTGAGACGGCAGTGCCCTGTTCAGCGGTGCTTGAGACGGCGGTGCCCTGTTCAGCGGTGCTTGAGGTGGCGGTGCCCTGTTCAGCGGTGCATGAGATGGGGGTGCCCTGTTCAGCGGTGCATGAGACGGCGGTGCCCTGTTCAGCGGTGCTTGAGACGGCGGTTCCCTGTTCAGCAGTGCTTGAGACGGCGGTGCCCTGTTCAGCGGTGCTTGGGGTGGCAGTCTCCATTGCAGGGACTCAGCTGCTGGCAGTCCTTCATGGCCCAGCGGGGCTTTTGCTGGTGGTCCTTCATGGCCCATCAGGGCTTGTGCTGGCGGTGGCCTCCTGGGCAGATGTGCTTGTGCTGGCGGTGGCCTCCTGGGCAGCTGGGCTGGTGCTGGTGGTGCCCTCCTGTGCAGCTGGGCTGGTGCTGGCGGTGGCCTCCTGTGCAGCTGGACTGGTGCTAGCGGTGGCCTCCTGGGCAGCTGGGCTGGTGCTGGCGGTGGCCTCCTGGGCAGCGGGGATGATGGTGGTCTTCTCCGCCGTGCTGCTCTTCCCAGACTTGCCGGGTTTCTTTTGGCCCTTCCCCACCTTGGAAGGTGTCACAGATGACTCCAGACTCCCACCGGGACCCCTGGGAGCGGCTTTGGTGGCTGGAGTCGTCCCCCTCTCCCGCCGGGCACTGGCCAACTTCTGATGCATCACAGGTGGGGGACTGTCTGTTCTGTGGCTCCGTGCCACACTGGCTGCACTGGTGCCCGGTGCACTACAGATTCTGGTGACTACAGGCACCACTGGTCCCGGAGATGTTGTGGCTGAGGTGCTAGTTCAGGACCTATGAGACGGACGGGGTGGGGGAGGTGTGGAAAAGAGGTCAAGGTTGGACAGGAAAAGTTTTTTTGACACACTGGGACGGGTAGCTGGAGGGGGTTTGGGAGTGGAGGAAGAGGTGGTGGTTGTAGGAGGTGTTCGTTTGCTGACTTTGGGTGAAGGTGCATGCGCTGGAGGCTGTTGTGAGGTAGATGGCTGTTGGCTGGGTGTGTGCCTGCGTTTGTGTATCTTGGGAGGGGGCATCACAGACACACTGGGAGAGGACACAGGGGACATGTGAATGGTAGTGGGGGTGGTGACTGCACGTGAGCGGGTGTGGTGGTGGGTGTGCTGGAGAGGGACGTAGTGGCTGTAGAGGTAGTGCATGCAGGTGTGAGTGTAGACGAGACAGGGAGGGAGGAGGGAGACGAGGAGGAGGGGGACACAGTGGAGGCAGTGGATGTTGGTATGTCTGCATGTGTGTGATGTTTGCGTGAGTGCCTGTGGGATGTGTGGTGCTTATGTTTGCCTGAGCTTCCCTTGTGTGTTGACATGTGTGCATGCTGGTCTGTAGGTGTGCTTGGGATATGCTGGGGTACAGGGGATTGGGTCTGGGTGGAGGAAGTTGGAGGGGGATGCTAGACACAGGGACAATGGCTGCCATCAGTGCTGAGGCCAGAGTCTGAAATGCTCGCTGAAGGGCCACCTGACCAGAATGAATGCCCTCCAGGAATGCATTGGTTTGTTGCAACTGCCTTTCTACACCCTGGATGGCATTTAAAATGGTAGACTGCCCAACAGTGAGGGACCTGAGGAGGTCAATGGCCTCCTCACTGAGGGCAGCAGGGTTGACGGGGGCAGGGCCTGAGGTGCCTGGGGTGAAGGTGATGCCCACCCTCCCGGGTGAGCGGGCACGGGGCGAAGGCTGAGGGGCTGCTGGGAGGGTGGTGCTGGAAGGGGGAGTGGCGGCTGTACCTGTAGATGGGGGTGGCACAGATGTTGCTCCCAACAGAGGACGAATCCGTGTCAGTGGTCTCAGCTCCTGTCCCCACCGAGGAGCTCCCCTCGCCCTCCGTCCCACTGGTGAAGTCCGATTCCGTAGTGTGGCCCTCCATGGCCAGGTGGGATGCAGCCCCCTGGTGCTCCGGTGCCACTGCTCCTCCGCCTGATGATGCTAATGCACACTAGAACAGGGAGACCACAAAAAGGGGGGGGGACAACAGAAGAAAGACATGTTGAGTGCATGCATTACCGCTACCGTTGGCGGACACGACAGACACAGAAGCCCCCTGCACTACGCCGCGCTCTTGGGCTCCACTGTTCAATCCCTGGGAAATGGCCTACTATGCTATGGACGACATCCGCACACATAGATGACACAGGGGTATGACTAGGTGTAGTTGTCACTCTACAGAGGTGGGTTGGGGTGCCACATGGCCTGCCTTACGGAGGGACCTTGCCTACAGAACTTGCCCTGGCCTAGGGAAACCCACAGCCCACCTCCCCCACCCAGACCCCTCCACTGCGCGCAAAATTTGCAGAATGCAAGTGTACTCACCCCCTTGTGGCTGCTGTGATGCCCTCAAGCACCCATCCAACGTTGGGTACGCCACCGCCAGGATCCTGAACATCAGGGGGTCATGGTGCAACGGGCACCCCTCCCACGTTGGGAGGCCATCCCCAGCTGAGCCTCCGTCGTCTTCTTGCTCCAGCGGTGAATATCCTCCCATCTTTTCCGGCAGTGGGTGCTCCGTCTGTGGTAGACCCCCAGGGTCTGGACGTCCTTGGCGATGGCACGCCAAATATCTTTTTTCTGGTGGGCGCTGACCTACATGATTTGTACAGGCGAAAGAGAAAGTAATTACCAACTGCACCGTCAAAGTGATTGGCCCCCATCCCTACCCTACCCTTGCCATGTGGCACATGCACTCACCGTCGTTTCATGCACGCCGCACTCTCCCCCCTTCCTTCTTACATCCACCCCTCTCCACACAGGCACAGCCCATACATCATGCTCCCAGTGTACTTACCTGTTTGTCTGGAGGATCGTAGAGTAGCGTGTACTGGGGGAGGACCCAGTCCACGAGTTTCTCCAACTCCTCCGATGTGAAGGCAGGGGCCCTTTCCTCAGACACTCGAGCCACTGTCTCTTCCAGACCGAGGTCACAGCAGCACTTGCAGTGTAGGTCCTCTCCTGTCGAAGATCAGGTATCGAGTGATTGAACAGATAAAAAATAGCAGTCACGTCCGCGGCGGTGCGTACCGTCACCGCCGGCGTACATCGTCATTGGCTCCTGGGACCCATAGGGTCCAATGTTAACCAATGCAGCATTGCGCCGCGGTCTTCGACCGCCTACCGCGACGGTGTACAACGCCAGCGCAGTTACCTCACATTCCATTGTCCCACTTTAGAGGTCAGGCAGGCACCATTTCAGGGGCCCACATGGCTTCATTTTCAACTGCGTCACACATACCTAGGCCTAGACTCAACACAAATGCAGGCCACTTTTTAAATATGAATGGTGTTCTGTGTAAGCTGGGGGTACGTAGCTCTGAGATGTTTGACTCTTTGCTCGCTTTTGTCCTTCATAGGCACCGTCCGCTGGGACATGTGAGGAGATGGCGGCATCATCCGGTGTACCGACCGTTGGTGGACCTGTCAACAATGGAGGAAAGACATGTTATAATCACATACAGGCTTGACCGTGCCACAATCCAGGAACTGTGTACCCAGCTGGAGCCAGACCTGATGTCAGCAATCCGCCATCCCACAGGAATCCCCCCTCAAGTGCAGGTGCTGTCAGTACTCCATTTCCTTGCAAGTGGGTCATTTCAAACAACAGTGGCCATGGCATCAGGGATGTCCCAGCCTATGTTTTCCAACGTGTTGTCCAGAGTGTTGTCTGCCCTGCTGAAACACATGCAGAGCTACATTGTTTTCCCTCAGGTTGAGGATTTGCCTACAGTGAAAGGTGATTTCTATGCCCTGGGACATATCCCCAACATCATAGGTGCCATTGATGGGACACATGTGGCTTTGGTCCCCCCCCACAGGAGTGAACAGGTGTACAGAAACAGGAAGAGTTATCATTCGATGAATGTACAGATGGTATGTTTGGCAGACCAGTACATCTCCCATGTGAATACCATGTTCCCTGGCTCAGTGCATGACGCTTACATCCTGCAGAATAGCAGCATCCCTTATGTGATGGGGCAACTCCAGAGGCACCGTGTGTGGCTATTAGGTGAGCACCTGGAAGGAAGACAGTGTGAATGGTTGTCTGGGTCTGGGGATATCCCTACAGGTTAGTGTGTGTCTAACAGTTGTCCCTCGCCATTTGCAGGTGACTCTGGTTACCCCAACCTGTCATGGCTACTGACCTCAGTGAGGAATCCCAGGACAAGGGCAGAGGAACGCTACAATGAGACACATGGGCAAACTAGGAGGGTGATCGAGCGGACCTTCGACCTCCTGAAGGCGAGGTTCAGGTGACTCCATATGACAGGCGGATCCCTATTCTACGCACCAAAGAAGGTGTGCCAGATCATCGTGGCCTGCTGTATGCTTCACAACTTCGCTTTGCGACAACAGGTGCCCTTTCTGCAGGTGGATGGTCCAGATGGCAGTGTTGTTGCAGCTGTGGAGCCTTTGGGCAGTGAAGACGAGGAAGCAGAGGAAGAAGACATGGACAACAGGGACTCAGTGATCCAGCAATATTTCCACTGAAACACGGGTAAGGATACAAACCTGCCTACTACATGTACTTAAACACTACTGCCTCTCTACTGTCTGTCTTTTTCACCCAGTGTATGGTCACTGAGTTGTCACTTTCCCTTACGATTTCACAGATCTGGGTCCCACTGTGTGACATCTGCTTCGATTCCTCATGGACTAGAGCTGTGTGACATAGGTATGTTGACATTACAAATGAAATAACTTTTTGCCACAGTTATTGCTAATACAGTATTTCGAAATCACTGACAGACTCCAGATTGTTTTGTGCTTTAAGGGTGTTTATTTTAGTGCTCAAAATTGGAGGGGGTAGCAAAATGGTGAGGGGTGATGGCGGAAGAATGTCCATGGCAGAGTCCAGTCTATTAGTCTCACAGGTGCATTGCCCATATGGGCATAGGAAGTGGAGCTGGGGCAGTTTAAGTATGGACAGGGTGACAAAGTGGGACAGTAGGATGACAATCAGGATGGTCTAATTTCTTGGCGGGGGTCTTGGCATTGTTCTCTGTCTTTGTCCTGGATCTCAGGGACCGTTTGCGGGATGGTTCTCCCTCTGCAGGGGGTGGGGTGCTGGTGTGGTGGTCCTGTGGCAGGGCGTCCTGTCCACTAGCGCCGGCGGAGGTGGTGGGCAGTTCATCGTCCATGCTAGTGTCAGGGGCCCCTTGTTGTGCCACTGTGTCCCTCCTGGTGTTGAGTACTTCCTTCAGCACCCCTACAATGGTGCCCAGGGTGGAATTGATGGTTCTGAGTTCCTCCCTAAAGCCCATATACTGTTCCTCCTGCAGGCGCTGGGTCTCCTTGGGTGTCCTCCTGGGGTGGGCAGGGGTGGCAGGGGGGTCCCTGGGAGCAGGGGAGGGCACCTGTGGGCTCATTTTGAGCCCACAGGACCCTTAACGCCTACCCTGACCCAGGCGTTAAATAGTGGCGCAAATGCGGGGTTTTTTGACCCGCCACCTCACGGGCGTGATTTTTGCCCGGGAGTATAAATACGACGCATTTGCGTCGCCGTCATTTTTTTAGACGGGAACGCCTTCCTTGCATCTCATTAACGCAAGGAAGGCGTTCACGCAAAAAAATGACGCTCTTTACTCATACTTTGGCGCTAGACGCGTCTAACGCCAAAGTATAAATATGGCGTTAGTTTTGCGCCGAATTTGCGTCGAAAAAAACGACGCTAATTCGGCGCAAACGGAGTATAAATACGGGCCTATGGCCCATATTTATACTTTTTGACGCTAAACTGCGCTAACGCAGTTTAGCGTCAAAAAATTTATCGCCGTCTGACGCCATTCTGAAGCGCCATGCGGGCGCTGTATTTATGGAATGGCGTTAGCCGGCGCTAGCAGACCGGCGCTGCCTGGTGTGCGTGGAAAAAAACCACGTAGACCAGGCAGCGCCGGCGTAGGGGGAAAATGGCGTTAGGGCGTCTTAAAATGGGGCAAGTCAGGTTGAGGCAAAAAAATCGCCTCAACCCGATTTGCGCCATTATTTTCGATGCCCAGACGCCATTTAAATGACTCCTGTCTTAGTAAAGACAGGAGTCATGCCCCCTTGCCCAATGGCCATGCCCAGGGGACTTATGTCCCCTGGGCATGGTCATTGGGCATAGTGGCATGTAGGGGGGCACAAATAAGGCACCCCTATGCCACCCAAAAAAAAATAAAAAATGTAAAAAATTATACTTACCTGAACTTACCTGAATGTCCCTGGGTTGGGTCCCTCCATCCTTGGGTGTCCTCCTGGGGTGGGCAGGGGTGGCAGGGGGGGTCCCTGGGGGCAGGGGAGGGCACCTGTGGGCTCATTTTGAGCCCACAGGCCCCTTAACGCCTACCCTGACCCAGGCGTTAAATAGTGGCGCAAATGCGGGGTTTTTTGACCCGCCACCTCCCGGGCGTGATTTTTGCCCAGGAGTATAAATACGACGCATTTGCGTCGCCGTCATTTTTTTAGACGGGAACGCCTTCCTTGCATCTCATTAACGCAAGGAAGGCGTTCACGCAAAAAAATGACGCTATTTGCCCATACTTTGGCGCTAGACGCGTCTAACGCCAAAGTATAAATATGGCGTTAGTTTTGCGCCGAATTTGCGTCGAAAAAAACGACGCTAATTCGGCGCAAACGGAGTATAAATACGGGCCTATGGCCCATATTTATACTTTTTGACGCTAAACTGCGCTAACGCAGTTTAGCGTCAAAAAATTTATCGCCGTCTGACGCCATTCTGAAGCGCAATGCGGGCGCTGTATTTATGGAATGGCGTTAGCCGGCGCTAGCAGACCGGCGCTGCCTGGTGTGCGTGGAAAAAAACCACGTAGACCAGGCAGCGCCGGCGTAGGGGGAAAATGGCGTTAGGGCGTCTTAAAATGGGGCAAGTCAGGTTGAGGCAAAAAAATCGCCTCAACCCGATTTGCGCCATTATTTTCGACGCCCAGACGCCATTTAAATGACTCCTGTCTTAGTAAAGACAGGAGTCATGCCCCCTTGCCCAATGGCCATGCCCAGGGGACTTATGTCCCCTGGGCATGGTCATTGGGCATAGTGGCATGTAGGGGGGCACAAATAAGGCACCCCTATGCCACCCAAAAAAAAAAAAAAAATGTAAAAAATTATACTTACCTGAACTTACCTGAATGTCCCTGGGTTGGGTCCCTCCATCCTTGGGTGTCCTCCTGGGGTGGGCAGGGGTGGCAGGGGGGGTCCCTGGGGGCAGGGGAGGGCACCTGTGGGCTCATTTTGAGCCCACAGGCCCCTTAACGCCTACCCTGACCCAGGCGTTAAATAGTGGCGCAAATGCGGGGTTTTTTGACCCGCCACCTCCCGGGCGTGATTTTTGCCCAGGAGTATAAATACGACGCATTTGCGTCGCCGTCATTTTTTTAGACGGGAACGCCTTCCTTGCATCTCATTAACGCAAGGAAGGCGTTCACGCAAAAAAATGACGCTATTTGCCCATACTTTGGCGCTAGACGCGTCTAACGCCAAAGTATAAATATGGCGTTAGTTTTGCGCCGAATTTGCGTCGAAAAAAACGACGCTAATTCGGCGCAAACGGAGTATAAATACGGGCCTATGTATCTTCATTTGCAATCCCTAATTGCACACCTTTAACTGGAAAGCTCAATTCACAAAAATAACAGAAAATACCTATTGTTCACAAAAATATTGTCTTTCTATACTTAACTAACAAAAACACAAATATCAATAATCAAAATATGGCAGTTAAAAGTATTGTTTTCAATTATATCGATAACAAAAATATCAGAAAAAAATTATTGCATTTTAACCCCTTAGCTGCAGGGCCTTTCCCTCCCCCCAGTGCAGAGCCTTTTTTTGGCTATTTGGGGTAGTTCACGCTTGGGCCTTCATAATTGTTTTGTCCACATAAGCTATCCACGCCAAATTTGCGTCCTTTTTTTCCAACATCCTAGGAATTCTAAAGATACCCAGACTTTGTGGGTTCCACTGGAGGAGACCAATAAATTAGCCAAAATGCAGCTAACATTTCGTTTTTTTCAGAAAAGTTTTAAAAAAGGGCTGCAGAAGAAAGCATGTATTTTTTTCCCTGAAGATGGCATCAACAAAGGGTTTGTGGTGCTAAAATCACAATCTTCCTGGATTTCAGAAACAGGCAGACTTGAATCAGAAAACCAATTTTTTCAACACAAATTTGGTATTTTCCTAGCACATAACCCATTGTAAATATTTTTTGTGCTTTTAGCCTCCTTCCAGTTAGTGACAGAAATAGGTGTGAAATAAATGCTGGATACCAGACAGCTAAATATTTCTGAAAAGTAGATACAATTCTAAATTCAGCAAGGGGTCATTTGTGTAGATCCTACGAGGTTTTCCTTCAGAAAATAACAGCTGAAATAAAAAGATATTGAAATTGAGGTGATAAAAACAGCCATTTCTCTCCACGTTTTACTCTGTACCTTTTTCCTGCAATTTTAGATTTTCAAAAGCAATATACCATTACGTCCGCTGGACTCCTCTGGTTCCGGGGATATATAGGGCTTGTAGGTTCATCAAGAACCCTAGGTACCCAGACCCACTAAAGTAGCTGCACCTTGCAATGGGTTTTAATTGTATACCGGGCATACAGCAGTTTATTTGCTAAAATATAAAGAGTCAAAAATAGGTATCAAGGAAAATATTGAATTTCCAAAATGGGCCCAGGATAAGGTGTTAGGAAGCAGCGGTTATTTACACATCTCTGAATTTGGGGGTCCCCATACTAGCATATGAATTACAGGGCATTTCTCAAATACACTTCTTTATTACACACTGTCTTACATTTGGAAGGAGAAAATATAGAGAAAGAAAATGGGCAGTAACACTTGTTCTTCTATTCTGTGTCCCCCCACCACTCTCAATAAAAATGGTACCTCACTTGTGTGGGTAGGCCTGGTGCCTGCGACAGGAAATGCCCCTAAATGCAACATGGACACATCAAATTTTTACACTGAAAACTGATTTTTTAGGAAACTACCTAGCTGTGGATTTTGGGCTGTAGCTCAGCAGGCACTTAGGGAAGCCTACCAAACCCACACGTGTTTCAAAACTAGACTCCTAGGGGAATCCAGGATGGGGTGACTTGTGGGGCTCTCACCACGTTATATTGCCCAGAATCCTTTGCAAACCTCAAACTTTGGCAACAAAAAAACTTTTCCCTCAGATTTCGCTGATGGAAAGTTCTGGAATTTGAGAGGAGACACAAACTTCCTTCTACCCAGTATTCCCCCAAGTCTTCCAATAAATATGGTACCTCACTTGTGTGGGTAGGGCTAGTGCACGCAACAGGAAATGCCCCAAAACACAACATGGACACATCACATTTTCCCGAAGAAAACTGACCTGTTTTTTGCAAAGTGCCTAGCTGTGGATTTTGGCCTCTAGCTCAGCCGGCACCTAGGGAAACCTATCAAACCTATACATTTTTTTTAAATAGACACCTAGGGGAATTCAGAATGGGGTGACTTGTGGGGCTCTCACTGAGTTCTGTTACTCAGAATCCTTTGCAAACCTCAAAATTTGGCATAAACAACACTTTTGCCTCACATTTCGGTGACAGCAAGTTGAGGAGTCTGAGAGGACCACCAAATTTCCTTCCACCCAGCATTCCCCCAAGTCTCCTGATAAAAATGGTACCTCACTTGTGAGGGTAGGCCTAATGCCCACAACAGGAAATGCACCAAAACACAACATGGACACATCACATTTTCCCAAAGAAAACTGACCTGTTGTTTTCAAAGTACCAAACTGTGGATTTTGGCCTCTAGATCAGCCGGCACTTAGGGAACCATTGCAAACCTAAACTTTTTGAAAACTAGACACCTGGGGGAATTCAGAATGTGGTGACTTGTGGGGCTCTCACTGAGTTCTGTTACCCAGAACCATATGCAAACCTCAAAATGTGGCAAAAAATAAACACTTTTTCCTCCCATTTCGGTGCTACATAGTTCTGGAATCGGAGGGGAGCCACAAACTCCCTTCCACCCTGCATTCCCCCACATCTTCGATAAAAGTGGTATCTCACTTGTGTGGGTAGGAGACAGGAAGTGCCCCAAAACACAACGTGGACACATCACATTTTTCCAATGAAAACGGACGTGTTTTTTGCAAAGTGCCTAGCTGTTCATTTTGGCCTCTAGCTCAGCCATCACCTAGGGAAACACAGCAAACCTATACATTTTTTAAACTAGGCACCTAGGGGAATCCAGGATGTTGTGACTTGTTGAGCTCTCACTGGGTTCTGCTACCCAGAATCCTTTGCAAACCTCAACATTTGGCAAAAAAAAATAAAAAATCCTACATTTCAGTGAAGGAAAGTTCTGGAGCATGAGGGAAGCCACAAACTTCCTTCCACCCAGTTTTCCCTCAAGACTCCCAATAAAAATGGTATCTCACTTGTGTAGGTAGGCCTAGTACCCACAACAGGAAACACCCGTAAATGCAACATGGACACATCACATTTTTACATTGAAAATGGACGTGTTTTTCGGAAAGTACCTAGCTTAGATTTTGGGCTGTAGCTCAACAGGCACTTAGAGAAACATACCAAACACACACATTTTTCAAAACTATCCACCTAGGGGAATCCAATATGGGGTGACTTGTGGGGCTCTCACCAGGTTCTGGTACCCAGAATCCTTTGAAAACTTCAAAATTTGGCAAAAAATAACCTTTTTCTTCACATTTAGGTGATAATAAATTCTGGAATATGAGGGGAGTCACACATTTCCTTCCACCTAGCATTCCCTCAAGTCTCCTGATAAAAATGATACATCACTTGTGTGGGTAGGCCACGCGGCCATGACAGAAAACTCCCCTACACGCAACATGGACACATCACATTTTTACATTGAAAACTGATGTGTTTTTTGCAAAGTGCCTAGCTGTGGATTTTGGGTAGTAGCTCAGCAGGCACTTAGGGAAACCTACCAAACCCACACATTTTTCAAAAGTAGACATGTAGGGGAACCCAAGATGTGATGACTTGTGGGGCTCTTGCCAGTTTCTGTTACCCAGAATCCTTTGCAAACCTAGAGATTTGGCAAAACAAATACTTTTTCTTCTCATTTCAGTGATGGAAAGCTCTGGAATCTGAGGGGAGCTACAAACTTCCTTCAACCCAGAATTCCCCCAATTCTCCCAATAAAAATGGTACCTCACGTGTGTCGGTAGGCTTGATGCCCAAAATAGTAAACACCCCTAAACGCAACATGGACACATCCCATTTTTACAATGAAAACTAAGGTGTTTTTTGGAAAGTGTCTAGCTGTGGATTTTGGGCTGTAGCTCAGCAGGCACTTAGAGAAACCTACGAAACCCACACATTTTTGAAAACTAGACACTTAGGGGAACCCAAGATGGGATGACTTGTGGTGCTCTCACCAGATTCTGATACCCAGAATCCTTTGCAAACCTCAACATTTGGCAAAGAAAAACACTTTTTCCTCACATTTCGGTGATGGAAAGTTCTGGAATCTGAAGGGAGCCACTAACTTCCTTCCACCCAGCATTCCCCCAAGCCTCCTGATAAAAATTGTACCTCACCTGTGTGGGTAGGCTAGTGCCCGCGACAGGAATGGATCGCACAAGGATCAAATGTAGTTCTTGCATGAGGGCTACTCTTAACCCTGGGGTGATCCATTCCTGACACAGGCATTAGGCTTAGGCACAGAAGTGGGGTTGTGGTTATATTAGGACAAGTGAAGAAACAATGGGTGGTAGGAATTGTGTGGATCCCTGCACATTCCTGTAGTTTCTGCGATGAAAAAACAAGGAAAAATAGTGTTTTTATTCAACATTTCACTTTTGCAGGGTATTCTGGGTAAGAAACTTTTCTGAGATCCAAACATTCCACACTTCCGTGGACTGCCCCGAGTGTCTAGTTTTCAGAAATGTCTGGGTTTGGTAGGTTTTTCTATATGGCCGCTGAGCCAAGGACCAAATAGTCAGGTAACTGTCTTACAAAACCAGGCTGTTTCGTGGTAGGTAATTTTGATGTCTCCACAATCCATTTTGGGTACTTACCTGATGCAGTCACTTGACCACCCACTAAAGTGAGTCAATGTTTTCTCTGCAGACTTAGTGGAACGCCAGGTGGTAGAAAATATGTGGCTAGCTGCAGATTCCAGGAATTCCCCTCACTGAAATGCAAGGCAAAAGTGTTTTTAAGCAAAGTTTGTGATTTCAAGGGCATTCTGGGCGAAGGAAAACTGGTGAGAGCCACGCAAGTCCTGCACCCTTGGACTCCCCTGGTTCTAGTATGTTAAGGTTAATCTAGCACTCACACAGGTTGGTTTTAGCACATCCAGAAATTATTGTTTCAAAGTATGAATACATATCAAAGTATCTGAATACTGAAACCAAGCCTTCTGAAGGTGGGCAATAAAGCTACGTCCAGGCACCAACCTCTTTGTGGTCCATTCACACACCAATCACGCACAACAAACAATCCTTTTATGCCACTGACCACGGGGCCAATCCAACCAATCACTGGACTCACATTAACGTACCGCTGCCAGACAAGGACCCATCACATTCATATGCCACAGGACAGAATAAGTTTGACTACATTTTACTACCTGTCAAGTAACACCTCCTTCTTACTGAACATTACCGAAGGCATGCGTAACAAACCTTTCCTAATAACTCCCATGACAGCCACCTGAGGCTCAGGAAGACATGTTTTTCATGTGCCTTTAGCGCACTCACTGTGATAAATCCAACTTCTTCCAGTTTATGAATGCAAGTTGGGGGTGTCTGAGTATGCCGTACAAAGCGATTCCTGAAACTGAGTGAGCATATCTACTTTTGAATCTAAGGCAGACATGATGGGTTATTCTTGTGATGTTCCCTAAAGAAAAGGTCATAGGGTATTGAAAAGGGTAGTGTTTGGCACACAGGGTAGTCTGTAGCTTATGTCCCAGCCAACATTATGTGCAGTGCTGTGACTGAAATGCACTTATCATACAGCAAATTGAACATCTACTAAGTTCTGATGGAGGATGAACATGAAAAGCAGGTCAAACACTGACACATACTTGTCATTCTCCTTCAGTGCTTGGATGGTACCAATGGGTTTAAATCCATAGGTGTAGATGATGTACATCTGTACTACCTTTACTATCTGACTTCGGCCTGTGAAATATCCCTGTGAAAGCACACCGACCATAAGCTTCCCTTACCCATTCGTGTCTCTGTCCTCATCAGAGTCCTGACTAATCCTGTATAATTGCCAAGTGAACCTATACTAGTTTGTGGATACAAGTTGGGGGTGTCTGAACATCCCTTGGTAGGCCTATTCCTCGAATTGAGGGAGCAACTCTACTGTTGAAACTAAGGCAGACATGCTGGTGAAGAAATCCTAAGGTCTCTAAAGTAAAAAGTCAAACAAATATCCGAGGGGACTCATTCACCAACAGTTCTACTTTTACTTTAAGAGTGAAGCTACAAATTGAGTTTGCACACTTTCAGACAAGTAGAAATATTAGTGAATATGTCTGACAGGACATTTGTTTGACTTATTACACTT
Source organism: Pleurodeles waltl (assembly GCF_031143425.1). Classification (NCBI taxonomy): domain Eukaryota; kingdom Metazoa; phylum Chordata; class Amphibia; order Caudata; family Salamandridae; genus Pleurodeles; species Pleurodeles waltl. Next base: position 162,630,093 of record NC_090450.1, on the reverse strand, counting down.
GCTCTGTTTCTCGTTGGCAATCCTGGTGGTCCTTGTGTAGCATACATAAGGTCCCTAACAAGTACTTCAAAATTCAGTGATGACTTTAACACTTTGCCACACAGGGTACTCCGTGACAATGTGGCATATGTCTATCCACTAGTATGTGCAGTATGGGGACCATAATGCATGTTAATTAAACAGAACACTTACCACATTCTGACGGTGGATATAGGTGTCAAGCAGGTCATAAGGACATCCATGATTTCCTGAAGTAGATGAAGTACAATTTTATGGCTGCTTGCCTAACGAAGCAGTGGCCCATGGATGTTTGGTATCCATGCAAGCCACTGAAAGGATTACCCAACTGCAGCTCCACCTCAGTTGATTGCCCAGAACTTTGCTTTAGTATGATACAACATAAAGCAAGTACGGACACAGAGGCCTGGTTGAGATGGGCACTGGGGACAGTAATACCGACTCTCCTGCCATTTTCCATGCTTCGAGCACACTTTACAGCAATGACAAATGGCGATCCTTTATTGGGAGTTTTAGGAATGTGATCAGCAAAGTGTCACTCCTGCAGCCTTGCCATATCCTCCAGAACATATGAGGAGGAGGTTGCTGCTGCTTTTGTAACAGCAGTGAGGCTTTCCATTGCAGACACTGGATGTCAAGGCAAGTCATGAGTCTTCCTGTGGTTGGCTGACAAATTGTATGTTGCCATCTGGATCAGGTAGGTAAACAGTTTTTTGTATCAAGTGCGAGTTTTACAACACGCATTGTATGGTTGAAGAACCTGGTCGTTCTTGTCCACTCCTCCCTTGTACTTATTGTAATCAAGTATACAGAGGAGTTTGTAGACTTTGGCCATCCGACCCCAAACCTTGATGGGGGAAGTTCTCTCATCATGAATTGTAGTGAGCATGTACACATCATGCCTATCCAAGAACTTGACTGCGAGCAGTTCGCTGGAACGCTACACAGTATTCTGCGATTTCTGGAGCTTCTTGCAAACAAGCTCCCATGTGAATCCTTTGCGGTTACAACAAACTGTACCGCAGGCCACAGTGTCAGCTTTGTAGAGTTCACTGAACAGCTCTACTCCTGTATAGAAATTGTCCACATAAAGGTTATAATCTTTGTGAATGAGTGGCTGGACAAGTTCCCATACAATCTTATCTGTGACCCCTAATGCGGGAGGGCAACCTACAGGGTTTAGAGTAGAGTCCTTCCCTGTAAACACTCTCATGCTGTACACATAGCCAGAAGAGCTCTCACACAACATGCACAACTTTTTGCCATAGCAAGCTCTTTTGCTTGTAATGTACTGTCTGAACAGCATCCGTCCTTTGTACAGGATCAAGGTCTCATTGACTGTTATCTTCTTTCCAGGAGTATAGATCTATAGAAACCTAGCAGACAAATGTTCCACGACAGGCTGAATTTTGAACAACCTGTCATGGTCTGGATGGTGCCAGGGCAATGCAGCAGAATTGTCATTGAAATGCAGCATGCACTGCAGTAGCAAAGAACAATCTCTGCTTATGTATGGTGTGAAGATGGGGTACCCAAACCGTGTGAGTCATCCAGTAGGACTTCAAGGCAGGTTTCTGCACTAACCCCATTTTGAGCGTAAGGCCAAAAATTATCTTCAACTCCATCAGCGAATCAGGAGTCCTCTGGCGTGCCCTAGAACGGGGCCCTAGAGTACCTCCATGCTCCCTCAGAAATTGGTCTGCATGCAAATGTGTTTGCGGCACAATTTTCTGAAGGAAGTCAATATCCAAAAGTAGATGGATGTAGTTGACTGGCAAATAGTTGGCCGTATTGACTTTACATCCAGTGTCACCAGTGAAAGGTGGAATTTGGAGCTGAACTAAATCAGGGGGCTGCCAAGAGAGCACTCTCTCTGTGCTTTCCGCTGCACGCACCTGCTCTCTGGGTTGGGCTAACCCGCTGTTGTCCCGCTGCACAGACTGTGCTTGCAAAGGAACAGCACGACTGGCATCATAGTCTCCCTCAGAATCACTGGAAGAGGTATCGTTGGATGGGACATCACTGACTGAAAATTCACCCCCAGATTCTGCTTCATTGTCCTCTCCCTCAGATGCTGTCTCAGTCTCTGATCCTGCCTCAGAGCTATCCTCCATAACCTGAGTTAGGCTTGAGAAGCAGTCATCCAATGAGACATCATCTCTGCTACTGGTTCAACTGTCCCTCTAAAGTACTAGCCTATGTAGAAGGCAGATAGATTCACTAAATTGCTTGTGGGTGTGTGTGATGTGTCCAATACTCAATGTCACCACCTTACCTTCACTTCTTCTCTCACTCAGCAGATTCTCTGAAGACACTGAAAAAAACAAAAAAGACACACTATTACTTCACCTTACCACATACCCATCGTCACAGCCTTTATTGCTGGTGGCACCCAGTGCAACAGTCATTTTTGGTGCTCTACCTCCCATGACCTCCTCTTCTAATTCTCCTAGTACCACCCAGCAAAGGTGCCCCTCTTATCTCTATAGCCCCCCTCCAAATACATTTCATTTGTTTTAAAGAGCAGGTAACGCCTGGCTTTACTAATCCACTCTGCTAAATACCACTATATTCTTTGCAGCAGGCATATAAACGATCTGTGCTACTTTTGGTGGCAAAACTGCCACTAGACAAAAGACAGATCTATTTCTATATAGTCTATGTAGAGAGAATCTATCTCTCCCTGTTCTCTGTGCTCCCAGGGGTCACACACTTGTGTACACATGATGTGGACACTGGGGATAGTTCACTCATTAAACAGAAGGTTTACAGGCTGGCTGATAAGGTCAGAGCCAGCATCAAAGATGAGGTGTCTAAGATGGTATCCCTAGGGGTTATTGAGTTTTCTAGCAGTCTTTGGGCTAGCTCTGTGGTCTTGGTCCCAAAGGGTGCTGCTCCTGGTACCACCCCAGAACTCCAGTTCTGTGTGGACTACCGGGGTCTCAATGTCGTCACTAAAACTGACGTGCACCACATCCACTGAGCTGATGAGCTCATCGGTTGGGAGCTGCTCAGTACCTCAGCATATTTGATTTGACATCTGGGAATTGACAGATTGCCCTAACTGAGGGGGCCAAGGAAAGGTCAGCAATTTCTACCCAGGGTGGACACTTCCAGTTTAAAGTGATGCCATTTGCGATGAAAGATGCCCCTACCACATTCGAGCGGTTGGTCAACTAGTTGTTGACTGGGCTGGATGACCTCAGCTCAGCATACCTGGATGACAGTGCAGTGTTCCATTCCAGGCCTCACTCTTAAGGCAAGCAAGTGTCAAAAAGGGCAGGGTTCAGTGGTGTATATGGGACACCAGGTAGGGAGTGGCCAGGTGGCACCCCTACAGCCAAAAATGGACACCATTCTGGCTTGGGAGCCTCCCAAGACCTAGACTGAGGTGAGAGCCTTTTCAGGCCTCACTGGCTATTACAGGATTTTTGTCAAGGGATATGGCACCATTGTTACCCCATGAATGAGTTGACTTCCAAGAAGCAACCAAAGAAGGTGATCTAGACCGAGGCTTGCCAGACCACATTTGATGACCTGAAGGCTGCTGTGTGCACAGCTCCTGTGCTGTAGGCACCTGACTACTCCAAGGAGTTTGTTGTGCAAACAGACGCATAAGAGCATGGTATAGGAGCAGTACTTTCACAGCTTAATGAAGGATCCTAGATCAACCTGTAGCCTTCATTAGCAGGCGGTTACTTCCCTGGTAATGCAGGTGGAGTGCAATAGAGTGTGAAGATTTTGCTGTGGTCTGGGCACTGAAGAAGCTAAGACCATACTTGTTTGGGACTCACTTTGGGGTTCAGACCAACCACAGGCCCCTCAGATGGTTCATGCTGATGAGGGGTGAGAATTCAAAACTATTGAGTTGGTCACTTTCCCTACAGGTGATGGACTTTATGGTGGAACACCGCCCTGGTACAGAACACGCCTTTGCTGATGCTCTGTCCAGATTCTTCCCCCTTAAGTGATGAGAACTCCCTTGAGGTTGGGGTCCCCACTTTCAGCTGGGGGGGACATGTGTTAGACGTGGCATCCTTGGTGTGGTCTCCCCTAAATATTTGCCTCTGTTTTCCAGGTTGTTAATGTGTGATGCACTCAGTTTTTGCTGTTTTTGCTACTCTGGGCACTTTACCACTGCTATCCATTGCTAAAGTGCAAGTGCTCTTATGTAAAATGTATGTGTAATTGGCTTTCCTTGATTGGCATATTTTATTTACTTGTGAGGCCCTAGTACAGTGCAGTAGAGGTGTCCAGGGCATGTAAATCAAATGCTACTAGTGGGCCTGCAGCACTGGTTGTACGACCCACATTAGTAGCCCTGTAAACATGGCTCAGACCTGCCACTGCAGTGTCTGTGTGCGCAGTTTTAAACTGCCAATTTGACTTGGCAAGTGTACCTACTTGCCAGGCCTCAACCTTCCCTTTTTATACGTGTAAGGCACATCTAAGGTAGGCCCTTGATAGCCCCATGGCAGTGTATATTAAAGGTGGGACATATACTTATATGTTTTACATGTCCTAACAGTGAAATACTGCTGAATTCACTTTTCACTGTTGCACAGCCTATCTCTCTCATAGGGTAACATGGGGGCTGCCTTTGAATGTTATTAAAGTGTAGACTCCATTTGGGAACAGATAGAAATAATACATTGACGGTCTCTGAGCTCACAATTAAAAATAATTTTGTTTAGTGAAGTTAGTTTTTAGATTGTGTGTTTGAAAATGCCACTTTTAGAAAAAGGCATTTTCTTGTTTAAACCATTCTGTGACTCTGCCTGTTTGTGGATTTCCTGCCTGGGTCAGTTTGACAGTTGTGCTGTTTGCCCCTCTCTTTAGACATTGACACAAAGGGGGCTGAAGTGTAGCCCAAATATCCTGATGAGCCATCTGTGCTGGGAGAGAGGGGAGGAGTGGTCATTCACACCTGAAAGCGCTGTGCCTGCCCTCACACAATGCAGTCTCCAACCCCCTGGTGTGTGGCTGGGGCCAGGCCTGGACCAGGAAGGATCTTACAAACACTTGAGAATTTACTTTGAAGTTTGCCAACTTCAAAGCCAGAAAGGGGTATAACTATTGGACCCAAAACCCCAAGACCTGGATTCAAGATGAACCTCTGCCAAGGAGAAGAGCTGAAGAGCTGAGGAGAAGTGCTGCCCCTGCCTGTGACTGGGCTTTTTTGGGCTATCCTGCAGTTGCTGCTTCTGCCTGTGAAAGAGGACAAAGACTGGACGTTGTGGTATATTCCTGTTTGAGAAGAATCTTCAGGGGCTTGGACTGAGCTTTCCCCCTGTTCTGAAGTCTCAGGGCCATCAAAGACTTCCTCTGGCAGCACCTGGATTCTCTGCTGAGACTCCTGCCCTGCCAAGTAGTGCCCTATCCAGTCCCTGGGCCCTTGAAAGGAGAAGCTTGTGAAAATCAAAGAAAACGGACTTCGGAGGACGACAGACCAATGCCACTGCCGAATCCCATGATGCCTCCTGCAACCAAAGCTGTGGTCCTCGCTGGAGTGTGATAAACCTTGCAGGCCTGACACCGCCGCAGCCCTGCTGAAGTCTGGGACTCCGTGGAAGTCGCTGCACCACGTGGTGGCTGCCCAGAGTACGTGGATTCAATGCTTCGCACTGACGCCGCCTCACCTCTACCGCTCTGCAGCAAGGTCCCGATGCGTGTTCGTGATGCCACTGCTCGTTTGCTCCATAGCACCGGAACAAATGCCGCCTCGGATCCAGCGATGCCGCGATCTCTGGCTTCCTGCATCAGCTTGTTTCAACATTTTAGTAAGGTACAGTACCTGGGGGTCTGTGTGACTCTGTAACCGGTGCCATTGGAGTCAGATTGTTGGGAACGACTCGTCAAGACACCGTGTTATCATCTCATCGAAGCATTTGTGTTTCTAAGCGCTATTTTTGAGTTTACTCATTACAAATTCATAACTTAACTTGGGCATGTCTGAATTTTGTCATTTTGGTCTTCTTTTGTTCAGATAAATATTGGCTATTGTTCTAACCTGGTGTTGAGCCATTTTGTAATGTTTTTACTGTATTACTGTATGTGTTGGTACAAATACTTTACAATTTGTCTCTGAAGTTAAGCCTACCCGTTCGTGCCAAGCTACCAAGAGGGTGAGCAGGTGTTAACTGAGTGTGATTCTCCTTTACCCTGGCTAGAGTGAGGGTCCTTACTTGGACAAGGGGTAACCTGACTGCCAACCAAGGACCCCATTTCTAACACATACCTCCAATGTGAATGTGACAGTCCAACCACCACATCAGAAGACGGAAATGGACAGTATAAAGGGAGACACTCACCTACAGGAATCTTCACATATATGGTGCCTCCATGGAGCCATTCACCAACATTATGCCACTGCTCCTGCTCATCCAAAGACAACAAAATCCATGCCACGATGAACACCAACAACTGTAAGAACACACACCTACCTGTATCATTAACCTTAAAAACAGAAGGAACATGTCTCCACCCACACACACCCACAAACTTGCATCAACACAAACATCTACACAGTCACTATGCACCCCCTTTGGGCAGCACACACACACTGCACCTCATCACTATACAAATACACACGGCCACGCAGCTCAGGCACAGAGACAGTAAAGTCCACACAACATTGGCCCACCACTGGCCAGGGACTGTTCACACATACAACACACATTGTTGAGTAGGCATTTTAGCTATAGCTTCATACACCTTATTTTAGCAAATTAGGCCTGCCGCTGTGCACTTTAAAATAGATATATTTTATTCATTTTATTTCAACAATAGCCACATTTGCGGTCTTGTTTTATTTTCTCTATCTAGCTGTTCTTCGCCTAGGCCAGCACTGCTTTTTTAAACAAGACATTTCTTTCACTCTGTGATTTTCTCAGGGCTGCAGTGAGATTGGTTGCCAGCAAAAGCGGTACGCTTTGTCTCTAATGTTCACAGAAACATAAACACTCTTACGTGGGGATCCGTTCTTGGAACATCAGCTGTTTTATTATAAAAACACTACTTTGACCCATGTAGGTTAGAGGGAGATTCCAGCCAGATGACCAAAACTGAATGCTGATTGCTGAGTGCTTCGCTGCAGCTGCTAATGTAGACTACAGGCCTCTTGCTCAGGTATGAGATATGCTGTCTTCCCAGGGGAACCTGAAGGGCAGAATTTGAGCTTAAAATGCTGTGTTCTAACATGGCCTAGGGAGGAGCCATTCTTAACAATCTTAGTGGTAATATGGTTGTGTTATTTTTATGTTTCACTCTACTTGTCACAATTTTAATCCTGTCATGCTTTATCATCCTAGTTATTGCAATACACTGTTTATTATCTAACATGAAGTTACTTCAATAAAACCTTATTGATCTATACTCTTCCCCTGATTGCCCTTGCATATGTGAGACTAATGTAACTGAGAGAAACGGATGAGATCTGAGTGACCACAATTTCCATGAGGAGTCAGTTGTGTCATGCACTCGGTTGCCCAATCATCCCTGCTCTTGGGAGGAGATGAGGCACTGCTAGTTAGCCGGAACAAAACCCAGATTAGGCCCACAGGTGTCACCTGGTGTGGGATCAGACTCAGTTCCCGCAACACAAGTGATTCTGCTGCCTGATTCCAGTAGTCTCATTAGGATAATGAGAACCTACGCAACATGGTGCCGCCAACGTTTGGTGAGGCACTCATTTTCGGGTCCTCCTGAATATCTCTGTCTCACTTCATGCAAAGACAGCTCAATACTATCTATGGATATGTCTGTGGCATTGAGGATTGAGTACCTGACTAATGCTGTAGGTTGTTCAAGCTTAAACCCTAAAAAGATAATTCCCATTTGGTGTGCTTATCTCTGAACAACATTTACCATTCATCATGGCGAACCTGCAACGGGTAGCAATTGCAGTCAATATTCAACCACCCCTGACTGCATATTTATTGGCACATGGCCTAACGGCCCCGGGGGGGTCTGTTACATTTGTTGTTGAGGCTCATCCAGCCTATAGAACAGAAATTTTCTGTTCGTGGGTCACATTTCCAGCAGCTGATGGGAACACAAATACATTTCACCACTATACACCTGCTAACATAGTTGCACAATATAGAGCATAGGCATATCTAGAAATACCTCTATCTTATCAAGTACATAATAATTGATTTGATGGTGCCCTACCACATACAATTTTACGTGTTAGGTTAGGTCCTCTATGTAATGATGGTCCAACCTGGCCTTTATTGGCCACAAATACACCGCACCCTGATGCATCAACCTTGACGGTAGCTGAAATCCGCCGCCCATATACTGAACTTACGGAAATATACAGATGATTTGTACAGTTTGTAATGTAAACATTAAATACAAACCCAGCACGTGCTACCCAGGCCCAACCACATGCAGTAAAGCCAGGTATTAATCAAGAGACTGTACATTTGATCAGGGGTAAAGTACCCGCCAAACGAGAAGAGATTCCTTTTTGGTTAGCTCAAAAAATAAATGCACCAGAAGCAGTATTTCACCATAAAAGACCTCAGGATCAGCCTAGAATATTAACTATGTGCTTGCCATTTGGGATGGTTACCATAATAGATAACTGCAATACTTGGGGCACAGTATTTGCCACGCTCTATACTACCACACACTGTACACAACACTTACCAATTTACCGGAAGTGTTAAAACAAATTTAAGATGACTGTAGGGATGCCCCAGCTCTGGACTTGGGGATGCATCTTATGGGCAATTTTGCCATTGTATCTTCAATTATATTAAGTAACCTTAAAAGGGAAGCAGTTGCACTAACAGTGTGCGTGCGGCTCCGGGACATTCCTCCACAGGATCAGGAACGTGAGCTGCCAAAGATTATCACGGAGACCTAATCTAGTATTGGCCGAAATAGTCTGGGGGCCAGACCCACAAAACCACAGTTTCAGGGTAGATCTAATAAAGATTCTACCAAGCAAGCTCCTGAGGGTACTAAAAAACTTTGGGATAAAAAACAACAAACACCTAAAAAAGAAAAGGCAGAATCTCCGCATAAGGAGACCCCACAAAACAAATATAATCTCAGAAATAGAGATAATATTAAAACACCTGAAAGATATCAATATGCTGATACACGCTAATCTCGTTCCTTTCAGGACTCACCGAAAAACTCAGTGAGAGAGGTGGGCAGTCAGAGTGAAGAACTGAGTACGTGAAACCGAGATAGGACTCACAATGCTCTACAGAAGTTTCTGTTGAAAAAGAAGAGAAACCTACTCATCAAAAAACCCCAATTGAAAAATAAAAAAGTGGCAGCAGCTCCGGTTCGTCATGCCAATCAAGAAGAAGGTTCAATTGAGGAACAAGAAGTGGGCACTAACTCTGCCATGCAGCACGGCAGAGGTCACAATAGTTCACTGGAATCTTCAAGAGCATCTGGAGGTGAAAGCAACTGATGACTTCTTACAAGTTGAAACTGCAGACATGCATGTCTCCACGCCTAATAGGGTGTACAAAGTAACGTTACAGTTAGAAGGAGACACTGAACGCACAATAGACACAATCTTTTCGGACCCCGTTGTAAACATTTATGTTATTCTACTGGCCGAAAAGGACTGGCCACCTCAATTTGTCCGTACTTGCCCAAATGGGGAAGATGTTATCAAACCTTCTTTCTCGTCCCTTGTTCCGGATGAGCTTGCAGAATCCTACGCAGTTGATTGGGCATTGGCGCAGTCACCCACGTTATATCACAACACGTAGGGTGGGATACAGATTCCCCCTATCATGTAATTCCAAATAAATATCAATCCAAATCTCAACCACAGTATCCAATAAAACATGATGCTAAAGCACCCGTTAGGGAAATCCTCACACAACTAGAGTACCAGGGCGTAAACTAACCCTGTGTCTCACCAATGAACAATCCTTTATTCTCAGTAGCTCAGCCAGATCATTCGTACAGAATAACCTTAGACTACAGACACTTAAACAGTCAAACATGCACATACGCTATACAAAACTCTCACAGTACAGCACTCATGAACGACATAGTGCGCAAAAAATACCGAACAACACTGGACATTTCGAATGTTTTTTTCTGCCAAAAAATAGCGCCTGAGAGTAGAGATCTAATAAGTTTAAGCGCACTAGGCTCCCTGAAAAAAATCTGTAGTTTACCACAAGGGGTATAAGAACAGTCCAGAACTGTTTGCGGCTTGTGTGACTTCAATATTGCACGACATTGACCCTGAAGTATTGTCCTATGTAGATGACATCTATCTAACGGATGAGTAATTACTCCAACATCTTAAACAGGTAGCCCACATTGCTATGGGATTTGATGAATTTGGCTATAAATTCAATTTAAAAAAAACAAAAATAGCCTTCCTTAGTGTCCTATTTTTGGGAAACAAGCTATCAAGTGAAGGAAAGAGCATAGCGCCACAATTCTTACAAAATTGTGCACAGTTACAACCTCCAAATACCATTAAAAAACTCCAGTCACTATTGGGTTTCCTAAATCTTGGCAGAACTTACATTCCAGATTATGCATCATGCATAAAACCCTTAAATGGCTTAATACATTCTGACTTTTACAGTCAAACACACACGCATTTTCATAGCTTTGCAAACAGACATGCTTGCAGCACAACACCCACACACAAGGGACAATAAAAAACATCTGGTCATCAGAGTAATTGCTGGTGCCAGTGGTTTCACCTATGTAACATTCAATGAGGGTGAGACAGTCCCGATTGCATTCAAATCACCTGTGTTCAGCAGCAGAACAATGCTTTGCACCCACTGAGAAAATTCTCACTGCTGTTCAGATGGCTGTAATTAAAGAGAGACCACAAGCCCAGCAGAAACGCATTATTGCCGTAGCTCCAATCCCAGCCCTCAACGGTGTTACCAAAGCCAGCGTTCCAAACGCTAAAGCATTACATCTACATTGGATCCAATGGGCAACGTCTTTGACAACCACTGATGTAGACTATATTTTTGACCCAAAGGGCCTCATTCTGAGGCTGGCAGGCGGCAGTAGCCGCCCACCTGGCGGGAACCGCCAAATGGCCGCTCCGCGGTCAAAAGACCGCGGAGGCCATTCTGGTTTTCCCGCTGGGCTGGCGGGCGACCGCCAGAAGGCCGCCCGCCAGCCCAGCGGGAAACCCTTTCCCACGAGGAAGCCGGCTCCGAATGGAGCCGGCGGAGTGGGAAGGTGCGACAGGTGCAGTTGCACCCGTCGCGAATTTCAGTGTCTGCACAGCAGACACTGAAATTCAAAGTGGGGCCCTCTCACGGGGGCCCCTGCAGTGCCCATGCATTTGGCATGGGCACTGCAGGGGCCCCCAGGGCCCCCACGACACCCCATACCGCCATGTATGTATGGCGGTATGGGGTGTCGGAATGTATGTATGCCAGGTATGTATGGCGGTCTGGGGTGTCGGAATCCCCATGGCAGCGCAGCAAGCTGCGCCGCCATGGAGGATTCCGTCGGACATCGGAAAACCGGCGGGAGATTGCCGGTTTTCCTCTTCTGACCGCGGCCAAACCGCCGCGGTCAGAATGCCCTGCGGGGCACCGCCAGCCTGTTGCCGGTGCTCCCGCCGACCCCGGCCCCGGCGGTCCTTGACCGCCGGGGTCGGAATGACCCCCAAAGTTACAAACTCAAGAATTTTTGCAATATGAACTAGAATACCTAGTTCCGGCAAATACATTTCCTAATGATCAATATCAAAGAGTCATGTACACCAATGTCTCAGCACAACCTGCAATAGGCACAAAGCATCAATACTCCGGTGCTGGCGAAGTCGTAAGCGGCTATTTGGAGGGTAATAAATTCTATGCGCAACATATTTTCACGCAAACCCTAGGGGATTGCGCTGCACAGCTGGCAGAGCTAAAAGCTCTGGTGATGGCACTGGAACATATGGTTCCCACACAGCGAACACTGATTGTCTGTGAGTCATACTATTGTGTCCAGTCCTTCAATGAATATCTGCATTACTGGTGCCAGAATGGGTTCAGAGATTCCAGAGCTAACAAACACAGACTTCTGTGGGAGAAAGTAGCATATCTAAAGGAAACACTACCAAATGTCCATATTGTACATACATTTGGATACCAGTGCATTTGAATACACGTTGCTGGGAATACAGTGGTAGATGAAGCAGCCAAATCCTCAAAAGCTATGGCTTCTGTTGCTGCAGGAACTTATTCTAGAACGAAACCGGACAATGACATATGGGCTGCCTTGAAAGCCACGGCTGAAGGCACACCCTCACCAAAAGCATTACCCGCTAAATATTTCTACAGCATGGGAGGATTCCTTGACGCAGAAGTAAAAATACCAGGCGTGGGAGTTTGAGTAATTCCCAATAAAGACCTAAGACCAGAGTTGATCAAAGCAGCGCCTGAGGACGTTGCCTCTGCCCATACTGGTGTGGCAGCTGCAATATAATTATTGCAAGCACGTTATTGGTGGCCTTGTCTATACAAACAGACCAAGCAGTATGTCCTTTGTTGTGTCATCTGCCAACAAATTAAGGAGTCCACTGTCAAACGCCCACCGCAGACACCCCTCCTAATTTAAAAAAAAACATTACACTGTGTGTACTTGGACCATTGTGGTCTCCTAACACTGGACAGTGCATACAAATACATTTTAGTCACTGTTGGCTCCTGCTCCAGATTTCTATGGGTATGGCCACAATGCTCGGTTGACTCTCGGACTGTTATTAAAGATTTGCAGGTCTTTATCGGCACATATGCAGTTGTGGCTTTCCACTCTGACCAGGGCCCTGCTTTCACCTCAAGGGCATTTAGAAACACCATGGCTTTGTTAGGGGTCCAACTCCATTACTCGTCTCCATTTCATCCCGAGGGGAATAGTGTTGTGGAGTGACAAAACCGAGATTTACAGCAATCCTTAACATCCAGAGTATTAGGTACTGGTCATGGTTGGCTTAATCACCCGTATGGAGTCCAGAGAGCAACTAATATTCTCCCTAGAAGGTCCCAGGGGGGTCATACTTCATACGAGTGCCTGTTTGGAACTCAAATGTATGTTCCAGATCTGGACAGGCCTGGTGTGGAGGCGGCAGAAACACCCCTTGAAATAAATGAACGTGTCACTGTCTTGCATGAATTACAACAGTTCTGTGATGATAATGCTTCTGCCAGTGCTGCCTCCATAGGAATTAAGGATGTACAAATAACACCTACGGGCTGGATTCCAAAGGTTGGGAAACTAGTATGTGAAAAAGTTGCTGTGAAAAAGAAGTTCAGTCCTTCCTATCAAGTACTGGTCCCAGTCCTGGGAATACACAGTACCTGAACTGTTATACTACCACCGCTGCCTGGTTCTAAAGAAAACAGTTTGTCTCCATTGACAATATCAAGTTACACCATGTGGTCATTCCTGCACAGCAGACCAACAGGAACGACCAGTAGTACTCGAATCCCTCTCACTACTGGTCAAGATTTCCCTCTACGAGTCTTTAGCAGCAACGCTGACACCTCTCCAAGCTTGGGCAGGGTGGAAAATGATCTTGCATTAGTTCCACTAACATCTATTACAACAAGTAACACAGAAATTGCTGATCATTTTGACTCAACTTCTACACAAATGGATGGCATCATTTACAGTGAACCACCACGGGCGACCCCGACCAGTTCTCCTCCTTTAAATACGGCTCCAGTTTTTGCATGAACTGCTTCTGGATAGATTGCCAACATCAATTACACCTTTTAGGACTCATTTGCCTCTTCTACACCCGAACTGGCAAAAACATGTAAGCTGATAAACTTTCTTAAAACAAATTACTTTATTTTTCCATGGAACTATCTATGGCTTTCCTTGACTATATTAGCTTTCCACCTTTGGATTGTCTTTGTTATTACTTTCTTTCTACTGATAAATGGTCATTACCTTTCTGAACGATCAACAGTTGAACTATTGGATGAGGTCCTGAAACCACATTTTTCTTCTCACAAGGTCCGCAGAGACTTGTCGTTCGTCAACATTTCCACTATACCAATTCCTGATGGGATTGTGTGGGATAAAGTTACATTTAATATATACGGCCTGACGGAGGTCATTCAAATACTATATGTGTTTAAACTTTCTATGAATTATGTAATAATACCCGGAGTTGCTTCTGATGACTGGGATGTGAAAACAGTTGATTCTATGATGACTGAGTTGCAGTATTGTACTGTATTTGAAAGTGAAGATGTTTATTAATCCAAAGAGAATTATGGTGACATGTTTTGCTATAATTATTATGGACACCATTTCATTCACAGAGCAAGTACCCCAAAGACTATTTTTAATTACACACAATGGGAACATTGTCTAACTCCACGATAAGGTAGTTCTAAAACATATTCTGGAAAATGTTCATATTTCAAAATGCTGAGTCATAATATTTCAAATTGCCATTTGTGGAAAATGTACATATATTTTTGACAGATATAAAATTCATCTACTCGGATTCCTTTGTTTCCCTGTTGGCTATAGAAGGCTATAAATATTGCTTGAAGTCGATTGACTTAAAAAGTGTGTGGGGAACCAAAAATTGGCAAATAAGGGTAAAGGAAGCTTTATTTAGAGCATGACAAATGATGTTTTTAAATGAAACTGTACAACAGACAAGCTGTTTAGTCTTAGCAAAAATAAAGGATCAGAATGTACCCAGTATTCCTACACCAGCAAAATTGAACAAATGGAAAAAGTACATGAATGCAACTGAAGATCAGCTCGATGAATGGGTCCAAAATGGCATGTTTAATGCTTCGCTTTCACGTCTTGGTGGGTGATTATTGTGGCCGATAGATATCAATGGTGTCATAAATGTTTTACAAACTCCATAGGGGTTTTTAGAACAAGTAGGCCTGACCCTCGCTATGTGTCATCTGAATATGCAGGTACAGTAACAAAATACCGTGTAGGGAAACTATGCCAACAATGGTTAAACAGTTCCTCACTAGATGCTGTTAGAGAACACCTCAGTCTCCTGTCTAATAATACTGACTTACAGGATTTCCTGTTAGACCACAGAAAACAATGCAGAAAGTGCTTCTTATATGCAGTCTATAATTAAATTTGGAAGCTTTCTCAACAAGAAGCTGCTGCCCGTTTAAGGCAAATAGATCAGGAAAACTTACAGAAGGCATTAGCTGTTGTAGATAATGGGATTAATACACTGTCCGACCGGATAATCACCTTAAGCAACATAATTTCTTCTGCAATAGACATAATAAAAAATGACATTTCCTCTTTACACCATGGACAGAATCAGCTAAGGTCCGTTATGCAGTTAGGTTGTACACTACAAACACTGAAGGCAGGTTACGTTCCCTGACAACGCGTTAGCGCAAGGGACATATTTTCCACATTTAATGTAAAACAACAACAACAACTAATGGCTAAGAAAGAAGCGACTTATGTCATGATAAATATTGAAATATTAAATATTGAAAGATTAGAAAAGTTGCCCTTTACAGGGGCTGAAATACCATCTGCTGAGTGGTTAATTCAAGGGGTCATTAATCTGACTATTTCAACACTTCAATTCACGTCCTGCTTAAAACACATTCCAGTGGGCAGATATGAAAGGCTAGGAGATAGTTACATCCATGAGGTATGGGAGATACCCTTCTCGTACAAATGTCTCAGTGGTTTGAAAGAGGTCTTTCTTAGCGGTAGTGAATGTGAGACTTCTGTCAACCATTCAATGGTTTTGAAACAGCTGTCCTTACACGGAGAGTGTAACGCTTCAGCAGCAAACTTGGCTTGTCCCCTTGATTAGACCTGCATTCCAGGTGCTCTCGAATGGCAGCTTTGTGCTCCTTAATAGCGAGAGCTGTTGTGGGATGCAAGCCAAAATATGTTACATCGTTTCGGTCTCCAAAATTGTTATATGCAGTGGGAATGTACTTTTTCCTCCTGCACAGCAGAAGGACGTATCTGAGATTTGGCCCTCTATCGCTACTTCAAATGTGAATTTTGACAAGTTGAGCAGACTCAAGGCTTTATTGTTTCAAAAACATGTGGTGCTCACATCTCCATGCAAGACCTGTGTGCTTCAGGTTTCGAGGTCATCAGCAGACATACGGTCCCTTTTAAGTACCAACTTTCCAAGACACTATTGTGAGCTTGTGGAATGAATATTTAATGCATCCAGTACTACTGGAATCACAGATTTCTTTAAGGCTGTTGGTTCTGGTTTCGTTCACACCTTCTCCTCTATATTTGGCTTAATACCTTCAGCCATTCACTCAATATTCTCCAGTATTTTCAGGGGATTTCCGATAACTTTGGCTATAATAGGTGGCATCTTGCTATTACTACTTTTTCTGCGCAATGGCTGTCCCTTTACAACAAGGAGGACTGAAAGCGCTTCCACCAGTGCAGCTGTCATGAATGTATGATGGAGTACTCTGGAGCATCACTCCTGGAGCAATTGGAGTGTGACTGGTCTCTGTTATTCAGATCAGTTTTGCATTGTGTGCAGCCTGTGTTTTGGTGCCTCTGGTGCTCTTACGAATGTGCACTGAAAGTTTGTCTTTCTACCCAGCGCTTGCTTTAATTGGACACTGATCTGTTGATTTTCTCGCTGAGGGCTCATTACCAGACATGCGCGTTGAGGGTGCGTTTGCTAAGGGAAGCTGTTTATGAGTTGCCCTTTGTGGATCATGCAGCTTTAAGCTCACTGTTCGTCACATCACAGAATGCTGCTGCCCTGGCTGGAGCCCAGGCTTTGAAACACAAATGCTCCTTGCTTTTCCTTGGCGATGAGTTTCCTACTTTACCACCTGCTGAAGTGGAGGATTTCCTGTCTTCAATTGTCCAGGATTCAATTGGCGATTTTAAAAATTACTCTGACTTTTGAAATTCGGCCTTTCCTTGATGCCTCAAGTAACATTTTAAATTGTCCTTTTAACACATGCTCAAGTGTCTTTTACCTTGTCATTATTGACATTCCCATATATATGCCGTAGGTTGAATTTTAGTAGCTTTTATACATAATTGGGCTTTGAACCACCTTTGAACCGGCAAGGGGAGGGTGTTGTGTTGCCATTTTAGCTATAATTTCATAGACGTTATTTTAGCAAACTAGGCCTGCTGCTGTGCACTTTAACCTAGATATGTTTTATTCATAATATTTTAACAATAGCGACATTTGTGGTCTTGTTTTATTTTCTCTATCTAGCTGTTCTTCGCCGAGGCACTGCTTTCTTAAACAAGATATTTCTTTCACTCTGTGATTTTCTCAAGGCTGCAGTAAGATTGGTTGACGGCAAAAGTGGCACGCTTTGTCTCTTATGTTCACAGAAACATACACACTCTTATGTGGGGATCCTTTCTAGGAATACCAGCTGTTTTATTATAAAACCACTAGTTTGACCCATGTACGTTAGAGGGAGATTCCAGCCAGATGACCAAAACTGAATGCTGATTGCTGAGTGCTTTGCTGCAGCTGCTTATGTAGACTACAGGCCTCTTGCTCAGGTATGAGGGATGATGTCTTCCCAGGGGAACCTGAAGGGAAGAATTAGAGCTTAACATGCTATGATCTAACATAACCCAGGGAGGAGCTATTCTTAACGATCTTAGTGACAATATGGTAGTGTTATTTTTATGTTTCACTCTACTTGTCACAATTTTAATCCTGTCATGCTTCATCATCCTAGTTATTGCAATACACGCTTTATTATGTAACATGCAGTTACTTCAACAAAACCTTATTGAACTATACTCTGCCTCTGAGTGTCCTTGCATATGTGAGACTAATGTAACTGAGAGAAACGGATGAGATCTGAGTGACCACGATTTCCCTGGGGAGTCATTTGTGTCATGCGTTTGGTTGCCCAATCATCCCTGCTCTTGGGAGGAGATGAGGCATTGCTAGTTAACCGGAACAAAACCCGGATTAGGCCGACAAGTGTCACCTGGTGTGGGATCAGACACAGTGTCTCGCAACACAAGTGATTCTGCTGCCCGAATCCAGTAGTCTCATTAGGATAATGAGAACCTACGCAACAACACATGTATCAAAGTGGCATGGAACACAAACAATTCCACCATGAAACAACCCTGCAATGGACACACACATCACAGCACAAGAGATGCACAATGGCATGCACTAAACACAGAGTGCCCGAATGGGGAGGAGGTCATCTGGGACACCCAGGGAAGGGGACGGCACTGGGACACACATCACCTTGAACAGATCCTCAAACAACATGTGCACAGGAAATGGCCCTACAGGGGTCTCAGGAACAAATAATACCATGACATCAACATTGCATTTACACACACATCTCTACACACACAACAGATACCCTTCTCTTGGGGGACACCAGCTCTGCCCTCAAACTCACGAACCGCATAAAAAAGCACATGGAAACAGCAAGCTGGCTCAAACACACTCAACCTCTGGCACATAACACAAATTAATCAGGAATAACATAATGGTGTTAAAGGAATTGCACGACAAATGTGTACCCATAAAAACAAAATGTTTGGGTTTACTAAATTGGAAACATTATGAAGTCCAAAGGCCATTAGCCAGTCCAAAATAGTCAAATATAGCACAGTGTTGTGCCTAAACTTGACTCCCAACTGCAATAGAACCTCCACAGTAAGGGGCATCAAGAGTGTATACAGGCACCTCAGGGGATTATCCAGGGGGTATCAGGTTTGGGAAGGGGGTGTGGGCTTGGGAGAGGTGGTCTTCTTCCGAGGAGTGGCACTCTAATTGGGAGGGGTGGGCTTCTTCTTGTTGCTGGGAGGGGTATGGGTGCTTGCAGCAGGGGCAGGGAGAGCCTTGAAGGTGGAAGGGACGGTCTTAGAGTTAGGTGGGGTCCTTCGGTGTGTGGTAAGGGAGGAGAACAGGGGGAAGGTCAAGCTCACAGATGAACAGTTCTTTAGACACATGGGGACAGTCTTCAGAAGGGGGTTGGGATTTGGAGTTTTAAGGAGTGGTTGTCTGATGTGTATGTGTGGATGTCATGGGTACTTGCTCATAGGATGTATGCATGTGTGTAATGGGTGTCTGTTGGGTGGGTGAGTAAGAGTGTTTATGTGTCTTAGGCTCAGGGGGGTGGAGGTGCTGGGAGATGCTGTGGTGGATGGGTGGGTGTCTGTTGGGGTGGTGATTGCAGGTATGGTGGTTGTGGTGAATGTATATGTCTGCAGCTGTGGTGTCTACGGGTGTGGTGCTTGTGGGAGATGTCTGCAGGTCTGCTGGGGTGGTGTTTGCGGGTAGGATGGGTGTGGTGGATGTATCAGTGACTGTCGTTGTGGTGTCTGTAGCTATGCTTGATGTCATGAGTATGATGCTGGGAAACCTGTGCGTGTTGTTTGTGTGCGTGCTGGTGTGTCTGCAGATGTGTCTGTGTGCTTTAGGGATGTAGTGGAAGGGGGATTTAGACTGGGAAGAGGGACGTAGAGGAGAAGGATGGAAGGCGGGGTGACTGGCTGCCGTCAGTGAGGAGGCCAGAGCCTGAAAATATCTCTGTAGGCCAGTCATTGCACCATGAATGCCTTCCAGGAATACATATGTTTGTTGCGGTTGGGTCGCCAGTCCCTGGATGTCATTCACAGTGGCAAACTGACCCACGGATATACTTCTCAGCAGATCAGTAGCCTCCTCACTGAGGACAGCAGTGGTAACAGGGGCTGTGGCAGAGGTCCCTGCGGCAAAGTAGACACCCACTCTCTTGGGTGAATGGGCATGGCCAACTGAGTGGGGAGCAACAGGGAGGGCAGTGATAAAATGGGGCTGGTGGACAAAGATGGTGCTGGGGTATGCCCTGATGGGTTCTCCACCACTAGGGAGTGGACACTGGAGGAGGAATCCGAGAATGATGATGCAGTTCCTGTCTCCCCGGTGGCACTCCCCTCGCCCTCTGGGCAACTGGGTCCCTCTGTGCCAGTTGTCTATTGACCTGAGGTACCATGGCCAGATGCACCCCCTCTTAGCTCAGCCCCATTTCCTCTGCTTGCCTGTTCTGATGCTGCAAGGTCAAAGAGGAATATTGTCATCACATGTCCATGATAATGCACAACAGTTGGGCGCACCCTGCCTAACATCCCAGCATGCAGTCAGCCCCATTGCATCATAATAAATGTAGTTCAAGTTCAGTTTTACTTTGTTAAAATTTCATACTCCATTAATTTTTATGAATATTTCACCTCAAATAGGTGCAGCCAATGCTGTGTGAATTTGTTCATCGCTGGACACGCGTTTCTGGGTTAATCCCTTCTTTAGCAGGGAACAGTTGATAATTTCTGGGGTGCTGGGAATGCTGTCATAAATCATCTCGGTTTCAATATCTCTCACTGTCATGCCGGTGCTGCTCCAGAGCTTGTCAGCTCATTATCTCGAAGGAGCCTTTTTAAATGCACAACAGCTGGGAGCTCCCTGCCTAACATCCGAGCATTTGGGACAGAAGCAAGCAGGCAGTATTTTTCTGATTGGTGAGTTTATTCACATAGGCACAGGAAATAAAAAACTGATGCTACAGAAGATGAAAGTGAGGGGATCAGTCACGGCGGATAAAATCATTTCAGTAGATGCCACTACATTTGGAGTCCAAAGCCCAGTGTCCTACTACTATGGAAGATGGAACATGGTTGGAGAAAAGTCAGCAGAGTGTATAATTGGAACACAAAGGAGTGCAATCAGGAAGAAGTCACTTGATGGCAGTGGTTGATGTCTTGACATCTGCACCTCATGGAGTCTTGGGTGGACGTCCCTGCTTGTGGGAGGGTTCTGCAGCTACAGAGACAGGGGTGTCTGAGGCAAGTACTTCCCCTGACAGGTCCTGCCTTCCAGGGGCTGCCACCAATGTATAAGGGCCTCGTGTTCCTGGGCCAAAGGAAGGGTTATGGTGTTGCTCAAGGTCCCTGATCAGGGTACTGCTGATTTCCCTGAACACCCCTGATAGGGAGGCCAGAATGGTGTTTGTGTCCTTCCTCTCTTCCAATGACTCTCAATGGTATTCCCTCTGGAGCTGCTTGTTTTCCCTGAGTTCGGTAAGTGCCTGGCCCATCATGCCTTGGGAGTGTTGATAGGCTCCCAATACTTGGCTGATGGTGTCCTGGCCAGGACCATCCCAGGTGGCCTCAGTCCACTGGCTCACAACAACCCTCCCATGCACCCTTCCCCCTCACGACTCCACCCTTTGCATAGCTTGCCCCCTTCCACTGGTTCCTGGACCATCATTGTCAGAGGTGTGATACTGTGACTCAGGGTCCTGGACTCGGGCACAAAATGGTATTCACTGTTCTAGTGCCACAGGTTGGTGGGCAAATGGCTGCCTGAGGTGTATATGCAAATGGGCTGAGAGTCATGGTGAGGCTCACTGGTGTTGCCTGAAAAGTTTGCCCTAAAGGGCCAAAACCATCCTCAATGTCCAGACTTCCAGAAATGTTGTCGTCACTGAGGGCTTCATCCATGGGTTAATGGCAGTCTCTTCAGTGGACTTGGTGTTCCTAGTAGCAACTCGACCTGTTGATGTGAGAGATACAATGTTGTATTGTGACATCTACCTCCAATAGTTTACAGTGAAATTTAGCCAAGGCCGTGTACACGTTGGATTGGCAGGTTTTCCTCATGTGATTGGTACACATGCTATCAATTGTATAGGCCTGGCAATTCTGACTTATACCAATTTAATTTCAGTGAACCAGCTGCAGAATGTATGAGTTCACTAGCGCTTGGGAGGATGGTTATAGACTTACATATTGGCAGCAGTGTAGGCAAAACAATGGCTGGGCTGGATATGGCTTTAATCCTTTTAAGTCCTAGTTGACTGTTAGCCAGGCAGACCCTGGACACTGTTGTATATGTGATTGTAGTCATCATGTGGTCAGTGCATTGTGAATGTATCTGCTGCCAATACCATTCAGGTAATGCATCAATGTCCACGGGAATTTCATCTTGACTTAGCTGCTCAAGATGGATCTAGGTGCTTAGCCACTTTACAGAGTGTACCATGTTCTGACTCTTGGTCCCTCCCAGGTGAGTTAAGGTAATGGTTGGGTTCACAGACAGATGCATTGTGACATATGTACAGTGTCCTGGTGATTGGAGTTACAGGGATTGGCCCTCCTGGAATTTACAGAAAAGTTACTACAAGTACTACACAGTATACATGTTATCCTCCTAGGTTTGTACACTACCATTGTGAGTTCACAAACAAGGATATTGGGCCAGATGCACACTGGGATTGTGTTTGAATTTTGTAAGACAGAGCCTCCTGGCCTTAGCAGTCATGCCACTCACTGTACTTCATACAATTGTTATACATCATCCCCCAGATGAGTGCACATTATGTATAGATTCAAGTGTGCACTGGACTGGTATTTTGAGTGACAGTAACAGAGCCTTGTGTAAGTTACACCCATGTAACTCCATGTATTACACACACTATACTGATGGTTTCCGCCCAGGTGAGTACACTTCAGTGATGATTTGTTACACAGGGGTATTTTGAGGGAAGGGCACAGTTTCGGAGTCTTGATTTGGGGGAACATTGCCTGCTGTGAGTTGCAGTCCTGTAACTCTCACCGCTTCACATTACCTGCCAGCTGCCAGCTACCCTACTGAGTACACAACACATGAGCTTTTAAATAGTGTTGCCTTCAAGGAAGGGGACACTGTTCTGGTGTCTTTAGCGAACGTACCAGTGCCTCCTGGCCTTGGCAGTCTTGTCAGTGGTTATACTTCCCACACACTATACAAATATCAACCTCTCAGGTGGGTACACTTCAATGGCGAGTTCAGGGACAAGGGTCATTTGGGCAGAGGACACTCTGGTAGCTGAGTTGAGTGATACTACCAGTGCCTCCTGGCCTTATCAGTCCTGTAGGTGCCAGTACTATGTACACACTACACAGATATCAACCTGTCAGTTGGGTACACTTCAATAGTGAGTTTAGGGACGAGGGTCATTTGAGCAGGGGACACTGTGGTGGCTGAATGGAGTGAGAGTAGCAGTGCCTCCTGGCCTTAGCGGTCCTGTCAGTGCCTGTACTACCCACACACTGTACAAATATCATCCTGTCAGGTGGGTAAACTTTAGGGATTTGTCAAATAAGGTAATTTTGAGTATGATACACTGTGTTGGTGTTTGTAATTATAGAACATTGCCTGCTGGGAATTGTAGTACTGTCAATCCCTGTACTACTCACAATGTACACAACTATTATTCCCTCAGGTGAGTCTAGTTCACATGTAAGATGCCAGACAGTGGTCTATGGACATGTGGACACTGGACTGGTGAATTGGGTGACAGTTAAGGTGTCCAAAGGTGAGCTGTGAGCATGCATGACAATACATTTTGGTGAGGTATTTTAGTGTTATAACTTACCCGACTCCACTCCCTCAGGTACGCCTGTCAAGCCCTCAGGATGCAGGATGTCCAAGACCTTCTCCTCTCAGGAAGAAAGTTGTAAGAGAGGAGGCGAGGGACCACCCCCAGTCTTCTGGACATGCAGCTGGTACCTGGATGCCATGGAACACACTTTCCTCCTGAGGTCGCTCCAACTCTTTCTGACGTTTTCCTTTGTGCATGTGGCCTACAGAATTCACTCGGTTGACTATCCTTTACTGCATTTCCATTTTCTTGGTGATACTAGTCTGCCAGACGTGTGCTCCAAATAAATGGGGATCTACTCTTATGATTTCATCCACCATGACTCTTAACTCAACGTCAGTGAAACAGGGATTTTTCTTGGGGGTGAAATGGTGGTGTTAAGGGAAAGTATTGGAATTAACAGGTGACAGTGAGTTTATGCAAAGTGCAAATAGATGTGCCTGAAGAGAAAAGTGTGAAGGGTGTGGTATGTGATGAGAGAAAAATTGCACGGGTGCCTTTTCTACTTTGTTTTTTTTTCTATTGTGTGCTCTGGCCATGGTGTGTTACATTGTAGATGCAAAGAATTGTGGTGTGTGAAGGGTTGTGTTTTATAGTGTGCTTTGCAGGTGTGTCAGGTGTGGCAGTGTGTGTCAGTTGTGTTGTTTCCAAATCCACCGCTGTGGTTCAGACGGCCATTGGTAGACTGCCATGGCTCACCCGCCACTGCAACTTTTGACTTTTAATACAGTCGGTGGTTGGTCAATGGGCTGTTGGTACTAGTGGTCATTCTGCCTATTTCAGGCCTTCCACGGGACTGGCAGTCTTGCATGTTTGTCTGACTTTTGATGGTCTTGCCTGTGTGACTTGTAATACAACAGACTGTATGATCGCCAACATGACTATCTTTTGGTGGCCACCACTATGGCGGTCTGGGGGTCCCACCGCCAAACTCGTAATGAGGTCCAAAATATGCAAACTTAATACACCAAAAATGATTAAAGATGCAAGGCACCAATACTTTGCTGGATTTGCCACAGACAATCTGAAAACAGAAGTTTAAGAATACATCAAACTACCTTTTTAAGTAAGGATATTATTTATTCAAATTAATGTTTAAATAATGAATAACTAACAAAACACGCTATTTATTTTATTAAATAAACAGTAGATACTACGGAGATATTAGTACACCATTGAAAAACTACTAATCTACTGAAAAAGTACAGATATCAAATACCTGCAAAAAGGCACATAAAAGTCAGTAAATAAAAATTATTTCCAAAGACCACCTTACCCTAAAACACTAAAAATAAAATTACAATCTCTCAGCCCCACTAGCAAGCACAAAACAAATGTTTAAAATAATACTAAAACAACTTTTCCCCAGCAGAAAATTAGTCACCTGACCCACATTACAACACCCGCAAATGAAAACCCGACAATAAAGCAATAACAACTGTAATGTAACTATTTTAATATGTAATGATTTGTATTAATACACTATTTTCAGACATAGTGACAAAAAAGCAAGATACATTACATCACATAAAGGGAAACACAATAATATACTTTTTAAATATCGTATCTAAATCACATTGAAATATTTGCAACAGCAGATAACTTATTAAACCTATGCCAACGTTACACATCGATAAGTTTATAGGACATTTAAAATGTGTTCCAAACCATTAACTCAGATATACACGGCTGTTACTACAATTTTAACCAAAGCATTTGGAAATACCTCGAAAAACTCTGCACTAAGGGCCTGATAAAGAGTCTGGCATGTCCGTCAACATCATAATATGACCGCAGCTTTGGTGGCCGGACTCTTACAACCACCATAGTCGTAAAGATCTCCTAAGTGTTGACTATGCAACAAACAGACGATTTTCCCTTGAAATAAACAAAAATGATTGCACTAGCCTATGTCTCTGTAACAGAGATAGTTACCCACTACAACATACTTAGAGAAAAGTCCATTCTAAAAGCAAAACTAACTGAAACTGTGGGCATGATTTAAAGTTTGGAAGATGGTTTACTCAATCACAAAATTGAAGGATATTCCATCCGCCGTGTTTCAATTTCCATACGTTAAAATGGAATCATAACACAGCAGACTGGATATTGGTCACATTTGTGACGGGAACACCCACCGCCAAACTCTAAATCAGACCCTAAGTCAACTAATGCACTACTTGAAGACACTTGGGTTGGTAGACTGCACCGCTGTGGACACAGACACCAACCCAAATTCCAAATACCATAGCGGAATGTCTATGACAGCGCCATGCCTCAAGAAGTCAAAGCCAGCAATGCAGTTGAAGGATGGCATATTGGGGGTCATTACGACCATGGCGGTCATGGACCGCCAGGGCCGGGGACCGCGGATGCACCGCCAACAGGCTGGCGGTGCATCCAGGCCTATTCTGACCGCGGCGGTAAAGCCGTGGTCAGAAAAGGGAAACCGGTGGTTTCCCGCCGGTTTTCCCCTGGCCTAGGAATCCTCCATGGCGGCGCTGCAGGCAGCGCCGCCATGGGGATTCCGACCCCCTTACCGCCAGCCTGGTTCTGGCGGTTTTGACCACCAGAACCTGGTTGGCGGTAACGGGTGTCGTGGGCCCCCTAACAGGGCCCCACCAAGATTTTCAGTGTCTGCATAGCAAACACTGAAAATCGCGACAGGTGCAACTGCACCTGTCGCACCCTTTCCACTCCGCCGGCTCCATTCAGAGCCGGCATCCTCGTGGAAGGGGGTTTCCCGCTGGGCTGGCGGGCGGCCTTCAGGCGGTCGCCCGCCAGTCCAGCGGGAAACTCAGAATTACTGCGGCGGTCATTTGACCGCGCAGCGGTATTCTGTCGATGGTACTTTGGCGGGCGGCCTCCGCCGCCCGCCAAAGTCAGAATGAGGCCCATTGTCTTCCAATCCACATTAGGCAGAACCTAACCTACACTCTACAAAGTTATAGAAGACATAAAAAAAGAAGAAAGCTACAAATGGAGCAATTAGTAACCCAAATTAAAATGAAAATCAGCACACAAACCAATATAATGTAGGAAATGCTCCAATGTAAAATCAAACTGTACACTACTTAGAATAAATAGCCAAAACCCTTTTATTAAAAACAAACTATCTTTACAGTAACCAATAAACCTAAAGCAAAGTTCAATCCACCATACGTAAAATATTTTAACTTAATATTGAACAAAATATATTTATACTTCAGCCAGAAAAACATACAAGTAAAATCACAAATAAGGCTAATGAATTAATTTAATATGTAAAAAGTCACCAACTATAAAGCTCAAAATTACAATTAAAATCAAATAGAATCAATTAAATACAAGACATAAACAAATTAATATTACAACTACCAACCACATCAAATGCATACATAACAAAATCTAACATTTTCCACTAAAAGAAATAACTTACATAAAAATTACAGTTCTGCAGTTGTACAGCTCAGTCCATATCTATGTAGTCAAAAATATAATACATCAAAATCGCGTTAAAGACTTGTGAGGGACTACATATCCCAAGCTGTTTTGAGGCCCCAGGAGGCGGCCATTTTCACCTGCACCCACTTGACACCAACGAGCGCTATAAAGCACGTGGGTGCACCTCGTTGCGCAGGACGCGCTAAAGACTTGAGAGGGACTACATATCCCAAGCTGCTTTGAGGCCCCAGGAGGTGGCCATTTTCACCTGCACCCACTTGACACCAACGAGCGCTATAAAGCGCATGGGGGTATCTCGCTGCGCGGGACACGCTAAAGACTTGAGAGAGACTACATATCCCAAGCTGCTTTGAGGCCCCAGGAGGCGGCCATTTTCACCTGCACCTGCACCCACTTGACACCAACGAGCGCTATAAAGCGCATGGGGACACCTCGCTGCGTGGGACGCACGCGGGCCACACCCGTCGGACCCTGGAAGAGGCTGGGCTGGGCCACCCCGCTAACATCGACCATTCAAGCAGGCATCAATGATCTTAGCGCCACGCGCTATTGTCAATACTGTGCCATCCCGTAGGCTGCATTATTATATTGATACTCTAGAACACTTTATCACCAATAACAGTTCCAGATGGGTAAAAGGAAAGCAATAGAGGCTGGGGCAGGGGCAGTGCTGAAAGCTAAGAGGAAAAGGCATAAGCATGCAGCTAGTAACTGCGTTATGGACAGAATTGACTCTCTTTTGGGTGAATGTGAGGGAATTTTAACTACTCCTCAGGGAAATAATCCCAACAGTACTGGGGTGGAGCACTCCCCAACCAAAAGGAGGGCTGGCCCAAAGAAAATTGCTGAGATCTTTGTGAAACGTGGGCAACAGGACACAGCCACTATAGGGCAGGGAGAGGGCAGGAATGTAATCACCCACACTGCTCCATCTCTAGTGAACGAGCTACCACTGGGCCCTAGCGATCTCATCCAGTGCAGCAACCGCTTTAACCTGTTAATTAACGCCCTAGAATCACATGATGACATTGACCAAGGTATTAGGGTGGGTGGGCTACCAGCCACAAACACACACTCAACCTACATACACTCAATGCATACAATAATTAAAAAAGGAAGTATTAGAACTTAAGCTCATGGTTAACTCCTTAATTGCAATAGTAAAACAGTTAACTCTTCCAGATGACACGGCTATCATGAACCTTACCCAAAGCCCACCCCTACCAGGCATTGCGACGAATCTGCCAATTTTTCCAGCATGCAGCTGTGATGGCCTCCTTCCAGCCAGTGCTAAGACCCAGAACTCCCATAAGCCTCCTTTGCATAACAGCTCAGGCGCAGGATATACCCTAAACGTCCATCACATAATTCCCAAACTCATGAGCAATACTGCTCCAAAATACTCTGCACAGTCTGCCACTGATTGGTCTCAATCAGGAAATGTAGTTCTAATGGTTAACGTTCCCAAGTTAAATACATCGATACAAAAGGAAGGGGCAGACTCTATTAAAAACAGGGCAATTCACTGGATTCGCCATGTAAGAGGCTGTCGCTCTGTAATACACAAGGACATAATTAACGTAGCAAGATGGCCTGACCCGGGAACACATTTTGATATTTTAAAACTGACACTCAAGGACGAGACCATGTGGACAATTTGGTGGCTCTAAATGCAAGAACAAGCCCACCAGCACACTTGCGCATACAGTTCAAATACCCTAAGCCACCCATGCACTACAGGGATTGCCCGAGCTACTGCCCAGAAAAAAATGTATCTACCCTTGGTGAGAACGATTGACTTAAAGCTTTGTCTAAAATCTATGCTGAAAAACCACGCAACCAACATATATCAATCTCCTCCAGGCCTGCTACAATCCCTAACACTGCTAGTGCAAGTACTCATTCTCTCTCTCATGACATACCCCTCCAGACCTCTGACGGCTTGCTGTACAAATATGACAATACTGCACCTCTCATCTTGCAGGAATACTGCCCATCAAATCAAGAACCAATAGCTAAACCTGCAAGCACTTCCCTTATCAGGGCCAGGTCAGCCTCATTAGAGGAACATCACCACCCACCCTAGGTCTCACTGAGCAACATTGTTATTGATCCACTTCTCCCTACTCAACCTCATCTGCCAAACCAACCTTTGGCAGCTAATTATGTAAATACCAAGCAATTAGACAGGATAGCTCCTCCACTCACTGGGGTACGACTTGTTTCATGGAATGTGGCAGGTTCGAAATCTATTCTCCCTCTTCCATCTTTTACCTCTTTTATTGAAGAACATGATATATGTCTTCTCCAAGAGACGCAGTCAACTGATACACTTTTTTGAACAGGTTACTCAAACTTCCACATCCCCGCCGTGCCCAGTAGTAGAGACAGGCCTTCTGGGGGCTTGACCATCTGGATCAGAACATCACTTAACTGTCGTATATTACAGCTAACCCACTGATTCTCCTGACCTGTTAGGTCTTCGTCTATCATTCGGGCCTGACACTGTTGTGAACATCGTCAATATCTACACTTGAGGGGTCGGGGGGGTCAAGTCTCCAAAAGCCTTTGTGCTCTGGCAGCCCTCTTGCAAAACTGCCCCGCCATCATAAAACCATTGTGGCAGGTGACCTTAATGTCACATTCGAACCTCTATACTGGGATGATCTCAGGTCCACAGACGAGGAGGATCGAGCTTGGTCTATCCCCGCCCTGTCCATTCCACCCATCAAGAGATGGATGCAGGTCGCTGTCCAAGTTAAGTCACTAACCATGGAATTTGGGCTTAGGGCACTAAATGGCAGAACTAAATCAGACGCCAAAGGCCAACACACATTCAACAAAACCAACCACACCAGCAGAATCGACTACTGTCTATTCGACATAAGATTATGGCTCTTAGTCATCGACATGACGATCATTGAAAGAACTGAAAGTGATCATAATCCTCTCTCTGTCCACACGTTAGCTTTGGGCAACCACTCGCCCATGATTAACTCCCCAGCAGCAGCACCAGAGGGTATTAGCCTTGTTAACGATAAACGACACCTAAAGTGGGACAAGGTTGCGGCTCGGCCCGCCCTCATTAATGCAGCTAATAACACCTTAAAGACTACATTAATGAACCTAGAGGTGAGTCCTGCAATCACCTATAAGGAAATACGTTTAATTCACACCTCATGCTTTAGGGATATCGCAGCCCACTTCTCAGTATCCACAACCCATGATGGCAAGAGACCCAAAGGTAGGCACAGCTGGTTCAATAAAATGTGCCGGTAGTTAATTAAGCACTTAATCCAAGCTATTAAATCCAAGGATGCCACCGCCATCCGCCTAGCTAGAAAGTCCTACAAGTCAGCCATACGCAAAGCCAAGCATGACAAGATGATAAATGGTGGACAGCACTTAGCAACGCAGTGCGCAAGAGGAACTGTAGTCAGTTCTGGTCCCTGGCAGCACGAGACCCAGAAAGCAGTGGACTGAACATAACGACCAACATCGCCCCGAAAGACTGGGTAGATCATTTTAGTAGGCTGTACTCCCATGACCACGATTGCCCCACTCCTGTTCACATGGACCCCTGCCTAAACACTTCTCCAGTACCCACCACTGAAGTGCCTCAGCTGTTCTCTCAAAGTGACATAACATATTCCTTAGGCACCATAAAACGCGGCAGGGCCCCCGGCTCGGATGGTGTCCCAGCAGACCTGTTCTCAACCGATATTGCATCCTGGTCAAGATACCTCACCATCATAGCGAACGCAATAGCATCTGGGGCATCCATCCCTGACTCCTGGAAAGGGGCTATTGTCCCGATCTTTAAAAAGGGCGACACATCACTCCCTTGCAACTACAGACCAATCAGTCTAATTGACTGTGTGCAAAAAGTCTTCTGCCACTGCCTCTTGGAAAAGATCGAAGATTGGATGACTGAACCTGATATCCTTAGTCCCCTCCAAGCCGGTTTCTGGAAAAAAATATCTACTACTGACCAAGCCCTCAGGTTCCTATTTTTATACTGGAAAACAGTGCTCATTGGTAAAGGGAGTCTTAATGTAGCTTTTGTGGATCTAAAGTCTGCTTTTGACCTAGTACCTCGCAATAAACTATGGGACACTCTTTCCCGAATGGTAATCCCGGAGCACATCCTAGCACTATTGATACGGCTCCACGAGGACAACTACGCACGAGTCTGGTGGGACAATAAGGGGCAACTAACTGATAGAATCTATGTATCAAGGGGTGTGCGGCAAGAGTGTGTCCTCGCCCGACCCTCTTCTCTCTGTATATTAATGAAATCGTCCCAGGCCTGCTTAGAGTGGAGGCTGACGCACCATCACTTGGCACACCAAAAATTCCTGTCATGCTCTTTGCAGATGATACTCTCCTGATATCTAAGACCCCTAGTGGACTAAGGAAACTCCTCACTTGCTTTGAGAAATTCTGCTCAACGCAGGGACTTGAAATCAATGCCTCTAAAACAAAACTAATGACCCTCAATCCCCATAGATCTTTTAGAGGGTAGTTTACGCTAGAGGGCACCACACTTGAGAAGGTGGGCATTTTCAGCTACCTGGGTATAGCATTGACTGACAACATGTCTTGGAAATCACACATAGGGAAACACGCCTTAAAACTAAAGCAAATAACAGGGGTACTATTAAAAAAATTTCACCTCTCGTATAAAAAACCAGTCCGCCCAGCAAAATAGATATACGAAGCCCAGGCCGTAACCTCAGTGCTTTACGGGGCTGAACTATGGGGTTACGCTAAAATCCAAGACATAAGCATTGCTGAAAACAATTTCCTAAGAAACCTTGTGTCCCTTCCACCAAGCAGTCCACTGTTCCCCCTTTTTAAGGATCTTGGCTTAAAACGCCTCGGTCATAAAGCCCGCCTACGCCCTCTCCTATACTTGTGGCGTCTCTGGACTACCCCAGAACTTGAAACCTTTACTGAAGCTCTGCAGGTTATTTTAAAAACTGGTCACCTTCACAGCATCCCCTGGCTATGATACATCAAGGGGTCACTTTACTCACTTGGGCTCAGTGAGCTCTGTAATTCACCAACCACCAAATTTTTATCTGCTTAATGGTTCCAACAAGACTGTCCCTTCACATTGTGTGAGTACATTTTATTTGATTTTTATTCCATTTTATCATTATATGTATTGTTATATTTATTACTTTGTGTATTTATTTGTATTTATTGCTGCTATGCGCTTTTATGGCTCTTGTAGCCAAAATAAAGTTTCTTCTTTTATTGATTGAATACATCAAAATCATAAAAAATAAACCCAAAAAAAGGCTCAAGAATCCAAAAAATAAAACACGTTCATTTTGAATCCAACGAAGCAATCCAAACTCTTATGTTACCATGAAGATACCTGAAAAAGTTGAAAAAAGAAATGCTCCCGGAAACCCGAAAAAGCAAATCAAATTAAAAAATACTGGGTTACTAGACACAAAAATAATTTCCTTCAGCAAAAACCTAACATTCAAATGTGCACATGATAATTTTTGATCCATAAATCTGTAAATAAGCAAATAATACCCACCCACAAAAAATAAAATGTTCAAATGTAACTTAAACATTACAATTAAACTGTACAAAACACATAACATAACAACGTAGTGTAAAATAGCACAACCTATAAATAAACAGCACTATACCTACCGTTTTACTAGTACTCCCGCTTGTCCAGCCTGTAAAGCCCCCGTTGAGAACCTCCCTCACGTCCTTTTTGCCTGCCCCGCCTATACCGCCTCACGCAGGATATGGCTGGCCCCGGCATGCAGACTGCTGGGAGTCCGCAGCTCTGAATTAGACCTGCGAATCCTCAGATCAGACACTAGGCCAACGCTAGTGATTGCCGTTGCCAAATTCCTCTGAGCTAGCTGGATCACTAGAGGGAAATTTTTATCTGCTTAATGGTTCCAACAAGACTGTCCCTTCACATTGTGTGAGTACATTTTATTTCATTTTTATTCCATTTTATCATTATATGTATTGTTATATTTATTACTTTGTGTATTTATTTGTATTTTTTACTGCTATGCGCTTTTATGGCTCTTGTAGCCAAAATTGTTTCTTCTTTGATTGATTGAATACATCAAAATCATAAAAAATGAACCCAAAAAAGGCTAAAGAATCCAAAATATAAAACAGGTTCATTTTGAATCCAACAAAGCAATCCAAACTCTTATGTTACCATGAAGATACCTGAAAAAGTTGAAAAAAGAAATGCTCCCAGAAACCCGAAAAAGCAAATCGAATTAAAAAATACTGGGTTACTAGACACAAAAATAATTTCCTTCAGCAAAAAGCTAACATTTAAATGTGCACATGATAATTTTGGATCCATAAATCTGTAAATAAGCAAATAATACCCACCCATAAAAAATAAAATTTTCAAATGTAACTTAAACATTACAATTAAACTGTACAAAACACATAACATAACAACGTAATGTAAAATAGCACAACCTATAAATAAACAGCACTATACCTACCGTTTTACTAGTACTCCCTGCAACCTCCTTACCCTTAAAATACTATAGAAAACCTTTACACATGTCATACCTGATCTGACAAACAGCAGCACCTTTCCCCAACTGCCTTCTAGAAACTCGAATGAAAAATTATGCAAACAGACTACAAAAATAAATTGACAAAAATACCCGTCAATGGAAAACAATGTGGATTTTGAAAACAAAAGTTTACAAAATGTAAAAATGTTTAAATAATGTGAAACATATCAAATACATTATATGGAAATATGAAGCACTTATGTAAAGTACAACATACATACATAAAATACATAATATAATAAAATTAAACAAGTATTATTTAAGAAACCTTCAAAGGATTTAAAAATTGTTAACAAATTTGTATGTGAAAAAATTGTATTTATGTATAAAAATATAAGCAACAAATATCATGTACTTGTTTTAATATTAACAAGTCCTAACATATTGTTCAAATATGAAAATGAAAATATTGTTCTTATGTGTGCAAATATATATGTAATAAAAAAATAATCAAATAAAGTTTAAAAATTCAAATTATAAACTTTGTTTTATACCTTAATTTAAAAAATAAATAATAATAATAATAATGTATGTGATAAATGTAATACCTACTCCTGTCTTAAGCATCTAGGGCAAACATCTTTCCCTAAAAGGATCATATTGACTATTCTCGAAGGTTTTGGATACTAAAGGGGTTACATCTACTATTCCTACTCCAATCTAAAACATTTTGGTGGAGGAGTTAGACACTTAAGCAATTTTATCTACATTTCCTGCTTCAATCTAAGCCATTTTGGGGAAGGTATTGGACAGCTATTATTCACACTCCAATCTAAACCATTTTGAGGAAGGTGTTGGACACTAAAGTAGTTTTATTTATTATCCCCACTCCATAGCAATTCACATTATGTATGTTATTTTAACAACAAATAAAAAAAAAAAAACTCATTCTTACCCAATACATCTTTGTGATAGAATATAATATATATATTAAATATATATAGTGTATATTATTTGCAACAGTAGAATTTATATACATCAAATAAATTATATATTAAATTCAATATTATTATGAAATATTGATAAATGTTTAAAGTACTGTGACATATATTATGTTTTGATTACATGCACACATATTTGAACTATCTTTACATTCACCTAATTGATATTCATTTAATTTTTTCACTCAAACATAAAAACATATTACAAATAAAAAATCATTACTAAACTCAACATTCTTTTTAATTTTTAAACATAAATGTATTTTATTATCAAAAAAACATCACTACCTAAAAGATAACCATATAAAAACCATATTTTAATTGCATTGAAAATTACTTTTAAAATTTAGGGCCTCATTACGAGTGGACCAACAGACTCGCAGTAGCATTCGGACTGACATACTCTTGGAAGTTTGACTGCCATATTATGATACTGGTGGTTGGACTACGAGGGGACTGCTGTCATCGCCTGGAACAAGATCCACAAGTCTGACGGCGGTCAGACTCGTGGTCAGCCCTGGTAGTGCTGAACTCATCACCGGCGTGTTGATCACGACACCTGTTTCTGCCAGCCTTCCCATGGCGGGGACCCTCTGCGGAAAGGCTGGTGGAAACACAGTGCTGGAGGCCACAAGGGGGGCCCTGCAATGCCCATGCTGAGGGCGTGGGCAGTACAGGGGCCACCCTGCCCAGTACCCTCAGAAAGTGCACTGTCTGCTGTGCAGACAGTGTGCATTCCGAGGGAGCTGTTGTGCTACGGTATTGGTCTCAGCTCGCTTACAGGAGCCAATACCAATACTGTAGCACTGCTGGCTGCGTTCCCCCCCTCTGTCGTATTACAGTGTTCGTGCTGGGATGAACGGCCCGAACCCTGTCTTAGAAAAATCCTGCTGGGCTGACCAGCAGGATTGTTCTAATACAATGTTCCTGTTAGTCATCCCGGTGCAACCATTGTAATACGACGGGGGGGACGTAGCCAGTATGACGGCAGCGTCCTCACATCAGTTTTAGCGGTTTCGTCAAAGTCATAATGACCCCCTTAAAATGTACTTATTTTATACACAAAATGTACATAAATGTCTTTATTGTGATTTAGTTTTAAGAAAAACATAGATATACATTTCAAATAAAAATGTTAACTTTAGAAAATAATTAGATCAAAATTCACATAAGTTCATAAATACTATACAGTTAATTTATATTTTTTTTAAATGAAAATTGTAAAATAAAAAAAAATTAATCAACCTTTAAAAATTCATTCATCCTTTTAGAAAGAAAACCCCAATATTTTTATATAGAAATTGCAAATCATTATACAAGCAAATTAATATTAAAATGTGTTAATGACCTATTCATCCTTCAGACCTAAAAACCCAACATCCTGTTCTTATAACATAATTATGTATACATTAATTTAAAACATTATTCAAATTCATAAAGCTTTATTTATTTCACATTTTTTAAATATTTAAGAAAGTTACAAAACATTCTAACAAAAAATTAACAAACGCCTAAGACAACAAATTATAGAAAAACTCTTATACATTAATCCATAAAAATGATTTAACATACAATATTTTTAAAATGCTATTTTTCACCACAATATTAAAGAAAATACTTAAAACAATATTTTTATCTTCAATATTCCTGTTCACAATATTTTTGACATCTTGCTATCCAATATGGCACATTACTGTCTTTTCCTCTTGCACTAGCATCATTTTGTTAGCCTAGCGCCAACGCAGGCATCTTTGCACCATGGTGCAAGGGTGCCTACATTGCATTCAGGGTACTTTTTGTGCAGTAAGGGGAGGATTTTTCCTCTTTCTATGTGTGCTGTATTCTGCAGCACACATAGAAAGAAAAACAACAAGGAGCAACAGTGATATTTCTCCTCGTTGTGCCTCCCCGGGGAGGCGTGAAGTTTTGGCTCATTCCCAGGTTTGCAAGGTCTTGTACATCTGGGGATGCATCAAAATCCATGGGAGTTGCGTCGGAAACTCCACCGCAACACCCATAGAACGCCAACCGAGGGCAGAGTAGCTCAAGGCAGCAACTTGTGCTGCATTTTGCTACTCCAGATTAGTGAAGCCACTAAAAGCCAAGCAAAGTGGCTTTGTGCGGCTTCATAAATCTAACTTAGAGCCTTGGGTCATGCATTTACCACTTTACGTGGTGCAAACGTGAAGCAAGGCACTCATAACTATGCCCCCTAGTTTTCTGTGGAGACTAGGACAAAATGAATTTAAAATATGTGTGCTTTTCACAGGAATAAAATGGTACTCTGTTCCACAAAGATATATTTAGAATCTGCTCAGAGCAGGTGTTAAAATGATGCACCCATTATTTTCAATGGGCCTCCCTTTACTTTTCAGGATTAGCGCCACAATTTATAGTGCTAATCCTGCAAAGTACCACAATAGCATCATAAATTCGGTTGCTATTGTCGTAAAGTGTGCCATGGTGCCCCTTATTGTAACACATGGTGTTGTTAAAGGGTGCACAGCTGATGCGCCACTTTCTTGTAAATCTGGGCCCATCGTGACATGTCTTCTTGCGCAGTGGAAGGCCCCTTGCAAAGGTTGAGTGGTCACAGTTCTGTTGCTTATTGCTATATTTGGGTGTTACACTTGTATTAATGAGGGGCAACCAATGCCAGGCAGGATTAACAAATGGAAAAATGACAAAATAATGAAGTAATATGATCAGAAAATGTGCATAATTTGCCTCTTCTTATTGCATAATTTACTCAACACTGCAGCATAATTTGTCACTGCCCTACTGCATACTTCTAGTAACCTTGACTTGTTTCTCATGGTGACAGGAAAACTTGCTAAGTTGCTACCTATGACAAACATTTTTATATGTAGGAGTAATGTTTTCATGAATGCCTTGTGGGCTAGATGATGATTGCACTGCAATGTTTGCACTGTGCTATGCCCAGCCTCTACTTCTGCATTGCAAAGGGTGTTTAAAGCCCTCATTTTGCAAAGGTTTTTTTCCCGAAAAAGTCACAGTCCACTTGCCTCATGAACATTATTGCTGTAGAATCAGATTTTCCCTTCTTGTGATAACTAGCAAATGCTGTAATGGGGTCCTTCATGGGAATGAAGACCTCCACCCTAGCATATTAAGGGTGCTTACATTGTGTACATTGTGTGTGCAGAGTGCCTCTTCACTTGAGAACACAGTAATCACAATGACACAAGCAGTAGCACACTGTGAATGTCACATTAGAGAGTGCATGTGGTGGTCTGTGTGACAACTATCTGCAGTTCCTTTTGTCTGCAGCCTGCAGAATCAGTACATAATCCAACAAAATATGGCAATTTAAACTTTGCAAATGGTTACTGCCTGAACTCTGCAGGTGATAATCATTCCATTCTTTAAGACCTAAAAGATAGTCACATTGCACTTGTACTTTCCTTCTGTGACTTGCAGAGTGGGACACTAGCTCCTTCCTTTTCCTCACAAATCACAACTGACCACATTGCATGCACTGCAAATCTGAATTATCATTATAAACCAAATTCAGACTATGGTCCTCATTATGAGTTTGGCAGTCCCTCAACTGAAATGGCAGCAGTGGCAGTTCGACCTCAATCTGGTTTGCAGGCTAACCTCCGTATTACGAGTCAAGTGAGCCCCTGGAGCAAAGACTGCCATAGTTCCACCAGCATCGCAAGGCAGCACAGACCGCCATGGTCATGAGGCTGTACCAGTAGGCCATTGGATCCTGTGTTTCTGCCAGACGTATTATGAGGTATGAGGTTGAACACCGCCAATGTGACCAGGGGGGTCCAACCACCATGTCTCAGAAGATGGAAATAAAGAGTATGAAGGTGTTGTAATTTAGCAGTGATTAGATTAAGCATTAGCAGAAGACATCTTGTATTTAGTAACTATTGTGAACATTTTGCGGAATCCATTTTGTATTCATGGCAGCCATTTTCTCTGCTACATGCTGCCATGTGCTCACCATGTGCTCTGTCCTACCTTTCTGTTAACTGCTCTTGAAATCTGCCTAGTGACAAGTTAAATGTAGCATCTCTTACTTTCGCACAATCTCAGTAAGGTCTGCAGCTGTTAGTCCTTGGAAACTGTTAGCTCCTCCTACCTGTCGACTGTGCATTTTCCACATGACCTTACATGTATACAAGTCTTGTTTCCATAATTGTACCATCTCCTTTTAGCCCCTGTGTGGGTATAAAAGGACCATGCTCTCTCAGTTCAGTGTGCTACTTCAGACATTACCCAAGGGTGCTGTCTGAACTGTAGTACCACCTCATGAGGTTAATAAACTTTTGTCTTTTATTCCAGTTTCTGTGCCAACTTCTTCCTACATGGTCTGAGGACTTTGTGCAGAGAAAGGTGAACCCCTTGCACTAGTAGGCCTTGCTGAGGCTTACTTCAACAAATTGGCGCCCGAACAGGGACTCATCGGCGACTCGGATGCCCAACGGATTGGTCGCGACGAAGGATTGGGATCTCGCTGCGGACGATCAATGCCTGAGGAGACCCGAGTCTTGGCAACCACAGCGTTTTTCCCTTCCTTCTGACGTGACCATCCAGGTGGCGCCGGTCCTCGACTGAGATCTTTTTTGTTCATTCATCATGCAGTGACCATTTGGTCGATTTTAGAACTTGGCAGTTGGAACCTGGACACCCTGTGATTGGTAAGAGCCGTTTTACGGCACTTGCTGTGGGTTTTGATGCCTGTGTTTGGTAATGTAGTTTAGCACTACTTACTGTGGCTCTCGTGATTTGGGTGACTAGTCAATTTGTATTCTTTGGATTTGATATATAAATTGCAATTTATATAGGCAGGTAATGCGGAGAATTTTCTCCAATTTAATTTTGATTTGAACGGCACCTTAAGTGCTACTTTGATTATAATATTGCATATTCTGCACTATTTTTGGCATGCCTGTTTTTAGCGCACTTTGTAGGATGTGTTGCTTTTGTAATGGTATCAATTTGAGACTGGAAGAATTGCAACCGGCACCCCCAGAGGGGACGCCAAATAGAGATATGTATGTTAAACATGGTCTTTCTTCTATAATGTACAGCACATTATGGAATAAATACACCCGCGCGGATCCTGAGTTACGTTGGCCTATGCATGGGTCATTTGATTTTCGAAAGATTGAGTATGTGGAACAATGTATGTGTAAGCGAAAGTCTAGGCAAGATATGTTTGACTGTGTACGAATGTGGGAGAAAGAAGCGCGTGGGCGAGTGAAGCGTGAGCAAGCCTTGCTTGAGAAAGAGCAGAGGAAGAATGTATATGTGAAAGCATTGGAAATGAGAAAGAAAGAAATAAATGACTTAAAGGAGCTAGAAGAGAAAGAACGTAAGCTACAGCTAACTGGCCAATACACTGTTAGGCAACCTCTCTATCCTATCCTTAATAAACCACATGATGATTTATTTTTACTAGATCGCCCTCCACCTCCGTATGTCGTCCCTTCTGCCCCTCATGAGTTACCTAAAGTCTCCAGTTCGGAGCAACAGAAGATGCGGGACAGTCGCTCTATGCTGCCTGCTGACCGTGCGTCTGAGCTTAGATCTATTGCTCGTAAAACAATTTGTAGCGTTGTTTCTGCTTCTGAACTTTTAGACAACATGAAAGGGTGGACGGAAAAGGAGCAGCTATATTTTACTGAGGCATTTGGCTCAGAAGTTATTGAACTATATCGGAAATATTCTGATGAGTTAGAGCCCGATGATGTAGCAGCTGATCATAAGCAAATGCGTGATGGTCTTTTTGTTTTCTCCCAGGTGGCTGAAGCAATCAGGCTTTCAATGAAATTACGTATTGTGGCAGTCCGTTTGCAAGAAGAGAAAAGGGCTGCGGACGCAGTTGCACGAGCATCTCAGACCGAAGGGGCGCAAGCTTCCATCTTTGAAGCAGATAAGATTATGATAGTTCACGCGAAACCAATGCGGGAGGCCGCGCCTTTGTATGTTCCTCCTAAAGGATTGGGTACAAGTGATGATAAAACTTCTGTTGATGCTAAGGGTTATTTTATTTATAATTGGGTGTATACTCCTTGGAATAGGGCAGATGTAATGGCACTTAAAACAGCATTACCTGACTTGTGGAAAAATCCAGCCGCCTTTTATGAGGAAGTTGAGGGAGCAATTAGTTCTTGTACTATGACTTTGGACACCTTGATTCTTTTGTTTTACCTGAAGGTGTGGCTCTCATACAATATGTTGATGATATTTTGTTGGCAGCTGATACCCCGGAGCAATGTGCAAAGTGCACTTTGTCCTTACTTTCTTTTCTTGCTTCACACCATCATAAAGTGTCACGAAAGAAATTGCAATATTGTAGACCAAAGGTAACCTATTTAGGTCACCTTTTGTCTAAGGAGGGCCGTGCACTTACATCAGATCGTATTCAAGCAATTTTAGACACACCAGTACCCTCTACTCAGAAAGATGTTCGTGCATTCCTTGGTCTTACTTCTTTTTGTAGGCAATGGATATTAGGGTTTTCACACATTGCCAACCCTTTTGCTAGCACTTTTTACTAAAGATACTCCAATGCCCCTCCCATGGACAGATGAATGTGAGACTGCTTTCCGGCAGCTGCGACAAGCCCTTTGTTCTGCACCAGTGTTAGGTACTCCAGATTACATGAAGCCTTTTGCACTTTACGTACACGAGAAAGATGGTGCATTGTCAGTTTTAGTACAGACACATGGCAATAAGCAGCGTCCCTGTGCATATTTTTCAGCAGTACTTGATCCTGTTGCTCGAGCGTTGCCTGGGTGTTTTCGTTCAGTTGCCGCAACAGCTGTCTCAATACATCAGAGTGAAGGGATAGTTTTGTCACATAAGCTGTTGGTGCTAGTACCCCATGCGGTTAATGCTCTTTTAAATCAAACAAAGACACAACATTTAACTAGGGCCCGTATGACAGGTTATGAGTTGACATTGTTGGCTCCTCACATTACACTGAAGAGATGTGTGACACTAAATCCAGCTACTTTGTTGCCATATCCGGTGACTCAGCCTCAGTCACAAGAAACACATGATTGTATATTCCTTTCCGAAGAACAGACAAAGGGTCATGTTGATTTACAAGATACGCCCCTTTTAGATGTAGACAGGGAACTGTGGGTTGATGGGTCTTGTTTGAAGTTGCCAGATGGTACGACCTCAGCTGCATATGCAATCACCACAATACACACGGTAGTGGAGACAGCTCGTATACCACAGAAGTCAGCTCAAGCAGCTGAACTAATAGCTTTGACACGAGCATGTGAGCTTAGTATTGATTTAAGTGTGAACATTTACACAGACAGCCGCTATGCTTTTGGAGTGGCTCATGATTTTGGTTTGCTTTGGAAGGAGAGAGGTTTTCTCACATCCCACGGGATGCAGATAATGCACGGAGAATTAGCGCATAACCTCTTGACTGCGTTGACATATCCAAATAAACTAGCTATTGTGAAATGTAGTGCACATAAGAAAGTGACCGATAAGATAGGGCAAGGTAATGCTCTTGCAGACCGTGTAGCACGTGAGACTGTGATGCAGCGAAGTACTACTTCTATGAATGTAGTGAAGTCACAAGCTGAACGTTGGCATAATGCTAGACAAGACGTATTAGATATACAGAAATCTGCTTCTGTGAAAGAACGTGAGCAATGGTCTAAAGATGGAGAATTGGATGATGAGGGCTGTTGGCGGAATAAGCAGATGGATAAATGGAAATTGCCTATAGCTTTTGTACAACCTATGGTTCAGATGGCACATTGGCTGGCACATGTTGGAGCTTCAACAATAACGAAGTTGCTTACGCAAGTTTGGGAGCATCCAGAAATTTCCAGTACAGCTAAGAGAGTAGTACAGTCTTGTTTGATCTGCCTACAATACAATCCTGGAAAAGGGACACGTACTGCTGCAGGAGGGTTTGCTACACCAACTGCACCTTTTGAAGTTCTACAAATTGATTATATTCAGCTTGAACGCTGCAACAATTTAAAGTATGTCTTGGTGGTGGTTTGTGCCTTCAGTAAATGGATAGAGGCGTACCCCACAAAGGATAATACTGCCATTACCACAGCGAAGGTGCTTTTGAAAGAATTTTTCCCTAGGTTTGGTGTTTGCAGACTTTTATGGAGTGATAACGGACCTCATTTTGTTGGGGAAGTTATTAAGTATGTCCTGAAAGGATTAGGGATCAAACAGAAGTTCCATGCGGTTTTCCACCCACAATCAGCAGGGTTGGTGGAAAGGTATAATGCTACATTGAAGCTGAAATTAGCGAAGATACAGGCTTCCACATCCTTAACTTGGCCGGATGCATTACCATTGGCATTATTGTCTATTAGGTCAGTGCCACACTCCCGACTTGGCCTTAGCCCCTATGAAGTAGTATTTGGGAGACCAATGAATATTTGGGGAGTTCCTAAACCAAAATCTGTATATGATGTACCTTGTGTCCTGTTGAATGATTATTTGGCACAGTTAACCGACAATTTGGTTTCTATTCATCAACAGGTTCGAGAAGCACTTCCTGACAGATCTACAGGTGAAGGCCATGAACTCCGACCTGGTGATCAGGTGATGATTAAGTCTTTTGAAAGATCAAGCAGCTTGGAACCAAGGTGGCGAGGCCCAGAACAGGTGCTCCTTGCGACAAGGACAGCAGTTCGAGTGACGAACTGAAAGAATTGGGTCCATAGTACTCACTGCAAGAGAGTGCTACCTACCTTGGTGGAACCTGCTGTGCTGACCGATCATCGAGAGATTTTGACTACGGAGAAAGGCCGTGCTATATCACCTGACGAATCTGCAGGGGTCATCCCGGACCATACGACTTCTGGAGTGTCGCGATATAATTTGAGACCAAGGAAAGAATCTGAAAATTGTTTACAAAAGACTGGTTGAGCTACCGCCCTGGGTTAGTGAAACGGAGAGCCAATGTGGCAAGGGGGGTGGATCAGCCGTGCATTAGAGTAGTGACACCCGTCTTGGCCCGTGGTGAAGAAATCAGCGGCTGCCCAGGGATAAGAGATCCAACGATTGTTTTTTAATTCATTTCTGAAAGGGTCGATTATCACTGTTGCTAAAATGAATAACAAATTGATCATTAGTATTATGGGGTTTGTTGTTGTTTTGGTGGTTACAGCAACAATCACCTGGTTTATTGAAAAGAAGTCTCCTGCTCGTGAGTTTTTTGTTGCCACTACTCCAGTACCAGAGGATCACTATTACTTTACCTATCAGGAGCAGAAGCACCGTCAATCGTACTTCAATAATACTTTCATTCAGATGTTGCATCATACTCATAATGCTACAAATACTACTAACTGTTGGGTAAGTGGAATGATACCTGCGCATCAAAAGAAAGGAGGAACACCTTTCATTCCTCTTCCTTTTTCACACAATGGTTCTTGTCAAGCTTGGTACATGCTTTATTTGCATCTGGAAAATGTACAGAGGGCGGACTTCTTTTTCGCCTTAATAAAGTATGCTACCAAGACAAAGATGGGTATCCCCAAGCTAAAGGAACTAAATGGGAATCGGAAGAGTATCAACCGGACAATGTTTCAATACCATATGTCTTCACAAATATACGAGACTCTGACAAGAAAGAACAATTTGTGATTTCTGTTACAAAAACTAAAGCAGATTTATGTATACGAAGCATTGGACGAATTCCAGTAGGGATAAGCGATTGTACCTTGATTTTAACTATTGAGAGTGTAAATAATAGTAGTTTTATAGCTTCACATAATACATATTTTGTTTGTGGTAACTATGGATATTACCAACTACCTGTTGGAAGGTCTTGTGTGTAATAATTGCAATATTTTTTACATGCTGTATCTGTATTCAGTGTGGTCCAATGTTCTGCTCCATGTGTATTACTGCTTGTATGCCTACCAAAAGAAATATTACAGAAATGAAGGCACAACATATGCTAGATAAGGAAATAGCTGAAATGATGAGCATAAATATACAGGATGAATATTTAGATTATCCCAGAAAGACGAATGTCTTCAGCTAATGCTGAAAGGGTCGTCTGTTGTAATTTAGCAGTGATTAGATTAAGCATTAGCAGAAGACATCTTGTATTTAGTAACTATTGTGAACATTTTGCGGAATCCATTTTGTATTCATGGCAGCCATTTCTCTGCTACATGCTGCCATGTGCTCACCATGTGCTCTGTCCTACCTTTCTGTTAACTGCTCTTGAAATCTGCCTAGTGACAAGTTATATTTAGCATCTCTTACTTTCGCGCATGCTCAGTAAGGTCTGCAGCTGTTAGTCCTTGGAAACTGTTAGCTCCTCCTACCTGTCGACTGTGCATTTTCCACATGACCTTACATGTATACAAGTCTTGTTTCCATAATTGTACCATCTCCTTTTAGCCCCTGTGTGGGTATAAAAGGACCATGCTCTCTCAGTTCAGTGTGCTACTTCAGACATTACCCAAGGGTGCTGTCTGAACTGTAGTACCACCTCATGAGGTTAATAAACTTTTGTCTTTTATTCCAGTTTCTGTGCCAACTTCTTCCTACATGGTCTGAGGACTTTGT
Organism: Pleurodeles waltl; assembly: GCF_031143425.1. Classification (NCBI taxonomy): domain Eukaryota; kingdom Metazoa; phylum Chordata; class Amphibia; order Caudata; family Salamandridae; genus Pleurodeles; species Pleurodeles waltl. Next base: position 162,585,162 of record NC_090450.1, on the reverse strand, counting down.
GCAGAGAAAGGTGAACCCCTTGCACTAGTAGGCCTTGCTGAGGCTTACTTCAACAAAGGGAGACACTCACCGGCAGGCATCCTCACTTGTCTGTTGCCGCTATGGAGCCCATCTCACAAGTTCTGGTGCTGCTAATTATCCTCAAAAGCGCACAAAACCAACATCGCTGTGGATGCCACCAACCATAAGTACACACACATACCTGTATTATAAACCTTGAAAACAGATCGTAGCACCATCGTCCACATCAAATGGGGGGCACACCACAGCCACCAAGTACATGTCACATCCTGATCACAGTGTGAAACACATATCAAGATGGACACATTTACAGTGACAACACGCCCCCTTTGGGCAGCTCACTTGCACTGCACTGCATCACTACACAAAAACACATGGCCACACATCTCTGGCACAGGGACAGTGAAGGCTACACAACATTCACCCACACAATGCCAACAACACACAAACATTATACATACAAATACAACTCACACACTCACATTCCACACAGGCCAGGGGTTGTCATCACATCCAACACAAATATGTATCAATGTGTTGTGGAACAGAAACACCACCTCCTTAAACCAATCCTGCAATGGACACACATATCACAGCACAATGGAAGGACAACTGCATGAACAACACACAGAGAGACAAATACAGTAGACAAAGGGCTCTATGCACACAATACTTGTGCAATGGGGATGGGGGCACCAGGAGCACTCAGGGAAGGAGGCTGCATGGGACATATATCACCTTGAAACTGCCCATAAAACAACATGTGTATATGAAATGTCCCTACATGTCTTGCAGGGATGAACAGTACTGGACACAAATGCCATGCCCATAAGCACAATGTGGAAGTGCAAGTCAACGAAGCACATACAATTCCAACAATTCCAACTGCATGGGACATCCCTCTACAGAACTAGCGGCAAGGGACACACACCTAAATGGACAAATGCAAACAAAGCCAACATAACTGAACTCACTCCATGTCTACACTGACAAAGCTCAAGCTGACATACTCCAGATTAATACATAAGCCATATCAGAGACAAGTCCAACACCATACATGCTCACACTGAACAACACAAGATGAAATACTCATCATAACAAACACCACACTATGCCATGCCACCTCCATTGCATTTACAAATACATACACTCAACATATACCCTCCTCTTAGGGGACACCAGCACTGCCCACAATGTCACATATCACAAACAAAAGCAAATGGAGCAGCAAGCAGGCTCAAACACACACAACTGTAGGCACAAGAACAACATTAAGGTAGAAAAGGAATTTCAGGACAAACATATACCCAAATAAACAAGCTGTTTGGGTTTATTAAGTCTGAAATTTGAATGTCCAACGGCCTTTGGCCAGTCGTTATAGAGTTACCCTAAAGTAGCACAATGCAAAACCTGACTCCCAACTGCCATGGAACCTCCACAGGAAGGAGCATCAAGAAGGCAGGCAGGCACCTCAGGGATTACCCAGGGGTGTGGGTGGGTCAGATTTGGGAGAGGGGGTTTGGGCTTTGGCTTGGGAGGGGTGGGCTTCTTTTTGGGGGAGAGGTATGGGTGCTTGCGGGGGGCAGGGGAGTTCTTGGAGGTGGAAGGGAGGGCCTTGGAGCTGGGTGTGTGCCTCCTGGGTCTGGGACAGGAAAGGGGAACAGGTGTAAGGTCTAACAAAAAAAGCTTTTTAGAGACACAGAGATGGTCATCAGAAGGGAGTTGGGATTTGGAGGTCAAGGGAGTGGTTCTGTGCTGTGTAGGTGTGGATGTCGTGGGTGCATGCTTATGGTAGATATTCTTGTGTGTGGTAGCTGTCTGTTGGGTGGGTGAGTGTGGGTGTTTGTGTGTCTTGGGGATAGGGACTGGAGGTGGCTGAGGATGCAGTGGTGGGTGGTTGTGTGGCTGTTGAGGTGGTGTCTGCAGGCGTGGTGCTTGTGTTGGATGTCTGGGGTCTGCCTGGGTGGTGTCTGTGAGTTTGATGGGTGAGGTGGATGTGTCAGTGATTGTTTGGTGTGATGCCTATGGGTATGTTGGATCTGACGTGTGTGATGCTGGAGGTGGTGGGGGTGTCAAAGGAAGTTTTGACTGCTGCTGTGTCTGTGGGTAGATGTCATTTCTGTGCATGCTGGTATGTTTTGTGCTGCTTGTGTATGAGTGGGACATATGTGTCCTCTTGGCTGTTGTCTGTGGGTCAGTCTGTATGCTCTGGGTAGGGAGGAGGAGAAGGGAAGATTTGGAGTGGAAATAGGGAAGTGGAGGGGGAACTGGAGGTGGGGGTGACTGGCTTCCATCAGTGAGGAAGCCAGAGCCTGAAACGATCTCTGTTGGCTAGCTATTGCACCAGGAATGTGTTGGTTTGCTGGACTAGGGTCGCCAATCCCTGGATGACATTCACAATGGCTGACTGACCCACAGGATACTTCTCAGGAGGTCATTAGCCTCCTCACTGAGGGCAGCAGGGTAACAGGGGCTGTAGCAGAGGTGCCTGCGGTGAAGTAGACGCCCACAAACTTGGGTGAGCAGGGACGGTCAACTAGGTGTGGAGCAACAGGGAGGAAAGTGTTAGAACAGGGGGTGGCAGACAAGGATGGTACTGGGGTATTCCCGGATGGGTCCACCACCCCTAGGGAGTGTTCAGTGGAGGAGGAATCTGATGATGATGATGATGATGAGGAGGATGTTCCGATCTCCCTCTTGGCACCCTTCTCACCCTTCAGGCCACTGGATCCCTCTGTGTCAGTTGTGTTGTGACTTGACTGTGCTACATTTCCTTCTGTTGCCAGTGCTGATGCTGCAAAGACAAAGAGGAATAGGGTCATCACATATCCATGAACACACATCTGCAATTGTACATGCCAAATGACATGCTATGACTCATGAGGGGATGTGTCAGCCAATAAACAATGGTGACACACTCCTGTATGTGGCACAACATGAAATGCACCCCTATTGTAAATGTCTTATTCCACACACAGTCTGCCATGCACATATATGTGAGGTAATATAGACATCATCCCATCCACATAGGTAGATCAGGCATGAAACTGCAGCTTACAAATGTTTTGTGAAAGGGACACATGTTGGCAATAGTGATGGCACATAATTCATTGTCAATTGGCATTCCCTACTTACCAAGGGAAAGTAATATCTATAGCTACGCACAAAGAACAATGTAAGCCCTGTCATTTGTTTGTTGAACACCTTTACACCACAGACTGCAGTAAGGCACCTGTAAACATCATACACTGAAAACACAAGCTTCTGGGTGGCAGATGCCAACAGACACATTACACAGAGACATGGTAGAGGGCAGTCATCAATCACCTACTTCCCTGTGACCTGGAACACTGAGAAGTAGTGGTCTGTTGCTTAGAAAATGCAAACACTACAACAAACAGTATGTGATTGATAACTGTACATAGTTGTATGTGGGCCTTTCAGTGCAAGTGATGTCAGGATTCCACACAGTTTTGTCCTAGGTAACTGGTCCATTAGGCAAGGCATATCAGTACAAAATGCATGACATGTCATCACAAAAATTTCTCCTCTACTGTGTTAGACATGGCTCATCCCTAACAGTCATGGGGAGCAGTCAGAACCTCACTCAATCACTCGGCAATGGGACTGGCAGGGATATGCCCTGTACTCACCCATTTGTGGCTGCTGTGCTGCTGTCAAATGCCCATCAAGCTCCAGTTAGTGCACCGTCAGAATGAGGGCCATTAGGGGAGTCATGGTCCAGCAGGCACCTCCTTCCATGTTGGGAGGACAGCTCCAGCTGGGCCTCCGTGATCTTCCAGGCCCAGCGCCTCAGGTCCTCCCACCTCTTTCTGCAGTGAGTCCTCCGCTGGCTGTGGATCCCCAGGGTCCGCACCTTCTTTGCAATGGCTCTGTATATCCCTTTCTTTTGATGGGCTTTGACCTACATAGATGTAAAACACATATCAAGTTTCATCACAAATGGTTCCAGTCACATACATATCAGTTACATCAAGCTAGACTTTTTCCCATTTTGTCAATACTCCTGAAGTGAGACACATACAAGCTAATAAGTACAGGGATATGACTACAGACATACATTTCCCAATAGGCAGACTTACCCACCACCTTGTTCAGGCCATAGGCCATTGAGTGACTAGGCAGGCTTACTGACAACTTGTGGGACGTGCCTTAGCAACCTGACCGAGATGTGAGCCACCATGAGACACCTCAAACCTTTGGCTTCTGCAAGGTAAATTCCTTAGGCATGATTGGACCAACACATTCACCCACTGTGAGAATGACTCTGCATACACTCCCTACAGGCTATGGGCAGAGTACAAACTCAAATATCACACATGGGAAACAATGAAAGGACTGGCATTGTGGGTACAGAGAGTGTCTACCCTGTCCATGTGTGGACATTAGCAATAACAAATGCAGACTCATGCCACTTCAGGGGGTGTGTTATGTATCTGCACCACAGAAAATGCTTTTGATCATATGTGTCCATCCTACAGAGATGGCATCCAGCAAACAAAGACATGCATTGACCACTTTCTGACATGTGACCAAGCTACTGCATCACATGTCATGGTCTCTTAAGAATCAATACACTGCCTGCACTGTGGAAATGTCAGTTATGCAATGGGCCTGCACAGGACAAATATTACCTGTACAAAGGTCACAACAGGGCTGTGTGAGTAAGGGACCTGTCAGGAGTCAGAGACACACACTGACAATGATGCTAAGTGCACTTCTGTCATATATCAGTAAGCTACCTCTGTACTCATTCTAGTCTGATCAAGGGAATGAGTCATTCTGGGCAGCATACTACAACAAAGCATCATATTGGCAATGACAGAATCTGATGGTTTACATGGAGTGGGGACAGTGCCACAGTTGCGTAGCCACAGTGACTCCACCCCAGCATAGACTATGACCCATACTGGGAGGTACATGTGACAGCCCTTGTCTTCATAGGCTGAGCAGAGAGACCCTACACAACATTACATTCCCATCATGTCCATGCGTAACAGTACATTATGTAGCCAACAGTAAAGTGGCATGTGGTGTGTGTGGCAACATGGAGGGCAGAGAAAGTGATGACATGCCTTACAAACAACAGTCTAGCAATGACAGATGTGCAAAGAAATATATGTGGCAACATACACATAGCTCACAGTACTCACAGCTGACACATACAAGATGCATACTCAGTTTATGCTGTCATGCACATGCATGTTGTCTCAAATATACAATGTTTATGAGGAAAGAGATATCAGTGGATGGCTGTAATGTCTCCTCACCTAGTTATGTGCATCCAACACAAGGTGAATCAGGAAACACAATGAACACACACACCACAATATGAATAAACTCAACATGTGGCACTGGCCACCAATACATGCACATTGACTCTTCCATTGATTCCACACAGACCGTAGAAACAAGCACATGAGTATTTAATCTGCCATAAATGGGCTCATTCTAGCCTGTGAGGAGGGAAATGATGAAGATTTACAGAGAAAACTGTGCAGATAAGAAACTTACCTGCTCCTCTGGTGCACCATAGAGCTGTCCATACAGGAGTAGGACCTAAGTCAACAGCCTCACCAACTTCTCTGGTGAGAAGGCAGGGTCCCTATCACCTCCTGGATGTGGCATGATTGCTCTCTGAGGCAGTACAGAGCAGCTCTGTAGTGGAGGCCTTGCTGGCAGCAGTGTCAGGAGTCAAGTGAGGGATTTGTCACAGCTGTTCTTCCTGTCCTCAATAGTTTCAATTTGAATTACCAGTTCAAAATAGAGCTTGGTGTCTGGCCACATCTCTGAGTTGAACATAATCTGTATCCTTGTCTCTCCCAGATGGTAAACATGATTTGAGAGCAATCAGGATAGGATTTCTGGACAAGAGACCACTGTTCTGCTATTTGGAGTCACTTGAACAGTGCCTCCTGGGAGTTGCATTCAAGTCACTCCCTTAGCTCCCGAAATTAGATAAATGTGATCCTCCTGGGTAAGTAAACTTCTCTTGAGAGTTCACGAACAGGTTAATTGGGGTAAGTGTACACTGGGCTGGTGATCGGAGTTAGCAAAACAGGGCTCACCACTAGACAAATGTAATTCTCCCAGGAGAGTACACTTCCATTGTGAGTTAACAAACAGGGGTATTTGGATAGGTGTACACTGTGCTTGTGTTTTGAGTTGGAGAGACAGACCCTCCTGTCCTTAGCAGTCGTGTCACTCCCTCTACTTCATCTGCACGAGAAATGTCATCGCCCCAGGTGAGGACACTTCTTTTGTAATTTGCAAAACAAGAGATTTTAGTGAAGAGGACACTGGACTGGTGGTTGGAGTGAGAGTAAGAGAGCCTCCTGTGAGCTGTAGTCATATAACACACTGTGCTACACACACTGTACAAATGGTATCCTCCCAGATGAGTCCACTTCAATTGAGAGTTAAAACACAGGGTTCCTTGGACAAGAAAACACTGTGTTGGTGTTTGGGTTTGTAGAAACAGAGCCTCCTGGCATTGGCAGTCATGTAACTCCCTTTACTACACACACGGTATAAATGGTTTCCTCCTAGGTAAGTACACTTCAGTAGAGAGTTGAGATGCAAGGGTCCTTTGTGGGGCCTGGGGTTTGGAGTTGGAGGAACAGTGACTGCTGTGAGTTGCAGTCCTATCACTCACTATTCCTGAAAACTTGACAAATGTTATCCCCCAGGTAAGTAAACTTAATTTGGAGAGGAGAACACTGTGCTTGTGTATGTAGTTACAGATACAGGGCCTGCTGTAAGTTGCAGTCATGTCACTCACTCTAGAACAAACTCTTTAAAAATGCTGTCCCCCTAGTGTGCATACTCCACTTGAGAGTGCAGTACAGGTGTATTTGAGCAAGTGAGCACTGTTCTGGTGTTTGAAGTTACAGAAACCGTGCATGCTTGGAGTTGGAATCATGTCAGTCCCTGTACTACACAGACTAGCCAAATGTTATTCTCCCAAGTGAGTACACTTCAATTGGGAGTTGACAAACAAATGCATTTGGAGAGGAAGACACTGGACTGGCTGAAGAAAGTATCAGTGACAGATCCTCCTGGCCTTAGCAGTCATGTCAGTCCCTGAACTACACAGATTGTACAAACATTATCCTCCCAGGTGAGTCCATTTCAATTGGGAATTGACTAACATGGGTCTTTGGTGCAGAGGACACTGGGCTGGCTGAGTGGACTAACAGTAACAGTGCTTGCCGGGAGTTGTAATTATGTCAGTCCCTGAAGTACACAGGCTATACAAATGGTATTCTCCCAGGTGAGTACATTTCAATTGGGATTTGACAAACAAGGGTATTTGGAGAAGATGACACTGGGCTGGCTGAGTGGAGTAACAGTAACAGAGCCTCCTGGTCTTAGCAGTCATGTCAGTTTCTGTACTATACACAGTATATAAAGGTTATTCTATCAGGTGAGTACATTACAATTGGGAGTTTGCTAACATGGGTCTTCGGTGCAGAGGACACTGAGCTGGCTGGGTGGAGTAACAGTTACAGTGCTTGCTGGGAGTTGTAGTCATGTCAGTCCCTGTGCTACACAGACTACCCAAATCCTCTAAGGTGAGTATAGATCAATTGGAAGTTTACTAACATGGGTCTTTGGAGAAGAGGACATTGGGCTGGATGAATGGAGTAATAGCAACTGTGCTTACTGGGAGTTGCAGTCATGTCAGTCCCTATACTAAAGAGATATATGCCCTCATTCTGACCTTGGCGGTCGGCGGAGAGGCGGCGGTCGGACCGCGAACAGACCGGCGGTATTAAAAATGGCATTCTGACCCTGGCGGGAACCGCCAACACAGCCCGCCAACTTAACACTCCGACCGCCACAGCGGTACAAACAAACAGCGCGGCGGTTCCCGCCAACAGCCCGGCGGCAGACAAAGTACCGCCCACCCTATTACGACCCACCAATCTGCCATCTTTTCCGGGGCGGGAGCACCGCCGATAAGAACACGGCGGAAACAGACTACGAACGGGAAAACGCTCACCTCTACGCACTCCACGCGAGATTCCGGCAGTATGGAGCCAGAGTTACAGGTCATCCCCGCACTCCTATTCCTCCTCATATACCAGGAGCACGCCCGGCGGCGCGGAAAACATCGGTGAGTACTGCACCTACGACACAGGGGAGGGAAAAGATTACCGGCACACACCCACCCACCCACACCCACTACAACACACACATCAATGCATTCCCACAGATCACTGTCACAACCCACAAACCACCCCCCTCCGAAATAATGCAAAGACCAAAAGAAGAGATCATAAACGGGCAGATATATTGAAATATGTACGCCATTAATCCCAAAAAATAAATAAACTATGTACAAAATATATACAGCTACTAAATTTAGTCCAACCACTGTCCGTGGATCACAGGGGTCCTGTGCAAAGGGGCAAGGCCCAGTCCCACGACAAGAACTCCACGGAGAGAACACTGCAGGGGCATCAGAAAGAAAATAGGACAGGCACCTCAGGGGGAAGGGAAGGGGGGGCACCTCAGCCACTTGAGTACACGACGCCAGATCCACGAGGGGACTCCATGACCACTGGCCCATCCTGGGGAGAGCAAAGCCACAGTCCATACAGTCCATACAGTGGGTGGCCTGCCCACTGGGCCATCCTGGGGAGAGCAAAGCCACAGTCCAAACAGTCCATACAGTGGGTGGCCTGCCCACTGGACCATCCTGGGGAGAGCAAAGCCACAGTCCATACAGTCCATACAGTGGGTGGCCTGCCCACTGGGCCATCCTGGGGAGAGCAAAGCCACAGTCCATACAGTCCATACAGTGGGTGGCCTGCCCACTGGGCCATCCTGGGGAGAGCAAAGCCACAGTCCATACAGTCCATACAGTGGGTGGCCTGCCCACTGGGCCATCCTGGGGAGAGCAAAGCCTTGCTCACAGTCCAAACAGTCCATGCAGTGGGTGGCCTGCCCACTGGGCCATCCTGGGGAGAGCAAAGCCACAGTCCAAACAGTCCATACAGTGGGTGGCCTGCCCACTGGGCCATCCTGGGGAGAGCAAAGCCACAGTCCATACAGTCCATACAGTGGGTGGCCTGCCCACTGGGCCATCCTGGGGAGAGCAAAGCCACAGTCCATACAGTCCATACAGTGGGTGGCCTGCCCACTGGGCCATCCTGGGGAGAGCAAAGCCACAGTCCATACAGTCCATAACAGACCCCACTGCCACTGGAGGAGGCAAGTTGGCCAGAGGACATCCTGCAGCCCTGCCCGAGATAGATCCTGCCCTGGCACGTCTGCCAAAGGGCCAGCGGTTCTTGCCCTGAAGGGCCCAGTTCTGCGGTTCTTGAGACGGCGGGCCCAGTTCAGCGGTTCTTGAGACGGCGGGGCCCAGTTCAGCGGTTCTTGCCTTGAAGGGCCCAGTTCAGCGGTTCTTGCCTTGAAGGGCCCAGTTCAGCGGTTCTTGAGACGGCGGGGCCCAGTTCAGCGGTTCTTGCCTTGAAGGGCCCAGTTCAGCGGTTCTTGCCTTGAAGGGCCCAGTTCAGCGGTTCTTCAGACGGCGGGGCCCAGTTCAGCGGTTCTTGCCTTGAAGGGCCCAGTTCAGTGGTTCTTGAGACGGCGGGGCCCAGTTCAGCGGTTCTTGAGACGGCGGGGCCCAGTTCAGCGGTTCTTGCCTTGAAGGGCCCAGTTCAGCGGTTCTTGCCTTGAAGGGCCCAGTTCAGCGATTCTTGAGACGGCGGGGCCCAGTTCAGCGGTTCTTGCCTTGAAGGGCCCAGTTCAGCGGTTCTTGCCTTGAAGGGCCCAGTTCAGCGGTTCTTGAGACGGCGGGGCCCAGTTCAGCGGTTCTTGCCTTGAAGGGCCCAGTTCAGCGGTTCTTGCCTTGAAGGGCCCAGTTCAGCGGTTCTTGAGACGGCGGGGCCCAGTTCAGCGGTTCTTGCTTTGAAGGGCCCAGTTCAGCGGTTCTTGCCTTGAAGGGCCCAGTTCAGCGGTTCTTGAGACGGCGGGGCCCAGTTCAGCGGTTCTTGCCTTGAAGGGCCCAGTTCAGCGGTTCTTGAGACGGCGGACGGTCTATGGCCAACTGCTAAATGCCTGGTGGTGCCCTCCTGGGCAGCGGGGATGGTGCTCCTTCACTGCCCACCTGGGCTGTGGGTGGTGGGGCCCTCCTGGCCAGCTGGGCTGGGTCCTCCCTGGGCAGCGGCTAATGGGCTGGTGGGCTCTCCCGGGGCAGCTGTGCCGGTTCCTCCCGGGGCAGCGGCTATGGGGGTTGTGGGCTCCTCCTGGGCAGCAGGCCTGCTGCCTGACCTCTCCAACTTGCTGCCCTTGCCCTCCTTAGTCGTCGGCCTGTGGCCCTTTCCTCCCTTTGGAGCTGTGGCTGGTGACTGTCTCTGGGTGGTGTCCGGGGGGGATGTAGAAGGCGGGCTCCTGCGGCGCCCCTTCCGCCTTCTGCTCCTCTTCCCAGGGGGTGGGCTGGCTGTCCCCTTGCTGCTGGGCGAAGATCCAGACATGCGGGCTGGCGGGCTCCAATACCCCTGCACCCTTGTCAAGGGGGCTGCAGGGCTGGTGGTGGCTGAGGTGCTCTTCTTACCCCGACGAGAAGGAGGGGGGGGCTCAGGGTCAGGAAAGAAGTTAGTAGTGGCGAGGAAGAGCTTCTTGGGACAATGGAGAGTGGTAGGTACAGTGGGAATGGGAGTGGAGGGAGAGGATGTGGTTGTAGGTGAGTCACGTTTGCTGTCTTTGGGTGCAGGTGCAGGAGGGATAGGCTGTCGTGAGGTGGATGGCTGTTGGGTGGGTGGGTGGCTGCGTTTGTGTGGTGTGGAAGAGGGGGTGACAGACACAGTGGGAGAGGACACAGGGGACGTGTAAATGGCAGTGGGGGTGGTGACTGCACGTGTGCGGACTGGAGTGGAGGGTGTGCTGGTGATGGAAACACTGGCTGATGGTGAGGTGAATGGAGGTGTGAGTGTAGACGTCACAGGGAGGGAGGAGGGAGACGAGGAGGTGGGGGTCACAGAGGTGGTAGTGACTGTTGGCATGTCTGCATCGGAATGTTGCGTGTGTGAATGTCTGCGTGATCTGTGGTGCTTATGTTTGGATGAGCTTCTCTTGGGTGTTGAGGTGTGTGCAGGCTGGTCTGATGGTGTGGGTGGGACAGGCAGAGGAACAGGAGACTGGGAGGAGGGAGTTAGTAGAGGCAGGCAGGAGACAGGGACAATGGCTGCCGTCAGTGCTGAGGCCAGAGCCTGGAACGATCGCTGATGGGCAGCCTGACCAGAATGAATGCCCTCCAGGTACGCATTGCTGCGATGAACCTCCCTCTCCACCCCCTGGATGGCATTCAAAAGGGTAGTCTGCCCAACAATGAGCGTTCGGAGGAGGTCAATGACCTCCTCACTGAGGGCAGCGGGGGTAACAGGGGCAGGGCCTGAGGTGCCTGAGGCGAAGGAGATGCCCGGCTTCCTGGCAGAGCGGGCACGGGGCGAACGCGGAGGGGCTGCTGGGAGGGCGGAGATGGTGCGCTGGGTGGCGGCTGTACCTGTAATGGCGGGGGGCACGGATGGTGCCACCCCCGCAAGGGAGCCCCCTTCCGAGGACGTGTCCGTGTCGCTGCAGGCTCCAGTCGTCCCCGTCGTGGAGCTCCCCTCGCCCTCCGTCTCACTGGTCCAGTCTGACTCTGTGGCATGGCCCTCCTGGGCCATGTGAGATGCAGCTCCCTCCTGCCCCGATGCCACTTCTCCTCCGCCTGATGATGCTGATGCACACAAGCACAGAAAGACAAACAAAAAGGGGGGGGAGAGAGAAATAAAGGGATATTGATTACATGGATCTCCGGTACAGTTAGCGGACATGACAGACACAGATGCCCCCTGCACTAAGTTGCGCACTTGGGGTCCGCTACGCATTCCGTGGAACATGCCCTACACGCCTAGAGTTGACAACTGCACCCATGGATGACACGGCCCAGGGATGGCTGTACTGACAAACTACTGAGGGTGGTGGCTGGGGACACAGGGGCTTACGGGGGTGCCCAGCCTACAGATATCGCCCTGGCCTAGGGGGACCCCCAGCCCTCCTCCCCCACCCAGACACCTCCACTGCGCGACAACAGAGTAGATAATGCTTGTACTCACCCCCTTGTGTCTGCTGTGCTGCCCTCACGCGCCCATCCAATTCAGGGTAGGCCACCGCCAGGATCCGGAACATCAGGGGGCTCAGTTGACGGCAGGCACCCCGCCTACGTTGGGAGGCCATCCCCAGCAGAGACTCGGCGGTCTTCTTGGTCCCGCGGCGGATGTCCTCCCACCTCTTGCGGCAGTGGGTGCCCCGTCGATGGTGGACCCCCAGGGTCCGGACTTCCTTGGCGATGGCACGCCAAATCCCGATCTTCTCATGGGCGCGGACCTATGTGACACGTACAGGGAGGGAGAAATACCACGTTCAAGTTTGTCAGCATTTTCCTTTCCAGTGGCCCAACGCCCCCATCCCCGCCAGGCCCCCCGCCAGGCCCAACATGCCCCCCATCCCCGCCAGGCCCCCCGCCAGGCCCCCCGCCATGCCCAACATGCCCCCCATCCCCGCCAGGCCCCCCGCCAGGCCCAACATGCCCCCCATCCCCGCCAGGCCCCCCGCCAGGCCCCCCGCCATGCCCAACATGCCCCCCATCCCCGCCAGGCCCCCCGCCAGGCCCAACATGCCCCCCATCCCCGCCAGGCCCCCCGCCATGCCCAACATGCCCCCCATCCCCGCCAGGCCCCCCGCCAGGCCCAACATGCCCCCCATCCCCGCCAGGCCCCCCGCCAGGCCCAACATGCCCCCCATCCCCGCCAGGCCCCCCGCCAGGTCCCCCGCCAGCCCCAACATGCCCCCCATCCCCGCCAGGCCCCCAAGCCAGCCAGTGGCCGCAAATCCAGATTGAATTAAACTCACTTGTTGGTCTGGAGGACCGTAGAGTAGCGCATACTGGGGGAGGACCCCATCCACAAGTTTCTCCAACTCCTCTCCAGTGAAGGCAGGGGCCCTTTCCCCAGTCGCAGCAGCCATTGTCCCTTCCAGACCGAGGTCACAGCAACACTTGCAGTATAGGTCCTCTCCTGTGAAAGTTCAAGTTGCAAGTGGATAAGTAGATAGAAAATGGCGGTCACGTCCGAGGCGGTGCGTACCGCGGCGGTGCGTCCCGCCACCGCCGGCGCCCTTCGCCATTGGCTCCTGAAACCCATAGGCTTCAATGTTAACCAATGCGGCTTCGCGCCGCGGTCTTCGGCCGCCGCCCGCCGCGGTGTGCCACGCCAGCGCATTGACCTCACATCCCATTGTCACACTTCACAGGTCAGGCAGCCGCCATTTCCAGGGCCCACATGGCTCAATTTCAACTGCGTCACACAGGCCTAGGCCTTGCATAGCCACTCAGACACGCCATTCACTGCATAGAGAATCGTATACTGTGCTAGCTGTGAGTACGTACCTGTGGGTTGCCTGACTGTGTGCTCCATGTTGTCCTTCCTAGGCACCGTCCGCTGGGTTGGGCGAGGAGACGGATGAATCCTCCCGTGTACCGACCGCTGGTGGACCTGTCGACAATGGAAGAACGCCACATTATCCTGACCTACCGTCTTAACCGTGCCACTATCCATGAACTGTGTGCCCGGCTGGAGCCCGACCTGATGTCCCCCATCCGCCAACCCACAGGGATTCCCCCTCTGGTGCAGGTCATGTCAGTACTCCATTTCTTGGCAAGTGGGTCATTTCAGACAACCGTGGGAATTGCTTCTGGGATGTCTCAGCCCATGTTTTCAAAGGTGTTATCCAGAGTGTTGTCTGCCCTGATGAAATCCGTGAGGAACTACATCATTTTCCCTGAGGTGGGCGAACTGGCTACAGTGAAGGGTGATTTCTACGCCCTTGGACATATTCCCAACGTAATTGGTGCCATTGATGGGACCCATGTGGCTTTGGTTCCCCCAAGAGACAGGGAGCAGGTGTACAGGAACAGAAAAAGTTACCATTCAATGAACATCCAGGTGGTGTGTTTGGCTGACCAGTACATCTCGCATGTAAATGCCAAATTCCCAGGGTCAGTGCATGACGCCTACATCCTCAGGAATAGCAGCATCCCTTACGTGATGAAACAGCTACAGAGACACCGTGTATGCCTAGTGGGGGACTCTGGGTACCCCAACCTGTCGTGGCTACTGACCCCAGTAAGGAATCCCCGGACCAGGGCAGAGGAACGGTACAATGAGGCCCATGGGCGTACTAGGAGGGTGATCGAACGCACCTTTGGCCTCCTAAAGGCCAGGTTTCGCTGCCTGCATATTACCGGTGGATCCCTAATGTACTCACCTAAGAAGGTGTGTCACATCATCGTGGCCTGCTGCATGCTTCACAACCTGGCTTTGCGCCGCCAGGTGCCTTTCCTGCAGGAGGATGGTCGAGACGGTGGTGTTGTGGCAGCGGTGGAACCTGAGGAGAGTGACGAGGAGGAAGACGACGGGGCTGAAACAGACAACAGGGACAGAATCATTGAACAGTACTTCCAATAGGACACAGGTAACATTTCAAAGATAATTTAGTAAATGTTAACTACTCTGCAGCATCTCTGCTGCCTGTCTATTTGCCCCAGTGTATGATGACTGAGTTTTGGCTTTTCCCTCCCTATTTCAGATCTGGGGTCCCCACTACGAGTCCTGTGCTTCGTTTCCCCATGGACTACAGCTTTGTGGCAGCTGTTTGTTGACTTCACCATGTACAAGGACATATTTGCACTGTCATGTCAATTACAATCTATTGAAATCACAGCCAGACTCCTGATATTTTGGTGCAAAATAGGTGTTTATTGAAGTGCTCAAAATGGGATGGGTGGTTTCAAGTGGGTGGGGGCTATGGTGAAGGAATGTCCATGGCAGAGTCCAGAGTAACAGTCACACAGGTGCATTGTCCAGAGGCCTGTGGAGAGATGGAGCATGGGCAGTTCGAGGATGGACAGGGTGACAATGTGGGACAGTGGGATGACATCAGGTGGTATCCATTGCTGGCGGGGGTCTTGACATCCTACTCTGTCTTGCGAGATCTCAGGGCCCTCTTGCGGGGTGGTTCTTCTCCTGCAGGAGGTGGGGGTCTGGTGGGCTGCTGCTGTGCGGGGGCCTCCTGTCCACTAGCGCCGGCGGAGGTGGATGGCTGTTCTTGGTCCCGGCTAGTGGCAGTGGCCCTTGGGTGTTGTTCAGTGTCCGCCCTGCTGTTTACGAGGTCCTGCAGCAGCCCTACCATGGTAACCAGGGTGGTGTTGATGGCTCGGATGTCCTCCCTGTACCCCCGATAGTGTTCCTCCTGCAGCACCTGGATCTCCTGGAACCGGGCCAGTACCGTCGCCATCGTCTCCTGGGAGCGGTTGTATGCTCCCATGATGGTGGTGAGGACCTCGTGGAGAGTGGGTTCCCTGGGCCTCTCCTCCCCCCCCTGTCGCACAGCTGCCCGCCGAGTTGCCCTGTTTCCCTGGGCCTCTGCCCCCTGGCCGGTGTGCCCACTACCACTGCCCCCAGGTCCCTGTTGTTGTTGGGGTGGTGGGTTATCCTGGGTGCCCTGTAGTGGTAGACACACCGCAGATTGACGCGCCCTGGAGACAGAGGCATGGGCCCGCTGGGTGGGAGCTGTGCTGGTGTTCCCAGAGGGGTTAGGGTCTATAGTGGCCTGTGCCTGTGTGAGGGGAACCGACTGTCCAGAGGTCCCCGATGGTCCGGGCTGGTCATCGGTGTCCAGATCGACAGAGCTGCTGTCATCGCTGACGGCCTCTTGGGTGGGGGGTGTGGATAATTCTGGCCCCTCCGCCGCGGTGTGTTGACGGTCGGGTCCTGCAGGGGTATAGAGGTATGGTTATAGTTTAAATGTGTCGCATATGGGTGTATCTGTGGGTTCTCGTGTCCCCAAGTGCTGGCATTCGTGTGTGGGGGCTTTGGTGAGGGTGGCTTGTGGGGGGGATGTGTATATGCATTGGGCATGCTTTGGTGATGGGTGTCCATGCTTAGTGGACGCATGCAGGCCTAGGTTTTGGGATGTGTGGGTTGTGATGGTGAGACATTGGCGGGGAATAGGTGTGCTGGGGGTGGGGCCGAGGATGGTGTTGGGGGTGAGGATGGTGGTGGGGGTGAGGATGGTGGTGGGGGTGAGGGTGGGGGTGAGGATGGGGTTCGAGGATGGGGGTGAGGGTTGGGGTCTGATTTGGCATGCAGGTGGGGGGGAAGCAGTATTGAAGCTTCAACTTACCAGTATCCATTCCTCCGCCGACTCCTGCGAGGCCGTCAGGATGCAGGATGTTCAAGACTTCCTCCTCCCATGATGTGAATTGTGGGGGTTGAGGTGGGGGTCCTCCGCCAGTCTTCTGCACGGCGATGTTGTGCCTGGATACCATGGAACGCACCTTCCCCCGTAGGTCGTTCCATCGCTTCCTGATGTCTTCCCGATTTCTGGGGTGCTGTCCCACTGCGTTCACCCTGTCGACAATCCTCTGCCATAGCTCCGTCCTCCGGGCAATGCTGGTGTATTGTATCTGTGTGCCGAACAGCTGGGGCTCTACACGAACGATTTCCTCCACCATAACCCTGAGTTCTTCGTCTGTGAAGCGGGGTTGTCTTTGGGGTGCCATGGGGTGGTGTGTATGATGTGTGGGGTGGAGTATGTGTATTTAAGTGAGTTGAGTGTGGTGGTGTGTGTTGTTTTGTGTGTGGATAGTGTGTGGGTGATGGTGTTGAGTGGCTGTGGCTGTTATGTTTTGGATGCTGGTGTCTCACTCTTGCCTTCTTTACGAATTTTTAAGCGTAGGGGTTTGTGGGTGATGTGGGTGGGTGTTTTATATTGTATTGTGTGTGTGGGAGTGGTGTGTGTATGTGTATCAGGTGTGTGGGATTCAAATCGTCCAATGTGGGTGAGTTTTGTTCGTTTGTGTGTATTCTGACCGCGCCGGTGTGTCCCGCCAATGGAATACCGCGTTTGAATGACCGCCGCGTGGATTCGTGGGTCGTAATGGGATGGGCGTATTTCTGTTGGCGTGGCGGTGGAGGTTTGGTCACCTCCACCTTTCCGCCGACCGCTGGTCTGGCGGTCTGTTGTGGCGGTCGGATTTTCGGAGGTTTGCCTTCTGCGGGTCAGAATGACCGTGGCGGGTTTCCGCGACCGCGGCGGGATTATGGAGGATTTCTGACCGGCGGTAGGCGCCTTTTACCGCCGAGGTCAGAATGACCACCATAATGTTAATCTCGCAGGTGAGTACACTTCAATTGGGAGTTGACAGACAAGGGTATTTGGAGAAGAGGACACTGGGCTGGCTGAGTTGAATAACAGTAACAGAGCCTCCTGGCCTTAGCAGTCATGTCAGTCTCTAAAGTACACAAGTATACAAATGTTATCCTCACAGATGAGTACACTTCAATTGGGAGAATACTAACATGGGTCTTTGGTGCAAAGAACAGTGGGCTGGCTGAGTGGAGTAACAGTAACAGTGCTTGTTGGGAGTTGTAGTCATGTCAGCCCCTATATTACACAGACAATACAAATGTTATCCTCCAAGGTGAGTACACTTCAATTGGGAGTTGACAAACAAGGGTATTTGGAGCAGAGGACACTGGGCTGGTGAGTGGAGTGACAGTGAAGGTGGCACAAGGTGAACAGTGATCATTGATTACATAAAGTTTTGGTGACATTTTTAGTGTTGTGACTACTAGACTCCACTCCCCTAGGTATTGCTGTCAAGCCCTCAGGATGCAGGATGGCCAAGACCTTCTCCTCCCGGGGATAGAGTTGTAATGGGGGAGTAGGAGGGCCACAACTAGTCTTCTTGGCCTGCAGCTGGTGCCTGGAGACCAGAGAAAGGACCTTTCCCCGGGGATCATTCCACTTCTTCCTGATGTCCTCCTTTGTGTGCAGTGTGATGCCTACAGCATTCAATCTGTCAATGATCCTGTCTCACATTTCCATTTTCCTACTGAGAGAAGTGTGCTGGACTTGGGCTCTGAATAATTGTTGCTCTACTCTTATGATTTCATCCACCATGACTCTTAACTCTTCATCAGTGCAACAAGGATTTTAATGTGTGATATGGTGGAAAAAGAATAAAATATATATCACGATGACAGTGACTTACAAAGGAGGGGTTGTGGTAAAGAGTGTGATTGGACACATGTGTGTGTATGACTTTGTATGGGATGGTGAAAAGAAGAAAATCGTTCTTAGTATCTGTGCAGTGTGGGAAAAAGTTGCTCTGTCCTGCTGTGTCTTGCTGTGAAAATGCAGAGGATTGTGTTGTGTGAACGGGTGTGTTTTATAGTGTGATTTTCAGGTTTGTCGAGTATGGTAATGTGTGTCAGCTGTGTTGTTCTCAAATTCATCCTATGTGCTGTTATGTTTTACTTTGCTGACCGCGGACTGCTGTGGTTCAGACCGCCATTGGCTGACCACCATGGCTGCCCACCAATGCGACTTTGCATTTGTAATTTGGTCAGTGGTCGGTTGCGGAGCTGTTGATGCTGGAGTTTGAACCGTCTATTTCCTGGCCTCTGTGCAGCTGGTGGTCTGCCTTTTTTGTTTGGCAGTCAGAGGTCCTGCCTGTGTAACTCATAATAGGGCTGTCTGAGGGACCACCAACATTGCGATCTGGTGGTCTAACCACCAAACTCGTAATAAAGCCCTATGTATTTGCTAAGTCAGTGCTTTGGTTTTACTTATGCAAAGTCATTTGTGAATAAGGCCCTTTTTTTTTAGGTGAGGAAGAAGGTTACAGTCAGTGGCATAACAAAGGCCCCCTGCAGTCTCTGCAGTGCGGGGGCGAGCTCCAGGAAGCCCTCTAAGCACAGTACCTTGGCCTGAGAGCTGCTGAGTGAGGTCAAATGGAGCCCTGCATGTACTTTACAGGGGGGCCCTTCAATTCTCGTTACACCATTAATTACAGTGCAGCTTCTCATGCTACCCCTCTGTGTGGGAAACCTGCTCTGCTGCTGACTGTGTTGTTGCCTGTCCTCTGGGTATGTGAAAGAAGCTTGCACCTAAACTGCTCTGTTACAGGTGAAAGTGACACTTGCAATGCTGGAGACCATACTCTCCCTTCTATTTCTGCAGAAGATGCTTCCACTGTTGCTGCCAATGCTCTAGCTGTTAGAGCTGGTTTTAATTTGTTTTTTATTTTTCACTCAAGGAGGAACAGCAATCAAAGTTGCTGAACTGTGGTTCTGGGAAGGGAGACTACAGGACAGCGCCATATGTACTGAGCTGTGGCATTATTGATCTACCCTGCGCTGGTGACCTTTCGGCTGCATTGCACCAACATACACACACTCCACCATAGCTGCACCATAAATAGGTACCCTTCCACTAAAACTCCATTGTTTTGTTAAAGCTTAATGCTCTTCGATCATTCTATATGTGCGGTACAGTACAGCACACATGCAAAGATGTAAAGGTTTGGAGAAAACATTTCTCCAAAATAATACCTGCTTTGAGGAGCCATAATTATTGGTGCAAATCTCAGGCTACCAATGGTAAACAATAAAGATTTGCATCAAAACCCATGGGTGATTACTCTAGACAGCCCATGTGTCAACCATGGAATGGCCCCTTGACATGCAGTAATACGAAGTAATATATAGTACCAGTATAGTTTTAGAAAGTAAACCTCATTATAATGCATTTTTTGTGATGCAAACCTGGTGCAAAGTACGGATAAATATACCCCATTTTTTATGGGTTGTTTAAAATGCAGTAGACAAGGGACTCATAAATTGATGCTATTTTGTACTTACTGTCCTGTGATGCAGCTTTCATGCATGCAGCTAGATCAGTTCTTATAGCGGCTGTGCTGCTCAGTGGTGAAAAAATATCTGTTTCTAGTGTGTGCATATTCTTAAGAAGAATTATAAAAGATACTGCACACAGATTACTTTCATGCTGGTTGTCAAATCTGTAGAACATGAAGGCTAATGAAAATATGCAACATATGCCATGAAATAAGAATGCCATGAATTATGTAGCGCTTGTCATACTACTTTAGATCTCTGGAAAAAACAGCTGTCACTTATAACCATTATGAATGCCATCTTTTGTAGGATTTATTCTCTTTTTTTGAAGGTAGCACACACACCAATCTACTCACACACTCACCTGTAGAAAATGCTTTTTTTCACTGAACTATCTCTAAATAGAATCTCCGTGTATCACTCACACAGACATGATCTAGAAGTCTCAAAATATCTACAATGTTGCTGCCAATAGTCCAGTGATCAGGAGGAATTTGTGTCTGCCTTGCATTTCCTTGAGCCAAATGCTGGCACCTTCCTAGTAGATATTTGCTATATTGAAAGGCAAAGTAAAAAATGGATGTCCACAAATTGACTGTCTCTGTTGCCCTTGTGAGCTGTTTTGGTTCTAATACATCATTTATTTTATCTGGTCTTAGATATAGAATTTGAGGGATTGTCTATCATCCAGTCAGTGGAGCTGGCTCAGCCTGCACATTGATGCACTATTTTGAAATCCACACAATTAGTTTTTTTTTTTTTACAGAGTGAGAATTTACTTCTAGAATGGAAAAATCAACACCAATGAAAATGAAAAAAAAGTGTTTTATGCTATTTTTGGTTGTTACAGAATTTTTCATTTAGAATTTTGGATGTGCTTACACACAGTGAGAAATAGGGTTGATTGACTGCGGTGTGAACCCTGGTCAAGCAACAGCCACAATCCCTTGCAAAGTTAACCGCGAAAAATCCATTAAATTAACCTGTGCTTACCCTGGGTAGCTAGGCACAAAAAGCACTCAGGCTAAACATAGAGGCAATGTTTTAAGTATTTATGCAATACACAAGCAGCAACACAATGAAAACACAACACAATACAAATTCCAAACAAATTTAGAAAAATAAAGAATTTTTTAATAAATTCATTGACACCAAAACCATGAAAATCCAATTAGTGGAACCAGGTTTGTGGATTTTTAAAGTTTAAGGTTCAAAATAGTGAGTCCTCAGTCTTAGAAAATGGCCACCTGGGCACATTAAGCACAATAACCAAGGGTCCAGGAGTGGAGGGGGGCCGACCTTTTGGGGGTGCAGGACTCGGGCTGGGTCCAGGCACAGGTTTAAGATGATGGGAGCCTGTTATGTCTCTGTGGCTCAAACAGGAGACCAGCTGAACTAGCCATTGGAGTCACTTCTGGAGCCCTGGGTGTAGGTGGTGATGCAGGGCTTTGCAGCAGGGCTGGTCTCTGAAGGTCCCAAGTAGACTCCAGGCAACAAAGCAGTCATTCGAGGTACAGCAGCAGTCGGGTGGAGTGCACAGCACGTCACAGCAGCAGGCAGTCCTCTGAGAGTCTTTACACAGGTCCAGTAGTGAACTCAGAAGTAGGTCGGAGAGCACTCTTTTTATGCCCTGGTGCCATGCTCCTAGAAGTGGGGAGTGGTTTTCAGAAGGGATCTCTGAAGTTCCAGGAATTTCCATCCTCCTCTGCACTGGCACTACATGGTAGTTAAGCCCATTGTGTGGTGGCAGAGCCAAGTCTATTCAGTTGCAAGTGGGACTATGCTTAACTACACCCCCCATTAAGTCAGTTAATGGCCCATTCAGACTCTGCTAATCTCTATATTGTGTGACTGTCTGGGGTGAATTCACAAAGTCCCAACTGTCAGTTACACCCAGTCATGTAGTCTAAGGCAGGTTGCAGGCACAGAGGGCTAAGAGCACTAAATTGCCAACTTTTTAAAAGTGGCATTTTCAAACTTGTGATGCTAAATCCAACTTTGCCATTAAAGAGTGTTTATCATTACAAGTTCATAGGTACCAAACATAAATATCTACCACCTCTGGTTTAGGAATTACAATGTATTAATTGTAATAAGGAATCCCCAATGTTACGCTATTGGAGGGGTTGGCCTCTCAGTAGTTAGAAAACACATTTGGGAGTTTTTCAATACTAGGACGTGTAAAACTAAAAAGTACATGTCCTATCTTTTAATTTCACAGCACCCTGCCACATGGGCTACTTATGGTCTACCTTAGGGGTGAACTATATGTAATAAAAGGGGAGTTTAAGGCTTGGAAAAGGGTTTTAAATGCCAAGTAGACATGGTAGTCAGACACAGCCTTCAGGCTCCAATGGCAGGCCTGGGACAAGATTTAAGGTGCCACTTTTGTGGCTGGCACAATAAGTGCTGAAGGCCCACTGGTAGCATTTAATTTACAGGCCCTGGGAAAATGGTATACCACTCTACAATGGACTCACATGTAAATTAAAGATGCCAATCAGGTATATGCCAATTAAACCATGTTCAGCATAGTCAGCACATGCACTTTAGCACTGGTTAGCAGTGGTAAACTGCACAGAGTCCTAAGGTCAACAGAAAAAATTGAGGCAAGCAGGAAAAAGGGTTGGGGGAAGACCTTCCTATGGCTGACAGGTCTAACACACACCATATTTCCAGGGAAGCACTTCACGTATTGCCACATGGGAATGTTTTTGTCCTCAAGATAAAGTTCACAAAGTAGCCTATTTGTTATCTCAGTTTGCAGTATGTAAGAGTGTGCGCAAGGTAGAAGAGGAAGAGGTAAGAATGAGAGGGGAACATTTATTATGATTTCACATGCATCAACAAGCCCTTTTTCTTTTTTGAACCCCTGGCTTTGGACTTTTTAATACAAGTGAGTTTCACTGCTTGTGCCTTAACCACTGTAATCAAAGAGTCTGTCTTTTAAGACAAGGGTGCTGTGATGCATCTAGGGTAAGGGGTACTTGGCTGATTATATGTGAACACATGTGCACACATGTGCATGTGTGCAGGCTGTGCAAATGAGACTACCATGGTGTGCAGCTCAGTCACTGCGCATTGGTAGCATAAAGAGAACTCTTAGTGTTAGATGTTGACCTGGTGTAGGCCTTGTGATATTAGTGGGCACTCATCGATAAGTACAGTAGTGTTTACTGTTTTATCTGCAGTGACACTGTTTTATACACATAAGAGGAAATCTGACTTAGAATGCAGTTTTGCTTCCCTAAGGTCAACGAGTCCAGTAAGGTATGAAACTGAAGTGAAACTTGTGAGCCCAGTTTAAATACACAGTCCCAAGCTCTTACAAGTACACTTTATTGGTCGTTCAGAATTTGTATAATTCTCTGGCTCAGTTTCGGATTAGTGTCCAGGCCATTGTTCACCCTGCTTGGCCAAGTTAATTCCACCAATTCCATGCAGAGGAAACAAAGGCCTCCTACATAAAAGGAGAAACAGTGTTTCACTCAGCTCTGAGGAGAAAGGGATGGGGAAGGAAAACTGCATCTGTAAATTAGCTATCATATGGTACTAGAGTTGGGACAGCCCAGGCCCATTGAACAAAAGATGAAGCCCAGACCTCTTGAGCCAACACAGGAGGGGCTTCCCTTTGAAGATTTGTGGAGAAAGACCCTGGTAGTGATGTCTGCTAGGGGCAGAGCTGAGGTCCACAGAGAAGGTGTGAACAATGGCCACTTGACAGTGTTATCTTCAATTGTCCCCGCATGGTGTGCACGAGGGTTGGGATGTGGTGGAGGGATCATGTTGCACCCTAACAAAAGCGGCATACTGTACAGTGGCATACAGTGAAGTAGGGTACACTAAAGTAGTGTACAGTGAAGTAGGGTAAGTAGAGTGGTGTAAAGTAGAGTAGCACAGAGTCAGGGGGATAGACTAGAGTGGCGTAGAATGCAATGGCATAGAGTGAAGTGGGATAGAGTGAAGTGGGGTAGACTGAAGTGGGGTAGAATGAAGTGAAATAGAGTCAAGTGGGTTAGAGTAGAAGGGGCAAACAGTAGAGTGGCGTGAAGTAGAATAGCATAGGGTAAAGTGGGGTAGAGTAGAGAGGCATAGAGTACAGTGGCATAGAGTGGAGTCGCATAGAGAGAGACGGGGTAGAATCAAGTGGGCTAGAGTGAAGTAGGATAGAGTAGAGTGGCATACAGTAGAGAGATGCAGAGGGACATGTGGTAGAGGGAGGTAGGGGAGTGTGAAGTAGGGTAGAGTACAACAGCATACAGTAGAATGCATACAGTAGAGTGATATAGAGGGAAGTGGGCGTGAGTGAAGTAGGGTAGAGTAGAGTGGGGTAACATAGAATGGTGTAGAGTGGCATAAGGTGGATTGAAGTAGGGTAAAGTAGAGTGGTGTGGAATAGAGCGACACTGTCAGGCCTGCAGCCCCACTGCTGAACTGACTGGGACTCAGGCTCAGGACCAAGATGCTTGCCGAGTGCCCCCACTTACAGTGAACAATTCTACAAGTCCTGTTGTGCTTGTATAAAGAATCTGAGGCCAAAAAGAGTGCAAACTCTCTCAAGCACCCACACACTAGAGTAAAGGAAGTAAGGCCAAAGAGAATTCATTGGACTTCCACAAGACTAGGAAGTTTCATGGAACTTCAGAGCCATCTTAGGCTTAGCCACTATTTAAGGCCTCACCTACTTCTAGAAGCCACTTGCTGCTAGAGAAACTCAACGAGGAGGCAGCTCACCCCAGTCTTCCACTCTAGACTGGCTTCCATGTTTCCTTGCCCTCATGTCCTCGAACCTGTGAACAAAGAAGAATACGTTAGGTTAAAACAACCGAAAGAAGGACTTACCTTGATGGTAATGTGCCACTTTTAGCACATAGTTGAACTCAATAGACTCACCTTAGCACTACAGTAAAAAACCTGTAGGGAAAAAAATGAAACAGGAGTTAATCAGTTTGTGAAATAGTTGTGCATATACTAACAGTGATATAACTTCAGTTGTGCATTAACCAGAATTGCGCATTTTTAACAGTGATGTCACTTCACATGTTTTGGTTATAACTCTTGTTTTAGAAATTAATTTTTACTATGCAGTACATTGTGATGTGCAAATGGAACTAAGATCCAGATTTCTTGCGTCCCCCCATCGCCACCTTACGGCACCATGTGTGCGCCGTTTTTACAATATAGTGCACAATGGAGCACGTTAGGCCAATAGCGTAATATTTCTGACACTATTGTGGTGCTTTGCTGCACACCGTCAACATTTTTTTTACGCCAGTGTGGCAAAGTGCAAGTACGCTCATTGATTTCAATGGATGCGTCCTTTTAACATCTGCTTTGAGCATTAAAAATGACACCAAAAATGGCACAATGAAATCTTGTAGATTTTATTGAGCAATTTTTGTGGGCCTCCTAAAGCCGGAATGCCCCCCTTGCATACATTATGCCTGACACATGCATAATGTGGCTCAAGGGGTCACAAAGTGGTGCAATGCATGCAATATGGCGCAGCGATTTTTGCCTCATAGAGCCACATTAGTGTAAAACAAAATGAGGGTAGTGTGGCACAAGGAGGCACTAGGCCCTTGTAAATGTGTCCCTAAGGGCCTGATGCAGATCTTGGCGGAATGGTTGCTCCGTCAAAATGGTGACAGATATCCTGTCAACCGAAATCAAAATCCCATGGGTTATAATTGGATTTATATTTTGGCGGACAGGATATCTGTCACCATTGTGATGGAGTAACCCATCCCCCAAGTTCTAAATCAGGCCCTAAGACATGTATCTATGTTATGATGTTGTTGATGTTAACCTGAATACCAAGATAACAGCCAGGTAGGTACAATATCTAAGGATAAACACATGAGGATCTGAAATAGGTCTGAACACCAAGAGTCCATATTGTCTTTCTTTATGCTAAAAACTTTAATAGTTTTACAGCAAAGAGGGAGATAGGTCACCTACAATGGACGGGGAACTAACACAGGTACACACTGGAGTAGAGGAGGCAAGAGGAAGTTTGTACAAGTATAGAATTAAAGCGTCTCCATGTGCTTTCAGATCTCAATGCATATTAGGAGAAACAACCACCATGAATCAGATGTCACAAATCCGAGATCATCTCTAAACTACTCTCTTTTTCAGTCCCATTTCCCTTTCCCTTTCCTCCATGATACCCTTGTTCTGACTGCATGAACTTCACAGAAAGGTCTTGGTGTCAGAGGAAGCTGGGAACCAGCATCATGGAGCTCCATCGCATCCCCGTGTGATCAAACAGGTTAGTGCTTGACATGCATAGAGTGCACTGATGCAGAGTACAGTGCAGTGTTGTAGATTGGAGTGGCGTAGAGTAGAATAAAGTGGAGTAGATTGGCACAAAGTCGAGTGGAGTACAGAGACGTGGAGTGGGATAGATTAGATTGGCATACAGTACAGTGCCATGTAGTATTTTAGAATGGAGTGGCTAGAGTACAGTGACATAGAGTGAAATGGGGTACAGTGAAGTAGGGGATTGTGAAGTGGTGCATAGAAGAGTGGCTCAGACCAGTGGATTACAGTAGAGTGGCATGGAGTGAAGTGGGAGGTAAGTGTGGTATAGTGAGGTAGACCACTGTGGCATGGAGTAGAGGGGTGTACAGTGAAGTGGTGTAGAGTAAAGTGGGGTAGAATGAAGTGGGTCACAGTGACCTTGGATACAGTAGAGTGGCATAGTGTAGAGTGGCATTGTGTAGAGTGGAACAAAGTGAACTGGGATACAATCAAGTGGGCTAGAGTGAAGTGGGATAGACAGAAGTGGGGTGGAGTACAGTGGCATTGAGAAGACCGGCACAGAGTATAGTGGCGTAGAGTAGAATGGAGTGGAGTGAAGTGGGATAGAGTAGAGTTACATAGAGTGAAGTGTGATATAGTGAAGTGGAGCACAGTGAACTGGGGTACAGAAGAGTATCTTTGATTAAGGTGGCCTAGAGTACAGTGTGGTAGAGTCAAGTGAGCTTAACTCAAGTGGGGAAGAGTACAATGACGTAAAGTAGACTGGCATAAAGTAGACTGGCATAAAGTAGAGTGATGTACAGTAAAGTAGGAAAGAGTGGAGTGGGGTACAGTGAAACATGGGAGAGTAGAGTTGCATACAGCCGTTTGGTGTACAATAAAAGGGCACAGAGTGAAACTGGGTAGAGTGAAGTGCGATAGAGTAAAATGGTGTGCAGTAGAGTGGTGTACAGTGGAGTGAAATAGAGGGCAGTAGCATAGAAAAGAGTGGCATACCGTACCGCAGCATAGAATAAAGGTGTAGAGTAGTATAGGAGTGGCACAGAGTAAAGTGGGCTAGAGTGAAGTGGCTTAGACTGAAGTGAGGTAGAAGTGAGTGGCATATAGTAGAGTGGCTTAGAGTAGAGTGGCAAAGTGTGGAGTATGGTAGAGTGCCACACAGTGGCAGAGTGTGGAGTGGAAGGCATAGAGTAAAGTGTCACAGAGTAGAGTTGTGCTGAGTGGAATAGAGTGGCATAGAGTCTACTGGTGCAGAGTAGTGTGCAGTGCCATAGATTGCAGTGGTGAAGAGTGCAATGGGTCAGAGTAGAGTAGTGCACAGTACAGTACAATGGCATGCAGTGCAGTATTGTAAGGTAGAGTGGTACACAGTAGAGTATAGTGGCATAGAGTACAGTGGCATACTATGGTGAATAGTACAAAGCAGTGGCGTAGAGTGCATTGGTGTACAGTAGCATGGCGCCGAGTGGATTACAGTGGTGTACAGTGCAGTGGTGTACAGCAGAGTGGCACAGACTAGAGTACTGTGGCATAGCGTGCAGTGTAATAGAGTGGAGTAGAGTGGCTTCAAGTGCCACATAGTAGAGTGTCATAAAGTGGAGTGGAATGGAGTGGCATACAGTAGAGTAGCGTATAGGGAAGTGGTTTAGAGTGAAGTAAGGAACAGTGATGTGGGGTAGAGTAGAGTGGTGTCGCGTAGAGTAGAGTGTGGTAGGGAGTTGCAGAGTGGCAGTGGCATTGAGTGGTGCAGACTAGAGTACAGTGGCCTAGACTGCAGCGGCATACAGTGTAGAAGTCTACAGTACAGTGGTCCAGAGTAGAGTAGAGTGGTGTAAAGTGTAGTGGTGCAGAGTACTGTGCAATGCCATTGATTGCAGTGGTGGAGAGTGCAGTGGCACGGAGAAGAGTAGTGCACAGTACAGTACAGTGGCATACAGTGCAGTAGCTTTCTGTAGAGTGGTGTACAGTAGAATAGAGTGGCATAGAGTGCAGTGGCATACAGTGGTGCAGAGCACAGTGCAGTGGCATACAGTGCAGTGGTTTAAAGTAGAGTGGTGCAGAGTAATGTACAGCAGAGTAGAGTGCAGTGGCATAGAGTAGAGCAGAGTAAGGTGGCGTAGAGTGGAATGGCATAGAGTATAATGGTGCAGCATAGAGTGGTGTAGAGTAATATGGCACAGAGAGCTGAAGGCTCTACTTCCCAACTGAAAATTCCTTTTAGCTCTAAGTTGAAGCAAGAATAAAATATGCCTATTGACAAAAAGCCCTATTTGAATGAATGAATGAATGAATGACGTGTTTTGTAAAGCACACTGTAACTCCCAGAGCAGCATCCTGGTACTTGGTGGTAAATGTGTTTGGCTCCAAAGAACACAGTAAACAGAGACCAAGGGCCAGATGTACGAAAAAAGCAATTTGCGACTTGCAAATTGCGAGTCCCTGCAACTCGCAATTTGCAAGTCGCAAATTGCTATGCAGTACGGTGTCTCAGACACCGACTGCAACTCGCAATGGGGTCGCAATGACCCACCTCATGAATATTCATGAGGTGGGTCGCAAATTGCGGCCCCATTGCGAGTATGGGCACTCGCTAACATGGAGGCCTGCTGACGTCAGCAGGCCTCCATGTTAGCGACCTGCTTGTCAATAAAGCAGGTTTTTTTTTTTGAAGTGTAGCCCGTTTTCCCTAAGGGAAAACGAGCTGCACTACAAACAAAAACGAAACCTTTAGTTTCGGATTTTTCAGGGCAGGGAGTGGTCCCTTGGACCACTCCCTGCCCTGAAAAAATATTTTTGGGTGCAATCACAAACTGGAAGGGGTCCCATGGGGACCCCTTCCAATTTGCGATTGGGTTACCATCCACTTGAAGTGGATGGTAACTGCGATGCCATTTGCGACCGCATATGCGGTCGCAAATGGTATTGCATCCCAATGCGACTCGCAAATAGGAAGGGAACACCCCTTCCTATTTGCGAGTCTGAAATGCATTTTGCGAATCGGTAACGACTCGCAAAATGCATTTCTGCATTGGGATACGCGTTTTGCGACTCGCAAACGGCAAATTTTGCCGTTTGCGAGTCGCAAAACGTTTCGTACATCTGGCCCCAAGTACCTTAAAGGATAAGTGAGAATCCAAAAATTCAAAAATACCAAAAAGCACTGTCTTAAACTGCCTTCTAAAAATGGCTTTAGCTTCAATGAATCAAAGATGTCTGGGGAGGTGATTCCATGCTTTTGTGCCCAGAACTGCAAAAGATTTTCCTCCTGGAGTTTTTAGTCTAAATGCAGGAGGCTTGAGCAGATTGGCATTTGAGAACCTGAGCATTTGAAGTGTTGTATTATAGGAGAGTTGTAACAAGACCCTTTTATGCACTGGCAGCCAATAAAAAGCCTGCAGGGCTGCTGATGTGGAAAAACGACAGGACAGTTTTAGTACCAGTCCGCCAGCAGAGTGTTGTATGTCCTGTAGCTCCTGAATTGTTTGTTTGGAAGAGCCAGCTAACAAACTATTATAATAATCCAGTCTTGATATTAATGCAAAGGCCACTGTTTTTCTGGCCTCCACAAGTTGGTAATCAAGAAAAAAAATTAAGATTTAATGAGGCAAAAACACATTCCTGCCACTGTAGCCGCTTGTGGCTGGAAAGACAGAGAAGCATCAAACTTTACTAAGAGGTTTCAAACAACCTCGACCGTGGACTGGGGTGTTAGGGTGAAATTGGGCCACCATATCATAGGGTCAAAAGAATTGGACTTCCCATGTAACATAGGGGGTCATTACGAACCCCGGCGGTTCAGCCCACCATGCCGGCGGTGGCTGAAAAGCCTGCCACCGGCATGGCGGGCTGAACCGCCATATAATTGACACAGTGAGGGCCGTCATAGGTGGCCCTCACCCACCGCCAGGCTGCCTCCGACAGGCAGCCTGACGGTGGAAGAAATCATTATTCGACAGGGCAGCGCTGCTGTTCTTCGGATAATGATCCCTACTGCCCCCAGCCTTTCCCTGGCAGGGCTGGCGGGGCTGGCGGGCTGGTGGAAGGGGTTCTCTGGGCCCCCCGGGGGCCCCATCGCACAGGTCACTGCCCGATTTACGGGCAGGGATCTGCGTGACGGGTGCAGCTGCACCCACCGCACAGAGGAATTGACGGCGGCTTCATGTGGAGCCGCCGCAATGTCCCGGCCAGGCATTCTGCTGGGCCAGCGGACGGAAACAATGTTTCCACCTGCCGACCCAGCAAAATGTTTATTATGCGGCCGGGGGTATACCAGGGAGGCAGGCGGTCAGTAGAATGACCGCCATCCTGAACACAGTGGTGAAAACCACTGTGTTTATAATGAGGGCCATAAGCTCCATTTTGTCAGGGTTGCACTTGGGGTAGTTTACTCGCATCCACCAAATCACTTCAATCAAGCAGTTTTTAAAGCTGAGCTCTTAGGTCAAGGAATCTTTATCCAACGACAGAATCAGTTGTGTGTCATCTGCATATGATGTAACCTCCATGCTGAAGGAGGTGATCATTGATATTAGGGGGGACGTATAAATATTAATATTGCCGGGCTAAGTGAAAAGCCCTGGAGTACCCCTGACTTTTCGGGGGAGAAGAAGGGTACTAAAATAACCATTTGTCTGCGGCCAGAGTAGAAGGATTTCATTCAGGCCCAAGCTAGGTGAAGGATTTCACAGTCCTTTACACGTTGCAACAAGATGTCATGTGAGATGGTATCAAATACCACATATAATTCCACTATAATCAGCAGAGCATTTTTACCCTCATCCAGTGTTAGTTTCAACGTGTCTGCCACTTCCAACAACGGGGTCTCTGTGGAGTGTCTTGGACAGAAACCTGATTTCCTTGGAGGTAAGAAGTTAGCCTCTTCCAGAAATGCAGTTAGTTGTTCACTGACCAATTTTTCAATCATTTTACTTAAGGCAGAAATTCATGAGGTAGGCTGGAGATTAAAAAGGATGGTGTGGTCAGCTAGTTGTTTTTTCTGTAGTGTTATAACCACTGCTAATTTCCAATCTTTCAGGGCCTCTGCAGAGGTCAGTGAAGTGTTCAAAAATGTTGTTAATTACTGAGTTTATGCAGTCCACAACTTTGTGGAGTATGCAAGGGGACATGTATCCTGATTTACAGGCTCAGATCGCTTTAAGTGACTAAGGTAAAGTCGTTTTCTGGAAAGCTGTTAATGATGGTAGTGCTTGTAGAGTATTGCCTGTTAGAGCAATCTTAAAAGATGGGGCACTTCGAAATCAAATAATTTTTCCTCAAAGAATGCACATATTTTCTTGCATAGGACTTGAGAAGGCGGTACCTTCCTAACATTTGCTTTAGGCTGTAAAAATGATTTTGCAAAATTTAAAACGGCTTGGGCTCCAACAATCTGGGAGGAAAAGTAAGTCTTTTTTTACAATCTTAATCTGGTTGTGGTAAATTTTCAAGGCTTTTATAAATGTACACAAATCTTCAGCATTGTAGGCTCTTCGCCATTAATGTTCCAGTTGCTTCCAACTATGATGAAGCTCTGCTAAAGTCTATGAATACCATAGAGCTGATTGTTGTTCTTAAATGAGCCAGTTTAATAAGGAAATAGATCTTCCAACTGTTAAAAATTGAAGCCTCTTCAGACACATTACCTGTAAGGATAGTGGTAGAAGAGGATAACGCCATAATAAAATTAGGATTGGATACGAGTTTTCCCCATTATCTACTTATATTGGGACCTGGTGTTGATACCTTAGGAGTGTGATTCATGGACTAATATCGCAAACTGAAAAGAATCAGGATGTGATCAGACCTAGCCTGCCTAATCAGAGATTCAATTACCAAGTTAAGGTCATTGGAAAGGGCTCCACCCAGAATATGTCCCATTGTGTGTGTCATTGAGGTGACCAATTGGGTAAGGCCCAGGGAGCTTAGGGTGTTTATGAAATTAGCTACTTCTGCATTTTTACTACACTCCAGAAGGATATTGAAGTCCCCTAACATAATAAAGTTAGCATTGTGCAGAACAGACGGAGCTACTGCATTGCCCAGAGAGATCAGGAAACTAGCACAGGGACTCGGGGATGGTAAATGAAGCCACCACCAAAAGACATCTAAGGACTGACCATAATACAAAAACCAAGACTTTCCACCACTTTGAGAGAACATAAATACAATGTTTGACATTGGAAGACATCTCAGGGAATAATCACCAGACCACCCCCTCGGCAATCTGATGTATCCTGTCTAATGATAGCATAACCCAGGGGTACAGCTTGTGCAATGCCAGGGTTACACCATTCTTTAAGCCATGACTCTGTTATCAACAGGGGTCCGGCTGAAGATCAATAAGCAGATCAAATGCCTCTTGGGCATGTTTTCGAAAGGAACATGCATTGATAAGGCTGTCCAAGAGAGATCTCACCACTGGTGCCTGAGATCAGCCATGGGGGGATGTCGGGGAACCCCAAATACGGCTCTACACTTAATACATGACAGCAGTCCTTCGATTATAGTTGGAGGGAACACAGAATCACATTGCTTGATGGCAAAATTCAGTGCTTTTAATGTATCTGGTGACATATGTGTGCCTTGGGAAAAACAGGCAGGGTGTCTGGCGCTGGTCGCAGATGGGCACAAACAGGCTTGCCCTTGGTGCACCTTCAGTAAGCCAGCGGCACGTCCGCAGCCTCAACCCACTTTAGCAGTAGGAAATCCAAGAAAAAGCTAGAGCGCCAAGAAAAAATGGCCTCTCAAAATACAACTCTGGTAATGCAAGAAGTGAAGTGGAGTTTAAGTAAAGTGACACATGCAAATAAATCAAGTTTTAAAAATAATTTTCAAAAGTTCCCCCTTTTTTATGGTGAAGGGTTTGAAAGATTGATTTCTGGAGACGTCATTAGATGTAGTCTGGAATATTCCTGCAGTGTCAATCTGTGTATGCCAGACATAAATTAAGTTCTAATTTAAATATGATGTCCCAGACAGGCATTTCAGAAACTGTTGGCTTGTTCTGCTAGAAGTGTTGAATGGGCACCTTTCCAAGTGATTCATGTATTTCACTACTGTGAGATCGTCCATGTGTAGAAGACTGAGAAATAT
The DNA here is from genome assembly GCF_031143425.1 of Pleurodeles waltl. NCBI lineage: Eukaryota > Metazoa > Chordata > Amphibia > Caudata > Salamandridae > Pleurodeles > Pleurodeles waltl. The sequence continues at coordinate 162,552,007 of NC_090450.1, read as the reverse complement.
ACTTAGGCCCTCATTTATGTGAATTTGCTGCAGGGCAGAGCAACAAGTCACCTTGCTTCTCTGCCCTAGGCCAAAGTGAAAAGGCTGAAATGCACCGTATTTATGCAACTTTCCCCTGCGCCGGAGGTGTTTTGGCTGCCTAGTGCAAAAGCAGTCACTCTTGCGCCATGGTGCAAGGGTGCCTCCGTTGCATGCAGGATTGTTTTTGTGTAGTGTTGGACCTGGCTTTTTGACAGGGTCATCCCCAAATTTTTTGCCTCCTTCCTCCTATTTTTTCTGACCTGTTGTTGTTGGCTTTTGAACTCTGGGCAATTTACCACTGCTAACCAGTGCTAAAGTGCATATGCTCTCGGTGTAAATTGTACTGATGATTGGTTTATCCATGATTGGCTATTCAATTTACTTGTAAGACCCTAGTAGAGTGCACTATATGTGCCTAGGGCCTGTAGATTAAATGCTACTAGTGGGCCTGCAGCACTGGTTGTGCCACCCACTTCAGTAGCCCCTTAACCTTTTCTTAGGCCTGCCATTGCAAGGCCTGTGTGTGCAGTTTCACTGCCACTTCGACTTGGAATTTAAAAGTACTTGCCAAGCCTAAAACTCCCCTTTTTCTACATATAAGTCACCCCTAATATGTGCCCTAGGTAACCCCTAGAGCAGGGTGCTGTGTGGGTAAAAGGCAGGACATGTACCTGTGTAGTTTATATGCCCTGGTAGTGTAAAACTCCTAAATACATTTTTACACTTCTGTGAGGCCTGCTCCCTTCATAGGCCAACATTGGGGCTGCCCTCATACATTGTTGAAGTGGCAGCTGCTGATCTGAAAGGAGCAGGAAGGTCATATTTAGTATGGCCAGAATGGTAATACAAAATCCTGATGACTGGTGAAGTCAGATTTAATATTACTATTCTAGAAATGCCACTTTTAGAAAGTGAGCATTTCTTTGCACTTACATCTTTCTGTGCCTTACAATCCACATCTGGCTAGGTTTAGTTTACAGCTCCTTGTGCATTCACTCAGACACACCCCAAACACAGGGTACTCAGCCTCACTTGCATACATCTACATTTTGAATGGGTCTTCCTGGGCTGGGAGGGTGGAGGGCCTGCCCTCACACAAAGGACTGCCACACCCCCTACTGGGACCCTGGCAGGCAGGATTGGACTGAAAGGGGACTTGGTGCATTTCTTAGCCACTCTTTGAAGTCACCCCCACTTCAAAGGCACAATTTAGTAAAAAACAGGGCCTCTACCCTACCTCATCAGACACTTGCTGGAGAAGAAACCTGAACCAGAACCTGCATCCTGCCAAGAAGAACTGCCTGGCTGCCTAAAGGACTCACCTGACTGCTTTCTACAAAGGACTGCTGCCTTGCTGTTGCCCTGCTGCCTTGCTGAACTCTTGTCTGGCTGTAAAAGTGCTCTCCAAGGGCTTGGATAGAGCTTGCCTCCTGTTCCCTGAAGTCTAAGGACCAAAAAGACTTCTCTTTTTCATTTGGACTCTTCGTGCGCCGAAAATTTCGACGCACAGCTTGCTCCACGGCGTGAAAATCGCCGCTCACCGACGCTGATCAACACGACACCTTCGGGGCGACCGGAACTTCGATGCACGGCCTCGCATGGACATCGCCGCCCGACTTCCAGAGGGGAAATCGACGCGACGCCTGCCGTGAGAAAGAAAATTCCATGCACAGCCTCGCGCAACGACGCGCAGCCGGAAAACAAGCCAAAGAATCCACGCACAGACCCTGGGACATCTGGTAATCCCGCGATCCATAGAATGAGACGGTCCGCGTGCCGGAAAACGATGCACGTCTTCCCTGAGTGAAAAATAACGACGTAAGTCCGTGAGTGAAGGGGCGCAACCGATGCACACACCATTTTTCCTCCCGTAGAACGACGCACGTCTCCCCGCGTGAAAAATAACGATGCACGTCAGTGTGTGAAGGGGCGTAACCGACGCACACACCATTTTTCCACGCATCTCCTCTTCTGCGGCCCTCTGCAGAGATATTCCACTCCAAACCAGGTACTTTGTGCTTGAAAGAGACTTTGAGGGTCATTCTGACCCTGGCGGCCGGTGGCCGCCAGGGCCACCGACCACGGGAGCACCGCCAACAGGCTGGCGGTGCTCCAATGAGCATTCTGACCGCGGCGGTTCAGCCGCGGTCAGAAGCGGAAAGTCAGCGGTCTCCCGCTGACTTTCCGCTGCTCATTGGAATCCTCCATGGCTGCGGAGCGCGCTCCGCAGCCATGAGGATTCTGACCCCCCCTACCGCCATCCAGTTCATGGCGGGAAAGCCGCCATGAACAGGATGGCGGTAGGGGGGGTCGCGGGGCCCCTGGGGGCCCCTGCCGTGCCCATGCCAATGGCATGGGCACGGCAGGGGCCCCCGTAAGAGGGCCCCGAAAAGTATTTCAGTGTCTGCCTTGCAGACACTGAAATACGCGACGGGTGCCACTGCACCCGTCGCACCTTCCCACTCCGCCGGCTCGATTACGAGCCGGCATCCTCGTGGGAAGGTCGTTTTCCCCTGGGCTGGCGGGCGGTTTTACTGGAACCGCCCGCCAGCCCAGGGGAAAACTCGTAATACCCGCCGCGGTCTTTTGACCGCGGCGCGGTAATTTGGAGGGCGGGATCCTGGCGGGCGGCCTCCGCCGCCCGCCAGGGTCATAATGAGGCCCTTTGTTTGCTTTTTAAAGACTTAAGACACTTCATATCACTTTTTAGTGATATCTTTACAAATTCATATTGCATCTTTGATCGTTTTGACCTGCAAATACCCAGATAAATATTATATATTTTTCTAAACACTGTGTGGTGTATTTTTGTGGTGCTATATTATGTTATTGTATGATTTTTTGCACAAATGCTTTACACATTGCCTTCTAAGTTAAGCCTGACTGCTCGTGCCAAGCTACCAGAGGGTGGGCACAGGATAATTTGGATTGTGTGTGACTTACCCTGACTAGAGTGAGGGTTCTTGCTTGGTAACCTGACTGCCAACCAAAAATCCCATTTCTAACATGCAGGAAAGGGCATCTCCCTCTATAGAAACAATCCTAAGAGGTGTTTCTTCTTTCTATGTGTGCTGCAGAATGGTTTGTGTTCTTTTATATGTCTGTTTTACAAGTGGTGTTTTTGTCTTATATGACACAGGAGAAGTGATAGTAAAGTTTGACATGCTTGTATTTTCTTTGCAGAAGTGGAGCTGCTGCTAACAGCAAGCTGGGTCTTAAATAAATATTTTTTCGGGTCATGGACTGATATCTTTCATCAGAACCTCTCGGGAGAAGAAGCTACTTTTCGCACTGAATTTGAGTTATTAATAAAAGCATGCAACAGCCTACTAAATATTTATTATGAGAGGTCTCATAGTAATGTCATCTTCTTATGTAAATTGTAAAATTTTGTAACTGTCTTGAAACAATGTAATAACTGTTAAGTGTAATGAAGCTTTTGAATGTTCGTGTTGCCTTTAATATATTTATGCAATCTCTTTAGAGTTGGAGAGAGCCTCTCATGAAACACAGTGCTTGAGGAGGAACAAATGAGTAACAAATGCATGAGACATTTGTTTTGCTCTTAGCTGTTTTCGTGCCAAGCAAATCCTCCTGAAAATTTCTACTGTTTGTCTGTCGAAGAAACACGTATGCACGGAGTAGAGGAGGAAAGTTAGTTTGGGCAATTGCTTCGCACACAGAAAGTATGTCAAATGCTTTTGACACACATAAACGATACCTTGTGTCAGCAATAAGAATGGGGACCACTGAAGAACTGCTGCTTAAGGACATTTTTGAAGTTATATACGTAGGAGTGTTGAGAGGGAAATTCGGACAGGCTCTGAGTGGGTTGTAAAGTGAAGCGAATTGATAGAATATCTCACACCGCAGTACGTCTAAAACAAAAGCAGTGAAATGTGCATAGCATATAAGGCAGAAAAGTAATTTTAACAAAGCAAAGTTAATATTTAACATAATAAATACAATTCACACAGACCTTTGAGAAGTAAATGAAGCCCCCGGGCAGCAAGAAAAGGGGAGTTCATTAGCCACTTTCAAATCCAAGTAGATTCATCCCCCCAAAAAAGTGTTCATCGCCCAGATATTCTGAGTAAAGTAGTTCCAAACTGCTTTGTCTAATCTGGCTTCCTAATCTGCCATTAAATCATAAATAATACACGCCTTCGCAACCAGCCTAACCACCAGCCACACACAGATGTGAAAGATTACACTATAGACGTTTTCACCTGCAGTCTGCGTTTCCTCTTGCAGTCTCGTGCAGTTTCTGGGCTGCGTGTAATAATTTACACCATAACAGTGTTGGCAACGCGAAAGGAAACTCGTTTTTCTACATCTGGGTCATGTAGGCATTGCAGAATATGGCCAAGGGGGTCTTATTCCTACCTGCGAAAGAATAACATACACACAGAGGAAAAGATAACGGAAGGAAAAAAAGTAAGAAAACAAAAGTCCTTGTTTAAGCAGAAAAAAACCCTTATGGTAAATAGCCCTGTTCCACTCCATTGCACTCTGACCTCTCATTCACGATGCACTTTTATTTGCCCTTGTGCTTTGGCAAAGGCACTTGGCCCGGTACAAGATTTTCCCCAGAGCAAAAGGGTGATAGATGATTGCCTTTGGCACGTTCAAAGGGTCCAATTAGTTTAAAATTCACACTCCTCGTGTTCCTATTTAAACAGGTTTGAATATAGACGTAGAATATGCATTTAAAGGGCACACACCCGACCCTGATTTATATCTACTATCTCACATGAAATATATGATATTTAAAATGTCTGTCATGAAATATTCTGAAATGTCAACCCTACCTCAGTGAAAATAGCTGTCAAAAACATATACAACTTGCATTCTGTTGCAATAGTTGTGTGGGCTCTTAGGGTTATGCCATTTGCTGGTTTGACTGCACAATATTGTGTGAGCGATGACTATTAATGTACGCATTTGCATTAAGGATCACACCTTTACTGTTTCCTTCATTCCTTTATAAACAATGGCGTTCCTTACTGATTACCTTTATCACAGCAGTCCCTTCGTACTGTCATGTAAGGACGCAAACATTTGGTCAGGAGTGACAGTGTAATTTATTTGGAAACATCACATTCGTCAACACATACCCCGCGGGCGAGAGATGTCACACTCATGTTCTCACTGCCATCAGAGTGCAGTATTCCTTAATTGGTTTCAATCCGAAGTAAATACTCTGTTTTGATGCGAAATATATTAGGAGTCAAAACACAATTATTTCAGAAGAGAATTAGGTTTCACTTTAGGCGAGAACCAGTACCGATATATTGAGCTGTGCGATAACACATCATGTCACAGGTATGGATGACGTGAAAATTGTATGAAAAAAATCAACTCTATCATTTTTCTTTACAGTTTTGTACAGCGAGAACTTCACCCAAATGTTTTAGAGTGCTTCATATAAGCACTAGTTACATTAGACAAGGACACAGTAATTTTTGTTGGGCACAAGGAGATTAGGGGCCTGATTTAGATCTTGATGGTGTTACCACCAAGCCGGTGGCGGGCTAGAAAAGACTGTCAAGTCCACGGTATTCCACCCACCATATTTAGATTTATTGCGGCTGAGCCGATGACTGCCATGACAGAGTGTTGGCGGTGTATCAGCGGCAGGCCCATAACAGCAGGAGTCTGTCACGGGACCCGTTCAGTACAGTACTATGCCTGTGGGCATTGGCTTGATGCCAATAGCCAACACCTGTATTATATTGGACATTTGTGAACACCTTCAAAAACACTATGAAGCACAATCTATTTCAGACCATGACCCTTTGCCATCACACTGCAGAAGACTAGACAACCAGCTGAATTCACAACACAGGACATTGTTTTTTCCCTGTGTTTCTCTCCTTCAATGTTTTTGTTAATTTTACTTTCTCTCGGTATCCTTAATTTTTTGGGCACTAGATTTGTTAAGAAAAAATTCACATTGGCAGGGTGGAGAAATCCCCTTTTCACAGAGCGAGAGCTGCCAGTCATGGTGTATGAAATCATTAGAGTAGAGCCACAATTGTTTGGAGCACGAATACAAAATACTATCATATCTCAGAATAGGCAAATGTGGTCCAGAATAGTTGACAGAGTGAATCTAACAACCTGCGCACACACAAGGAGATTAGTAAAAGGTGGAACAACCTTCGGGGCGAGTGCATTACTTGGCCTCCGAGCATCACCTGGAGGTCCTGAGGACTGGTAGTGGTTCTCCCAGCACCCACCCCCCTTACAACTCTTCCCTTGGGAGAAGAAGGTCTTGTAGATCCTACATCCTGAAGACTTGACTGGAATCCTTAGTGGAGTGGAGTCTGGTAAATTGCACTTTATCACAAATGGAGTTGTGCCCTTAAGTTAGATATATAGAATGGTTTAACACCCTTAGCAAAACGATATATCTAAACTTGACTTCACAAAATATCTTGTTTCATTCCAATTACTAGTATCGTGGTTGTATCTGTCTTTTTAACAATGTTCAATATGTTCAGTCAGATTGTTTTTTGATCCCCATGGACCATCCCTTGAATTTCTCAGTCCCTTGCTTTTTATCAATGTGTGTTGTTGTTCGACCAAAAACAAGTCCAAAACTCCATCCATTTGTACACGAAGATATAGAGTTTGTAAATAGTATTTCTACCTAGTCACAATATATCCAGATATGTGTACATGCTGTAAATGTGTGTTCATCTTCACTATAGTCATTAAAATAGATATGTGTAACTCACTTTTTTAACAGGTATTGTGCAATGTGTCAAAAGATGAATACAACTACCACGATGCCCTGTTTTGTATCTGCAAAACAATAGTGCGATGTAATGTTGCTCCACCTTCCTTTGCTTCCATATGTGCACACATCTCAAAAACTTGTGCATTTTGAAGTCACTATGTCATGCTGTGTATTAAAATGTCACTTGTGCATCTCAAGCATGTTGAAATTTTCTCATAGCTGCATTGAAGTGATGTAAATGTTCATTTAATTCATAGTCTAAAATTTTGTACAATGTGATGTGGTATGCTGAATACAAGTAGTAACCACATACAATGTACTTTGCACTGTCTATATGATGTCCAATGACAGTTTCAATATTCAGTTGAACCACAGTTTTTCTATTTTTTTGTAGCCTGCTAGGCCTCGGAATGGTCCAGTATTCTAGCCTACTAACCACTGTGTTGGGTTGAATGGGTGCTACATGTAATGTACAATTCAAAAATAACACTTTTGCTTTGCAGGAGACATTTCGACTACGTCATTCCTGGAGTTGACATCTGTGTAAATCAGCAAGTATGGGTAAAACATTGAAAATCACACAAAGGCCTAATCAGTCTATCAGTTAGTTTTTACTTTTTTGTGTTGCCCCATTTGTTGATAAAGACATATGATGCACAGACTAGACATTAATTGCATATTCTCTGCATTCTTCCCAGGTGCAACCCCCTGGGCCAGAGGACTATCATCTGCCACCCAAGACACCTCCACTCCAGACCAGGAGCAAACCTTCATTCACGACTCTACTCCTGCAAGTCCTGATGATCAAGTGTCAGCTGGTCCACCTGGTCTGTCTGACCAGACAGCTTCAGTGAGTCACACTCGGCCCAAAACTACACCTCCCACCTCAGCTGCAACACCATACCAGCTAGAGGACACCTCCACTTTCTGTGGAGCTACACACCAGTCCTGTGCCCCTGAGTCCTGGCTGCTGTTGAGCCAACACCAACACTGCCTCCGGTTATGCCAAGACCCAGAGGATGGGGCACACAGCTTCAAGGGCAAAGTGTAGCGGGGGTAGGAGTAGTAGGAGGGAATCTGTGGGTCAGCCACATGAAGCCACTAGGGTCTTTGTTAGCCAGACCACCATTGACTGAGTCTTGGTAGCAGTACAACAGTCCCAAGATGTTATGGGCCAGGTTGTAACTGAGCTCCTGAGATCAAGGAGGTGCAGAGGGAGCACATGTCGGAAATTCGCAGCCACAATGAAAACATGAGCTCCCTGAATGGTGTGCTTTATTAAATCTACCACCACGTGAGAGGGCTTTTCCCATTTCATCTGCCCCGGTCTGTGTTCCCTCTACATATGGCTCAAGTACACCACTGCCAGCCACAGACAGGGAGGCCCTGCTACATGAGAAGCTGGATCGTTCCACCCCAGTCCCTGCACCTGTGCCCTCGCCCTCCTCCCCAGAGGGGACGGTCATCCAGACCACCAGGAGCTGACCTCAAGACCTCCACCACCACCTCCAAGAGACAAGATTCCAGTTTGTGTCTACCATTCACTCTGGCACATTTAACTTTTCTGAGGACAGTTGTATTTTGTACTTTGGACTCCAAACTATTTTTGTCTCTACTACTATACTTTCATCCACCATGATAGACTTTTTTGGTTCACTGTCTCATTTTTTGATTCACCTTTCTGTTCTATTGTGTCGTGCAAATAAATGACATGTACACAAACTGCAACACTCTTGTTGTATTCATTGTGGCATTTCATTTGTCATGTCTGTCTTCCACCATCATGTTGTCCAATCATTTGCACTTTTTTTTGCAAAGGAAGATTAGAAATGAAAAAGAGGTAATGTGTTACCCTTTTCATTCAAACAAAACAAAACAAATTCCTAATGTATTGGTGGAAACAAGTCCTTGAAGAAATAAGAGCTGAGTTTCACAAACCATAGATAACCCCAATAGTCTGTACCATTTAGAGGTGAACACACCATGACTTTGACGTCATGGAAGAAAGGGAATATTGCATGGGATCAAATTAAACAGGCAAACTATAATTGATGAATGACCTCAGCTGGAGCCATACATCTTGCCCTCACAATAGGAATCCTACACCAATAACACCAATAGTCCACATCATGGCAGTGTAACAATTTGAGGCCACATAACAATTACAGAGCACTGGTGCAATGCCACAACCAGCAGTCAGTGGTGTGCTAAAAAGGTTCTATCAACAATGAGCAGACACATCAACAGCTACCTCCACTGAGCACAAATTGAAAGATTTTTCCAGTGTGAAGGAAGAACAGTATGCTATGACTTGATACACGTGGTTTGAGCAAGTTAAAAGGCACATATTGAGGGTCAGTATGACCCCAGCGGTAGGTGATAATGCGGATTGGCATTTACTATTACTACCGCCATGGTGGTATCAGCCCCCGGGCCGGAGATATCAATCTCCAGCCTGGCGGCCACTATAGTACTGCCGGTGGCATTATTTGACAGCCTACTGCCATGGTTTCCGTGGCATGAAAACCATGGTGGTAGGCCCTACCAGTGACAGGGAATTCCTTCCCTGTCACTGGTAGGAGGCTCACCAATCCCCCAAACACTCCCCCGATGACCCTATCCAACAACGCTCCCCCCTTCCGATTCCCCACCCCCCACACACGCACACACATGTAGACACGCACCGCGCATACACCCACTCACTCACTCTGGCATACACTCATTCATACACACATACATCTAGTCATGCTAGCACATATCCGTACACACATTCACACTGACATGCAGACTCGCATTCACATTTCCATTCTGACACGCATTCATGCACATGCATACACCCACGCAAACATCACTGCACACACAGACACATACATGCACTCATGCACACATTCATGCACACAACCCCACACACACACACACACAAACACACACAACACCCCCTACCCTACCATGTACCCCCTCCCCTTTCGGAAGCCCAACTTACTTTCTTCCAGCTGGGAACGGGACAGGATGCTGCTACCGCCAGCAGCTCCCACCAGCAGAACACTTCAAGGCCGTATCATATGTCATGATACGGCTGGCGGTTGTCTACTGGCGTGGCGGTGCTGGTGGTAGCAGTGCCACCACCTTACCACCATCCGCCAGTATGGCCACGGCCAGATTTCTGCCCTTCTTGTGACAGAAGTCTGGCTGTGGTCATAATCTGGCCGGTGGCTGGTAGCTACGGCGATGGTCTTTTGGCTGCCGTCACCATTGCGAAAGCGGTTTATACCGCCAATGTCATAATGTGGGCCATTGTCTTGATGGCAACAACACACAAAAAAAGGTCTGATCCACTCACCAGAACCTTCATTCAATCACAGTGCAAGTTGTCTCTGCACAAGAGTTGTCCATCCCAAGGGTGTGTCTTCCAAAGATCAACACATGTTCACTTTGTACTTTTCAACAGCAACATTTCACTACAAAAGTCACTACTTTGAAATGTCCAAATGAAGATGATGTGATGAAGGACCCTGAAACAGAATAACAAGAGAAAATTAATGGCTCCACATAATACATTTGACTCAAATAACTAGTTAGGAGGACACATATACTCAGCACAAGCAAAGTTAACCTATGGCAATGAACACAGTAGTCAATGTAGGGAAGCTCTGCTCCACTAACATGTTTGTCTTGGACTTTCCAGAACTGACCATTCCTACTAAAGTGCCATTGCAGGCTGATATGTTCCCTATATCACAAGTTGCACTGACATTTGAGATTACAATACATAAAGGTACACTTACACTCAGGTGAAGAAGTGGTCAATGACATCTTGATTGGGTCAGTTCTTTCTTTATCACCACTGTCATCTTCATTGGGCATTTTAACATTCTCATCCGGTGACTCTTCATAGTTTCCATCCTCTGCAATTATTGGGATGTTCCTTCGTAGGGCGATGTTGTGGAGCATGCAGCAGGCAACCCTGATTTGGCACACCTTGTCGGGTGAGTAGAGGAAGGCTCCACAAGTCTTTTTCAGGCACCTAAACCTAACCTTGAGGAGCTGTAAAGCCTGCTGTACTGGCCTCCATGTTTTCCTATGGGCTTCTTTGAAGCGGACTTCCCCTGGCATTGTTGGATTCCTCAGTAGTGCCAACAATAATGGTCAGTTAGTAAACACTGAGGCCCTGATTTATACTTTTTAGTGCAAAACTGCACTAACTCAGTTTTGCACCAAAAAGTTTAGCACCGGCTTGCACCAGCCGGGAACCATATTTATGGAATGGTGCAAGCCGGTGCAAAGGGTAGGCTTATAATGCCCACCACCCCAATGGCCAGCACAGGAGACAAAGGTCCTCTGATCATGGCCATTGCACCCTGTGCCATGAATGGGGGCCCATTTCAGGGCCCCCTATGGCACTTTAAAAAAATAAAATCAAACACTTACCTGTACTTACCTGGGATGGGGTCTCCCATCCTCTGCTGTCCCTCTGGTGTGTGGGGGTGTCCCTGGGGCCTGGGGAGGGCACCTAAGGGCTTATTTCATGGTGTTCCACCATAGAAATTGTCCCACAGGTCCCCTAACGCCTGCCCTGACCCAGGTGTTAAAAAATGGGACAAAGCAAGCTTTGCATCATTTTTTGACCCCTCCTCCCTCCCGTGCACCATTTTTGCACTGGAGTATAAATATGGCGTTAAGGCCATAGAGTCATTTTTTTCACTGGAACGCCTACCTCGCATCTCATTAAGGCAAGGTAGGTTTCCACTTCCAAAAAATGACTTTAACTCCATAAATTTGACGGGTCTAGTACCAAAGTGTAAATATGGAATTCGTTTTGCACCGAATTAGATAAAAAATAAATGGCACTAATTCGGTGCAAACAGAGTATAAATATGCCCCTGAGTCTCCAAAATGGAAGCAACTCATCAACAGATCATTATCATAACAAGCCATTGTCTCTTCCTAAACTGGGATTCATGCAAAAGATCCTCAAGTCATGTTGTATTTCCCAACAAGCCAGACCCTCTCAGGTCCAGGTTGTGACATTTGTCGGGGTATGATGCTATTCTGCAGTGAAAACGAATCAAGTGTTGACCCAGGAAAGCGGACACACACACCTGAGATGTACAAATTTGGTAAGCAGACAACTTGCACATAGATGGAGTGGGAGTTCTTCCAACTGAGATTGACCTGTTCCCTTGTGTGTGGTGGCACTAAGGCAATATGTGTGCCATCTATTGCTCCAACCGCATGTAGTAGTCCACCTAAAGCATAAAATCCTCCTTTCACAGTTGCCAAATCCTGTTGTTGTGGGAACTAGATGTAGCTGTTGATATGTCTCAACATTGATGAAAGGACTTCTTGTAGCACACCACTGAAAATTGGTTGAGACATGCCCCTAGCTACTGGCACAGTGTATTGAAAAGAGCCAGTGGCCACAAAATGAAGTACTTCCTGAGTTTCACTACTGGTGTTATTATTATTGTATCCATATTGTGAGACAGGAGATTAAGCTCCAGCTGGTGAACACAAATCCAAGACAGTTTGCCTATTTACCTCAAACTTTTTTATCATCATTGTCTGCAGCTATTTTTGTTGTTTAACCTTTTTCATTTCCAGCAATGTTGTATGGCATCAATATGACGGTTGACTCACAGCCAGTGCACATGAAGATTTCTGGAGGTGTAAAATAATCAGACAGTGTCTGATGCTGTGTCTGGTGTATTTGTTTGCGCCAAAGGTTGCCTCATAATTCCTCATCACAAGCTAAGTACTGTTTTGAGCAGACACATGGCTGCATGCGAACAAAGGGCTAACTGCATTTTCTTAATGTCAAGAGGGACAGTTGGATCAAACATGCCCCATTTTATGATTGGGTCGGGTGAAATGCTTTCTCACAACTTTGTGTAGATAATGTTGGCCCTATTACTGGTGACATGGCAAACTGTGGACTTATGATGCAGTTGAAGTTTCAGAATTAACACAGGTAAGTTGGTGTTAGGACAATATGATAATGAGCATCTGCTCCATAAGGACTGCAAACATGTTCAGTGTCATCATATCTTATCTGGAACATGTTCGAAACCTGTTTGTACTACTCACATGTTTGAAACCTGCTTTTACTTCAATCAGTTCATGTGGAAACTGCCAAGTTGACAGGACACCTTAGTCCTTTTTTATGCCAAACTATATTGATTACAACAGACAGGTGACCATATTGGTGAGAGAGTTACTCATCCCCCCTACAACATTTAAGCCCTAATTACAACCCTGCGGGTCGGTGATAAAGTGGCGGTAATACTGCCAACAGGCTGGCGATAACTACTCCCAAATTATGACCATGGCGGTGATATCTCCGATAGACAGCCAGTGTATCACACCGACCGCCAGGGCAGAAACAACAGTCACCATGGTGGTAGCCACCTACAGCCAAGAATCCAGCAGGACTCCTCTGCACTTCTCTCTTTGACTTCTGCCAAGGATCGACCGCTGACTGCTCCAGTACACCTGCAAAACTGCAACAAGGTAGCCAGAAGACTACCAGCGACATTGTAGCACCTAATCGGGCTGGCTTTCTCAACTGTTTCCTGGTGGTGCATGCCCTGGGGGCTGCCTGCCTTCACCCTGCACTGGAAGCCACGAAGAAATCTCCAGTGGGTCGACAGAATCTTCCCCCTGCTTCAGTAGGCACCAAACTTCAGCTTCACCGGTACTCTGGGTCCCCTCTCATTCTGACAAGCATGGCAACTGGAACACAGGTGGTGGACCCAAGTGACCCAGACTGTCCAGAGGTCCAACTGTCCGAATTTGGAGGATGTAAGTCCTTGCCTCCCCTCCCCAGACAGTAATCCTGTGCACCCGTGTGATCTGCAGCTACAAGGGCTTCCGTGCACATTTCCAAGAAATCCTGCATGCACAGCTGATCCTAGGTCCCCAGCACTCCTTCTTTCGATGCTCAGCTCCCTGATTTGACCTCCGGTGTCGTGGGACCCCTCTTTGCAGTGTTGAGACAACCACTGTGTTCAGTCTTCTTGAACCCGTGTTCAAGGACTTCTGTGGGTGCTTCCTGCCTTTCTGTGGGCTCTCTCTGTTGTTGAGGGCCCCTCTGTCTCCTCTCCCAAGTGGCGACATCCTGGTCCTTCCTGGGCCCGGGCAGCACCCTTTTTCTCCAACCGCGACTCTTGCAGGTAGCAAGGCTTATTTGCGGTATTTTGCCAAGGAAACAACTCTGCATCCTCCAGCACACCATGGAACATCTTCTGCATGAATACAAAAACAAGTGTGAGGCCCTCATTAAAAGTCACTAGACTCAGAAAGAACATGTCAGAAATATAACCGTCAGAATATTAAATCCCATAAGTAACATTGCTGAAACTCCATAAATAGGCACGTATATTGTTCCTTGGTATTATCCAGTCCTTGTGAATTTTTTCATGAATGCTCCAGGTTCAAATAAATAATGAAACTTCCTCAGTGGGATGCATCACATGCAGGTAATCGAATAAACAAGTTCTCCAGTACACCGTTGATATGGTTGATGGACACACAGCCAACACGTGTTTTGTCTCAAGGGATTTACCCCAAACGACTTCTTCAAGGCTGAAATTTCATCAGACCAGAGCACTTGAAATAAATAAAAGGATTTAATGTATATCAAAACCCATACCACCGTACACCGTAAATGCAGAACCAAAAGAAAAAAAAAAAAGAAAAAAGAGTAAAATAGAAAAAAGAGTAAAAAAGGAAACATGCCACAGGTGTGCAAAAGACCTGGACGCCAAACTGTAGAAAACCCCAATAAAGAAAAGAAATGTAACACTACTACCCTTCAATTAAAATAATCACAACTGATTGTAAAGACTAAAGTCCCAATGGACAAAACCCTGTAAGTCAATAAGCCAAAGTTGTAATTAAAAATCACTGTGTCCAAACGAATTTAACACAAGTGTCACAGGCTGTCAAAAAAAATGAACCTCTAGTCCAGTAACGAACAGCGTTATATCTGTAATCCTCCAACTGAACACTCAGTGCTGACAATATGCAAATCCAAAGTAATGATATGCTGTGAACACAAATAACAAACTCACCGAATTCAGTAATCCAACCAAACAGGACTCAATACAGTCAAAATTTCAATAATGACCCGATAACTATAACACAATCGCAAACTTACCTGCTCGTAGAGTAATATCGGGTCTCTACAAATTGCAAGTACGCTGCCGTCATGTTGAGACGGAAGTGCTCTAAATAAGCTACTCGACATAAATAACAGACTAGGATGAAAGAGACAACATCAAACAATGGACTGACCCGTAGTTTATCTGAAACAAACTGGCACATTTCTTACAATATCCGAAACTTAATGGAATAAAGAAAATAACAAACTTGACTTGTCAATAATCTAGCGAAAACCAAAGAGTAACCTCGCACCACTAAGGAGAGCACTAATTAATGTTTTTCGGGGGTTAAGCGAAAAACAAAGCACCATTCTGCAACGTTGAAAAGAGAACACTAAGAACTGAAAGCATAAATCTAAAAAAACAAATAGAAAAAAACATGTCTTAAATTTAAAAAAAACAAAATTAATATTCATGCAAAGGAGAGGTTCAGAATAAAATAGAATACAATGAAACGAGATTAAATAGAAGACAACCAATACAACCAAAAAATTGCAATAAAACACGAAGAAGAACCTCCTACCTCCTTTCGTTGGTGCAAAACCAGAATCTTCTTCCAACCGGAGGCAGCCATTTTGCACCTTCATCCGGGGTTTAGTGGGCTCCTGCCCCCCCTGGACACTTTAGCGACTCCTGGACTTGATCCCCTTCCTTTGCACATCTTCAGGTCCAGGAATTCGTCTTCAGTGCTTTGCAGTCTGTTATGGTCCTTTCAAAATCCTTTATCACAACTTCAGTGTGTTTTGGGGGAAATAGTAGTACTTTATTCCTATTTTCCAGGGCACTGAGGTGGGGTCTCCTTTACACCCTTAGTATTTTCTCACACTCCCGGTGACCCTCTACACACCACATTTGCCTAGGGGTGTATTCGTGGTTCGCATTCCACTTTCTTAGTATATGGTTTCTACAGTATTGCCCTAGTCCTATTGCACCCTTTTGTGTTTTACAGTGTTTGCACTACTTTCTGACTGTTTTACTTACTTGATTTGGTTAGTTGTGTATATTTTGTGTATGTTACTTACCTCCTAAGGAAGTATATCCACTGAGGTATTTTTGGCACATTGTCACTAAAATAAAGTACCGTTATATTTAGTAACGATGAGTATTGTCTTTCTTATGATATAGTACCTATATGATATAAGTGGTATTGCATGAGCTCTGCATGTCTCCTAGTTCAGCCTTGGCTGCTCTGCTATAGCTACCTCTATCAGCCTAAGTTGCTAGAACACTACTACACTCTACTAATGAGGGATAACTGGACCTGGCATAAGGTGTAAGTACCATTGGTACCCACTACAAGCCAGGCCAGCCTCCTACAGTTGTCTGCTGGATTTGGGTGCAGGTGCATGGGTTTTATGCGGTTGTGAGGTGAATGGCTGTTGGGAGGCTGAGTGCTTGCGTTTGTGTGCTTTAGGAGGGGGGGACAGACACAGTGGGAAAGGACACAGGGGACGTGTGCATGGATGTTATGGAGGTGTCTGCCAGTGAGGTGTGTGTTCTGCTTGATGTGGTGATGATGCAGGTAGTGGATGATGATGTAGTGGATGCAGGTGTGGGTGTGGATGTAACTGGGTGGAAGGTGGTAGAGGAGGAGGGGGAGACAGTGGAAATAGTGGATGTTGTTGTGTCCTCAAATAAATGGTGTTTGTGTGAGTGCCTGTGGGATGAAGTCTGGTGCTTGTGTTTGCCTGTGACACTCTTGGGTGTTGTCCTGTGTGCATGTTCGTCTGGCTGTGGGCTTGGGATGGGTTGGGGTAGAGGAGAATGGGACTGGGAAGTGGTAGTTGGAGGGGGATGGTTGAAACAGGGACAATGGCTGCCATCAGGGAGGAGGCCAGAGCCTGGATCGATCTCTGTTGGGCCGCCAATCCACTGTGAATGCCCTCCAGGAATGCATTAGATTATTGTATCTGGGCTGCCAGCCCCTGGATGGCATTCACAATGGTTGATTGCCCTACATAGATGGATCTCAGGAGGTCAATAGCCTCCTCATTCAGGGCAGCAGGGCTCACTGCGGCAGGGCCTGAGGTGCCTGGGGCAAAAGAGATGCCCACCCTCCTGGGAGAGCGGGCACAGGCAACTCGCTGAGGGGCTGCTGGGAGGGTGGTGCTGGTTTGGGGGTGGTGGCTGTTCCTGTATCTGGGGTAGTCACAGAGGTGTCCGCCACCACCAGGAAGCTCCAAACAGAGGAGGTATCTGAGTCTGATAGTCTCCGTCGTGGTGCTCCCGTCGCCCTCCATCCCACTGGTGCCCTCGGCATCGGTGGACTCTGCCTCCAGGGTCCTGTGGGATGCAGCTCCCTCCATTGCTGGTGCCTCTGCTCCTCTGCCAGATGATGCTAATGCACATAAGGACAGGATGACAAAACAAGAAAGGGGGATAGAGAGACAAAGGATACACTGGGTCAATGACTGCACCAACGGCATCGTTCGCGTACACAGCACCCTCACACACATGGAACTGGCCTACGCACTATGCATTGCACTACCAGTGATATTGCTAGCCACCAAGGCATGAGGAGGAGCACACACCGCCAACTGCAGACCACCTGGGACCCACACAGCCATGACCAGTAGTGGATGCTAAAAAGCTAGAAGGCAGTATTTCCCCTTCAGACCCTTAGTCACCAGAGGACCTATGCTGCTATGTCTGGCCTAGCCTAGGGGCACCCACTGACACACACCCACCACCCGCATACCACCCCTCCAGCTTTTTCCTTCAATGATGGCCACTGTACTCACCTCCTTGTGGCCTCTGTGATTTCCTCAAGCGCCCATCAAGCTCTGGATAGGCCACCACCAGTATGCGGGCCATCCGAGGGGTCAGGGCTCAACGGGCACCCCTTCTTCATTGAGGCCATCCACCAGCTGAGCCTCGGCGGTCTTCCGTGCCCAGCGTGGGTGCTGCGTCTGCCATAGATCCCCAGGGTCAGCACCTCCTTGGCGATGGCACGCCATATACCCTTCTTTTGATGGGTGCTGACCTGCAGAGGCAATACAGACAGGAGAACACCATTAGATAAACAGCCCAGCCTGTAGCACGTATGGCCTACCATACCCGTTTCCATCACTATTGGCACACATATAGCCCAGCACTCAACGTGTACCCAGCCAAGAGGACATCCCTCCCCCCTTACACAATGCCTTCACATACACCTCCATACATCATTCCACATGCATTGTGCCTACAGTGTACTTACCTGTTGGTCTGGAGGCCCATACAGCAGTCTGTACTGAGGTAGGATTCCATCTACCAGTATCTATAATTCCTCTGAAGTGAAGGCTGGGGCCCTTTCCCCGGTCACACAGGCCATGGTCGGTTCCAGACCAAGGTCACAGCAGCACATGCAGTGTAGGTCCTCTCCTGTGGAAGGTCAGGAAATGAGTGATTAATCAGATAGAAAATGGCGGTCACGTCAGAGGCGGTGCCTACAGTCACCGCCGGCGTAGATCACCATTGGCCACCGTGCCTCATAGGGCCCAATATCAACCAATGAGCAATTGCACTGTGGTTCACGACCGCCCCCGCCATGGCGCACAACGTCAGCGGCATTACCTCACTTCCACCTGTCCCTCCACACAGGACAGGTGGACGCCATTTCAGGGGGGGGGCAGGCCTATGGAACAATGCTGCCTCACATGATAAATAGGCACATACTTGACAATTCACACTTTCCCATAACATGTATACAAATTGCAGACTAATGTTGTGGCTCCATTGTTCAGTTTGTGACTTTCTCCTCACTATTTTGTCCCTTAGATTCCTACTGCTGCGGATGAATAGGAGATGGAGACATTCCACCATGTACAGACCCCTGGTGTACTTGGCTACACTGGAGGACAGGCACATAATACTCACCTATAGACTGGACAGGGCCACAATCACAGAGCTGTGTGACCAATTGGAGCCTGACCTGATATCTGCTTCCGTCATCCCACTGGGATCTCGCCTCTTGTGCAAGTGCTAACAGTTCTCCATTTTCTGGCAACTGGTTCTTTCCAAGTGACCGTGGGCTTGACAGTTGGAATGCCACAGCCAATGTTCTCACTCAGGCTGACAAGAGTATTGTCTCCTCTGATAAAACACATGTGCAGCTAATTGCATTCCCCCAGGTGGAGGATTTGGCAACAGTGAAGGCTGGGTTTTCTGCAATGGGACATATCCCCAATATAATTGGGGCGATTGACGAAACACATATTGTATTTGTCCCCCCCGCCAGAATTAACAGGTGTTCAGGAATCGTAAGAGTTTCCACTCTATGCATGTGCAGATGGTGTGCCTGGCGGACCAGTATATTTCCCACGTCAGTGCTAAGTATCCAGGCTCTGTGCATGATTGATGCCTTTGTCCTGAGAAATAGCAGCATCCTAAATGTGATGGCCCAACTACAGAGGCACAGGGTGTGGCTGATAGGTGAGCCCTGGTTCCCACCCAATATATGTTGGTGTATGGCTATGGTGTTGACCATATGGGATAGTGTGTGGCTAAATGTTGTTCCTCAAGATTTGCAGGTGACTCTGGTTACCCAAACCTGTCATGGCTGCTGACCCCTGTGAGGCATGCCAGGACAAGGGCAGAAGAACGTTATAATGAGGCACCTGGGTGAACCAGAAGGATCACTAAAAAGACCTTTGGGCTCCTGAAGGCCAGGTTCCCGTGCCTCCATCTAACAGGTGGATCCCTGTGCTACTCACCCAAGAAGGTCTGCCAGATAGTGGTGGCATGCTGCATGTTGCACAACCTGGCCCTCAGGCGCCATGTCCCTTTTCTGCAGGAGGAGGAGACTGGAGATGCCCAGATGGAGCAGCAGTGGACCCTGTGGACAGTGAGGATGAGGAGGCAGAGGATGAGGATGTAAACAACAAAACATCTGTAATCCTTCAGTACTTCCAATGACACAAGGGTGAGATAGTGCAACTTTACATTTCAAAACCTTTGGTTGTATTCTGTGTGGCAATGGCATGCTGGCATTTCCCACTTCTATGCCCACTTACTGTTCCCTATGGCTATTCATTTTGCAGATGTTGGTGATTTGTAAAATACTCCTGGTGTGATCCCAACAGCCAGCTACAGGTCATTAATTCTATGCTCATATTATGTACAGTTCATTTGCAATGGTTGTACCTGTCAATACATATTTTAAATATATGACATACTCAAAATCGATTTTTATCAAAGGTGTTTATTATAGTGCTAGTATATAGAGGGGAAAGTGCAATGGGATGGGGTGATGATGGAGGAAAGTCCTCGGTATTGTTCCAGTCTGATTGTAGCACAGGTGCATTGTCCATGGGGACATAGGAAGGGAAGCAATGGCAGTTCAAGGTAGACATGGTGAATGAGTGGGACACAAAGGGGGCAATTAGGAGAGTCTCATTTCCAAGTAGGGGTCTTGGCAAGTGTCTCTGGCTTCTGTCTGGATTGCAGGGAACGTTTGCGGGTTTGTTCACCTTCTGCAGGGGGAGGCGTGCTGGTGGCCTGAGAGCCCTGTTTTGGGTCCTCCTGGTCACTAGCGGAAGTGGAAGGGTGTTCAGATGACTTGCTAGTGGCAGGGGCCCGCTGGTGTGAGACTGCCTCCCTCATAATATTGGCCATGTCTGAAAGCACTCCTGCTATGGAGATTAGGGTGTTGTTGATGACCTGCAAGTCCTCCCTGATCCCCTGGTACTGTCCCTCCTGCAGCCGCCTGTTCTCCTGCACGTTGTCTAGGACCTGGCCCATCATGTCCTGGGAATGTTGATAGGCTCCCAGGATCTCAGAGAGTGCCTCCTGGAGAGTCGTTTCCCTGGTCCTGTCCTCCCCCTGGTGCACAGCAGACCTCCCAGTGTCCCTGTTGGCCTGTGCCTCTATCCCCTGAACAGTGTGCCCACTGCCACTGACCCCAGGTCCCTGATTGTCTTGTGTGCGAGGTGTGGCCTGGGGTCACTGTACAGGTGGGCACACTGCTGATTAAAATGTCTTGGGGACAGAGGTTTGGGGATGCTGGGTGGGTGCTGTGGTGTTGTTTCCTGATGGGCGAGGCTCTGTGGTGGTCTGTGACTGGGCCTGGGTAACCGTCTGTCCAGTGGTCCCTGATGGGCTAGGTAGATCATCAAAGATCAGGAAGACCAGAGTTAATGTCATCACTATGGGCCTCTTCAGTTAGGAGACTGGATAATGCTTGCACCTCCTCTCCGGTGACATTGGCTGGGGTACCTGTGGGATGTAAATGATAAGTTATGGTTAATGTGTATGACATATTGTACATCCGTGGCTTCCCCTCTATGATTGGTGTTGCCCTGACAGCTTTTACTTGTGTATGTTGGTGTATGGTGGGATTGTTAGTTCACTATGCTGTGCATGCTTTAGTGATGAGTGTCCATGCAGGGCTGTGAGGGGTGTCCATGCATTGGTACAACATGCAGGGCTTGGCATTGGGATTGAAGAGATGTGATGGCATGCAGGTAAGAGGGTGATAACAGTAGAGAGTTGACTTACCAGAGTCCAGTCCTCCTCCAAACCCGGGCCGGCCCTCAGGGCGCAGTATTGCCAAAACTTGTTCCTCCCATGCTGTGAGTTGTGGGGGAGGAGGTGGGGGTCCACCGCCAGTCCTCTGGATGGCGAACTGGGGTCTTGCTGCTATGGAACTTACCTTTCCCCGTAGGTTGCTCCACCTCTTCCTGATGTCTTCCCTTGTTCTGGGGTGCTGTCCCACGGCATTGGCCTTGTCCACGATTCTCTGCCATAGCTCCATCTTCCTGGCTATTGATATCTGCTGCACCTGTGCTCCAAATAGCGTGGCTCTACCATGACAATTTCCTCCACCATGAACCTTAACTCCTCCTCTGTGAAACGGGGATGTCTTTGTGGTGCCATGGGTGTTATGTGATGTGTGTTGGTGATGGTGTGTTGGGTAATGTGTTGGGGTGTGTGAAGTGGGGTGCATGAGTGATGTATGGGTGTATGTGGTGTGTGAATGTAGTTGTGTCAGTGGTCTTGGTGTCAGTCATGTGCCATTGATTTGTATTCATAAGGGGTTGTGGGTAATGTGGGTGTGTGTTTTATGGTGGTTTGGGTGTGTGGGTGTGGTGTGTGTATGGGTGTCAGGTGTGTATTATTTGAATTGTCCAATGTGGTGTTGTTTTGCCTGTGGGTGTCCATTGTGAGGGCGGCGGTAAGTGCCGCCAATGGTTTACCGCTGTTGAATGTCCACCATGGTGTTTCGTGGGTGACAATGTGGTGGGCATTGTTCTGTTGGCGTAACGGTGCGGGTTTTGATGCCGCCACTTTATCACTGACCTTTGGTCTGGCGGATTTGTGTCTGTGGCTGAATTCTGTTGGATTGGTGTGTGTGTGTCACAATATGGTTAACGGATATCCACCACCGCAACAGTAGGTTGGCGGCCGCCATCGTGGCGGTAAGTGGGATTTACCACCAGGGTCACAATGAGGGCCTTAGTGTCCTTAGTTCTGTCCAGGGGGGAAATCAATGATGGGAAGAAATGTGATACCTAAAGGGACATTCGCATATGGAAAGTTGCATCACATAGATGTTTTGGTATACCATCTTGAGAAGTCAGATTCTAGCCCAAGACATGACTCTCTTGGAAATGTGAATATATGTTAGCTCTGTATGCAGAGAGTTAGAAATGTGTCAAGGCCTGTGCGTTTACCCATGCTGTTGTCATGGAGAGGATTAGAACTGGATAAGAGACAAAGGCATACAGGATATAGGTGCTAGCATGGGGAATTCCTAGACTTTGAGCAAATGTTGTATGATCAAAGTTCATGTACAATTGTATTTTCTCAGATACCCTCAAATTGTTATATCTGTCTTTTTAGTATCGTCTGGGCAACACGAAGGTGACAGCAGCCACATGGGCGGGGGAGGAAGCTGGCCACTGTGGCTCAGGTGTGGAGGCCACTTACATGGAAGGAGCTAATGGTACGGAGGGTGAAGGGACTGGCATGCAGGCCACAAGTGACTTTACTTTTTCCACAGAGGCCTCCAATGAAGACCAGTCCCTATTGGTGGCAGACCTTGGAACTACTGTTACACCTGCATCTTCATCTGCCACCCATGTTTTTATATCTCTACCCTCCCTCTGGCTCCCCCCAGCTGGCCGTAGCTAAAGGCGGTGGCATCACCATTGCTGCAGGCACTTCCCACCCTGCCCCAGTGTCCCATGATGTGCTCAGTCAGGACGGTGCAGATCTACTAAGGACTTTTACTGTGGGCCAGACCACATTACTGAATGGCATCCAGGGGCTGGCCAGCCAGAATACCCAGATGCTGGCTTACCCGGATGATATTCACAGTGCCCTGTCTGGTCTACAGCAGTCATTACAGGGTCTAGCCTCCTCTTTTAGTGCAGAATCCCACCCACCCCAACCTTGTGCGCAGACTACCGCACCTTACCCGTCCACAATCCCTCCACTCAGCCCTATCGCAAATACACTCAAATATTTGCACGCTCCCACTCCAATGACCACAAGAAGCACATCCAGACACCAACATAACAAGAAACACAGACACAGCCAAACACGAGCAGACCACACAACCCACTACCACCACAAGCATACCCACAGGCACCACACACACACCACAACACAAACACACACACCAATCACCAGCACACCTGCACACACAACACCCACCATGGCACAGACATCCACACTCACCATCAACACATCTGCAGGAACCATACCCACCATTACACAAACACCCACACACAGCCCAACACACTTGCAGAAACCTCACCCACCATTACACCAACACCCACACACACCACTAGCACATCTAAAGACACCACAACAACACAGACCACCTCCACAACTAACACATCCACACACACACATACTGAACACAATCACCCATACTCCCCAACCCAACAGATACCCAGTAAGAAACACAAAGAAAAACATACAGCACATACACCAGACCCTCATGCTCCCACACCTTCAATAGACACAGGCACATCAGGCACTCCAACTCCCGCTATCTCCCTACCCTAACTTCCTATCAACCACCCTACTCCTCTTCCCAAGAGAGCCTTTGTTTTTTTCCTGGCCCTGAACCCTTCCACTTCCCAAACCACCCCTCCCAAATGTCTTTCTACCCCTTCCACATCCCAAAGCACCCCTTCTTCATCCCAACCTACCAATCCCAAAAGTAAATCTACTCTTCCCAAAGGTCTTTCCACCCTTTCCACATCCCAACCCACCCCTTCCAAATCCCAACCCACCCCTCACAAACCCAAGGACCCATCCCACTTATAACATCATTGATGCCTGCTCTTTGTCCTATAGATGCCCCTTCCAGAGAAGGTTTATGTTCACAGTGGCATTAGGAGACACGTTGTGGGCTTGCACCCACACAGTGGACTACTGGCATAGTGGCTTTATTGTTTCCATAATGTTTATTTTCATGGACTTCTGAGAGAATCATCTCAGTTCTATAAATCATTTTTGTTAGAAATGGGGTTTCTGGTTGGCTAAGGTATGCACCTCAGTCAGGCACAACCCACCCACTCTTGTCAGGGCAAGGGAATTACATGTCCAAGATAACCGCTGCTCACCCCCTTGGTAGCTCGGCACGAGCAGTCAGGCCTATCCCAA